>NC_133409.1:76345000-76947500 GCF_049350105.2 Macaca mulatta | reverse complement strand
CCATGCCCAGCTAATTTTTGGATTTTTAGTAGAGATGGGGTTTCACCATGTTGGCCAGGCTGGTCTCGAACTCCTGACATCAAGTGATCCGCACGCCTCGGCCTCCCAAAGTGCTGGGATTACAGGCATGAGCCACCACACCTGGCCCTCACACATTTAACCAGCTTCTTTCTCCACAGGTAAATGGAATTTCATCTCAGCCCATCCTGCTAGGAAGAAACAGGCACTAAAATAACAGTATTAGAAGGAGGAGAAGGTTGGCCAGGCATGGTGGCTCATGCCTGTAATCCCAGCACTTTGGGAGGCCGAGGTGCACGGATCACCTGAGGCCAGGAGTTAGAGAGCAGCCTGGCCAACATGGTGAAACCCCGTCTCTACTAAAAATACAAAAATTAGCCAGGTGTGTGCACCCCTGTAATCCCAGCTACTCGGGAGGCTGAGGCATGAGAATCACTTGAACCTGGGAGGCAGAGGTTGCAGTGAGCCAAGATAGTGCCACTGCACTCCAGCCTGGATGACAGAAAAAGACTCTGCCTCACAAAAAAAAAAAAAAAAAAAAAAAAAAAGAGGGACAGGACGTGTGTATGAACAGCCACTCCTGTACTATAACCTCACGAGTCCACCTGTTTTCTACAATGTTGGAAACAGTGAAATCCACTCACAGAACTGAATTTGCTGCACCAGCCTCTACATCTCATAGATATCATTCCATCTTGGAGCAGCTGCTAAAAATTATGTTTAAAGCACAACTTACTTTTCCACTTGATTTCTGTAGTTGTAGTTGGTCAAATTCCAGAAGTTTCTTCCAGTCTTGGCGTTTAACAAAATAGAACACTTCTTCATAAGTAAGATCAATGCGGTAGTTGAAATCGCCGCACCAAAATACATAATCATGAGAAAAAACATTTCTCCCCTAAGTTGAAAAGAAAATAATAATCATTCAGCCCATCTTGCAAGGAAGGTGGGAGAGGGGAGAAAAACAAGCTCACGGGGACAAGCAGGAGTATTTTTCTTAAAATGTTACTTAAAAAAGAGAAAGTTTTCTACTAGAGCATCTCATTTTTCACTCATCCCATACAACTATGGAGGCATTTTGACACAGCTTAATTTTCAATAGTAGTGTTTCTGAGTGGTTAGAAGGAAGCTCCTACCCTAAACGGAGGAGAGCAACATGGCCAGCATTTCCTCCACGGATCCCGTCCAGAAGACCAGATGCACCCTTGCTTTGGAGTGTCTGCTCCTAGGAAGCAGCACCCAGCATTCAGCGTTAGGAGAGTGAGGTTTCGAAAGAGCAGCATACATGCTCAGGATGTGCACCTTCATATAACTTCCTGAGCTTTTTCAGGTGACCCTTCTCCATCTCTTGCTCCTCCTTCCCATCCTGCCCAGTCCTAGGAACCCACGGCCCCAGCTCAGCCCCGGAGAGCTCCCGGGGTCCTTGCCTTTCCTGTCTCTTCCCCAGGAATCACAATGACAGCAGCTGCTGCGGATCAACTATCCGCAAGGGCTGGGCTCTGTTCCAGGTGCACAAAGCAGATACCACCAGATCTCTCTTCGATTAAAAAAAACAAACAACAAAAGTTCAGAGACAAAGGCACTTGCTGAAGGTTACACAGCGAGTGCATGATACAGATGGGATTTCAGCTCCCATCTGCCTAGCTCCCAAATCAGTTTCTCTTCTCCTATAATATGAGGCATTTCCACTCCCCCCATGACAATAATCTGGACAGAAGATTAAACGGGTCCCAACCAAATAAAATGAGTGTCTAGACAACACTGCTAAACAGAACTTTCTGCAGCACCGGAATGTTCTCTGTACTGTCTGAAGCGGGAGCCACTGGCTACGTGGATACTGATCATTTTCAATGTGGCCAGTGAATGCAAGGAATTTAAAACGTTATTTAATTTTAATTAATTTAAATTTAAATAGCTACTTATGGCCAGTGACTACGGTATCAGAAAATACCCGTGTAGAATGTTGGCTGGACACGGTGGCTCATGCCTGTAATCCCAGCACTTTGGGAGGCTGAGGCAGGCGGATCACTTGATATCAGGAGTTTGAGACCAGCCTAGCCAACATGGCAAAACCCCATCTCTACTAAAAATATAAAAACTAGTTGGGCCTGGTGGTGCACACCTGTGATCCCAGTTACTCAGGAGGCTGAGGCAGGAGAATCACTTGAACCTGGCAGGTGGAACTTGCAGTGAGCAAAGATCACACCACTGCACTCCAGCCCGGGCGACAGAGCGAGACTCTGTCTCAAAAACAAAAACAAAAACAAAAAAGAAGTGTAGACTGTTAATAGGTCCCTCAATATTTTTATTGTAGAAAAGAACTACATTATAAATCCTTTACTTATTATGCATCCCAAGCTTACTATGTCAAAGTAGCACTTTTTTTTTTTTTTTTTTTTTTAGATGGAGTCTTGCTCTGTCACCCAGGCTGGAGTGCAGTGGTGCGATCTCAGCTCACTGCAACCTCTGCCTTCCGGGTTCAAGCAATTCTCCTGTTTCAGCCTCCCGAGTAGCTGGGATTACAGGTGCATGCCACCGCACCTAGCTAATTTTGTTTTTTGTATTTTCAGTAGAGATGGGGTTTCACCATGTTGGCCAGGCTGGTCTTGAACTTCTGACCTCAGGTGATCCGCCCACCTCAGCCTCCCAAAGTGCTGGGATTACAGGTGTGAGCCACCGCACCTGGCCCCAAAATAGCACTTTTTAAGTGACAAGGGTTAGACTTTTTTCTTTTTTTTCCCTAAACTACATTACACACAATTGAAAACTTATCATTTGTTTCTTTTTTAACATAAGAAATAACTCCAACAAGAACTGTGGCACTTGTTATTGAAAACTAAAGAAATTTTGCCTTGAGTGCTCATGCAGCCCAGTAAAATGGGATGTCAGTTTTTTTTTTTTTTTTTTTTTTTTTTTTTTTTTTTTTTTTTTTGAGACGGAGTCTCGCTCTGTCTCCCGGGCTGGAGTTGCAGTGGCCGGATCTCAGCTCACTGCAAGCTCTGCCTCCCGGGTTCACGCCATTCTCCTGCCTCAGCCTCCCGAGTAGCTGGGACTACAGGCGCCGCCACCTCGCCCGGCTAGTTTTTTGTATTTTTTAGTAGAGAAGGGGTTTCACCATGTTCACCAGGTTGGTCTCGATCTCCTGACCTCGTGATCCACCCGTCTCGGCCTCCCAAAGTGCTGGGATTACAGGCTTGAGCCACCGCGCCCGGCCGGGATGTCAGTTTTAAAGACCTCTTCTCACAGGGAAGAGCTCTGTGACCCAGCCCGCCACCTCTCAGACAGTGGAATATTTTGCGGCAAGAACAGCTGAAGTCTATCCTCACTTCGGGGAATAGGTGGGCCTCATGTGTGTCACACGCTGAAGCTGTGCCGGGTAGCATCTTTGCACAGGAGGGAGAACGTTAATGTCTAGATTTGAAAAGAAAATCCTCCAGTTTCAGGATGAAACCCTCTGGACCGCCACGAGAGGGCAGTGTGTGGTTCACTATTGCAGCTTCGAGGACAGGGAGGATCCGGGCTCCTTGCTCAAGAACCGTGTTCCCGGTCAAAAAGGGTCCACTGGTCAAAAGGGTGTTCTTATCTGAGCCACCACAGAAAGTACATGTGAGGACTGTGAATCTCAGGAAGATGGAGTCTCAGGCTGTGTGGATTCAAATGTTCTTCACCACTTGGACAGGACAGACCATGGACATGGTTTTCTTCCCTAAACCATCACTTGAATTAGAAAATCAGAAAATGTACACACACAAAATCCAGCGGCCATGCAGACACTCAGGAAATGCACAGCAATGGGAGGGGAGGGATGCTGCAGAGCTGGCCCCCTCCAGGCACACGGCTAACCCTGCCCCAGGTCAATTCCATGGGGTGACACAGCCTTCTCCCCCTCCCCCAGCGCTGAGCCCTCCAAGCAGGGGCCCCCCCTGTGGTTATGTTCCCAATGCCTGGCTCCTATCAACAGTCACGTTTGGGACTGAGCTGAGCAGGGAGGTGCTGGCCGCCCCCATGGCACCGCTCACCATTGGGAAGCAGAGTTTCTGGGTGATCTCCTTGTAGTCTTCGTTCCGCTCCTTCACCTGGGACTGTCCGGCTGTCAGGTGGCTACATATGAAGCAGAAGCTGGTGCTGTGGAACTGGAAGCGGATGCCGACGGCGCCCTTGTTCCCCGCCTTGCCCCCCATGCCCGTCTTCACTGTGTCGATGGCCACGTCCCTGGAACAGAAGGATGTGTGCATGTTGTCGGGTCCTGAAGGAGAAACATGACCCTGCTTTGTCACAGAGAAGGGCCCAGCAGCAGCTCAGGACCTGCCGCTCTGAGTGCTCCAAAATCATCAGCTCAGAGTCTGTCCAATTCAACGAAGCGGCCACTTTGGCCATCATCGACTCCCGGTCAGGAAGCCGCCTCCCTCCTGCTGCCCACTGCTGCCTGGACACCTCCTCCACACCCCAACTGGCAAGCGCTCATTGCTCACCTGAGCACCCCATGAAGCCAAAGACAGGGCAATCCCTGCATCTCCCCAGCTTCTCACTGCCACCAGGAGCAGCACGAACATCACCACCCACCAGCCCACCCCACTCCCTTGTGGCTGTCACGCCATGCATGGGAGGTGTCATCTGGGCAATCAACTTTTTAATTATTATTATTATTATTACTTTGAGACAGAGTCTCACTCTGTCACCCTGGCTGGAGTGCAGTGGCGTGATCTTGGCTCACTGCAATGGTGGCCTCCCAGGTTCAAGTGATTCTCCCGCCTCAGCCTTCCAAGTAGCTGGGATTACAGGCACCCACCATCATGCCCGGCTAATTTTTGTATTTTTACTAGAGACGGGGTTTCACCATGTTGGCCAGGCTGGTCTTGAACTCCTGACCTCAAGTGATCTGCCTGCCTTGGCCTCCCAAAGTGCTGGGATGACAGGCATGAACCACCACGCCCAGCAATCAATGCATTTTAAGAGCTAGGAAACCGGCAGCTGTTTATGCTGGGCTGGGTAGGTGGTCTCAAACGGACTTTTATGCAATGCCAGAGCCTGCTCGCATTAAAATGCCAACTCATAATGCATACAAGTCCATAGAAACATGGGCTACAGGCACATTTGTTAACATTTCCACAGCCGTGCCACAGACTGAGGCCTGCTGGTGCATCTGCTCCCTGGTAGACAAGGCTGGGGGGATGACTGATGGAAGGGGTGGAGGCGGAAGCAGCTCAGGGCTAAAGGCGCGTGAAGCCGAGGACACCGAGCCTGGGAAACCTCGTGCTCCTCAGTTCTGAGCCCTTTCTCTCACCCTCACCCTGCCCTTGCCTTTAACTCTTACTAACCTTCACCTGCTAACCTGGGATACTACCAAGCTGGCAAAATAACACAAGCAGAGGGACAGGGACCTAAACATCTTCTGAAAGTCAGAGAAGAGGATTACAGGCAGCACTGTCTTAGTCTCCAGGTGCAGCAGGGGTGCACCTGTGGTGCTCTAGACAGGCACAGGCCCTTCCTGGGACCCAGGGGCTCAGTGGGGAGGTCAGTTCAACGCTTGCTGCCAGCCGGCCGAAAGGCTGGTGGAAATTCGAAAGCCACAAGTAGGCCCAGGTGGAAAGATGAGGCCATCCGCAAGCTGGAGAAAAGATGAGTCCCTCCAGCATCCAAACACCCACACCCACACCCCACGAGGAATGCAGCCCCTAAGCTCGCCCCCTTTCTGACGCTCACAAAGCATGCACCTTGGAGAAATGACAAGGAGGCCCCAGTTGTAAAGGCCCATTCTACTTAGAATTCTTTTAAAAAGAGACAAAAGAGTTGGCATTTCCCAGTGAGTTACTCAGCTCTTGGTCAGAGGTTTCCTGTCTGTAAGATTCCAACAAGGAACCCCTTTCCTTACAGAGAATTGAGCTTGGGCGATGACAATCATGTAACACTCTTTCTAAGAGTTCAGCTTCCTGAGTTGGACGTTTCCCATGGTGGCTTTTTAATTGCCAGACAATATTCTATTCAGCCCAGTTTTTCCTAGGGGGTTTTTGCTACATTTATCTAAAATAATGGCAAGTCCCGATTCCTGTTACAGAAGGGGATGGGGGAGGAGGAGGAAGTCAAAGAACAAAACACAAAGACTAACAACCCCTTGTTCCCCAGATGTGTGTAAACGGAATGTTCTTACCTGATGAACGGGACATGGTATGGACGTACAAAGATATAAAGACAGACGCCCACCAGCTGTGCCGAAGTCAAGAGAATGTATCTATGAGAGCGTGAGATGGCTTTCTGAAGCTGCTCACCCCACATCTTCTTGTTGGTAGTACTGGAAGAGAAAAGGAAATGATGCTGTTTACAGATGGCTGGAAGCACATCTATCTCCCACCTACCAAATGCTCCAGCCCAGGCCTGTTCTCTTTGCAGAACTGATTTCACACTGCCTGCACCCCAACATGAGTGTCATGCTTTCCTTCTTCTAGTGGAGGATCTGGGTATTTTTGGCTATGTCTCACACATCACAGCAGCCCTTCCTTGACCTCTGAAACCCAACCCAGGACCTTATAGCAGCCCCACAGAGTCAGTCTTATTTATTTGTTCAGAAAATTCCTTAAAAATAAAGCCAGGCCAGTTTAGCAGGGGGTGGGGGAATGTCCAGTTGACTTCGTATTAAACACAAATCCAGTGGATTTGATTTTTTCCTTTGCTCTGGTATGCAGGAGGAAAGTACCTCTTCCCGGCACTCGCGCTTTCTCACCTCTCCCTAGGAAACATGAGTCAACTACTCTCCCAGTTCTAGCCCTGCCCTTCCCTTGCATCCCAGGTCCACACATGCCAGCTCCCTCTGGCAGCGTAAATCAGCCTCAACAAGTGGCCAAGGCTAGAGCACGGCAGAGAAAACACAGCAATCATCAGCCCTTCCTTTTACTTCCTAAGTAGCAGGGAAAGAATGGGGCGGTGCATGTGTGAGCGTGGAGAAGGAGCCAGGTGACAGATCCCCACACAGCCAGAGCCACCGCTTAGCTGGCTCAGAAGCAAGCTAGCTCCAGGAGAGCCTCAGAGGCTCTGCTCCCAGCC
This sequence comes from Macaca mulatta, assembly GCF_049350105.2. Lineage (NCBI taxonomy): Eukaryota > Metazoa > Chordata > Mammalia > Primates > Cercopithecidae > Macaca > Macaca mulatta. The sequence goes on along the minus strand of NC_133409.1, from coordinate 76,940,447 downwards.
AGGCACCTGACTCAGGAAGTCCCTGCCCGGCCCCACACACCTGGCCCCTTACCTGGCATTGACAATATTCCCTGCGCTCAATTCCACCATCTCTTCAAACCCCACAGCAAATATGTCAGCTGGGCTGCTGTCATCTGGGGAGCAAGGCAAGAGATGACAGAAGTCAGGACCACCAAGTCCTGCATTACAAGTTCATGGGGTTCCCCAGTCCCCTCTCCCAAGCCACGCTGTCCACTGCCTGAGTCCAACTCCAGGTGGCTATCATTGCTGCTGGGAACTGCCCCAGTGGAATCTGCTTCAGAAATGCCTGGCTTCAATGTAGCACAGTGAGCCCAGAGGGGCCCTCCATCCATTCTGTTCCCTTCGAACAGGGGAGAGGTCAGAGTTTAATATAACCCTGTAGCCACTGACTGAATCTCTCCAGTCACGACCTCTGACACCCAGTCTCCTGAGCCCCCAAGCCCAGCCATAGCTGCTGCAGAAAGGGAGATGCCTGCCTGCCTCCCCAGGGTCCAGCCAGGAGGACGTGGCCTCTGTCAGTGAGTGGCCAGGCAGGCTGTCCACTGCTTTCTCTGTTGGCTACAGTGGGCAACCTGGAACCTCTAGTTTCCCTGACTTAAAGCTTTTTCTTTAAAAAAAAAAAAAAAAAAAAAAGGCTGGGCGCGGTGGCTCAAGCCTGTAATCCCAGCATTTTGGGAGGCTGAGACGGGCAGATCACGAGGTCAGGAGATCGAGACCCTCCTGGCTAACACGGTGAAACCCCGTCTCTACTAAAAAATACAAAAAAACTAGCCGGGCGAGGTGGCGGGTGCCTGTAGTCCCAGCTACTCGGGAGGCTGAGGCAGGAGAATGGGGTGAACCCGGGAGGTGGAGCTTGCAGTGAGCTGAGATCCGGCCACTGCACTCCAGCCTGGGCGACAGAGCGAGACTCCGTCTCAAAAAAAAAAAAAAAAAAAAAGAAAAACCAATCTCTGTCCCTCTGTCTGGTCTGCTTGGCAACAGTAACCACAGCACTTTCCTTTCCTTCTCTGGAAGCTGGTGCATCTCTAGTGGGACTGCTGTGGAGCCTGATAGTGTTTTCCCCAAAAAGATCCCCTTGCAAAACACCGGCCAGCTTGCTAACAACACGCACACCCTCCTGCAGGGAAAAGAGGAGGAGTCACTTCAGTGGGGAGAGGAGGGACAGCTCTTGAGCCACGGCGGTGCTAAGCACCCTCCGCATTGATGGGCCTGCTCCAGAGCGTATCCTGAATGGCTTCTGGAGGCACAAGCAGCAACTCAGGCTACCACCGACACAGAGAGCCCCAGTGGCTCTGAATGGTGGACTCCGCCACCTGCCCTCTGAGGCAGAAAGGAGGGCACAGATGGCGTGTGCAGAAGAAGGGATGGGGCTCTGGGCAGCTGTGGGGCATGAATGTACACACGAGCCACCACATGTCAGCTAGACCACAGGTCACTCACCAACAGGCAAAAACGTGAAACACAAGTGTCTTCCTGAGTCCAAGGAAGCAAAAAAAAAAAAAAAAAAAAAAAAAAGCAAGGCCCCTGAGTCAACGCTGACTGTACAAGAATCACTTATTCTTCAGATCCTAAGTTCTAGGGCCATTCAATAGTGTATCTTACAAGATAAAACGTGAGGTGTCAACATTTGGAATTATTTTATTCCTAAATAGCACATGGATTATTTTGTGACTACTTAAAGCAGATGAATAGAGTTGGTTCGGGGAGAGGCAGGGATGAGCCGTTCTTGGTCAATATCAACACTAAAGGCAGGGCCGGGTGCAGTGGCGCACACCTGTAATCCCAGCACTTTGGGAGGCTGTGGCAGAGGGATCATCTGAGGTCAGGAGTTCGAGACCAGCTTGGCCAACATGGCAAAACTCCGTCTCTACTAAAAATACAAAAATTAGAAGGGCATGGTGGTGGGCGCCTATAATCCCAGCTACTCAGGAGGCTGAGGCAGGATAATTGCTTGAATCTGGGAAGCGGAGATTGCAGCGAGCCAAGACTGTGTCACTGCACTCCAGTCTGGGTGATGAGAGTGAAACTCGTCTAAAAACAAAAAACAAAAACAAACAAAAACAAAACACTGAAGACAGGCCCGGCTCCTGTCCTCGCAGTTACATGGCTCTAGAAGCCACACCTTCAGCCTGGTGACAAAAAGATTCTACTGATGAAAGCCTAAGACTTCACCATCACTGTAGGCAAAGAGAAAAAGAGAGATTCACCATCTGCTAACTCTTCTAAACATTCGGGAAAGGAAAAAAGTCAAAGTTACTTGTGAGGCAGCATTCTTGACAGTCAGACCACGGTGCTATTTAAACACTGTGAGGAGGGAAAACACAAAGACGAAATTCCACAAGACGATGGCCACTAAAGGGTCAAGCCTGACATGTCAGGTGAGGTGGAATTGGCTTTTGTCTCCCCCGAAGCCACTGCCCTCACCCTGGGATTCGGCAGCGCCCGAGAGCTGGGGCGAGTCGAGCAGCCAGTCAGTCAGCTCCGCCGTCCCGAGCAGGTTGCTCCGGAACTGCTTTCCTCCATTCACGTTCCAGGTCCCCATGGCAATCCGGATCCGCTTGAAATTTGTGAATTCAGACTGACGCTCAGTCATAGCTTTCAGGATCCTGGGAGTCACTGTCAGGAGGCATAAAAAGGCACATTTCTTTGCAGTTCCAAAGCTCAGGCATCCTCCAAAAAGAAGAGGCTGCCTGGCAGAGACAGATGGTTCATGAGCCTCTAGAGATAAACCAGGGTATGCTCCTTAGGAAGACGACAAAAGGTTTAAAACCATGGTCACCACGGTGCTTCCCCTATGGCATTTCCGCAATAAAGGCGTGAAAACATGAGACTGGAAACTCACCGTCTACACCCCTGCCCCCAACTGAAGCCAGAAGCCATGGGACATCAGATCACAGGGATCTCAGACACGACAGGGAAAAGCCATGTCCCCACTGTCCACTCCGTGGAAGAACAAGGCATAGGAATTTAAGCCAGGGCATGCTGTAACTGACCAGATTTCAATGTAGATGTGCCCATATCCACTATACCTTTAAGTGTCTTACCAACCCAGACAGCCACCTTTGCATCCTCTGCCTTCCAGCCTGCATGTCTGATATGTTTTGTTTTGCCCCAGACTTAAGGCTTTAAAAAGTCACCACACAGAACCATCACCATCCTCTCAATAGCCAAAATATATTCCATCGTTTAAACTTGTGACGTAACCCAAATCTAACTCATGTCTGCCTTGCTATTAAATAAGACTCACTGTACAACATGCAGTTCGTTCACCTTTTATAGAGCTGGCATAAATATCGCCTGGCCTATCGGAAGCCAAATAAGAGCTCCCCCAGTGAAGAAAGAGTGAGAGTGGAAAAGGGCCATGAACCCATTTTAAGCATGGGCTAGTTCATTTTTCAAAAACACCTGACGTTTTGAAAGCGACACTTGAGCCGGGCGCGGTGGCTCACGCCTGTAATCCCAGCACTTTGGGAGGCCGAGGCGGGCGGATCACAAGGTCAGGAGATCGAGACCACGGTGAAACCCCGTCTCTACTAAAAATACAAAAAATTAGCTGGGCGCGGTGGCGGGCGCCTGTAGTCCCAGCTACTCAGGAGGCTGAGGCAGGAGAATGGCGTAAACCCAGGAGGCGGAGCTTGCAGTGAGCCGAGATCGCGCCACTGCACTCCAGCCTGGGCGACAGAGCGAGACTCCGTCTCAAAAAACAAAACAAAACAAAACAAAACAAAAAAAAAAGAAAGCGACACTTGTACATTCTTATTAGGAAAAATGCTGGGTTTCTCCTCCTTTTTCCATGAGACCTAATATGTTTACAGGCTCAGGTAAGAAGATGTCATTAAAATGCTCTCAAAGGAACCTCCTATATTGATGGAACCACGCTGTGTTGCTGCTGAGACCCGAAGGTGCCCTCATCCCTGGGAGATTACAGCATCCTCTTCCTCTGTTTCTACAGGGTCCAAAACAGAAACTGGAGGCCAACTTCATGGGAAGCTCCCAAGGCCAACATCACCTGCTAAAGGCCCAAGAACCCAAGCAGCTGAGGAAGTTTCTGGAGTGGGTGAGCGTTCAAAGGCACTGATGCGTTTAGGAGAGTGCACGGCCTCTCGCTGAGCCCGCCTGGTGTCTCCCGCTTCTCAGGATGGAAACACAGTCCAAGCCAAGACAGAGGAAGCGTGAGCTCCCAGGCCCAGCTGGAAAGCCCAGGCTGCCGGGAGAGGCAGTGACAGCTGCAAGGTGCATGGTCCACTGCTCAGACCTCAGGCACGTCTGCCACCCACTCTCTGGATGGCACAGAGGCGGTGGGAACGTGGGGCCGGGGAGCACCCCGCCTTCCCGCCTCCCCCTGTCCGTGGCGGGCCCTACCCAGGAGCGCTGTGCTGTCCAGCAGCATGCCCCCTTTGTCTGCCATCTCCTCGCTGTAGACATCCCCAACCAGCAGCAGCTTGATGGCCTCCTGCTTCACCCCGTCGAAGAAGTTGGACTGGATGGTTCGAGACATGGACCGGGCTCCATCCTTCAGCTTCCCCACCTGCCAAGAGCCCAGACCACAGGCCGTGAGGGGGGTCCCTGGGGCCCCCACCCTGCCCCCTTGGCGGGGCCCTACCTTGGCCTTCCCTTCCAGGGACCTGCTGCCTGTGAACACCTTGCTCAGGCTGTGGCCGTTCAGAGACCACATGGCTTTGAAGGACTCCACAAAGCGGTCAACAATGGGTTTTGAACTCAGCCCCAGGGTCTCGAGCTGCAGATGCAGGACCTGGGGAGGAATCAGGAATGGCTGTCACTGGCTTCTCCCACAGAGGCCCCACAGCCACCATCCCAGGAAGTTCCTTATTCAGCAGCCTGTGGATTACGCTGTGTCCTGGAAGACCCTGTGCCCCTCCAGAGGATGACGAGTTCCTACAGCAGACAGTGACTTCCCATACCTCACCCCAACTTTATCTATAGGGTCCACCCAAGCCCTCCTCTCACCCCCTGACACCTGATCTCCCCGCTACACAGCCAGAGGCTAAAGAGCAAACAGTGGTGGACAGCAAGGGGCACTGATCCTGCCCCTAACCCCCCAGCCAGGAGAGGTCAGCCAGACAGCTGCGGCCATGCAGACCCAAGTCTCCCTCCCCAGCTTCAAATCCAGCCTCATTCGGCCAGCCTCACACTGCCTTGGGCCAATGGTGCATTCACAATAATCATTACACAACTGCTCTTCCCTAGGAGCCTTTGGGCCACCATGTCTGGGATGCATTTCACAAGAACCCCTCTCTGGATGTCCCAGTGTCTCCCTGTCCACCTTCCCCACAGTTAGAAAGTTGTCTCGGTGATGCCACCCTCATCTTGCCGCTAAAGGTGCTCAGCTCAGCCTGTCCAGCTTAAGTCATAGGACCTGGCACAGATGGCCGAGAAGGCTGCAGCAGGGACGCACCTCGAGCGCAATGAAGCTCTGCACAGTGTTGGTTCGGTCCAGGCAGTCAAGACAGTTCATCCGCAAAGTGCCTTTCTGAAAACTTAGGACAAGAAGAAATGTAAAGTTATAAGTTGTGTTCAAAGAAGCAGTGGCCATAGCACAGTGGCCCATGTCTGTCGACTCCCAAGGAAACATGTTCTTTTTATTTTGAGACAGAGTCTCACTCTGTCACCCAAGCTGGAGTGCAATGGCACGATCTTGGCTCACTGCAACCTTTGCCTCCCCGGTTCAAGCAATTCTCCTGCCTCAGCCTTCCAAGTAGCTGGGACTATAGGCACGTGCCATCACACCCGGCTAATTTTTGTATTTTTAGTAGAGACAGTGTTTCACAACATTGGCCAGGCTGGTCTCAAACTCCTGACCTTGTGATCCGCATGCCTCGGCCTTCCAAAGTGCTGGGATTACAGGCATGAGGAAACATGTTCTAAGAACCCCCACCTCCTCACCAGTAGCCCCCCAGAAACCCCAGTGTCCATCCCAGTGGATCCCCAGCATTGCTGGAAAGGCAGGCAGACCCCAGGACACACACTCAGCAGCCTGCACAACTGGGTCATTTTAAGTTTAGCTGGTCCTTGTTATTTATAGCAATTATGTTCTTTCTTTTTGAGACGGAGTCTCGCTCTGTCGCCCAGGCTGGAGTGCAGTGGCCGGATCTCAGCTCACTGCAAGCTCCGCCTCCCGGGTTTACGCCATTCTCCCGCCTCAGCCTCCCGAATAGCTGGGACTACAGGTGCCCGCCACCTCGCCCGGCTAGTTTTTTGTATTTTTTTTTTTTTAGTAGAGACGGGGTTTCACTGTGTTAGCCAGGATGGTCTTGATCTCCTGACCTCGTGATCCGCCCGTCTCGGCCTCCCAAAGTGCTGGGATTACAGGCGTGAGCCACCGTGCCCGGCTATAGCAATTATGTTCTATAAAGTTGTAGGAACACTGAATTGGACATGAACACAGAACCATCGGTCCTAGGGGAAATATAGGGTTAGGTTCCTGCAAATCTCTGGTCACATTTTCATCAACTGATCAATATACAAACTTGTTTTATGTATGTTTCCATATAAAGACACCTTATTGAATATATATATTTGTTTAATTAACACTGAACCATGGCCGACAGCATTGTAACTCATATCGGGACAAAGCTTATCTTAATGTGCATTTTCTCCATAAAGCACACCACCACCTTCTTGTGCTCAGAAGTACTAGACAGTTCTTCAGCACAACGCTTGGGGCCATACTAAACCATGAGATCCCCGAACAAAGAGGGGCCCCTAACAAAGACCCCACAAATGTGAAAAACAGTACTAAATCTCAAAAAGGACACTTGTTTACATACGAGGGCTGAAATAAGAAGACAGAGTATCACCTTGTTTGATCTCAGCTGGAAGCATGTACATGTGACTCAAATTGTCACTGCTCTGTACACGTCTCTGAATGTCCAGGAAAAATGCTTTGAGTACTGATTTTGAGGTTACAAATAAGTTTTAAGGAATAGGTAAATTAGCCAATATGAAATCTGCAAATAATGAGGACCCCCTGCATGTGACCTGAGGGAACTGGACTTCGTTTTCCTCCTCTGTTCTGAACAGGGCAGTCCATACCCTGGTCTCCTTGAGCAATCTAAGTTTATGCCAGCCATCCCACTGGGACTGTGGCCCTCACTCTCACAGGCCTGTGTCCCAGCGTGGAGCTCCATGGTTAAATGCAGTCCCCTTTATAAGTTCATTTCTTTTGACAGAAAACCATGCCTCAACATCTCCTTGAGAAATTCAAAAGCCTGTCTCCTATTGTGGGAAGGGAGCGGAGAAGCTGGAACCCAAGATTCCCAATGTCGCCAAGCTTATGACCCAGGAAACCGCAAGGGTAGCTGAGTGGGGAGGGAAGGAAGCCGCCCCTCACAGGGCACATGTCCTCTATGTCCTCTATGGTGCAGCCCCTCTGCCACCTCACCCAGCAGAAGGCGCGGCACGCAGCGAGCCTCACTGTGGACTGACGCTTCCCCCCCAGCAGAAGACGTGGTGCAGTGTGCAGCGAGCCTCACCGTGGACTGACGTTCTCCCCCTTCGTGAACACATCAAAGTCCTCCCAGTGCAGCTTTAACTGTGGCCTCAAGAGGGTCTCCAATTTCTCTAGCTTCCCGCCTTTGGCAAACTGATGGAAGTCAAAATTGATCATAGGCGTGTCGCCTGCGTGGCAAGAAGCCCAGAGCAGCTTCTGAAAAGAGGAGGGGAGGGCGGTGAGGGGAGCAGAGGGAAGGAAGGACAAGGAGGACAAGTTCCTTGCATAGCACTTGCCGCAGGACATGCTTTAGCTGGAAGCTCACAATGGACCAGGCAGTTAACCCTGAAAGGGAAGCACAGGACAAAGGTCCTGGGGGGACAAAACCCACACAGAGCATCTTGCCTGCGAAAGGGCAGAAGGTTCCCCTTGGACAAAAGAAGCCAGAGCAGGTGTGGTCCCCTGGGGAGATCATACTGCTGCAGGGCTCCCCGGATGGCACAGGTGAGGAAGGACTGCTCTGTTCTTCAGGTGGCCCAGGCCCTCAGAGATAGCAGGGCTGCAGCAGGCTGCAGAGCTCATAATCCAGCTCCCCGTTGCCCTGGTAACTGGCCCCAGCCTGCTGCATACCAGCCTCTGGTGGCTGTGCTCTGAAGAGACCAAGTCTCCAGCTGAAGTGGCCTAGGTGGGTCCCACATCCCGATGCTATTTCAGAATGGTCAGGGAGCCAGAGTGAAGGTGGGGACAGATGGGAAGCAGGGCAAGGGGCTGCTGATGACACCACGATGTCCTTAAGAGCCCTCCCTTCCATATGAGGCTTCCCTAGCCTGGCAGCTCACTGGCTTTCTCCCCAGAGAGCCCCGTGATAAAGGACAAACTGTCCGCCTACCCAGGCCACCTGGCTTCCAGGCCTCTCACACCCTGTACCCATGCCCTTGCGGCTTCAGGTCAGGCCAGTCCAGCCTCTGCCCAGCCAGAGGTCCTAGTGACTTGGAAGGACTAGAAGGACTTGGGGGTCATCTGGTCTGACTCAATGTGACCACCTGTGATAGGCCTGAGCATAAATCAATGCAATGCTGCCATCGTCCAGCAAGTCTCGCTGTGAGCAAGAAGCTGGAGGAGCCCAACAGTGCCTGGTGGCTCAGTGCCATGCATTCTGGAGCCAGGGCTTCATCTAGCAGGACTGATGGCCACTGGGCCCTGGGCAGGCTGCCGGGCCGCCAACCTTGGTCTGGGCCGAACTGATGTGGCTGAGGACCATCCCAGGCAGGGCCATGACCCAGGTCTCCAGCTAGAGTACCCCTCCCTACCTGGCCAGGAGCCCACCCTTCCCTGTATGAGGTGGCTGCCATCTCCCGCCCTCACCAGTACCGGGCACTTCACCCACTGATGGGAGGGGCCACAACTCAAGGCATAGGGGGAAAAGACTTGGGGTTCTTATTATTATTCTTATTTTTTGGCTTTCTTTTTTTTTTTCCTTCTTCCTTCAAATTAGCAGCCAGCATCACTGCCAAGATGGGTGGGAAGGGAGACACTTCTGGAGCTTGTTGCTAATAGCAACAAACCAAACAGGAAAAGCAGGTCTGGCCAAATAAAATTGGCAACCAGGAAGTGCCTGCTCTGAGCATGAGCATGTGGCATTTCTAAGCAGAGGGAAAGGCTCAGAGATCGCCCTCACACCCAGTGAGGTGACTTCGAGCTCTCTCTGTAAGGGATATTCTTGAGCTTTAAACGAGAGTTTTCCTGTATGAGGCAGGGGACATGGAGGCTGGTAAAGGAACCAGAAACCTCCATGGTTCATTCTAGAACGTCTTGTGCCTGGGGAGCAGGGGGCAGGGGCTGGAGGCCTGGGATCCATGCACAGGGATAGACCCTGGCCAGGTGGGCGGAGTCTCTTGCTCCCATGGCTCTGTGACCCTGCCCAGGATCTCTCTCCAGGTTCGCCAGGAAAATCCCCTAGGGAACCCTGAAGGAGCCCACGGGAGCCCAGCAGGAGCAGGTCCAAGGAAGAAGGGGAAATTTGAAGGCCAGCGGGCAAGCAGGGGAAAGCCAAGAGGCTCCTGCTCCTGAGCCCTGAGGTCAGGTGCCCTGTGGGGCTGGGGGAGCTCATCCAGGACCAGCCAGGGCAGAAGAGGAGGCCTGCCTGCTCCTGAGCTGGACTGAGAGGGACTCCTTGAGAGGTCAGAAGCCCTCAAAGCCCCACGGGGAGGGTAAGGGACACATGGCTGGGGACAGGAAATGCTCTGTTTTGACTGAGCAAATTCTCCCAATCATCAGCTCACAGAAATTACATTCACTGGGCCGGGCGCAGTGGCTCACGCCTGTAATCCCAGTACTTTGGGAGGCTGAGGCGGGTGGATCACCTGAGGTTAGAAGTTCTTGACCAGCCTGACCAACATGGTAAAACCCCGTCTCTACTAAAAATACAAAAATTAGCCTGGTGTGATGGCAGGCGCCTGTAATCCCAGCTGCTCAGGAGGCCGAGGCAGGAGAATCACTTGGACCTGGGAGGCGGAGGTTGCAGTGAGCTGAGATTGCGCCACTGCACTCCAGCCTGGGTAACAAGAGTGAAACTCCGTCTTAAAAAAAAAAAAAAAAAAAAAGACATTACACTCAAACTGTATCAGGGCCCGAGTCACCGAGCACTGCCGTGTTCACTGGTCGGAACACTGGGGAAGCCTCAGGAAATGAAGAAGGGTTGGGCTTCAGCTCCAGTCCCTGCAGGAGCCACCTCCAGGCTCAAGGCTCCACCATGGCCACCCGCCGCCCAGCCCAGCCGTGGAGGGGACAACCAGGTCTTACCTTGAAGGCTCTGTTGAGCACCTCCTCTCCGCCTCTGCTTCCCAGAAGGTTCACGACCACCTGCTGCCCGTACTGCTCCTTCAGAAGCACCATGTGCCTGCAAAGTCAGTGGGGTGGGCGTGATGCTGGGCACAGGCACAGGTGCCGACTCTGCCCTGTTCTGCCCCTCAAGGGAAGACGGGGCAGAAGGAGTCATGCTTTTAGTGCCAGAGTCCAGGACCAGCTAGTCCCCATGGCCCAAAGCGTGGAAAATGAGCCTGGGTGGAGAGAACCTGTCCCTCCCAGCTGCCATTATGACTAGCTAGTGTAGACTTCTACATGAGTTTGGAATAAGACAAAGGGTATGCTGGTCTTTCTATAAAGCATCTCCCGTTAAATCTAGAACACCTATCCTGACCTTCCATCAACAGTTTTGTTTCTGAGGTAGGATCTCAGTCTGTTGTCCAGGCTAAAGTGCAGTGGCGTGATCATAGTTCACTGCTGCCTCAAACTCCTGGGCTCAAGCAATCCTCCCACCTCAGCCTCTCAAGTAGTAGGGACTATAGGTGCATGTCACCACATCTGGCTAATTTTTACTTATTTATTTTTCATAGAGACAGGGTCTTGCTATGTTGCTCAGGCTGGTCTCGAACTCCTGGCTGCAAGCAATCTTCCCACCTCAGCCTCCCAAAGTGTTGGGATTATAGGCATGAGCCACTGCGCCTGGCCTAGAGTCTTATACAGGCAATGTGCACATGTGTGAAATGAATTTCTTATCTTGCTTGGTACCCATCTTTCTCAAAACTAGAACAACTGGCAGGAGAGCTCTCAACTCAGCATCCTGTTTTCAATCTAAGTGCTGTATTTCATTATGCTAAACCACAACAAGGAGATAAAACAACTTGCAGGCTTTGGGAAATATTCCTTGTATTAGAAGCTACTTTCTAAATATGTATGTTGGAATATTAGGGGGAGATTCCAATATTTATCCATGATCACCAGCTTTTTAAAGTAACCTTACATTTCAAGTGTAAACATGTTGAAATGTAGTGCCTTAAACAAAACACAGGGAAATGATACAATGCAAAAAGCAGACGTCAAATTATTATTTAATGGTGCAATCTTTAGGCCTAAATATAGAAAAAACACTGGAAGAAAACACATGATGTCACAAGTGGTGGAATTTTATATGATTTCTGTTCTTTTCTCCTTTAAACATCTTTCTCTTTCCCAAATTTCTATAATGACATGTTTATGAGTGGAATTTTTTAAAGAGCTAATAATGATCATGAAAAAAATCATTTTTTTTCCTTACCCGATAAGAGAAAACATTCTTTTACTAATTTTAAGGGACAGTAGTGGAAAGAATATGGATTTTGAAGTGGGTGGTTTGAAGTTAGGCTCACCTGCTGATTCGCTGGCCTAAGTTAAGGGTGAGCACCCTCCCGGGCTCCCGTCTCCATGTGGAGCTCCAGGCGGCCCTGGGGCGGGGCTGTGTGTGGCTCAGCCCTTGTGGACTTTCTTTCGGGTCGGTCTGCCCAGAGAAGCTGCATCCCAGGCCTGGCTCTGACATGTGCAGGCTCTGCCCCTGGTGAGGGAGCCCACCTTGGCCACACATCCAAGCCACATCCCACAATGTGGCTCCTCAGAAACAAGGCCCATTTCTGATCGCTGCCTGTCTCATTCCTGCCCCTTCTTCTCAATTGGTTCCAAAGCCCAGGGCCAGAGAAACTGCTGTTACTCATTATTACTCACTATTCCTCATCATTACTCTATGCTGTCACCAACCCCAAACTCCCCTGATCAAATGATTCATCCCCTCTGAGCTGGCTCCTTCAACTACAGAGCAGGGCTACTTCCCCTCCTGCAGAGAATGGCTAGGAGGACTAAAAAGACTAGTGAAAGTGACAAAGACAGTGCTTGGTGTGTGGGAGCTGGTTCTTCTTTCCTTTATTGTAAAATGCTCGTTATTGATGAGCTGAGAGGCCCCGCTGACCCAGGGCATAAGGGAGTGCTGGCACCCAGGGGATAAGGGAGCGCTGGCACCCAGGGGATAAGGGAGCGCTGGCACCCAGGGGATAAGGGAGCGCTGGCACCCAGGGGATAAGGGAGCGCTGGCACCCAGGGGATAAGGGAGCGCTGGCACCGGCAGCAAGGTCGGCAGCATGCAGGCTTCTTCCTGGGTCACCCTGAGCACTGAGGCCTTTTTTTTTCACTTCCCCTGCCCATGGGTTACTGTCATGGGAAGCTACTTGGAAAACAGGAGTTTTTCGGGACACTAAGGAATCAGATTTCCATTTGGAAGCATCCTTCTCATCTTCAGGGAGGGACCAAGAGTTCAGCACACCCTGATGTGCACAGCAGCCGCCCGCAGAGTGGGGCGGGGAAGAAGGGCTTCACTGTCCTGCGAGTGGAGACTCAGGCACTGCCCCGTGAAAGGTTAACCCTTCCACAGAGACTCATCACCACACAGAGATGACAAGACCCTGCTGCAGCCAAAGGCCTGCTGCCAACAGCCCTCCTCAGATATGGAGCACGTAGAGCAAAGTGGCAAGAGACAGCCTCGGCTAATGGGCACCCATGCGGCTCAGGCAAAGGAAAACAAGCATCCTCCGGGGAGAAAAACTATCCATGTGAAGGTTTTACAGGGGAAAGAAAGGATTTACTCTCGATGAAATCCATCAGAGAACCGCACAACTCTTGAGGGCACAGTGATGTCCCAGAGAAGAGAATTGGGAAGCACCCAGGACAACGCACATGCCAGTCCAGGGACATCATCGGGGACCTGGGCAGCCTGCTTTCAGGGGGACCCACACGGTGCCCCACCGCGGCCACTAGGCAGACACGTCACCTTATTTCCAAATGTCATCTCAAATGAGGGGAACATAGTCAGCAATGAACATGAAAGCAGCAGCTCCTGCAAGGGAATGGGAGGGCTCCTGCCTCCAGTCCAGTGTCGTGGGTAAGAAGCATTACAGAAGACACTTCCTGGACACAGTAGCTGCCTGTAGAAAGACTCACCCTTTCAGAAACTTGTCCTGTAATTTGCAGAAGAGATCTAAGTGTACCCCTAGATTTACGAATGCTTTCCAAGGGGCAAGGCAGCCTCTGGCGTGCTTGTGAGAAGACAGGGGTCTCATTCTCTGTGGTACGTGCATCTCACACACCACGCATTACAAGGATTCTGCAAAATCTACAGTCTATGCAAATGTGCTTCAACTAGATCTATGTATTTTTTAAGAAAGCTCCTAAATATAGGAGGGTTTTTGAAGTGAACCCAGCATGACCCTTCCCTCTTGTTTTGTGTCAGCTTCAGGTAGAATTTTTGTTTTTTGTTCGTATGTTTTGTTTTGAGATGGAGTCTCACTTTGTCACCCAGGCAACCCCCTAAAATCTGAGCCACAGAGTTCAGCCAGGTAGAATTTCATTTTCAGTTTCATGTTCACTATTTCCTAAGACAATTTAGTATAGATGAATGTCAACTGAAAGAACTCCGTATGTAGAATGCTTAGGACATACTAAAAATGTTCTGGAAAAGGCAATGGTCTTATCTATACTTGATTAAATATCTCTTTACAGAAAAAGCCCATTATATGTAACATGCTAATCAGGGGGTCACATGTGGGCTCATGCGACCAGCATTATGTTTAACGAGAGTATGAAAGCAAACTTAAAGTCTCAATAAAGCTTCAGGTAGAATGAGCCAAACACTTAAAACATTACTTTCGAGAATTTTTACTATATTCACTAAGACAATTTTAAAATATTGAGTACTTAGATTAAATAAGCAAATTTTTTTTTCTTTCTTTCTTTTTTTTTTTTGAGACAGAGTCTCTCTCTGTTGCCCAGGCTGGAGTGCAGTGGCCAGATCTCAGCTCACTGCAAGCTCCGCCTCCCGGGTTTATGCCATTCTCCTGCCTCAGCCTCCCGAGTAGCTGGGACTACAGGCGCCCGCCACCGCGCCCGGCTAGTTTTTTGTATTTTTTAGTAGAGACGGGGTTTCACCATATTAGCCAGGATGGTCTCAATCTCCTGACCTCGTGATCCGCCTGTCTCGGCCTCCCAAAGTGCAGGGATTACAGGCTTGAGCCACCGTGCCCAGCCTAAATAAGCAAATCTTTTAAGAAGCTATTATTTCAAATACATATTACAAATAGCTCAGCTTTTCTTAAGCAAGCTGCAAAACAGTCATGTGTTATGATCCAATTTGTGTATTTAAATATATATATAATGCCAAAATTGTTTTCTAGAATGACATGTAAAAAACTACTAATATAAAATCTCTGAGAGTGGTAACTGGGAGTTAAGGTACTTTTATTTTTCACTTTATACTTTTCTATACTTATTTATTCTATATTATTTTAAAACAAAAAACAAACAGCTTCAAATATCCTATAATTTAGATTATCCCTTATTAACCAGGGCATAGAGATGAAGCCTCATTGCAAGAAACTGATAAGATAAAATAATTATAAAGTGCCACCTGAACATTCATTAATTTACCTTCAGGAAACCTGAGAACAAGTAAAAATCCCATTTTGTAATCTCCCTTCTTGCATAAAGGACCAAAAAGAAAGCAGATTTAGATTCAGGGTTCAGGGTCCTCTCTTTCCCGTCGCACCCTATCCCTTGTGTCTGATGGGAGGATGACGTCTAAGGATGACAATGACAGGCTCGGATGGTGTCAGACAATCCCTACCTGTCGAAAGCAGGGGCGTTGGCTTCCAGGCCTCTGTGGAGTCTCAGATGATGGGAGCCAACCTAAAGCAAAGAGAAGTAACAATAGTGATTCTTCCTGCTTTGCAAAGCAAGGAGGCAGTGGTTTTTCCCATTCTCCTTCTTACTGTCAGCCAGGCTGCATGCGGCACCCACTAGGCCACCTCTGTGGTCTCTTCAGGGCTCAGGAAGGCTGAGCTCTCTGGATTCCGCTAACAGTGCTCCAAACTCAGGTCTAGGCACCTCGAGTCTGACTTTGCTGCTGCCCAGTCCTAACTGCAAAATGACCATGTCTGCTGCAATTCTTCCACAGACAGAAGATTCAGGGTAAGATTATGAGGCAGATGTCAGATCCTAAGCTCTCTGATAGCACAGAGGTCAGGGAAGCCAACTAGGGAGACAGAAACTGCTTTTCAGCCTCCTTCATGCCTTCAGGGACACTAATTTCGCCCTAAAATCTGAGTCATCCTAATTATAAAATTTGCCTTATTATTTATTAATAGAACTATTTATTTAATACTCAACTTAGTTTAAAAAAACATTTAAAATATAGTCACTGGAGCCAGCTTAAACGGGGCTTTCACTGGCCAAATCTGGGGCAATTTGAACATCAAACTATACGAGGACAGTAATGGATTATAACCTGATGAAGAAAATAGAAATCCATGAATCCATACTGATGATAACTAGACGGATGAATAGATGGATGGATGGATGGACAGATGGGTAGGTGGATGAATAGCTGAGTGGGTGGATGGATGGATGGATGGATGGATGGATGGATGGATGGATGGACAGATGGGTGGATGGATGGACAGATGGGTGGGTGGATGAATAGCTGAGTGGATGGATGGATGGATGGATGGATGGATGGGTGGATGGCTGAATGGATGGATACTGGGTGGATGGATGAATGGGAGGATGAATGGGAGGATGGATGGATGGATGGACAGATGGGTGGGTGGATGAATAGCTGAGTGGATGGATGGATGGATGGATGGATGGATGAATGAATAGCTGAGTGGATGGGTAGGTGGGTGAGTGAGTGGATGGATAGATGGATGGATAGATGAATGGGTGGATGGCTGAATGGATGGATACTGGGTGGATGGATGAATGGGAGGATGGATGGATGGATGGATGGATGGGTGACTGAATGGATACATGGATGGATGAATGGGGATGGATGGATGGATCAGTGGATGGATAGAAAGGTGGGTAAGAGGATGGATGGGTAGATGGATGGATGAGTGGACGCATCAGTAGATAGATAGCTGGGTGGATGGATAGGTGAATGTGAGGATGGATGGATGGGTGAGTGAATGGGCAGATGAAAGATGGATAGGTAAGGGGGTGAGTGGGTGGGTGGATGGGTGGATGGCTGGGTGGATTGATGGCTGGGTCACTGGATGGCTGGCTGGCTGGATGACTGGCTGGATAGAGGGACGGGTGGATGGTGGGTAGACAAGTAGGTGGATGGGTGGATAGATAGGTGGATGATGGGTGGATGGGTGGACAAATGGATGGGTTAATGGGTGACAGATGGGTGAATCAGTGTGCAGGTGGGTGGGTGTGTAGGTGGGTGAATGGGGAACAAGAGAGGGCTCTATAGTAGGATACCAAGTGATAAATTTGGAGGAAATAATTTTTTAAAATCATCATTTTACAGCTGTCATAGTAAATAATTGTTCAGCAAAAGTTATCTGTTGATGATAAATCTTAAGGGAAAGTTTAATGAGAAGCATGATACTAGCACGGTCTCAAAGTGTCTCCCATAGATTGCTGATTAGTTGAAAGGGAAAACATATTAACCATAAGTGGAGAAACTGAATAGCACCTTGACTGGGTGACCAAAATTAACATCACTAATGAGGGGCAGATGGACACCGTGTGCCTCCAGACCAGGTACCCTGAGAAGGACACAGCATCATGTAGGCAGTATGCTGGCCAGGGATCCATACACTGAATGTGATTATAATGAAACACTAGGAAAACCTAAAGGTAGGGACTCTCAATTTAAAGGAAAAGAAGGCTTGCATTCTCCAAAAACATTAATGCTTTGAAAGACAGAAAGCCAAGGAACAGATGCAGATTAAAGACTAGAGACATGGCAATAAAATGCAGTATGTGATGCTGGACTCAAGGGAGGAAAGGTGCTTCAAAGGACATCATTGAGACAAGTGATCAATTTGGAATATTGCCTGCAGATGAGAATGAAGTACTTCATCAATGTTAAATTTCCCAAATGTGTACCTATACTATGGTAATGTAGGACAGTATATTTTGCACTTAAGTAAAGAGACACTGATATGGTTTGGATGTGTGTCCCTTCCAAATCTCACATTAAAACGTGACCTTCAGGGTTGGAGGTGGGGTGTGGTGGGAGGTGTTTGGATCATAAGGGCAGATCCCTCATGAATGGCTTGGTGACAACCCCATGGTAATGAATGAGTTTTTTGCTAGTTCACAGGAGAGCTGGTTGTTTAAAGGAGCCCGCAACCTCCCTTTCCTTGCTCCCTCCCTCATCATATGACACACTGGCTTCCCTTCCTCTTCCATCATGACTGTAAGCTTCCTGAGGCCCTCCCCAGAAGCAGATGCTGGCACCATGCTTCCTGTATAGCCTGCAGAACCATGAACCAAATAAACCTCTTTCCTTGATAATACCCAGCCTCAGATATTCCTTTACAGCAAGGCAAACGGACTAACACCGACGTGATATATGCAACCTACTCTCAAATGGTTCAAAAATAACAACATGTGTGTGGCAAAAGGTTAAAATTGAGTGAATCTGGGTGAAGGACATATGGGAGCTCCCTCTTGTTCTTAAACTTTTTCTGTAGCTCTGAAATTATTTCAAGAATAAGTTGGTGAAAATGCACTCTTTAGTTTTGCTTCCGTTTGAGTGTTGTAAAAGCAGTGCCATCAGGTTTATCTGTGTCATGAGATACAGCTATTATCATGCTTCATATATCATTTTATAACTCACCACTACAGATGATACAACTGCCCCATTGCAGACTCAAGAAAAGCACCCATCTAGAGAACTGGTTTCTCAGCAATAGATTTAGAGATTCCTCAATAGATTTAGAGATTTTCTTCTTCTTCTTTTTTTTTCTTTGAGACAGGGTCTTACTCTGTTGCCCAGGCTGGAGTGCAGTGGTACAATCACAGCTCACTGCAGCCTCAACCTCCCAGGTTCAAATTATCCTCCCATCTCAGCCTCCCAAGTAGCTGGGACTACAAGTGCACACCACAATACCTGGCTATTTTGTGTGTGTGTGTGTATGTGTGTTTTTTGTAGAGATGGGGTTTCACCATGTTGCCCAAGTTGGTCTTGAACTCCGGGCTCAAGTGATCCACCCACCTCGGCCTCTCAAAGTACTGAGATAAAGGCATGAGCCATTGTGCCTGGCCAGGTTTTTTTTTTTTTTTTTTTTTTTTTTGAGACGGAGTCTCGCTCTGTCGCCCAGGCTGGAGTGCAGTGGCCGGATCTCAGCTCACTGCAAGCTCCGCCTCCCAGGTTCACACCATTCTCCTGCCTCAGCCTCCTGAGTAGCTGGGACTACAGGCACCCGCCACCTCGCCCGGCTAGTTTTTTGTATTTTTTAATAGAGACGGGGTTTCACCGTGTTAGCCAGGATGGTCTCGGCCTCCCAAAGTGCTAGGATTACAGGCTTGAGCCACCGCTCCCGGCCAAGGTTTTTCTATATAAACAATTCAACAAAGTCCCAAATCCCTTTTGGTCCTAAGACACTTTGGTCACAGGCAAAATGAGTGCAAAATGAGGCATCTTGGCCGTTGGCTAATGGGCGCTCCTAAGAAAGGCTCACCCCAAACCCCGTCATTTTGCTGCCTGTGTTGCCTCTGTGCTTTATCCCAATGGCCATCAACACCTGGTTGAGGAAATCTCAGAGAATTTGAAAACTTTCACGGCCACACTGCCGAGAGGCGTGCTCCATCCTGCACCCAGAGGGAAGTCGGCGGGTCTGTGTACCCCTCAGCTACCCTCTGAGAGGTCACCAAGGGCTGAAACCCAAGAAAGGGGCTGTGTCGTCTGTCAGTCATCACAGGAAATCTCCCCTGGCTTCAGGGATGAGTGGCAGCTGTTTGTAGGATCATTCCCATGGGAGCACAGTGAGACAAGAATACAAGCTCGGCAGGCCAGGGCTGAGGAGCCTGGCTCTCCTTCGTGACAAGTTCTATTACTGGACATGTCTAATGGCCTCTCCCTGAGTCATAACCCAAAGCCTCTTCTTTTAATTAGGCAGAAACTGTCACACAGATGACTGGACCTAGCAGTGTCCAATCCTCAGGCTCTATAGCTCCCCTGTTAACATATAAACTGCATTATCAGTCAGCAGTCCATTCCTCAGTTACTGAGCACCCTCTGAGTCATCATGCCTTTGAGTATCGTGGAAAGGCAGGAAAGGGATGGGAGACGCTGAATCCCCTGCCCTGGGTGATGACACTTAACCAGGACCCCCATGGAAAGACCCAGAAGCACTTCAAAGTTCCTAACAAGTCTGCACAAGTGCAAATTAATTTGACAGAAACTACGCCCTTGAGTCCAGGGAGCAGGCAGCAAAGCACAGTGGAATGAGGTGCCTGCCTATGATGGGGTCCCCTCAACCACATCATTGAGGACTCAGGGAACGTGGCAAGCAGATGGCACGCCCTGGAATCAGCTGCCCACAGCAGAAGGCACAGCCTGGACAGGGGCTGCAGCACATCTTTTCTGAGGCCTCGGGCCTGTCTTTCATCCTGGACTTAGACAACCATTCTGTGTGGACAGGGCTGGGCCCAACTGTCACAGGCATGGTCAATATCCCCTCAGTGGCTAGTCCAATATCACTGCTGACAACAAACTTTTCTACCTCGGAGCACTAAGAAGTCAGGAGCACCACCCCTAGGTGAATGACCAGAGCAGGAAATGGGAAGAAAGGATCTGTAAGTCTAGGCCAGTGGTTCTCAAAGTATGGTCGTTGGACCTCCTCTGGGTGCTTGTTAGAAATGCAAAGTCCTGGGCCCACCCCAGATCTGCTGAGCCAGACTCTCCGGGGTGGGGCCAGGAATCTGTGTTTTAACAGGGCCTCCAGGAGATTCCTACGCACACACACTGAAGTTTGAGCAGCTCTGATTTTGACTTATTTCTGGATTTGTTACGTTCCCTTTCGGCTCAGGATGCAAATGCCCATGAAGGGGTAGAAGGTATAACAAAGAAGACAGCTCCAGGGGCCGTGTGCACACCTGCAGAGCTGTGTCCACACTTGCAGAGCTGTGTCCATACCTGCAGAGCCACGTGCATACGGGCAGAGGCATGTCCCCACCTGCAGAGCTGCATATACACCTGCAGAGCCATGTCCATACCTGCAGAGCTGCATGCACACCAGCAGAGGCACGTCCACACCTGCAGAGCCTCAGGGACACTGTGACCAGGCTCAGCTTGCCACAGCTGCTTCCTTGAGCTCAGGGCCTCAGGCTGAGTCCCTCCATCCCCTAAACAAGCTCTATTACTGGACTTGTCTAACTGCCTCTCCCTGAGTCATGACCCAAAGCTGCTTCTTTTAAGCAGGAGGAAAGGCAACACAGTGAGGCCTTGGGCAAAAGTGGAGGGGGAGCTGGGCCTCACGTTCTGTCCGGAGCTCACCCTTCCCCCATCACCCCATGCATCCCTTTCATCTGGGTTTCTTGGGCCTCATATCCTTCCTCTCCTCTGTCCCGCTCCGACACTGACCAGCGTCCACCTTCTCTGGCGTCACCTAGTCCTGAGGTTACTGAGTGTCAGAAGCCACAGGCAGAAGCTGCAGCTGGGGGCAGGGTCCACCACTGTCACTGCATTTTGCAGCTTCCCTTCTTCTTCACCCCATCCTTCTCCCCTCTGGGCAAAGGGCCAGCTACTCTTATCTGGCCCCTAAAGTCATTAGTTCAATCCTATAGACCAGAGACGAGTTAAGGGAGACAGCCATGAGGATAGTCAGGGTCTGGAGAACTCCTGGCTAAGGGAGTCCCAGCAGAGTCTCGATCAGAACTCAAGAGGCCCAAAGATCGCAGACAGTACCTCCACACCTCTCCCCTGCACCCCGACTTAAGGCTACCCAAAAATCTCAGCTCAACGGCCTCCCATCCCCCTCCAAACTAACACTTCCTAGACTTCTGTCTAATCATGTCTCCACCTCTCTTGCAGCCCTTTAGCACAGTGTTCAGTGTGTGCTGGAGCCAGCTCCCGCAGGCCTGCAAGCTGACTGTGCACCGAGCTGGTCCAACTCTGAGCTCAGCAATGCGAAGCTGGTAGGTTGAAACTGGCCATGATGGCAGAATTTACACCACAGCAATGGACAAATGCTACAAACCAAAGCTCCCTGTACCCAGTCTGACCCCAATAAAACTGGCTTGCCAGAACAGTACTGAGTGGTTCCCATATTTTCCTACACACTGGAGTCACCCACGGGTCTTCAAAAAGGACAGCTGCCTGGCTCCTGGCCCCAGATATTGTGACTTAATGTGTATGGTATCAACCTGGGTATCAGGATCTTTCAAGCTTCCCAGCTGAGTCTTCTGTGCAACAAGGTTGCGGAGTACTACTTGAGTAGCTGCTGGTATGGGATGCAATCTCCTCAGTGCAGCATCCACAGGCCCTTGACCCAGCCCTGCTCACCTCTCCTATCTGTCCTCCCATTCCCTTCATGCCCAGGACTTCAAGAAGCTACCCAGTAATACTCCCTGATCACTGTGATATCAGGAGTTACAACACCTGCACCCACTGTTCCCTCTGCAAGGGCTGCCTTCCTTGCCCGAGCGCTTCTTCCTCACCCCTCCCCAGTTTGGACCCTTAGGCAGCCCACCCCACACCCTCAGCCTGGGAGAGCTGCCCCGGGGGCCTCTCCCTTCCTCCAGCATGGCTCTATCTACACAACACTGCCATGTCCTGCCCCCTGCTCCCTGCAGGCAGGGACTGTATCTGATCCCTGGTGCCCCCTACACCTGGCAGATGCTCAGTGAATGTTTGGGATGAATAAATGGCTTCATCTGGGGTTACTGATTTACCATGAGTCTGTGAGGGATGAGAGATAAGATACCCCAGGAAGCTGTCTTCGTGTCACTACATCTCACGGTGTCCCTGTCCCCATGAAGACAGGAGGAAACTCATTCAGTGCTCAGGACACCAAGAACCACGCTTCTCCAGATGCCACGGGTGGTTTTATCTCCTGGGTGTTATCATTTGTTTCTATTAGTATCAATAGCAGCTGCCATTTTGAGTACTTTTTACGTTCTAGATACTGTGTTAATTTTTTTTTTTTTTTTTTTTTTGGGACAGAGTCGCACTCTGTTGACCAGCCTGGAGTGTGGTGGCATGATCTTGGCTCACTGCAAACTCTGCCTCCCAGGTTCAAGTGATTCTCCTGCCTCAGCCTCCTGAATAACTGGGATTACAGGAACCCACCACCACGCCTGGCTAATTTTTGCATTTTTAGTGGGGATGGGATTTCACCATGTTGGCCAGGCTCATCTTAAACTCCTGACCTCAAGTGATCCGTCCACCTCGGCCTCCCAAATTACTGGAATTACAGGCGTGAGCCTCCACGCCCAGCCAAATTTGTATACTATGTTCTTTAATCCTCTCTAGAACGCTATACGGGAGATCTTGTTAGCCCCATTTTACAGAAAAGTAAACTAAGGCTTGGCACAGACAAGAGCCTCTCAAATAAACATGGTTACGAAGCGGAGGAGCCAGAGTTTGAATTTGAGCCCAGGTCTGCAGAGCTTCAAAGCTCGTGCTCTGAGTCACTGTCATAAACTGGCTGTGACCGTGGTTCTTTCTGTGGTGGCTGTGGGAAAGCTTGGAACAAGTGTCAGATTCCTTCCCACGCACATGAGACCCATGGCATGCACTGTGGGCACCAATTCGACTCTTTCCCTTCATCCGGACCTCTTCACTTATTTTTGAAACTATTATACTACAAGCCATCTCGTGTCCTTTTTGGAACAAATAAAGGTACAAACACATAAACGTGCCCATCCAGTGCCACAACTCCATGAACTTGGCAGGGAAGAGGCGAAGGTAGGGCAAGAGAGGTCTGCTCTACTCAGCATCCTCTTCCATTTGGTTCAGTTTCAGGAAACTTCAAAAGACAGACTGAACTCACCTTGGCAAGGCACGTGTCTGTACAGGCATATTAGGGTGAGGAAGCTTCTACAATGACCAGGGAAGCAAAGTTGTCAACCACAGACATAGATCATAAATAGATTCTTGAACTAGCTAGACTAGGGAGCAATTCGCTTTAAGGGTAAAATTTCAATGTGGCTATTTATAAACTGCACAACCCATTTACACAGTAAAAATGAAATTTATTAAAGGTACACGGCTGCTAGAAATGGAGTCAGGAAATACTGAAAGCACCATTCCTGGTAAAACATGCAGACAGATCCTCATCCACGACCCTCTGCCCACCCCTGCACCAGCCTGCTAGGCTCCTGGGTTTCCAACGGCAGCCATCAAGAAGGGACAGCATTGCAGCTTAATATGCAAGCTACTCACACCAAAATCTTTGCACTTTTCATCTAACCTAAGTGAAGAAGGAAGAGAAAAAGTTCAAAGCGGAGAAAAATAACCAGAAGCGGCCTTAGGCTTGATAGTGACAGTGGAAGCCAGTGATGGTAGACCACCACTTCCCGCCACCCTCCTGGCCCCCTCTGAAGATGACTTCATCTCTCTTTGATGATGAGTGGTGTTTAGAGGCTAAACACAGGTATTAGGCCCAAAGGTTAGCAAATCCTTAATAAGATTAAGGAACACTAAAGCCTTACTGAAACTTGTTTTGAAGAAACCATGGAGGCCGGGCACAATGGCTCACACCTGTAATCCTAACACTTTGGGAGGCCGAAGCGGGCAGATCACTTGAGGTCAGAAGTTCAAAACCAGCCTGGCCAATGTGATGAAATCCTGTCTCTACTAAAAATACAAAAAATATTAGCCGGGCGTGGTGGTGGGTGCCTATAACCCCAGCTGCTT
The DNA here is from genome assembly GCF_049350105.2 of Macaca mulatta. Classification (NCBI taxonomy): domain Eukaryota; kingdom Metazoa; phylum Chordata; class Mammalia; order Primates; family Cercopithecidae; genus Macaca; species Macaca mulatta. The sequence continues at coordinate 76,916,466 of NC_133409.1, read as the reverse complement.
GTGAGGCTGAGGCAGGAGAATCACTTGAACCCAGGAGGTAGAGGTGGCAGCGAGCTGACATCGCACCACTGCACTCCAGCCTGGGTGACAGAACAAGACTCCGTCTCAAAAACAAAAAACAAAACAAAAACAAAAACAAAAAGAAGAAACCATGCAGGCTTTGGTGTAGCACAAGTGTTAGGAATTTAAGAGGGTGAAACAGCTGCCAAAAAGCTGAGATCTCAGGGTCCGCTGCTCCTGGCCCCTGACAGACCGAGGCACAGTCATCCCATGGCGGGTCCGGCTACATCTGAGGCAGCACGAAGGTCAAGGGGGAGACCAAAACGAAATCTCAGAGGGGAACGACAAAAAAGGAGTGTCATTTTTTAGATGAGGGAGATGAGAACACTGAGAGTCTTAGAAACAGGAGAGAAGGTGGCCAAAGGAGTTGGGAGGCCTTAGAGAAGACAAGAAGAAGAGGGAACCAGAAGACTCCCTCCAAGGGCTGAAGGTGAGTCACACGGAGAAGAATCAGATTTACTCCTGCACACCCCAAAACACTCTAGAGTTGGACAGACGCAGCAGTGCAATACAGGAGGAACTCACCAAGAGTCAGAATCATCCCCAGCCGTGGCCTGGAGGACAGCCCTTTGGGGGTCCTGGAAGAAGGATCCCTGAACTGGCCAGGTGTGGTGGCTCACACCTGTAATCCCAGCACTTTGGGAGGCTGAAGCAGGTGGATCACCTGAGGTCAGGAATTCGAGACCAGCCTGGCTAACATGGCGAAACCCCATTTCTACTAAAAACACAACAAAATTAGCTGGGCGTGGTGGTGGGCACCTGTAGTCCCAGCTATTCGGGAGGCTGAGGCAGGAGAACGGCTTGAACTCGGGAGGTGGATGTTGCAGTGAACCGAGATTGCACCACTGCACTCTAGCCTGGGTGACACAGTGAGACTCCACCTCAAAAAAAAAAAAAAAAAAAAAAGGAGGATGCTGAACTGAGAGTCACAGGGTGGAATGGATGAATTCCAAAAAGTCATTCCCAAATTCTAAGAGTCCATCATGACCATCGCCCTAATTTTTGGATTTCTTACAAACTTTACATGAAACACAAGACAGTCTCCCTATCTCCTTTTCGTGCCATACTCATTCGATCAATTCTTTCATTCTCCTGAATACAGAGCTCCAGAAGTTTCCAAAGGAAAACTCCATATTTAAAGAAAATCAGGTTTCAAAAACTCTTTTGGAATGTCTGGAATGGGAAATCTATAGATAAAGACAGCAGATGAACAGGCGAGTTGGCCTGAGGGAGACTTGGAGGGGATGGGAGAGACGGCTAATGGGGACGAAGTTTTTTAGCGGTGATCAAAGTGTTCTACGATTAGATTACAGTGGTGGTCACACAACACTGTAAATGCAGTAAAAACACCAAGTTGTAGGCTTTAAATGGGTAAGTTATATTGCAATAAAGCTGTTTTTCCATAAACCTCCTTTGGGCAGCCCTCCGGAGGAATTTCTGTGTCACTGCTGTCCTCAGGAGCATTTCTCTGGAGGCTGTCAGTTATCTCGTGCACTGTGGTGGGCTCTTTCTAGTGGAAAGACTGAATGTTAATCAAGCCTTTTCCCCCTACCAGAGCACGGAGCCTAAACGGGACCTCCATTCATCCATCTCACTGCCCAGGCTGACCCAGAACTTCACCAATGCTGTCAGCGCACCGTGCTGACAGCCATGGGGACAAGTGACTCACCTGCTCCGGGCACAGGGTCAAGTCAAGGGCGAGGCTAAGAAGCTGAACCCAAGACAGGGGACCCTGAGTCCAGCATTGTCAAACAACCCCTGGAACCTGGCAGATGGCACTCTGGGCCCTGCTAGCCACTAGCTGGCAACCCAAATGCCGTCACACGAGAGTTGTCGGTAAGAAGAGCCAAGAGGCCACAAAGGCCCTGGCCGAGAGGCTTTCTGAAGGCACCCACGTCCCCTTGGGGCAGGGAGGAAGACTGGGGATTAGTGGGGAGGCCCCTCCAGTCCACTTGGCCCACAACCCACCTTGTTAGAGACCCTGGTGAAGGAGGCAGCATGCCATTCCACTGATGACAAATGTGTTCTTGGAATGTATCCCCACCCTGTGCTCTTCCCAGGAGAAAGAATGCCAGATCTCTCTGGCACTGACCAGAGCCCAGCTTTGGACGGCAAGGGCTATTTTTAGAAACCACGGGAAAGCTGTGGAAGTCTCACGTGGCCCCACAACAGGCAGCACCGAGTGCCAGCCCTACGCAGCCACAGAGCCTTCCCGGAGCCCTTTATGAGAGTCACGGCTCTCAGAAACGTCCTCAGTACACCGAACTCAGGGTCTAACCTCAGGCAGCGCTACCCAAGCTCACTTCGCGGCACCCACTCAGCAGGCACCACAGCACTGTTCCCGAGTCAGCGGCTTCACACAGCACCCTTGCCGACCAGAAGCAACAAAGTGGTGTCTGTGTTTTCTACACACATGCACGCATGCACACACACACACGTGTGCACACTTTGACAGCTCAGCTCAACACAACAGGGCTAAGGAAAAAGACTGGAAACCATGCCATGAAAGGAACATGTTAAAAGAAATCTTCCCCAGCTGTTGAAGGGAAGGGCAGGGCGGACAACATCACGAGGGGACATTTAAGTTTTTTCATGACCTACCTGAAGCCCTGGCTGCTCCCAGAACAGTGGAACGGAGCCTCTGATCTGGACAAAAGATGACACTCCATCGTCCATGTAAATCGTCTGTGGCACAAGGAAACAGAAAGGGAAAGGTATTCTTCAATGAAACCGAATGTCCTGGGCTGGGTAACGGGATCCGGCTGCCTGTGACCCGACACCAGCCAGAATGAAGGGCGGACGGTGGACTCCGGCGTCCTCTGCTCCCCCACCCGACATGGCTGGCAGTGCGCCCTGACCTCTGGCCAGGTGCTGGGTGGGTATACTGGCTGTCGACCAGCGTCTGAGGAGGGGGTCTGCTGGGGGTTGGGGCCTCCCAGGGTCTCCGGGAATTCACGCTTCTAGGGCACAACCTTATCACCACCCTGAAAATCTCAGCAACAGCCCTCCGCTGCCCCCTGTATGAACAGAAGCTGATGTGCTCTGGAATGTAACCTTCCTTAGAGCCCTCTATTTTTACCTTGGCAAATAGCTAAGCAGCAGAGAGCTATGAGAAAAGGACTGAATGAAATAAAATGCACCAGTGATAGCCAAAAGACCTCGCTGACTGTGCTAGCCGGTCTTGTACTTGACAATACAAGACTCAACTTGACCTCATACTTGGTCCTGGCCCTGCCCCACTGTGTTCTTAAAACACCACTCGGTTAACACACACAACACGGTTTCCACAAGCTTCCAGTGTGACAGCACCTGCGGAGAAAGAAATGATCCTTACACTTTAAGACATCTATCTCCTCCCCACCCACACATACAGCTATTTCAGAGTGTGCCTGCAGGCCTCCAATGACGCTGGAGTGCAAGGGAGTTTTAAAAGGACAAGAAGTACGATCCTGAGCGCCAGCAGGGGCAGGCGGCGGCACTTATCAGATGCGGGGCCTTTATCTGTGCAACTCTAGCCTGGTCTGGCAGGGTGGCCCGGGCGCTGCTGTGGTCCTTGCCTTTCCTCACCGCCCTGCTCCCTTACAGGGTAGCTTTCCATACGGGCGAGATCACGCTCAGATCATGCAGGAATGAGTCATTCTGCAGTGGAGGACCTGAAAATTAGAGCCACTGTTTCCCTGGACCACAGGAATAACAGGAGCCTGGTATCTATGTTGTCAAACTAGAATTCTATCCTTTAATCTCCAAAGGGAAAAAGTGTGTGTTAAGAACTTGCTGTCTGTTTCCAGGTATTGAGTACCAGCAAAGTTGTCATACTCCATTCTTCTACTAACAAAACAGAATAAAATAGCAGGTTGCTTGAACGGCTGCAGACATAGTTGGCTACCATGAAATTAGGTATACACAATTGACTGACGTGTGTGCCCTGCATAGCCCCAGGTTCCTGGAAAAGAAACCAACTAGGCCAACATTTGTATGTAAAGACAATGTTTAACAATATCCAGGCCGGGCACGGTGGCTTACGCCTATACTCCCACCACTTTGGGAGGCCAAGGTGGGAGGCTGGCTTGAGCCCAAAAGTTCAAGACCAGCCTAGGTAATAAAGTGAGACCCCCATCTCTACAAAAACAATTTTTAAAAAGTTAGCTGGGTATGGTGGAATATGCCTGTAGTCCCAGCTACTCAGGAGACTGAGGCAAGATCACTTGAGCCCAGGAGGACGAGGCTGCAGTGAGCTATGATTGCACCACTGCACTTCAGCTGGGGCAAGAGAGCGAGATCCAAAAACCACCAAACAACAACAAAAACCAATGCCCATGATCTATTTACGCTGAGGAATGTCTCCCTTCACTCTGACTGCCATGTGCTAACAATGCCACTTCCAGCATCATACCAGGCTCCTCCCAAGCTGAGAATTGCCCAGAACCAGCTTCTGAAAACACCGAGGGTCATCAGTGCTCTGTATGCCCCTCCCTGCCCACACTGGAGCAAGAAGAAAGTTTTCCACCCCGTCCTCCACAGGGAAGCAGGCGACATCTGCACCCCATCCTATCACCAGGACTGCCTTCTTTGTTCCAAGGCGATGGGCATAACTAGACCGTCAAATGCAAGTGATCCGTTTCCATTCTGGGTGAACAACTTTTAACACCAGTGAAGAAGTGATGTCTCACCTCACAGATGCCATTTTGACAGAGGGCTCTTGGGGTGGGGAGGCAGGACAGAGAGTGGAAGCAGGAGAGAAACTGGGCTCTGGTATTAGCACAAGTTGGGTCTGACTGCCACTTTGCAAACCCCCATTTGCCCAGCAGGGTGGCCCTGGGCACATTACTTAGCCATCCTCAGCCTTGGTTTCCCTCTCTCTACAGGAAGTTCATGTCACCTTGAGCACTGAGAAGGGATGAGCTCTGAGGAGTAAGTGAGGGGGTGTAGTCTCAGCAGAGTAGCCACTCAAAAACAAAGCTGTTTTCTCTTCCCCAGAGGCACTGACGCTATGAGTATGCACAAGGGCACCTGCTGGCATCGGAGAGAGTTTGGGCCCTGGGAGGAAGGAGGGATACAAGAAGGAACAGACAACACGTGGGAGGGAGACCAGGAAGAGCAGTGGGGCCACATAAGGAAAAGACGGAGGCCCATGCCAGTGCTGTGATGAGGCCAGGCCAGTGCCTAGATCCCAGACTGAGCAGCCGGAGGGCGACCCTGAGTGACACTTCCAGAGCAGTGGGAACAGAAACCTAATGGCCATAAAAAGAGAGGGACGAGGCAGGAAAACTCACAGGTGTGCATATACCTTCTATCTGAAAGGCTTTCTGCTGACCTTCTACTTCCGGATACAGTGTCTACAAACCAATTATCTCTAAGTCTGCATTCCTGGGAGGACACGCAGTCATCCTAACCTCCCTGAATGAGTCAGTGGCCTTATCTTGAAGAGCCAAATATTTATCTTACATCTTTTTTTTTTTTTTTAATAGACTGAGGGGACTTTTTGTCTTGTTTTTCTGCGTGGTGAGTCAGCACTGCAGAGCAAGCCCACCAGCTATGACTCAGCAGAGCCAAAAAGACTCAAGGCTTCCTCCCAAGGAGGCTGAGATGCTATCTACACATGCACACAACATGTGTGCATGCACACACACAACACATGCACCACCCACATACGTGTGTATACAACATACAAATGCACACACTGCACACATACACATGACAAACACACGGCACACACGCCACACACATGCCTACACAAACGCACATGACACATACATGTACAACACATAAATGCACATACCATGCACACACTGTGCACATACAACCCACGCACACACACACACAGCCTGCCTTGGGGAAGGAAGATTAATTATCTATTCCTCCTAAGAAACATGTTAAACCAAAGCAAAAGCGGAGGGTGCCACAGGGCCCCCCTTTTCTGGCTCCCTGAGAATTAATTCCTGAGAAGCTGATCCACCTGCCAAGAATCTCCACCACAGGGAGCTAGTCTGCTCCCGGTCCGGTCCTACCATTTGTTTGCCAGACGATGACCACATCGCTGTGCGCATGCTCCACTAATGGCCAGCAGGCCCGGCTGGGGGATCCTGTTTCCTCTGCAGGGGCCCTAGGCCAGTGTGACCTGCAGGCGGCACCACAAGGGGCTGACCTGCCTCCCCAGCACAGTCCTTCCTACTGGAGGCTCAGCACTCATTTCCTCAAAGTTGCTCCCTGCACCCTGGGGCGAGGCCACCGAGACGCAGAGCCTGCCACTTCCTCAGCTGTCAGTTGGACGGGGAGGCCACGCTGTGCTACCAGAATGAGTCTACCCGACTCTGTCCATAGGAGCATGGTAAAGGTCTTCAGAAGCATCAGACAGTCTGCTCCTGTACCATAAGCAAAGCTGCGAGATGCATATGGAGGGCTCATGACACGGTCCCAACACAGGCCCTCAGCTGTGACTTTGCAAACTCAAGGGGGTAGGATGTGCCAGGCTCCCCGAGGGACCTCCCCAGAATCCCAGCAAATCACTGGCATCTGAAATAGGTGAATCTCAACAGGGTCCCAGGCAGATTCCCCTGCAGACCAGGCAGCCCAATCCTCACAGGGCTGCTTCCCTGAGCTCAGCGAGGACCTGCAGGCCGAGCCTTGCTCCACTCTCCCAACTCATCCTAGAAGAACCGTCCTCAGCAGGCGGCTGCGGAGCCAGGGAGCGCCGCGGGGCTGCCACTTCACAGGAGCATATTAACTGTGCGTTCCACTTAAAGATGTGTTTTGTGTTTTAAAAACGAACTTAGATCAACCTAAGCATCTGTACTGCTATCAAGTGACATAAAAATATTCAGTGACTCCAGAGACAGAAAGCGAGGGGTTCCCTTGGCATATACAAGTGAGGCAACATGAGTTTCTTGCTTTTGGGGAACAGTCACTTCCCTGCAGCCATCTCTGCTCCTCCTGCCTCCATCATGTTTTAGAAAAGGGGCTGTCACACCTGTGTTGTTTGGCTTGGAGGAATGCTCACCCCCCACCAGGCCCGTGTCCTGGTCCCATGTGTGCAGGAAGCATGAACCCTCTCTGCTCCTCCGGTTCACCTGTGTTGCTTTCTGCTCCATGCCCCTCCTGCCTGGGCTGCGTGCAGCACACGCTTCTCCTGCCCTGGCTCTGCGGTGCTTCCCCTCGCCCTCCAGGCAGGGGTCACTAGCTGAACACCACCTATCACAAGTACCACCTGGAAGGGCAGCAGAGCCTGCCAGGGCCAGCTTCACCTGTCCCACTCCTGCTGTGCCCCCGTTACACCACCACTGCCTCCCCGTGCCCATCTGCCCAGGAGCAGAGCCGGGGACCTGGCAGGCTCAGTCAGGCTTTGCTGAAGGCCCACGTGGACAACCCTGGACTCAGCGCTGGGAAGTGATGGCTCCCATTCCTGGGTAGCCAGGCTGTCCGGGGTCTCCGATGGATGGGCCAGCCCGGGCACCTCCAGGCTCATCAGCACAGCCTGAAACATAAGCACCCAACCAAGAGCTACTGTGGGTGCAGGGCCACCTTCCCAGGGCCCCGCTATGCGTCTCTTGTTAACAAAGTCACTGGGGTTAAGTTACGCTCTCTAGGTGGGGCGGGGGCAGCGTCCGCAGCTGCTGCATCCATGGGTGAGAGGCAGGTGGTGGTGCCCAGCTGTCTGTCAATCACTGCTGCTCCTGGGCATGAGGTTGGGTGGGGACTTCATGGACAGCAGCCCTGTCTAGCCCAGAGGACGAAAAGGGACAAAAACCACACACTAGGAAGCCCACAAAGACTTATGGGAGCCAAGAAATCCCTCCCCAGCCCCGACAAGGGAGGTGGAGGCAATGTCAGCAGCATCGGGCTGTACCCCAGGAGCTGGAAGGGCAGGCTGTTCACATCTCTACGGCCTTGCCAGGCCGCCCGAGGTGGGAGATTCAGGAGATGTGGGGGCAAGATCCCTGCCTCTGAGCTCTAACAAGCAAGCTGGCAACACAGGAGACAAACGCCAGTCAGCAGGCACACGACACGACGTGGCTGGAGCCAAGGCCCACCCTGGTCTGTGGCAGGGCTTGCTGGTCTGTAAAAGTGAGAAAGCAAAGACGGCAGCGAGAGTTCTCACCGGGCCACAGGCGCTGCCTATAAAGCACAGTCCTCTAACAGGAGCTGGCATCCGCATCCCAGGGTGAGCTGTGCCCCTTCCAAAAACCATATGGTGAAGTCCCAACTCTAGTACTTCAGAGCTTGTTTGGAAATAGGGTCTTTGCAGAAGTAACGGGTTAAGATGAGGACAGCTGGAATAGGGTGGGTCCCTGATCCAGTATAACTGGAGTCCTGGAGAGACACAGGCAGAGGAGGACACATGAAGACGGAGGCAGAGATGCAGAGATGCTTGCCAGGGACCACCAGGAGCTGGGAGCAGTGCTCGGAAGGGTCCTCCCTGGGGGGCTTCGAAGAGACAGCGGCCCTGCCGACACCTGGACTGCAGACTTCCAGCCTCCAGAACTGGGAGAGAATAAGTGTGCGTTTTCAGCCACCCAGTTTGGGGTACTTTATTACGGGCAGTCCCAGGACACTCATGCAGTTTGCTTTCATTTTCCGTGTTAGAATGTCCAGTGCTTTAGGAAGGACAGTGATGCTAAAGGACAGTGGTTCCCAGGGACTTACTTGATGAGATGCAATAAATGAGACTCCAAGTCTTAAAATACTGGTTGAAATCCAAAACCAGTATTTTAAATAAAAGTTAAAAATAAAAGGAAAGTAGTAACGAAGTGGGGCAGGGAAGGGACTCTCTCCATGCAGACATCAGCCAGAAAAGAGGAAACCACCCGGCTGGGCCACAGCTTCTCTCTCTCTCCTCTTTTTACATATTTAACTTTTATTTTAAGTTCAGGGGTACATGTGAAGGTTACACAGGTAAACTCATGTCATGTGGGTTTGTTGTACAGGTTATTTTGTCACCCAGGTATTAAGCCTAGTAGCAACCATTAGTTATTTTTCCTGATCCTCTCCCTCCTCCCACCCTCCATCCTCCACCCGCTGATAGGCCCCAGTGTGTGTTGTTCCCCTCTTTGTATCCGTGTGTTCTCATCATTTATCTCCCACTTGTGAGAACGTGCGGTGTTTGGTTTTCTGCTCCTGTCTTAGTTTGCTTAGGGTAATGGCCTCCAGCTGCATCCATGTTGCTGCAAAGGACATGATCTCATTTCTTTTTTATGACTGCATAGTATTCCATGCTGTATATGCACCACATTTTCTTTATCCAGTCTACCACCGATGGACATTCAGGTTGATTCCACGTCTTTGCTATTGTGAACACGTCTCTGAGGAATCACCACACTGTTTTGCACAATGGTGGAACTAATTTACACTCCCACCAACAGTGTGTAAGCCTTCCTTTTTCTCTGCAACCTTGCCAGCATCTGTTACTGACTTTTTAATAATAGGCATTATTGTATGAGGAGGTATCTCATTTCACATAAGTCAAATAATATTCACACAAGTCAAATAATAGCCATTTGACTTGTGTGAGGGGGTATCTCATTGTGGTTTTGATTCTCATTTCCCCAATGATCAGTGATGTTAAGCTTTTTTCCATGATTGCTGGCCGCATGTGTGCCTTCTTTTGCAAAGTGTCTGTTTATGTCCTTTGCCCAGTTTTTAATGTTTTTTTTTTCTTGGAAATTTGTTTAAGTTCCTTATAGATGCTGGGTGTTAGACCTTTGTCAGATGCATAGTTTGCAAAAATTTTCTCCCTTTCTGTAGGTTGTCTGTTCACTCTGTTGATAGTTTCTTCAGCTGTGCAGAAGCTCTTTAGTTTGATTAGATCCACAATCCTCAAAATAATAAGAGCCATCTATGACAGACCCACAGCCAACATCATACTGAATGGGCAAAAGCTGAAAACCAGCGCAGGACAAGGATGCCCTCTCTCACCACTCCTATTTAACATATTAATAGTAGTAGAAGTTTTGACTAGGGCAATCAGGCAAGAGAAAGAAATAAAGGGTATCACAATAGGAAGAGAGGAACCAAACTATCCCTGTTTGCAGACATGATTCTTTATCTAGAAAACACCATAGTCTCAGCCCAAAAGCTCCTTAACCTGATAAACAGCTTCAGCAAAGTCTCAGGATACAAAATCAGTATACCAACAACAATCAAGAAGAGAGCCAAATCAGGAACACAATCCCATTCACAATTGCCATGAGAAGAATAAAATACCTAGCAATACAGCTGATGAGGGAGGTGAAAGATCTCTACAATGAGAATTACAAAACACTGCTCAAAGAAATTGGAGATGACACAAATGGAAACATTCCGTGCTCGTGGATAAGAAGAATCAATATAATTAAAATGGCCATAATGCCCAAAGCAATTTATGGATTCAAAGCTATTCCTATTAAACTACCAGTGATATTCTTCATAGAACTAGAAAAAACTATTTTAAAATTCATATGGAACCAAAAAAGAGCCCAAATAGCCAAGACAATCCTAAGCAAAAAGAACAAAGCTGGAGGCATCACACCTCCTGACTTCAAAATACACTACAGGGCTATAGTAACCAAAGCAGCATGGTACTGGTACAAAAACAGATACATAGACCAATGAAACAGAACAGACAACCCAGAAATAAGGCCGCACACCTACAACCATCTGATCTTCAACCAACCTGACAAAAACAAGCAATGGGGAAAGGATTCCTTATTCAATAAATCGTGCTTGGATAACTGGCTAGCCATATGTGGAAGACTGAAACTGGACCCCTTCCTTACACCATATACAAAAATCAAGTCAAGGTGGGTTAAAGACTTGAATGTAAAACCCAAAACTATAAAAACCCTGGAAGACGACCTAGGCAATACCATTCTAGACATAGGAACAATCCTAATCACTGCTGCTCCTGGGCATCTTCGTGATGAAGATGCCAAAAGCAATCTCATTTTTAACCAGATATTTATGTAACAGCCTCGTTGATATCCACATTGCAGACATTATGAGCAGAATTGCAGCTGCTGCCCATGTTAGGGCCCCTGCTCCGATGTTCCTCCGAGTGAGGACTCCGAAAGGAGCCTCCTCCCATCTCCATACCCACCCTCTGAACACTGGAGCAGGCAGAAAGTCCCACACAGTAAAGGCAGGTGCTCAAACCTATGCTGGATTAAAGTGGCCAAAGTCCGCATAAGGCGTTCCTCTCACAGCAGCGGCAGTGAGAAGGGACGCAAAGCCACACCTTCACTCAGTAAACACAGGGCACTGAGCTTGCCCTGGCAGGAGTATTGTACATGTGCCTTCCAGGGCTTTCCTTTCTTACGGCTTACGCCACTGGTATTCCACATGGTGGCCTTATCTTACAGATTGCAAGTTAGAGCAAAAATTAAAAAGTTGTAAGACAGCATCTCTGGGAATGAGAACAGAATTTAGAAAAAACTTCAGGAAAAACTAAGCAGATGGCTATATTCTAGGGGAGCGGATGGGAGCGGCTGCTTAACACGCAGATTTCACAACTCTAGGGTGCTAATACTGGCTTCCAGGAGAAGCTTCAGTTGATTTAGAATAAAAAATAATGGTTTCTTCTTTCATCTCCCATTGTATTGATCTACTTATTTATGTCCTAAAAGAATTTTCAAACCCAATTGGTTCATCTGTCAGCTGCCCTTGGAATAACTGCCCACCTTTCGTGACCATGCCAAAAATTCCCGGTTCCTTTTTGTTAAAAATACCTTGGCTAAGCAGCATATTCCCAGCGTGAGATGTGAATCAGAAACGATACATCATGCAAACCAGAGGTCACATTTTCATGCAGAGCCCAATTACACGTGCTGTTCTCTACTTATAGGAGGGAGCCTGATCAGAGACCACTGCAAATACGCCAGGGCCTCTTCTGCCCTAAGTGGAAAGCGCCGTGCAAGAGCTGCAGCCACTCTGAACCATCTGGTGCCACAGATGGGCCTGGGCACTCACCTGCTCTGTCTCCACGAAGTTGGACACATGGCCGTCGTCGTTGATGCCACGGGTGTGGAAGCGAGCGCCTGTGCGCTCGCAGCTAACACGAGAGATGAGGCAAGCCTTGGCCTGCTTGTGGGAGGCGTACACGGTGCGAATGGTCACCACTCCGCAGATGGTCTTTAGCAGCCAGTCACAGCAGCTCACCTGGTGCTGCCTCAAGGGCACGTGCAACAGCTGGTTCCTGCAAAACACAGCCCCACACCAATTCCGGTCACCTGACATCCTCCAGTACATGCTGCCTGGACAGCGAGTGTGGCTGAGGAACTGGGGGGCGCACGGTGTAGCATTCTGGGTCAGCAAATGCATGCTGCTCCCCAGTGGACTCTGAACTTCGGCTGTACAGATCTGGGAAGCTCATGTGCTTCAAAGAGATCTCAAATAGCAGGACCACTGTGTCATGTACAGGAGGATGGCCAGGGAGTCCTTTCCCAAAGCTACTATCAGGTCGTCACTGTCGCTAAATGGAAGCAAAGTTGGAGAGAGAGCCAGGGTGCACTTTTCGGGGAATCACAAAGGGGCCTCTGGTTAGCACCGTAGGCCCTACAGTTTTCATCGCAGGCCCCATCGGTAAAACATTAATCATCTTTTGTTATTAAATCATGATAAATAAGTGATTAAAATTGCATTAAATATGGGAACAGTTAAATTATCCATATATACACGCACATGTACCGTGAGATGAATATGACGGGAGCACTACAAAGCAATCCAAAATAAATTTTAAAAAGATCCGAGGAAAATAAAATGTAATGAAAGTTCAAGCATTCCCTCTCCATGCCTAGTGGATTGTTCTAGGCTCTGGAGTCCATGATGATAATGACAGGGTGACAGCCGACATTTATCCTGTGCACTAAGTCCCATTCTATGTACTTTGGGGTGGATTAACTCATGTCACCCTTGAAGTGACCCTGTGTGAAAGGTATCATCAGTGACCCCCTTTTACAGATAAAGAAGCTGAGGCACAGAGAAGTGAAGTGCTTGTCTAAGGCCACAAAGCCAGCCAGTGGCGTCATGGAGCTTGGAGCCCGTGTTCTTCACCCTGAGCCTTTCCTGATGGAGCCCTATGTTACCATTTGCACCGGCAAGCGGCCACATTGTTCTCTCATCCCCGAGACTGGCTTGGCCCCCTTGCTCCAGCACCCAGGGGACCTGAGTGGTACCATTCTGAGGGCTCGTACTCCCTCCCAGGGAGGGGGACCCATCTCCAGGAGATGCCCTCTTACGGGGCACTGAGTGAATCTAGATCACAGTGCCCTACTTGTTTAAAAAAGGCAACACGATTCCTGCCCTTGAGCCTTCCTCAAAGACAGCAGCAGCATTTTCTCATTGCTGGAAATCTGTGCTGTGAGCTCTGATGGGTCCTAGGGGGCTTCTCCAAGCTTCCTGCTCTCAGGTCAGCCTCCCCAACTGTGACCAAAGCCACATGCATCCCTACAGGGAGCACAGCCCGCGTCTGACCCCTTCTGAGGTCGCACGGCCACAGCGCTCCTCTGCTTGAAAAAAGATGATTAGGAAGCATTTGCTGTACAAAACCGTATGTCCCTCTTCCAAATCACCCTCTCAAATTTAGATGATAAGCCAGCTTCTGAAACACATATATTAAATCTGCATGTGGCATCAAGGCAAAGCCTCCAGAATATTCCAGAGTCTGCCACCTACACAGCTATGGCCACTGTCACCAGGGCTCAGGAGAAGAAACCTTTTGCCAAGGGGACAACCCTTAAATCAGCCCTGTTTCTAGTGACACTGCCTGGCCCTCTGGCGGGAGGATGGCTCATATCCAGGACCTGCAAAGAGTTTCCTCCCAGGACCTGATTGTACTGGGAGGCAACTGTCAGTGTGATCAATTACCAGCCCAGAAAGATGAGTTCACCCTGCTGCTCACTCTCCCTTACGTGCCAGCCACGCTCAGTGTTGACCCCATCTGACTCCTGCTGTGGGTCTCCAGACCTCAGACACTGCGCCACAACAGTGGGGGTTTAGGCGATCAAGCCCAGGACCACGCTGCCTGTGGTGACTCAGTTGTGGTCAGTTCTGGGGGCTCCACCCTGAGCCCAAACACCACACCCCAGCGTGTTACAGCTGAGGAGGCTGGCGACTTCCTCCTCTCCCTTCAGAAAGGGACACCATGGGGCTCCTCCTTCCCAAGCTCCTCTCAGCCCCCACCTCGTGAATCCCCTTTGCCTCCCTTTGTTAGCGCCCCTCACACCTCCAGCCAGAGCTGGCAAAGGGAAGAGAATTTGCAAAGGTGCTGGTGCAATTCAGATCCACCACGGATCCCCTCGGGGTTCCAAGGACCCTCACTGCTGCTGAGAGCTCTCACCTCTGCTCACCTGACAGTTCTGGTTTAAAATAGGTTCATGGCGTCCACAAAAAGATACCTCATAATACACAGCCCCTCTGTGCCTAAGCTTGGCCACCTTTAGGGGAACATGTAACAGTTCTGGGGCACATGCTTGGCCCTGCACAATGGAACTAGCGATTCACAGAAATGCCACCCCGGAGGCTGCTAATCAACCTGAGGTCTGCAGACAAGCAGCACTGGAAGCTTACTAGAAATGTAGCATCCTAGGCCCAGCCCAGACCTGCGGTCCCAGAATCTGCATTTTTAACGAGATCAGCAGGAGAGTCACGATTTTATTATTTTATTTTATTTATTTTGAAATGGAGTCTTGCCCTGTAGCCCTCCAGCCCAAGCTGGAGTGTTTATTTATTTATTTTGAGTGGAGTCTCACCCTGTAGCCCAGGCTGGAGTGCAACGGCATGACCTTGGCTCACTGCAATCTCAGCCTCCTGGGTTCAAGCGATTCTCCTGCCTCAGCCTCCCGAGTAGCTGGGATTACAGGCGTGTACCACCGCGCCCGGCTAATTTTTTTGTATCTTTAGTAGAGATGGGGTTTCACCATGTTGGCCAGGCTGGTCTCAAACTGCTGACCTCAGGTGATCCGCCTGCCTCGGCCTCCCAAAGTGCTGGGACTGCAGGTGTGAGCTACCACGCCCAGCCTTGATTCACATTCATTTTGAAGTCTGAGCACATTACTGGTGCCAAATATCCACAATACCAGAGAAGCAAAGAGGATGTGGGGGTGGGGAGTGTTGGGATGGACACAGGGATGTGGGGAGGGTCCCCTTCTCCCAGAAGTCAGGAATTCACTTGTGTGGCATCCAAAGCACCAAAGCCAGATGAAAACCTATGGATGCCTCTGGCAAAGGGAGAGAGGCACAAACAGGTCAGAAGTAAACCTCATGAGTCCCGTGTCAGAGCTGGGAAAACTGATATAGCTTCAAAAGGCAGACACTGGATTCTAAAACATTACATTAAATGAGGTTCATTGGAACCACTCCCACGGCAGGACTTTCCTCACTTTTGCTTCTTCCTAGCATCTCTAGGCATCAGTGCGAACTGACGGAAACAGCATTATGTCCAGAAAGGGCAACAGATAATTTACATATTTACAGGGTTGTCCCACTCTTGTCTCTGTCCTGCTGTGGAGTGAAAAGCACCAGGAGATCTTAAATATACAGAAATCCAGCCGCCTTCACCTGGGCTCCGGGACTAGTCTTAGTGCATTGCTACAAGTCCCCTTGGGCAGTGTGACTCAGCTTTACCGTTGACGGGATTGGTTTAGCGTTGTGATTACCAGCTTGGGACCAGGAGCCAGAATGCCTGGGTTCAAATCCTGGCTCTGCCACTTACTAAGTGTGTGGAGTTTGGCAAAATTCCCTCGACTATTCATGCCTCAGTCTCTCTATCTGTAAAATGGGGTAACAGAGCCTCTGCATAATTATTATAAAGGTTTTTATTATAAGGATGAGTTATTACCAGCAGAGAGATCTTAGCATGGTGACCCGAACACAGTGCTTTATAAACATCAGCTGTAAACAGCTACACACTGGAGGTAACCATAATTGAGAAGACTGAGTGAATCCAGGCAGAAGCACAGAGCTCGGTGCCGGGACTGAGGAAGCACTCGGCAGACGTCGGCTCTTAGATTTTTTACTTATGGAACAGGGTTTCTTTTGTTTGTTTCTTTTGTTTTTTTGAGAAGGAATCTTGCTCTGTCGCCCAGGGTGGAGTGTAGTAGCACCATCTTGGCTCACCGCAACCTCTGCTTCCTGGGTTTAAGCGATTCTCCTGCCTCAGCCTCCCGAGTAGCTGGGATTACAGGCACCCGCCACCACGCCCAGCTCATTTATTTTTTTTTAATTTTTAGTAGAGATGGGGTTTAGCCATGTGGGCCAGGCTTGTCTCAAACTTCTTACCTCAAGTGATCCACCTGCCTCGGCCTCCCAAAGTGCTGGGATTACAGGCGTGAGCCACCATGCCTGGACCAGGTTTCTTTTCCAAATCTACATTGAACACATTCCCTGAGGTCAGGGGTCGGGGTGGCGGTGAGTTCAGGGTTAGCTTTCCTCTCACTGTGCTGAGAGCAGGCCTGGGTCCTAACTCTCCAGGGGTGCCCCATAACCCGGGGGTGGTGCAAGTGGAGGTCAAGGCCTCAGGTGCCAACCAGGGCCCACCCTCTGCAGGGGACCCAGGGCCTCACCAGAAGAAGGAGTTCCCCCACTCAGAGCTGTCGTCCCCCTGCTTCTGCGTGCGGACAGTCAAGTCAAAGTGAGACCCGTCGTTGGGCCACGAGAAATAGAACACCCCCGAGCTGAGGATTTTCTTCAGAGCTATGAGGCGTTCCTCCTCCTTGGCCTCTTCCTGAAGAGGGTAAAAGTCGGTGGCGGTGATTTTGTAGATTTCAGCATCGGGAATTCTGCCCACAGATGTGCAGCCTGTCACCAACACCAGGAAGCTCAGAGACGTGCCACCTGGAAAGGAAATCAGACAGGAGAGCTCAGGGTCGCAGCCAGTCTGGCCGCCTGGAGCTCCGAGGGGACAAACGGAGCCCAGGTTCAACCGCAGCCAGGAAGGCAACGTCTGTGCACCTGCGACTTCCCACGGCACTGCTCAACTCAATGGCTCAAGAACCTGCCCTGTCCCGTAAGCCTCGGGCAGGACTTTTCAAAGTATGGGACCCTGGCCAGCGGGTCAGCATCTCCTGGGAGCCTATTAGAAATGCAGATTCCTGCTGCCCAGCTGCCTGGGGCTGGGGCAAGCTTTGCTTTAACAAGCCCTCCAGGTGATTCTGATGCCCCAAGGAGTCTGAACATTCCTGGCCCGGAGCCCTTCCAGATCCCCAGGACCTGCCCCCAAAGCCTCTCCAAATCACCTTCCCCAGTGCCTCCTCAGCCACCGCCTTGACTCAGGACCCCTGGCCTGGGGTCTGTCTTCCCCTACTCCGTCACAGGAGTGGCCTTCCCAAAGCCATCAGATCACAGCTGCTCCGCCCTTCCTTCCTGCACAGCTCCCATTCCCTGCAGGACTGCAACAGAAGCTCCCAAGGCCCTCCCCACTGCAGCCTGCCCCTGCCCCACATGTGGGCGGACACCCTGGCCGGCTGCTCTCCTGAGCTGGCTGTCCTCCAGCTGGTCCAATGTGCCATAAGCATGACCTCACACCCTGCGCTCTTGCCCAAGATACTCCCCCTGCCTGGGATGTCCCACCACCATCTGCCCAACAAGACCTCCATGACCCCTTCTCCACGTACCTCCTGCCTGTCTCTGCCCTCACAGTACTTCGGGCTTCGGGCCCAGCATTCCATCCTCTGGAACAGCATGAGTGTCCCTACATGCTCCGTGGGGACCATCCTGCCTCTTCCCTCCCCACTTCAGCAGAAGAACTCCTCCTCATCCTTCTGGGCCAAGTTGGCAGCAACTCCTCCAGGAAGCCTTCCTTGCTCTCCCAAGACACGGACAGGCACCCCTTGTACATGCCAATAGCATTCCCATCAGCAGTGGTCACACAAAGCTCATGACCTCCTTCCCACCCTGTACCCCCAGGGGAGGGACTTCCTTGGGGCAGGACCATTTTATCATCGTCTCCCGGCACCGCACACACGCGGTTTGCTGGATGCTTCCTAAATAAATTCCTGCCAAATGCTACCAAGACCACCTCGGACCCTGCAGCCAGGGGAATGAGGCAGCCCTCTCTGGGGCACCACTTCGCTGTCGCTGACGGCTGGTTTGCTGTTCCCTGTCCCCCACTGCTCACAAGGGCACTTCACAACACGCTATGTATTGGGGGTGCCTGGCAGCGCCGTGCTCCACTCTCGGGACAGGGCCCAAGAGATCATCAGGTAGAAACTGGCCTTTGGGGGCTGGCAGGGCTCTAGTCCCAAGGACACTCTTCCCACCCCGCTGAGGTTTAAAGGATCCACCCAGCGAGATCTTCTGCGAACGATCAGGGGCCTCTATCTAGAGCCATGGTCTGGAGATGGTTCAGATCTCTCCACACTCTGGGAAGGGACCCCAAAGCAACCAATTCCACCAGCCCCTCACCCCAATTTCCTCATCACACTTCAAAGGGAGAAGAGTGCTGCTTGTGGCAGGGTGGCGTGTGGTTGTCATTAAAGTGTGTTCCTTTAATGAGCGGCTCAGGGCTCCCACGGGCCTGCTGATATGCCATGGGGTAGGGGTCCCAGCAGGGTGGGGGGTTGACCCCATCACATCTCCCCAGACACATCCTCAGGAAACCACCTAAGAACAAAGGAAGTTATCACACTGGGGACAGGGACAGGGGTCAGAGTTCAACTTCTCAAGTAGGACAGGTGGGGTTCCGGGGTTGGCAGCCTCTGATCAGAACTTGGCCACAGAGCAGTCCCAGCACCCACCTGCCTTTTCTGACATGCTCAGGGCAGGGAAAAGCACAGTTCAGCAGAAGTGCCCTCGGAGTGGCAGGAGGATGGCCCCTGTGGCTGCCAGAGCTATGGAAAATTTTGCATGACATCACTCCGTGCGAGTCATAAGCTGATTTCTAGCACCACTTCCTCAACAGCCTCCGCGTGGGGGGCCTGAGTGCCTGGCAACAGTCCCAGGTTGCATTTCCTGGGCAGGACCACGGCCTAGGGGAGGCTGGGGGAAGGAACACTGTAGCAGCCAGGAGAGGCTCTTAACAACAGCATTGCCACAGAGCTCTGGGGCTCCTGGGTCCAGGGAGGAGAGGGTCAGGAGTGGTACAGGGGAGTAAGGAGAGCTGGCGTCTGGTGGGCGCAGTGGAGGCAGGGGAGCTGTACAGGCACAGACTCCATCCTCCTGCCCACCACAAAGGGCGCCCTTACCAGCTCCGTTTCACAGGGAGGGAAATAGAGGCACAGAGAGGTTAAGCAGCCTGCGCAAGGTGACAGAGCGGGGAGCTGGGATCCAAATCCACTTTCCAGCTACAGTGCCTGGGCAAGTTACTCAAGCCAAGTCTGGCCCCAGAGCTGGTGCTCCTAATTATACCTCCTTGCAGATGACATCGCCAGCCTGCTTACCCATGCTACTGTCTCAGGGCTACCATTGCCATTTCACACACGCGTGACCGTCCCCCAGGGAAACTGAATCACTCACCCAGGCACACAGCTAGTCTGTGTTAGAGCCAAAACGCAAACATAGGTTTCACTTTAAGCCCATGCTCCATCTAGCCCCAAAGTCCAGCAGTTTCCAATCAGATTGGTTTGCTGTACCCTTTACGTCTGTATGTATGCATGCATGTATTATTTATTTATTTGTTTTTGAGACAGAGTTTTGCTCTTGTCACACAGGCTGGAGTGCAATGGTGTGATATCGGCTCACTGCAACCTCCGCCTTCCAGGTTCTAGCGATTCTCCTGCCTCAGCCCCCAGAGTAGCTGGGATTACAAGCATGCGCCACCATGCCCAGCTAATTTTGCATTTTTAGTAGACGGGGTTTCTCCATATAAGTCAGGCTGGTCTCGAACTCCCGACCTCAGGTGATCTGCCTGCTTCGGCCTCCCAAAGTGCTGGGATTACAGGTGTGAGCCACCACGCCCGGCTTTTTTTTTTTTTTGAGATGGAATTTCACTCTTGTTGCCCAGGCTGGAGTGCAGTGGTGCAATCTCAGCTCACTCCTACCTCCGCCTCTTGGGTTCAAGTGATTCTCTTGCCTCAGCCTCCTGAGTAGCTGGGATTACAGATGCCCGCCACCCTACCTGGCTAATTTTTTGTATTTTTGGTAGAGATGAGGTTTCACCACGTTGGCCAGGCTGGTCTCGAACTCCTGACCTCAGGTAATTCACCTGCCTCAGCCTCCCAAAGTGCTGGGATTACAGGTGTGAGCCACTGCCCCTGACCTGCTGTACCCTTTAAGAATGTGGTCAACCAGTGTACCTGCTATTAGCTGAATGTGTGCACCCCCAAGTTAATATGCTGGAGTACGAACACCCAAGGTGATGGTATGAGGAGGTGGGGTCTTTGGGAGGTGACTGGGTCATGGCAGTGGAGCCCTCATGAATGGAGTTTGTGCCTAGAGAGCTCCTGTACCTCCTCCACCACGTCAGATGCAGAGAAAGGCAGCATCTATGAAGCAAGAAGCAGGTCCTCACGGCTGACCAATCTGTGGGCCACTGCTCTCAGACCTCCAGCCTCCAGAACGGTTCAAAATAAATGACTGTTGCTGATAAGCCACCCTGTCTCCTATGGAACTTTGTCACAGCAACACACTGGACTCAGACAGCGTTCCCTTACCATTTTAAAACTGTCACTGAAGGTTTTCATCGGTAGTTGAAATGGTTGTAAATAATATATTGTGCAGTGTATTCTAAATATTGACATGTAAAACTAAAACTCTGGGAGTCTATTGTCAGTATCCAATGGAATCTACGCAGTAATGTGATACTCATCGCCATCTATTATTTACAGGATTGCAGGAACATGCTCTTTTTTACCACGTGGAACTTTCACTCATATTTCCAGTCCCCCCTCTTCGGAATTCCATCCTAACGTAGCATATTTGGTGCTTCTACGTCCTGTTCTGATCACCCCATCAGCCCTGCAGCTGTGTGTTCCTCAACTCCAAGTGTTTAAAAAGAGACTTCTGGTTTATCATTCCAATGAAACCTAACTGGTCAAACAATGTAAACAACACAATGTAAATAAAACACTTTGTCAAATAATTTTTTTTGGCTGTCCCCTTTAAAAGAGTGTGGTCAACCAGCGTACCTGCTATTGGCTGAATGTATGCACCCCCAAATTAATATGCTGAAATACGAACACCCAAGGCTATGGTTTTAGGAGTTGGGGTCTTTGGGAGGTGACAGTCTTGCTCTGTCACCCAGGCTAGAGTGCAGTGGCGCAATCTCGGCTCACTGCAACCTCTGCCTCCCGGGTTCAACTTCCGCCTTTCAGGTTCCCTGCCTCAGCCTCCTGAGTAGCCGGGATTACAGGCATGCGCCACCACGCCCAGCTAATTTTTGTATTTTTAGTAGAGATGGGGTTTCGCCATGTTGAGTGGGCTGGTCTAGAACTCCTGACCTCCAGTGGTCCGCCCACCTTGGCCTCCCAAAGTGCTGGGATTACAGGCGTGAGCCACCGTGCCTGGCCAACAAATAATCATTTAATACGAAAAGTAATAATGTGTTGGAACCATCTCTTAATGAGATGAATAAATATTTATTGAAGGAATGAAAGTCGGTTCTGCACAAATTCTAATTCTAGTTTTCATTTTTGTAGATGCAAACACTAAAAAATCCTGTTCACATTAATAAATAGACGAGAATGGAAAGGGCTTCATTGTAGAAATGTCACTCGATTCTTCAAAGTCCTTCCGAGTTAGCCTGAAAAACGACAATAACCTGCTGATAAAATGGTTGCTAATGTGTCAGCTGATACCCCAATTGAATTCTCCTTCCATTATGAGGGAAGCAAACAATTGGACATCACCTGACTTGCAAACAGATTGTTACCTAGTCCTGACCTTATTTCAATGATGTTGACAAGCTTCTGGACTGTCCCTTTGTCTGGTATCCTAGGTGGAGTTACTTCCTGGAGCACGGTACACGGTGAGCTTCCAGAAGAGAGGAAGGCCCTGCCCTCTGCCCTAACATGGAAGCAGGGCAACCGCAGAGGGAAACAAGAACACTGTCCTCCATCACAGGTCCTCGATAATAGAAAAAAGCCGAGGACCTGGAAACTTTTCCTTAGAACTGCCCCTGCCTGTGTGCCCCGGACAGTTGGTGGAATGGGTGTAACCACAGAGGCCTCTGTGGAAGAGCCTTACCCAAGCCTCAGGACCACTGTGGGGAGCGCTGCCTCTCTAGGAAGGCCCCGCCCTGCCTACCTGACCCAGCACTGATGGTTTCCTCCTCCTTCAGTCCCAGCCTCACTGTGTCCTGCCCCATCTCATTGATAGCCTGACTGCCTGACTGCCTGACTGCGTTCTCTGTATACCATGGGTTTTTTTGTTTGTTTTTTGTTTGCTTGCTTTTTGTTTTTTAATTTAGAGACAGGGTCTTGCACTGTCACCCAGGCTGGAATGCAGTGACTTGATCTCAGTCCACTGCAACCTCCCCTTTCTGGGTTCCAGTGATCCTCCCACCTCAGCCTCCCAAGTAGCTGGGACTACAGGCTCCTGGCATGGTGCTGTAGATACCACTGCTATGTAGAGACATGGTCTTGCTACATAGCCCAGGCTGGTCTTGAACTTCTAGGCTCCAGTGATCCTCCTACCTTGGCCCCCTAAGGTGCTAGGATTACAGGTATGAGCCACTATGCCTGGTCTGTACTATGGGTTTTAAGGAAAGTGTCATGGTTCGAGCCCAGCACCAGACTGTGGGGGGCCGCTGACTCCCGGGCCACCTGTCAGTGTGGTACAGGCCACTGGTCCCCACCTGCCTCCGGTGTGTGAGGCCCCTCCCGATGCCCATCTAGAGCACAGGATTTGTTTTTGTGAGATACGATCAATTCTCTGACAGCCAAGAAGCTAACTAGGCTTGCAGGGGTCTCGGTAGCCCTCAGCTGAGGGAGAGACCAGGGCCCTGAAACCATCAAGGATCTCACAGCAAGGGGAAAAACAAAACTCAGAAGACTGAGGCTTCAGGCTCTGCACACCTCCCGTGGCCTGTGTGGTCTCAGCAAGGCTCTCACCCTCTCTGGGCCTCCCAGGAGGATGCACCAGTCGTCTCGATGTCCCCTACAGGTAAAAGGCTTTGGTTGCAGGGCTCTGGACAAAGCAAAGCTATGCATGGGTCAGAGGGAGCTGCCAGTGAGGCTCTGCTGGTAGCTCCCTCTGCCAGGTAGATGGAGGCTAGGGCCAGCGGCAGGTCCTACGCCATTTGTTATCAGGCCAGGAAAGCTGGCTGCTGGGGTCATGAGACGTGGCTTGCAGACACAAGGCCCTGTTTACCAGGACCACCCCAGGCCTTCCACTAGGCTCTGGGCTGGCATTTCCTTGTGTTGTCTCAGCTCTGAGCTCACCTTCCCAGCCTGGTCTGTGCCAATCCCAACCCTGGGGTCCCCCCAGCCATCCTATCTGTCCCTCTGCTCACAAAGACACCCTCAGACTTAAAGCTCCAAACAAAGGACTTAAGACCTCTAGGCTTTCCCACCTATGAAGGGGGAAGCTTCGGCCAGATGACCCTTAAGCCTCGCCCGCCACCCATAGGCTCAGAACCCTAAGCACCGTGTGCCCACACGGCATGGTCTCAGGGCCCTCTCCCACCTCCCCTCTGCAGAACATGAGGGAGGAGTAGGCAGTGGCGGCTGCTGCAGTGAACACCCACGGTGGGCGCCCCTGGTACGGATCCTTCCTCAGCTCCACTCTGGGAACCTGAAATCAGTCCTGGCCCGTGAATTTACACCTTGGAAACTGGCAAATGCTGCATTATCTCAGAGTTTCCCCCTCAGGGATCTGGGTGTCAACTCTCTTGGTAATATCCCACCACTGGGCACAGGAATTAAATTAATATAGACTGACAAAGGCCAGTTCGCTTCAAGACTTGCTAGAGAACACTGCATCCCAAAAGACTAAGGGTTCAAACTCCCCTCCAGAGAATTCTCCTTCTGAAGTGACTGCCCATGAAACCAGCCCTCTACTAGCCTGTACAGAGGAGTACACCCACCAGGAGTCCACACCCCGAGGCCACACAGCCTGGCCCTCCAGCTCATACCTCATCCTCAGCCCTCTGCAGGCCAGGTCCCTCTCACTCAGCACCCTCCTCCCTCCAGGCCTCCCAGGACAGAGGAGAGACAGCAGAGCTTCTCAGTGGTGGCAGTGCCCCCAGGTCACACTCTAAGAAACTGCCTGTGGCCAGCCTGCCTGGTGTTGGAGGAGCACTCCACACTCTTCAAGGCATCACTCATGTGGACCTCCGAAGAACTAGGCAACATAGAAATGAAGCAGTGTTCCTAGATTTACAGATGGGAAAACAGTCCTCAAGAGATTAAATGCAGTTCAGCTGGGAAGTGGGAACTAGAATCCAGGAGGGCTGTCTGCTAGAGAATTTATAGGGCTGGAGTCCTAGCCAATTGTGTGACTAGGTGGAGTCACACAATTGGAGTCACACAGGTGGGGTCACATGGTTGAAGTCAATCATATAGCTGGAGTCACACAGGTAGAGTCAGTCACATAGTTAGAGTCAGTCCACAGGTAGAGTCACACAGGTGGGGGTCACACAGGTGGGGGTCACACAGGTGGAGTCACACAGGTAGGGGTCACACAGGTGGAGTCACACAGGTGGGGATCACACAGGTGGGGGTCACACAGTTGAGGTGAGTCATACAGATGGAGTCACAGCTGGAGTCACACAGAGTCAGTCATACAATTGGAGTCACACAGATGGAGTGAGTCACACAATTGGAGTCAGTTACACAGTTGTAGTTGGTCACACAACTGGAGTCACACAGGTGGAGTCAGTCACAGAGTCAGTCACACAGGTGGAGTCAGTCACAGAGTCAGTCACACAGGTGGAGTCAGTCACAGAGTCAGTCACACAGGTGGAGTCAGTCACAGAGTCAGTCACACAGGTGGAGTCAGTCACAGAGTCAGTCACACAGGTGGAGTCACACAGTTGTAGCTACACTCTGTGCTGCCCAACATGCTCAACAGCTGAAAACACAAAAGAAAAACAGGTCACAGTTCTGGGTCAGGGACTTACAGGGGAAAAAGAAAATCAAGTGAAAGTCAAACGCCCCTTAAGGTAACCAATGGGGACTGGAAAAACTTGATTTAAAGCCCAATCCTTCCATCCTTCAGATGCTTAGGATACTTTCCAGAATGTGTTGAAAATAGACCAAATTATCCTGACATCCCCAAAGTCAAATTCATACGTACAACACTCAGAAACTCCAACCCACCCCTGAGGGTGACTCTTACAGGTGGACTGGGGTTGGGGGCACCCAAAGCCTCTGAGCTGGGCTGGTCTCGCATGGCCCACAAGAAGCCTCATTCCCTTCTGTGGGGTGTGGGGTGGCGGGGACTGGCTGAAGGCAGGGAGGAGCCCTCGCCTAGGGCAGCCCCGGGAGGTGGTCTCCTCTCTGTGTACTCCCTGCCCCAGAAGACCCCGTGGACCCCCGCAGACCCCCTGGCTGGCTCTAA
This sequence comes from Macaca mulatta, assembly GCF_049350105.2. Taxonomy (NCBI): domain Eukaryota; kingdom Metazoa; phylum Chordata; class Mammalia; order Primates; family Cercopithecidae; genus Macaca; species Macaca mulatta. The sequence continues at coordinate 76,891,005 of NC_133409.1, read as the reverse complement.
CAAGACTTCTTTGGGGCTGCCACCCTTCCTGGTTAGGATCGATTTCCCACAGCTGATGTTAGATCACAGCCCTGGGAAAAAACACTTTTCCCCTGGGATGGGGGAAGGTATTGCACTTCCTGTCCTCCTTGTCAGCCCAGCCACCTGTCCCCTTCAGAAAGGAGAACAGCCTGGTGGTTGAAGGCAGTCCCTGGTGCCACAAGACATTAGTTTAAAACCCAGGGCACCACTTGAGAATGGCCGGACCTTGGGCCAGTTACTGTAATTCATTGCATCCCAGTCCCTGTCGGATGCGAAATGAATCATTCATGTATGGACTGAAAGCAGCTGCCAACTATAACTGAAAGATGCCAAGACTGTGAGGCATCCTGGGGGCCCAGATGCCACCATGTGGACAAAAGGGCATCAGCATGGATGGACGAGGCAGGGTAACAACAGCACCCACCCAATAGGTGGCCACGGGAGCCGTGCTAACAGATTCCTAAGTGAGCGCCATGCAGGTGCGGGTCACCGTCCTCACGGTCATCACCATGGAAGGCAAGGGCCACGGGGATTTTCTGCAACTTCAGGAAGATCGCTGCAGAGCGGAAAGTCCTGCAGAAAACCCTCGGCAGCCCACATACTTTCACGGAAAAAGCAAGTGTTTGGAGGCAGCTGGATCCGGGTTCGAAACCCAGCTAAGCTTCTGACCTAAGGCAAGTTACTTGAAGCTTCTGAGCCTGTTCCCTTTACTGTAAACAGGGACAACGATGCATTATCACAGTAGCCTATTTTTAGGATTAAATAAGTGAATGTATGTCTAGCTCTTGGCACGAAACAGACATTTCCTAAATGCACTTTGTCACGTGGTACTGTGTGTTTTTCCTAAATGCTATTTGGAAATGATCACTGTAATCGTCACAGTTCAGGGAAAAACATTCCATGACAGAAAACACCCAGAAAAGGAATGGCCAACATAACCGTGCTTTTCTGGCAGCTTTAAAAATCCTCAGTATCTGAACACAGCTGCCGTGAGCAGGGAAGGGAGGTGTGTGCTTGGCTCGGGGAAAGCCCGAATCTGGACAACCCATGCAGCCATTCCCATCTCAGCCAGGTGGGACCGAGAATCAGCAATGTGACTGGGCTCTTGTCTCGGCCCCAGAAGTCACAGGAGATGTCCATAGCCGGGTCACAGATAGCGAGGGGAGCCCTGAGAGAGGAGGAAGGAAATGGGTGGTGGAACTGAGGGCCCCAGGGCTCCCGAGCTCCAGGAACAGCAGAGGTTGGCTGTGACCACCCACGACAGCCGGGCACCGCCGGCTCACCCTCAAGTCTCTCAGAGTGAGCAGAGATGCTCACGTCTTCCTGGAAGTTCTCTCCCTTCGCAAGTTAGATCGCGCCGTCCCTTCCTCTCCCTCCCACCCCACACTGACTGTCACACACGAGTGGCTTTTCTCTCCTGCCGACAACTTCCAGCCCATCCCTGTGCGCCCTGGCATCTGCCCTGGTCCTCGTCCTCACCTACCTGCCTTGGCACACCTTCTAGAGTACTGCAGACAACGCCCTGGGCAGAAGCCCCAGACCAGACTTTTGAAACACTTGGGCCCTCGCCGGCAAGCAATGAAGACGAGCTGCCCTGGCACAGGGTTGGGGTGCTGGGAGCCCCACCCTGCCCCAGCACAGGCAGGTCACAACCAGGCGACACTCACCTTGACCGCCCCACCTGCATGGAGGAGCAGGTTCCGAGGCACAAAGAAACATCTTAAAAGAGAAGCAAGGTCGGCCAGGCACGGTGGCTCATGCCTGTAACCCCAGCGCTTTGGGAGGTTGAGGCAGGCAGATCACCTGAGGTTGGAGTTCCAGACCAGCCTGACTAACATGGAGAAACCCCGTCTCTACTAAAAATACAAATAATTAGTTGGACGTGGTGGCGCGTGCCTGTAGTCCCAGCTATTCAGGAGGCTGAGGCAGGAGAATCGCTTGAACCCAGGAGGCGGAGGTTGTGGTGAGCTGAGATTGCGCCACTGCACTCCAGCCTGGGCAACAAGAGCAAAACTCTGTCTCAAAAAAAAAAAAAAAAAAAAGAGAGAGAGAGAGAGAAGAGCGGTCAAACAGAACGCCTGCACTGAGGCCCCTCCCGACGCAGAGGCTCCTGCCCACCGGGGAGCCCGGCGCCTGCTCCTCCAGCAAGCGGCTACTCACCAGATTTCAGCCTGAGCTCCCCCAGGCAGCCGTACGCGTCCGTGAGCTTGCCATACTGTCCTTTAATGACTTCCTTTTCTTCTGGAGCTGGGGGAGAAACACATCACAGAAGGCATCAGCGAGCGTCTCCTGCTCATTCCTGTTCATTCACACCCGGCTTGCCAAGCTGGCTTCCCACCCACTCCAAAAAGAAAACACAAAGACAATAGCTCGGCCCACAAACACCAAGTGTGGAGGTTTTATGATTCGCGAATCACAGAGCTGCAAGGATTCAGACCTTCCCACCAACAGCTTGCTCTCTGGAAGCGCTGACAGCTTCCTGGGGGCTGGAGGAGCTGGGGTCCTGGGGTTCTGGTGTCTAGCTGGGGGCAGGCACCTGGGGCCTGGCTCTATTACTCTGCCTTGCTGTCCCTGTCCACGGGTATCATCCACTAGAGGCTACATCCTGGAGGTGCCCACTCACCCCAAGGCACCTGTGGAGGTGGTAACTTGGGGAGACTGGGCAGAGGTGCCTGTGTACCTCTGAGTGCCCAGGGCCTGGGTCCAACCCATCCCAAGGCAAGCTGCGTGCCTTGCCTGCCGGGTCTTTGGCAGTGATTGTCCATGCCCAAGCCAAGGCATGGACTAGTTTTAAAGCAAAACTGACAGAGGGAAGAACCATTAGGCGCAGGGAGCCCTAACCTCTCCAATAATGCCACAGGCCTTTCTGGCCATGACAGGGCAGGCCTTTAGACCCCTTCTCAGAATAATGTTTTAAGTGCACAGAACAAAATACAAGCATAGATGAACCTTGAAAACATTACGCTACATGAAAAAAGCCAGTCACAAAAGACCTCAGAAAGATTCCATTTTGGCCGGGCACGGTGGCTCACTTTGTAACCTGTAACCCCAGCACTTTGGGAGGCGAAGGTGGGCGGATCTCCTGAGGTCAGAAGTTCAAGACCAGTCTGGGCAACATGGTGAAATCCTGTCTCTACTAAAAACGCAAAAATTAGCTGGGCATGGTGGCACACGCCTGTAGTCTCAGCTACTTGAGAGGCTGAGGCAGGGGAACAGCTTGAACCCAGGAGGCGGAGGTTGTAGCGAGCTGAGATTATGCCACTGAACTCCAGCCTGGGCGACAGAGTGAGACTCCGTTTCAAAAACAAGATTCCATTTCTATGAAATGTCCAGAACAGGCACATTTCTAGAGACAGAAAGTAGATGTTGTGATTGTCAGGGGCTGAGACTGGAGAAAGGGGGAATGTGGATAATTGCTAATGAGTATGAGGCCTCTTTTAAGGGGGACAAAAATATTCTAAAATTAGATTATGGTGATGGTGATGGTTATACAACCCTGAAAATATATTTTAAAAACATGGAGTTGTATACTTTAATGAGTAAGTTGTATGATACAGAAATTATATCTCAATAAAGCTGTTATAAAAATCAAGAAAATAAATACGATTACAAATACCAATCTTATTGAAATCCAGTTATCAAAATATTTTTTAAATGTTATAGTATAGTAATCTATGTGCCTTATCAGCATATTAAATCGCAAAATCCAGTGGGGTCTATTAACCACCTTAATTTAAAACTAGTGATGAGAATAAATGCTATTTCAAGATATCTGAAACAACGCTAATGTGATATGGAGATATCTGTAATTGCAATTGGTGACAGGGTCAGAGATATGGCTAACCCACGTTGGTGACAGGGTCAGAGATATGGCTAACCCACGTTGGTGACAGGGTCAGAGATATGGCTAACCCACATTGGTGACAGGGTCAGAGATATGGCTAACCCACGTTGGTGACAGGGTCAGAGATATGGCTAACCCACGTTGGTGACAGGGTCAGAGATATGGCTAACCCACATTGGTGACAGGGTCAGAGATATGGCTAACCCACATTGGTGACAGGGTCAGAGATATGGCTAACCCACGTTGGTGACAGGGTCAGAGATATGGCTAACCCACATTGGTGACAGGGTCAGAGATATGGCTAACCCACATTGGTGACAGGGTCAGAGATATGGCTAACCCACGTTGGTGACAGAATCAGAGACGTAGCTAACATACTGGTTTTGTTGCCTGCCTTCCTAATTAGAGGAAATGCTACATTTCAGGTAGGATTGATAAAAATAAAGATGGACTTTTCTCCCCACCCAAGAAAACCAATCCTCAAATCCTATGCACAGAACCCTTGAGGAGCTTTGGGCCCCAGAAGAACCCTTGGGCTGGATGGAACCATTTCTACATCATCATGGAGGTAAGAAAAGGGGCAGCTGGTTCCCTCTCTACCTCATTGTCTTAAGCAGCCGAAAAGGATTCTTAGACTGCCTCAACTCCCACAGTTAAGGAATTTCAACCAGGAACTAAGATCCCAAAGTGAAATGTTAGAAAGGAGAAAATGACAGAAAACATCAGCCCCTCATACCAAGCCCTCAGAGCAGATGGACTGTGAACTGACTTTCATCACTTCCTGCTGTCTCTAAAGATGTTGACTCAGAGAGGCAAGTGTAGAAAGCATGGACGAGCATTTGAAGCAGGTGAACTTTGTTTTAGCTGACACACATCCCAACACCCCGACTCAAAAGATCCACCATGCCACGTTTTCCAGCGCAGTCTTGATTTCCTGGTTCCTCTCAACCATCCCCATCCCCCTCAAAGGCACTTGTCCTCATCAGATGACAAGTCCCAACTGGGATTGGAAATACACTCAGACAGTCCCATCCTCCCCTCTGAAGCTCTTCCCACCCTCAGCCCCCCGGAGCAGGTGCTGGCAGCCCTAGAGCTGCCTCTCTCAGGAACCAGCATGGACTGGCTGTTCCTGCCTCGTGCTCCTCTAGCAAGCACAGGAGGACAGAAGGTAGGCACCAGGGCCTCACAACATGACCTGCTACCACCCACCAAACAGACAGCTCTGTCCAGGCTGGTGCTCAGGACACAGCTGGTGGGGCAGAGAGTCAGGATAGACTGTAAGACCAGAGACCTCCCCTCCTCCATTTCTCTAGGCAGGACTGATGGTAAGACGTGATTTAAAGAGCAGGACTGATTATCAGCATAGCTTGAGAGGCCAGCAACTTGAAAATACACTCAATTCCCATTATTCACAGTAGTTATGTTCCATAGAGTTACCCATAGATACTGAAGCAAGCAGCGCTCCTAGAGGAAATGCAGAGTTAGGTTCCTGAAAGCCTCGGGTTGCAACATTTTTGTCAACCAATCAATACATAAACTTGTTTTATGTGTTTTTCTGTTTAAAAGACACCTTACTGAATAAACAGATGGCCTTCAACTTACAATGGGGTCATGTCCTGATAAACCCAAGGTAGGTTGAAAATATCCTAAGTTGACAATGCATTCAATACACCTAACCTACCAAACACCATAGAGCTCAGCCTGCCTTCCACCTACCCAGAACACTTACATTAGCCTACAGCTGGGCAAAATCATGAAATATAAAGCCTACTTTCTGATAGTGTTGAATATCTTATGAATTTTATAGATTATTGTACTGAAAGTGAAAAACAGAATGGTCCCATGGGTACTTGAAGGATGGTTTCTACTGAATGCATATCGCTTTCACACCGTTGTAAAGTTGAAACATGATAACTGGAATGAGCCATCATAAGTCAGGAATCATCTGTACAGTGTTGATTCATTAACACTGAACCAGTGGCACTAGAACACAAACCTGAATACAGCTTACCAAACACATATATTTTCCCCATAAGGCACATCACTGCCTTCTTGCACCAGAAACACTAGACAGCACTTTCAAACAGTGAAACCACGAAGAAAAAGCACAAAACATGAAAAATATGGCACTAAACAAATCATGCAAACCACGCTCATTTATACCAAGAGGGTGAAACAAGATGGCAGAGCATCCTTTTCAGCTGGGAACAGGCTTATCGGGTGACACATTTTCACCACTCTGCTGGTGTCCATGAGTTCCGATCTTTGGGTGACAAATTTTACAGAGCAGGTGAATTTACAAATATGGAATCCACAAATAACGAGGATCCACTGAACATGGTTTAAGGACCTGGCAAAGACCATGAGGAGACTTACCAGGAAAACAGTCATTCATCAGCCTCAATGTGAATTAATCTGTACAAGGGCTCTTCACCTGGGGTGACAGAGGAAGCCCCTGACAGTCACTGGAGCTTCAAGGGATAGCTCCTGGGGGAATCTGTATACAAAATTATATTCAAAATTGTATGCAATTTTTTTTTGATAGAATCTTGCTGTGTTGCCCAGGCTAGAGTGCAGTGGTGCAATCTCAGCTCACTGCAACCTCTGCCTCCTGGGTTCAAGCAATTCTTCCACCTCAGCCACCCAAGTAGGTGGGATTATAGGCGTGCACCACCATACCCAGCTATTTTTTGTAGTTTTAGTAGGGATGGCATTTCGCCATGTTACCAGGCTGGTCTTGAACTCCTGACCTCAAGTGATCTGCCCACTCGGTCTTCCAAAGTGCTGAGATTACAGGCATGAGCCACTGTGCCTGGCCAAAACTGTATGCAAATTTTTGATAAGTATTTTTATGGGGGCTAAAATCCCATTTTCAACAGAATCTCAAGAGTTCAGTGCCCCCAAAAAGGTTAAGAACCAGTTTAATGAATGAATATTTTTCCCAATGCTCACTTGAATTTGATTGGGTTTTCTCTGGGGAAGGGAGAGCGCGGAGTAACCTAAAGATAATCAGTGAAATCATCAACCTCTACCAGCAGCCAGAAGCCCGTCGTCTTGAGGACTAAGCAGACTCTGCTGGCAGCGGGGTGGGGAGTTACAGAAAATGAAGTGCCTGGGATATTAGGTTGGCAGGGTCACTTAGAAAAGTACTGGGAAGCCACTGTTCCACCTTTTCTATCAGCCCGCCTCAAAAGCTCAGAATGGTGGCAGAATGGCATATTAGTCTCCTTTACTACTGCAACAAATGACTACAAACACAGTGGCTTAAGCAGCACAGACTCATGACCTTATAGTTCTGCGCTCAGAATTCTGAAATGGGTTTCGCTGGGCTGAAAGGAAGGTGTCGGCAGGCCTGCATCTGCTCTGAAGGCTGCAGGAGAAAATCCATTTACTTGTCTCTTGCAGCTCCCAGAGGCTGCCTGCATTCCTTGGCTCTCGGCTCCTTCCTTCTTCAAATTCAGCAATCGCAGCAATCAGATCCTCGCATTTCCTTCCCTCTCCCTGCCCGGCCTCCCTCTTCCAGCTTTTAAGGACCCTGTAAGTGCAATGGACTCATCCAGATCATCTAGGATAATGTCTCCTCTTAAGGTCCTGATCACATCTGCAAAGTCCTCCTGCCATGTAAGTGCCACATTCACAGCCTGAGAAGGAGGACGTGGGCCTTCCAGCCCACAGGTCTCCTGCCTCTGCTCACACACTGATGAAGCGTGAGGAGGAGAAGGAGGCATCCTCTTCCCCAGCATCTGCTTGGAGGCAATGCCAAACCCACTGGTAAGGCACTCAGACTGTCACGCACCTACAGGGAGGCGGGCCTATGAAACCCCAACTTCACAGGCAGAATCGAAGGCCATGTGCATTGCCAAATGTCTTCCTCTAGCCTTCAGGTACTGCAGACAGGGCTGGAGAGAGGTGAATCAGCAGTTCTCAGTGCCCCATCTCAGTAGATAAGTTGATAAATGCAATAAAATAATTACAACACCAAAAATACCTATTTCAACCCTAGTAGCTTTACAAAGCCTTGAAACAGAACCCATAAGCCCTGGTATGATCTGGTTCTGACTTTGTGAATCGTGAAACAAGGAGGCCTTTGTGCATTCATTCAACTATGCGAATAAGCCTGATCAAATAAAACAAAATGACAGGAAATTGCTAAACAAAGTGTTGTGGCCAAATCCACACTTGAGGGGTGGGAAGATGACCCTGGGAGAAGCTATGCAAACAAAAGTGACCGCTTGCCCTGGTGCATTACAGATGACAGGCGTGGACTTTATATCCCTGTCACTGGGAAAATTAAGCACGAGTAAAAACACGACTTTCTATCCTCATATTTTAAAAACAAACAAACAAAACCTAATAGGACCACCTTGTCCCATTCCAATGCTGTCAATTATTAACTCCTTGAGAAAAACAACTTCACCTCTGACTTATACAATACGGGAGGTCAAAACAGGCCTCGACCATGGTGGACGGGAAAATCACGAGAAGATGTTTCTCCACCATGAACAGACTCACTGTAAACAAACTGGGAGGCCCCAGACAGCAGAACTTCATTCTCTTCTGGGTCCAGAGGCCAGAGAGCTGAAATCCAGGCATCAGCAGGGCTACTCTGATACCTGGAGCCGGGACCCTCCTTACCTCGCCCTGCGTCTAGTGTTCGCTGCTTGTCCTGTCCTTGGCATTCCTTGCCTATGGCTTCCTCACTCCAGGCCCTGCCTCGGTTGTCATGTGGCAATTCTCTCCCCATATGTCCCCTTATTGTTATGTGGCCATCCGCTCCCCATATGGTGTCCCCCAATTGTCATGTGGCCATCCTCTCATGTGTCCCCCCGCCATTATGTGGCCATTCTCTCCCTGTGTGTCCCTCCACCATTATGTGACCATTCTCTCCCCGTGTGTCCCCCCATCATGACATGGCCATCCTTTCCCTATATGTCCTCCCATCATCATGTGGCCATCCCCTCCCCACTGTCATCACGAGGCCATCCTCTCCCCACATGTCCCCTGTCTTTACAAGGCCATCCTCTCCCGGCATCCCCCTGTTGTCACAAGGCCATCCTCTCCCCATGTGTCCCTCCATTGTCACGTGGCCATCCTATCCCAATATGTCCCCCCCATCATCACATGGCCATCCTCTCCCAACGTGTCCCTCCATCGTCATGTGGCCAGCCTCTCCCCACATATCTCTCCATCATCACGTGGCCATCCTCTCCCCACATATCTCTCCATCATCACGTGGCCATCCTCTCCCCAAGTGTCCCTCCATCGTCACGTGGTCAGCCTCTTCCCATGTGTCCCTCCATCATCATATGGCCATCTTCTTAAAACAGCAGTCACACTGGATTAAGGGCCCATCCTACTCCAGTATAACTTCATCTCAACGTTACAACTGCAACAACCCTATCTCCAAATAAGATCCCCTTCTGAGGTCCCGGGGGTTAGGACTTCAACATATCCTTTTGGAGGACACAATTCAGCCCAAACACTTGGTCATCTTTTCACTTAGTGGGCCTGTCCTTTTAAAGCCTGACTGCCCCATCGACCGTCTCTCCAGTAAGCTTCCTTTATTCCTGCAGTGCCTTCACCTCCAAGTCCTCCCCTGACCCTTCTGATGTATCAGGAGCACGCACCCCACCCCAGGAGGCAGGGGCCTGGCAGCCTCACTGCCCACCTCCAGCACTCCCAGAGGCCTGGCTTCCCAGGAGGTTGGTTCCAGAGTCACCCCACACCCTACTTGCCCCCAAACAACTGTATTTTCTCAATTAGGTTTGAAGGAAGAAGAAATCCTTTTTGCTCTCCAAAATGGAGGTGACAACACAGATGTCTACACACACCAGGAAGGTAACAAATGAATCTGGCCAGGCATGGTGGCTCGAACCTGTAATCCTAGCACTTTGGGAGGCCAGGGCAGGAGGATTGCTTCAGCCCAGGAGTTCAAGACCAGCCTGGGCAACACAGTGAGACTCCATTCCTACGAAATTTTTTTTTTTTTTTTTTTTTTTGAGACGGAGTCTCACTCTGTCGCCCGGGCTGGAGTGCAGTGGCCGGATCTCAGCTCACTGCAAGCTCCGCCTCCCGGGTTCACGCCATTCTCCGGCCTCAGCCTCCCAAGTAGCTGGGACTACAGGCGCCCGCCACCTCGCCCGGCCAGTTTTTTGTAGTTTTTAGTAGAGACGGGGTTTCACCGGATTAGCCAGGATGGTCTCGATCTCCTGACCTCGTGATCCGCCCGCCTCGGCCTCCCAAAGTGCTGGGATTACAGGCGTGAGCCACTGCGCCCGGCCTCCTACGAAATTTTTTAAAAAAAATAACCAGGCATAGTGGTGGGAACCTGTGGTCCCAGCTACTTGGGAGGCTGAGATAGGAGGATTGCTTGAGCCCAGGAGGTCAAGACTGCAGTGAGCTGTGATTGTACCACTATCCCGTCTCAAAAACAAATAAACAACAAAATGAAGCTGCTGGAAGGGCTTTGGGTGAGCAGAGAACACACACCAGCCAGGTGCCAGTCATGCCCTCCAGCTCAGAGCTGCCAGGCTGCAGCATTTCCAGGAGACAGGGCACTCCAGACCTTCCAGTGCTGGCAACCATCCCCATTTATTTTAAGCACTGCATGGGCTGGAAGCACACCTCTGCAGACTGGATTTGGCCTGCCCATTTGCAACTTCCGTCCCCCCTTTCTCGATAATCTCAGAAATAGACAGACTCTTCCTATCTCCCACGCTTTCAGTTGCATTTCCTGTAAGTTTTTCCACATGAGAATGTCTCTGCTTCCCCTCTGGCTGGCCACGAATTTCTGGCCTTTAGAGGAAAGCCCTCCTGTCTACCTCCTCAGCCCCCTTCCTCGACCCCTCTTGCCAGAGATTTGGCCACTGGCTCAGTGGACACATCTTCATGCCTTCTGTGGTTGGCACCCTTCCAGGCACAGAGACACTGCAGTGAACCAAACAGATGGAAACCATCCAGCATTTGGCAGTGGCCAAGAGGAACAGGAGGAAAGAATGGATGAGTGATGGCAGGGGGTGCAGACCGAGGTGGGGTGGGAGGCTGGGGTGGGGGCACTGCCGAGAAATAGCCAGGAAGGGGTGGGCGCTGTTCAAGCTTCCTGCCAGGGTGGACAGATAAGATCAATAAGTGCAATATAGACAGTGACAGGAGGGGAGCAGAAAAAGTGAGCACGGAGTAGGGGACGAATAGTGGGGAAGGGGAAGTGACATTTTAGATGGTGTCATCTCAGAAGGCCTCATTGCAAGGGTGACATCTGAATGCGGACCTGAAGGAAGCCAGAGAGACAGCTGCATGGAGAGCGGAGGAGCACTGTAGGCCCAGAAGGGCACGTGCAAAGGTCCTGCGGCAGAAGCACTCCTGACCTGTGCAAGCCCCAGCAAGGTGGGCAGTGTGACTGAAGGTTCATGGAGGAAGTGGAGTGGGGAACACACTGCACAGAAGTTTGAGGTCACAAAAAGGTTTTGGGTGTCACTCTGAGTGCCACTGCAGGGGTCTGAGGTTCATCCTGCCTGCTATGTTGAGAACTGACTCTAGAGGAACAAGGAGAGAAGGAAGGAGACCAGTTAGGAGGTGCTAGCGCCAGCTGGGCAAGAGAGGACTCTAGCCTGAACCAGGGCGCAGCAATGGAAAAGCTGAAGAACAGTCCCATTCTGGAGACAGACAGACAGACACACACACACACGCTTTTTAGTTGTGGAACTTTCCAAAGAAAAGGAGGATGACATAATAAACCCTTGTACCCTCATTATCACATACCCACCAGCTCCACCTGCTCCCAACCCACGCCCAGGCTACCCACTGTCCTATACCTTAGATCAGCTCAACTCAAAACGGGCTCCTCAGACCAGCAGCACCAAGCATTAGAAAGACCTTATGGGGCCCACCCCCCGCCTTGTGAATCAAAAGCTCTGGGCTCAAGACCTAGAAAGCTGTTTTAATGAGCCGTCCAGGGGACTTGAATGCATGCTAAAGCTTGAGAAGCACTGCCCTAGGTTATTCTGAGTAAATTCCAGGCATCATATTATTTCATCTATAAATATTTCAGTAAGAATCTGGAAAAGATAACAGTTCTTTTAAAAAACACAACCATGGCCAGACGTGGTGGCTCATGCCTGTAATCCCAGCACTTTGGGAGGCCAAGGGGAACGGATCACCTGAGGTCAGGAGTTCAAGACCAGCCTGGGCAACATGGTGAAACTCCATGTTGCTTTCCACAATAGAGGTGACAAAGCAGATGTCTACACACAGCGGGCAGATAACAAATGAAGCTAGCTAGGCATGGTAGCTCCCTCCCTGTAATCCCAGCACTTTAGGAGGTCAGGGCAGGAGGACTGGCTGAGCCCAGGAGTTCAAGACCAGACTGGGCAACATGGTGAGATTCCATCCCTACAAAAATTTTTTTTGTAATTAGCCAGGCACGGTGGTGGGAGCCTGTGGTCCTGGTCACTTGGGAGGCTGAGACAGGAGGATTGCTTGAGCCCAAGAGATCAAGACTATAGTGAGCTGTGATCATACCACTACCCTGTTTTTAGTCTCTACTAAAAATACAAAAATTAGCCGGGTGTGGTGGTGCATGCCTGTAATCCCAGCTACTCAGGAGGCTGAGGCAGGAAAATTGCTTAAACCTGGGAGGCGGAGGTTGCAGTGAGGCAAGATCACGCCACTGCACTCTAGCCTGGGTGACAAGAGCGAAACTCCATCTAAAAAAAAACAAAAACAAAACACAACCGCAATACCATTATCACATCTAAAAAAGAAGTCGCCAGCAATTCCTCAACATCATCACATATCTTGGTATATTTTGAAGGTGGAACCATGGACAGATTGGCTATGGGATATGAGAGAAAGACAGGGTTCAAGGATGATGCCATGTTCATTGCCTGAACAATGGAAGGGATGGAGTGACCCTGGCATGACAGCAAAGACTGAGAGGACAGGTCTGGGCAGAGCATCGGCTGGGACCAGACATGCTGTGGCTCTCTTGCAGCCCTGCGTGGAGGCTGAGGACAGAGCTCTGCAAGTCTAGAGTCCAGCAGAGAAGTCTGGTTGGAAAGATCCCCCAGACGTCCCCAGCAGACAGAGTTATTTACAATCATGAGGCTGGGTGTGGTGGCTCCCACCTGTAATCCCAGCACTTTGGGAGGCTGAGGTGGGAGGATCACTTGAGCTCAGGAGTTCGAGAACAACCTGGGCAACATAGGGAGACTCTATCTCTAAAAATATAATAAAATATATTAATCGGGCAAGGTGTGCACACCTGTGGTCCCAGCATCTTCGGAGGCTGAGGTGAGAGGATCATCTGAACCTGGGAGGTGGAGGCTGCAGTGAGCCATGAATGTGCCACTGCAATCCAGCCTGGTTGACAGAGCGAGACACTGTCTCAAAAATAAATAGATCGGTGCCATGGCTCATGCCTGTAATCCCAGCACTTTGGGAGACTGAGGTGAGTGGATCACCTGAGGTTAGGAGTTCAAGACCAGCCTGGCCAGCATGTGAAACCCCACCTCCACTAAAAATACAAAAATTAGCCGGGTGTGGTGGCACACGCTTGTAATCACAGCTACTTGGGAGGCTGAGGCAAGAGAATCACTGGAACCCAGGAGGCGGAGGTTGCAGTGAGCCAAGATTGCACCACTGCACTCCAGCCAGGGTGACAGAGCGAGACTCTGTCTCAAACAACAACAACAAAAATTAGCTGGGATGGCGTGCACCTATAATCCCAGCAATAAAATAAAATAAAATAAAATAAAATAAAATAAAATAAAATAATCATGAGGTTGGAGGGGATCCCCTGGGGAGTGAGTGGAGGGCACTGACTTCTGGGTGCAGCATGTTTGAAGGTCAGGGTGGACTGAGAAGTGACCAAGAAGATACAACAAAACTCAGCAATGCGTGGCATCCTGGCAGCCAGGAGAATAAAGCGTTTCAAGGAAGCAAGAGTGGTCAGCAGGTCAGAGGCTGCTGCTGTGTCTATAATCTGAGGACTGAGGACTGATCACTTTAGTTAGGCATTGGCGACTCAGAGGAACAGTTTCAGGAAAGTTGAGGAGCAAAAACCTGAATGGGGAGGGAGGGAGAAAATGGAGACAGTGGGGAGAGACGAGTCTCTGAGAATTTCCTGTGTGTGCATACACGTGTGAGTGTGCATGTCTGTATGCATGCATGTGTGTGCGTGTGCATATGTGCACGTGTGTGTGGAGAGCAGAGAAATGGAGAGGCTGTTGGAGAGGGAAGTGGGTCAAAAGATTTCTCTAGGACAGGGGCATTTACACCAAGCTTGTGTGCTGCCAGAAATGAGCCAGGGGAGAGGTGAGGACTGATGCAACTGAGAGAGAGGTCAGGACCGATGCAGCCAAGAGAGAGGTCAGGACGGAAGTGGCAGGAGCGGGGAGCTACGAAAGCCATGCCCTGGAGCAGGCACGGGCATCTGCGCACAGGTGGTGCCGGTCTCAAACGCAGACAGTGCACCGTGGGGAGCAGATGGGAAGGCGGACAAACATGGTGGGCAGGTAGCGGTGGTGCAGGGAACCAGTGGGAATTCTCTTCCGGTGGCTTCAAATTTTTGGGTGGAATGAGAGAGGACGAGGCCGTCAGCTACGAGTGAGGTCTGGGAGGAGGCACGAAGAGCTGCGGAAAGGGGAGGGTGGAGTTGCTGTCCTGGAGGGTCGGGGAGCGGACAGAGCACAGAAACGCAAGTGAAAAGCCCGCCTTGGCTCGGGGGTTCTGACCTGATGGTAAGCTCTGCCCATGTGGTAGTGGGGCATCTCCAGAAACTTCTACTGCACAGGGGCTGGTGCAGGCATGGAGTGCAGGATGTAACAGGGCTGAGGTTTCACCAGGTGGGGAGGACCCAGCAAGAGAGGCAGGCGGGGAGGGTGAGTGCAAGGCAGGGCTGGTCACTGACATGGCAAAGAGGGAAGGCATGAGACAGGCGAGGGGCTGTAAGAAGGCCACGGGTTCTAAGGGTCACCATCCCAGTGGCGTCAAAGGTCGCTGGGGGCCGGGCATGGTGGCTCATGCCTCTAATCCCAGCACTTTGGGAGGCCAAGGCGGGCGGATCACAAGGTCAGGAGATCAAGACCATTCTGGCTAACATGATGAAACCCCGTCTCTATTAAAAATACAAAACATTAGCCGGGCATGGTGGTGGGCACCCGCAGTTCCAGCTACTCGGGAGGTGGAGGCAGGAGAATGGCGTGAACCCGGGAGGCGGAGCTTGCAGTGAGCCAAGATCACGCCACTGCACTCCAGCCTGGGCGACACAGCGAGATTCCGTCTCAAAAAAAAAAAAAAAAAAAGTCACTGGGACTGAGAATTGCAGGATGAGTGACAAGGTGAAAGTGGAAAATGAACAGTGGGATGTTTGAGACAGACGCTGGAGGGTCAGGGGCGTAGTGTGTAAGCGAGTGGCTGCAGGGGTGGGGTCACTCACTGGATCGACGTGGCCACTGAAGGCACCAAGAACAAGGCCGGACTCATAGTGAGAAATGAGAGAGAGAAAGAAGGAAAACTCGCCAAGGAAGCAGGCGACTGCTGAAACGAGGGGCAGTGGGGGACGCAGTCTCGTGGTGTTACTGGAAAGAGGTCCCGATCCAGACCCCAAGAGAGAGTTCTTAGATCTCATGCAAGAAACAATTCAGGGCGAGTCCATAAAGTGAAAGCAAGTTTATTAGGAAAGTAAAGGAATAAAAGAATGGCTACTTTATAGGCAGAGCAGCAACATGAGCTGCTGGTTGCCCATTTTTATGACTATTTCTTGATGATGTGCTAAATAAGGGGTGGATTATTCATTTCTGGGAAAGGGGTGGGCAATTCCCAGGAACTGAGGGTTCTTCCCCTTTTTAGAGCATATAGGGTAAGTTCCTGATGTTGCCATGGCATTTGTAAACTGTCATGGTGCTGGTGGGAGTGTCTCTTAGCATGCTAATACATTATCATTAGTGTATAATGAGCAGTGAGTATGACCAGAGGTCACTTTCATTGTCATTTTGGTTTTGGTGGGTTTTGGCCGGCTTCTTTACCACAACCTGTTTTAGCAGTAAGGTCTTTATGACCTGTATCTTGTGCTGACCTCTTACCTCATCCTGTGGCTAAGAATGCCTAACCTCCTGGGAATGCAGCCCGGCAGGTCTCAGACCCATTTTACCCAGCCCCTGTTCAAGATGGAGTCACTCTGGTTCACACACCTCTGATGATGGTATGTGGGGTCAAGGGTTAACTGAGCTGTTTCCCTTTTGGCAAGAGAATTTGATTGTGGGTTGACTTTCTAGTCCTGTTTCCCTGGTAACCTGAGAAAGTTGTCTATGCTACTCGAACAACATGGCTTATGATAAAAATAAATAATGGATGGGGCTTGTGGAGGCTTAAGGAATAGGCTTATCCTTGGAGGAGGCTGGGGAACTCCCCGTCTCCAGCCCCAGTGGTCCAAGGGTGTGGAAGAGAAACAGCCACTGCCTAAGAGGCTCCCAAGGAAACCGTGGTTTGTCCCACAGCACAGCAAATGGGGCTCGTGGATTCCGGGTCCCAAAGCAGAGCTCTGTGGGACAGACCATCCCGAGGCAGAGGCTGGTCTCAGTAGGAGCAGCCGTGCACTGCTCTGCATGAGAGCTCTGGTCACCCAGAGCCAGTCCAGCTCAGTAACCAAGCAAACCACACGCTCTTCTTTCTCGAATAATATTTTCCGCAATAACATGCCATAAGGAAATGCCAACGAAGCCCAGCCCACAGGTCAGAAAAATAAGGAGGTCATTTGACAATGCAGACAGCCTGAGACTGAGGTAGCATTTGTGGCCACATTCTTGGACATGACACGAAACCATCTTCTCATATTTCTGGGTCTCAGGAGGCTGAAGTCTCCTTCATGTGTTAATTCGGAGCTCAGTTCTGACTGGCTGGTGGCTGCTCCTTCCAGAGTTATCAGTTTTGGAGCTGAAGCAGCTCTTCAGAAAGACAATGGTTCTCCCAAGGCAGAGCAAGGCTGCAGGCTGGTTGCTAAGCAAAGGGGGAATCAAAACATCTGTCTGAAACAGAAGCTGTGAGGCAAGACAAAGCCAGCTGGCAGACATACATCAGCCGGCTAAGGGACTCTCCTGTCCTCCCACTGCTGCTCCCTCACCAAAAAGTCCAGGCCACATGAAAGAGCCACGGAGTGAGGGGACACTCAGAACACATCACCCCCAGCGAATGCACTACCTCCCACCAACGCCATGCCCACGTCACAACCCAGCCAGAGAAAATACGAGAAGGTTTGGTTTCCTGCAGTCAGAGCCAGAGACCCATCTGTGGGGAGGGTGGGCCCTCCGCTTCCCCCCGCACTTTCCATACCCCTCCCTGCGCTGAGCCATAGCCAAAGAGGGAGGCCAGCTCTCCTAACAAGAGGGCTTGAGCACAGGACTGGCCACTGAGTCTTTGTAGTTGAGTTTTTTCCTTAAAAATAAGAAATCCAGAAAAACAGTTTACACCTTAAAAAGCCAGGCCCAGTGCCAGACATGCCTCGGGCAGAGCCAGTGACAGCGCCCAGCACGATGGGCAGCTCCCTACACTTCGGGATGAGGCAGAAGATCAGGCAGGGCTGGGCTGTGTTTTCACTGGGCTTGGTAGCCCCTGACCCTCCTACCCAACGGGGAACAAGAAAGAAGCACAAAAATACCCATTTCTCTCCAAGTGTGTGCACCTTCTCTTCTGACAAGAAGGAGGGGTGGAGCAATGTTTCCTAGCCACCAGGGAAGTCCCGGAGCGGGGCTTCCATGCCGCACTGCCTCGCACAATCACCCCTAATTAGGTCCTAACAAATTAGGTCCTGCGGCTGCAGGTTCTGATCCTGGCTACCGTTCCAGTTTCTTCAGTTACTTCTTCCTGAACCTGCCAAACCAGTTCCTCGGTTCCTCCCCAGCTCTTCTTCCTCTCTCAGGTGATTCCTCTTGGGAAGGCTCCTCCCACCTCAGGGCCGCCTCCCTATTTCCACATGAGCATGAACACACCCACACGTACTCCTCTAGAAGTCATGTGGTGCGACCTGTGTATGCCTCCTTTTGCTACATGAGATCCAGGAAGGAGCCCGGCTTTGGGAACTGAGGGAGCCTAAGCGAGGAAGCCACACACCCTGTCACACTTCAATTTCACCACTCAACAAAGGGTCTAGATGCCCACGGTGTGCCAGGCATGGTTCTAGGTTCTGAAGAAAAACAGGCAGTGAGGAAGGAATATGATGAGAACAGAGCCATCAGAGAATAAGAGAAGCCAAGTGAAGAAAATGCTTCCAGAAGCAGGTGTGATCATCTGGGGGATGCTGTTGGATGGAAGGCTGAGCAGCCAAAAGTTCCTGGGGGCCTTGAGGAAAGGTTTCAGAAGAGTGGGAGGACAGCGCCTGGCTGGAGCCACTTCAAGGGAGACTGGGAGGAGGGAAGGTATGTAGACGACCTCGCTGCATGGGAAAACCAAGAGATGAGGTGGGGGCCAGGGTCAAGAGACGGTTTCTTAATGTGAGCCATGACAGCCTGTTGGTATAATGGTGGAGTTAGGAAGGAAAGGGGGAAACTGCAGGAGCAAGGTCTTGAAAGATGAGAGGGGACAGGGTCAGTGGGCTGGGGGGCGGGGAGGGCCTGGGAGGCTGTCCACAGTGCCAGAGCCAGGGAGTGGGTGCGGCGGCTGTTGAAAGTTCTTAGTTACCTTCATTTTCCCAGTGAAGTAGGAAGCAAAATCATCAGGTGTGAGGGGGATGAGATGTCAAAGGCCTGAGGAGATGTGAAATAGTCATCCTGGAGGCCAGATGGCTGGGGAAATGCAGGAAGATTTTTTGATTCCACACAGCCCTGGAAATCCTTTATGAAGTCTCACAGAACAGTCAATATTGCTGTTTTTCTCTCCAGCCACATTTAGCAACACGAGTGCATGCAGGGTGTAGAGGAGGGCGGGAGAGGGCTAGAGTCACTAAGAGCTGGGGATACCGCCGACAGGTGTGCAGCAGAGGGAACGGGGCAGAAAAAAGGGCAGTGGGAGGATGGCGAGTGAGAGGACAACAGAGCAGGTGGGTGAGCCTCCCCGTGACCTCACCCAGACAGGGGTAGACAGACCCAGTGAGCAGGGAACTCAGCTCCTCAATGAATGGAGAGGTGTGGCCAAGGAGGAACATGGATTCCAAACGGTTCCTCTTAGAGAGGGAAGAGGAACCATGGCCCGAAGGAGCACTGCAGGACAAGGGCAGGGACAGGGTGCCTACCCTGCCTCCACCACCAGTCCCAAGGACAGCAGAGCGGTCTCAAGAGAAGCCCCAGCTTGAGGGGAGTGCGTGCTGTAAGGGAAGCATTCAAAGAAGAGGCCGACCACTGGGGGTAGGTCAGGGTTGGTGGAGGTTGTGCTTATTGAAGACAAGACAGACACAGTTTCAGAAGGCTGGGGAGTGAGGGGAAGAGTTGATCAACTTCCTAAAAGTCAGCTCCTACTCCATATTTCAATCCAGAATCCAGAAAACAGGCCAAAATTCATTTTTCGGGACCCTCTGATTTATGTTGTTTGATGAGAAAATGAGCATGCGTTAGGGACACACTGGGACTTGTTTGCTCACCTGGGTTAGAGGGGCGACCAGACGGCCTGCTGAGCCCCAGGCTCTCAGGAGCCTCTGAACACCAGGACACGTGGTCCAAGAAAGATGAAGGAACAAACAGCCAAATCCAGCTCTGAGTAAACACATTGATTCTGCTTCCTTATTCACAGCTCCACACGCGGCACATCTCGGGCACATATGGTTTGTGACTCTCTGGCTTTGTCCATACGTGCCTGCTCTTATGTACTGAGGCCCTGTCTATCACCAGGGGAAAACAGCATGCTACGTTTTACAAAAGGGCAGAAGAAGAAACCTTCTCAAATGACCCTAGTTACCGTCATTACGTGAATTTGGAAACAGCTTCCTACACTTTACCAGTGGCTTTCTGTACCTAGAATTAGCTGCTGCCTCAAAAAATAAAAATAAAAATAAAAATAAAAAAGGCTTTTGGCTTGGTGAGAACCTGGCCCCAGAATCTTAATCGTGTCATCGCCAGGATTCTCAAACTACATGCCGAGGTGCACTCCTGGACCGTAAGCTGTTGCGCTGTGTGCTGTGAACCAAAGGTCAAACGTGTGTGAAAAACATTGGCCTGAGCAGGGCTTGAAATCTGTCATCCACTAACAGGAGCTGCACGGCTCCAAAGAAAACAGGTCTCCCAGTCACCTGCACACGACAGCTTTCTGCTCCAGGGCCCCTCCTTGGGGAAGCCCGCTTCACAGAATGAACACTGCCTGCCTGGGATGCCTGCCCTGACTCCTGCCAGAGGGCTTCCTTGCCCTCCCAAACCCTGGCCTTTTGAGGCAGGATGCCTACCCACCACCTGCCCCAATTTCTGAACACCATGGCCCCCTTACTACCTCTTGCCACTCCTGGTCCTGCACCAGGCTGTTGTCCGCCTCAAGCACCTGAGCCCCACCTGGATGTTCCCAGCCCTGAGCTTGGCTCCCTGGACCTGTGTCTCAAGACTCAGCTGGAAGCTACACAGAGGTGCTCCCTAGAGGGCAGGCTCCATCTGGGCTTGTCTGGAAGCCCACGGGGCCGGCTCAGAGCCTGTGCAGAGACAACCGAACATCCCATGGGAAAAGGGTCAGGCTAAGGGGAGGGAGACAGGTGCCAGGGCATGGCTGTGAAGACAGGAGCTGGGGTAACTGAGCAGAGTGCGCTGCCTGCCACCTGGGGCCCGAGCTCCATGCCTGAATCACAGGGGGAGACGGCAGGAGAGTGGGGCTGGAGACGGGGCAAGCAGCCCTTACCCACCCAACAGTGACCACGTGCAAATGGCCGTGCTGGGCAGAGCCGGCCACACTGGCTCCATTGTTTTGGCCATTTGTATTTTTCCCTTGGAGAATTGCTCATTATATCCTTTGCCAATTTCTCTGTTGAACTATTTGTCCTTCTTCATGATCTATAGGAGTTCTTTTATACGCTATGATCATCCATCTTTGGCCTTTTTCTAGGTTACAAAAGGCTGCACAAACTTTCCTTCTGGGCTACTGCTTGTCTTTTCACTACGTTTATGGTGTCTTTTGATATACTGGAGTTTTCCATTTTTATGTAGTCAAATCTATCATTCGGACACAGGAGGAATGGGAGGCAGGGGTCCTGGGAGGCAAACGCTGGCTCTCCAGATCTGCGCACTGGCTATGCGAGTGTGTTCGCTGGGTGAAGATTCATGGAGCTCAATGCTTAGAGTGTTCATTTTTCTCTATTTATGTTACACTTCAATAAAAATATTTCTTATATCAGGTTTATTTCCTTTACGACTTCTGAGTTTGATGCTTTCCTTAGAACATCTTTCCATACTGTAATGCTGTGAAAGCATCTCCTATATTTTCTAATACTTTGAAAGTTGTTTTTTTACACTTAAATACCTCTGCATTTATTTTAATGTATGATAAAACGTAGGACTCTCAGTGTCCATATGGATAGTTTTGGTCACAGGCTTAACAAAATCTTCCTTCCCTTCTGTATGAGAATTCGATGTTTAATTCTCTAGCTCTGGTTCCTAATCAAGGTAGAACGTCAACTCTGTTACTAGACAGCATTGCTCATGGTAAAAATGACCTTGACTGGCAAATTGCCTCTGGAGAGGGAAGACCCATAAGTGAATTATAACCACTCGGTGAAGATGCCAGGCATGGGGCTTCCTTAGGTGTGGTAACTCTTGTAACATAGAATGTCCCTTGTGTGAACCCAGGGCTCTGTAAGGCTGGTAAATATTTTTTTTTTTGAGACGGAGTCTCGCTCTGTCATCCAGGCTGGAGTGCAGTGGCACCATCTCGGCTCATTGCAAGCTCCACCTCCCAGGTTCACACCATTCTCCCGCCTCAGCCTCCCGAGTAGCTGGGACTACAGGCACCCACCACCACACCTAGCTAATTTTTTGTATTTTTAGTAGAGACGGGATTTCACCATTCACAGGATGGTCTCGATCTCCCGACCTCATGATCCGCCCGCCTCAACCTTCCAAAGTGCTGGGATTACAGTCGTGAGCCACTGCGCCCGGCCAAGGCAGGTAATTTTATAAGGGATTCTGGCTCCCTGGGGACCCAGGGCTTTCAGCTGGGGGAGGAGCTAGTGAACAGAAGGACAGCTGTGTGTGCAGCCACCTGCAAAAACTGCCAGGAAGACCCCTCACTCCCCTGGAAGCGGAGCAGCAGGAAGCATCCTGCTGGCCAGCCAAGGTTTCCAGCCTCTTCCTCTCTCAGCAGACCAGCCAAGAATGCCTGGGTGAATATCCAGCTGAATAGAGCAGGGGCCTCTTAGGCATTGCACAGATCAACCACAGCAACAGCAGGTGCTGAGTATCCACCCTTACCTTTCCCTGACGGACTGAAGTCATCACCTTTATAAGGAAGGAAGGAACACTGCTCACACCAGTCTGTTCTGAGCCCTCCACTCTACTGTGTTGATTTGTGCTGACAACCTCCACGATAGTTAGGGCTTGATAATGTGTTTTGCTATCTGGTAAATCAGTCTGTCTTTGTTGATCTTTTTCAAAATCTCGGCTATTTATTTTTGCCAGTCCTTCATCATTCAACAGTGTTTGCTAAGCCTCATTCCTACACCAGGCAGTGTTATGGTAAAGTACTGAACGAGATACGTGATGCCCCTGTATTAGTTGCCTGGGTTGCTGTAACAAAGAACCACAGACCGGGGGGCTTAAAACAGCAGCAAATTTACTGTCTCACAGTTCTGGAGGCCAGAAATCCAAGATCAAGGCGTGGGCAGGGCCATCTTCCCTTGCTTTTCCCAGCTTCGGGTAGCCCAGGCATTCCTTGGCTTGTGGCAGTGTCACTCCCATCTCTGCCTCCATTGTCACATGGCTGTCTTCCCTGTGTGCCTTCACATGACATTCTCCTCTCTGCGTGTGTCTGCCTGTGTCCCTTTTCTTCTTATAAGCACACCAGTCACATTGGATTAAGGGCCCACCCCACAGCAGTACGATCCCATCTTAATTTACATCTTCATTGCATCTGCAAAGACCCTATTTCCAAATAAGATTGCAAGGTATCCTGGGTTAGGACAGCAATTTTTTTTTCTGGGGCACACAATTCAACCCACAATGCCCGTGGAGGTTGCATTTTTGCAGTGGACAACAGAAGACACCCACGCAGGCACACACATAAGGCAATTTCAGTGATAAGCACTAAGAAGGAAGGAAACCAGGCGTGGGGCAGGGACAGTTGATGTGTGGGGGCTGCAGGGTATTCCAGCCACAGAGGTCAGGAAGATCTTACTGTAGTCACTGAGGGGAGGGGGAGGGGAGGGGCAGGGGAGGGGAGGGGCAGGGGAGGGGAGGGGAGGGGAGGGGAGGGGAGGGGAGGGGAGGGGAGGGGAGGGGAGGGGGAGGAAGTAGCCAGGCCAACCCTTGGTGTATTAGTCTATTCTCACACTGCTATAAAGAAATGCCTGAGACTGGGTAATTTATAAAGAAAAGAGATTTAATTGGCTCATGGATCTGTATAGGCTATACAGGAAGCAAGGCAGCATCTGCTTCTTGGGAGGCCTCGGGGAGCTTCTACTCATGGCAGAAGGCAAAGAGGAAACAGGCAACTTACATGGCAGGAGCAGGATCAAGAGGGTGGGGTGGGTGCCACGCACTTTTAAACAATCAGATCTTGTGACAACTCACTGTTGCAACGACAACCCCAAGGGGGACAGTGCTGACCATTCATGAGAAACCGCCACTGTGGCCCAGTCACCTCCCACAGGGCCTCATCTGCAGCACTGGGGATCACATTTCAACATGAGTTTGGGTGGGGACATAGATCCAAACCATATCACCTGGGGGAGGGAGGGCAGGCAGGTGGGTGGTGGGTGTGAAGATTCTGAGCAGGAACGAGTCGGGCTGCTGAATGCAGTGAGCCCAGGAAATGGTGGGAGATGAGGGTGGAGAAAGAGGCAGGGCAGAGGACCAGGGCTGTGTGGGCCTCAAGCAAGTCACTATGTGGGGAGCAGGGGAAGAGCCAAGAGACTAGTTAAAAGGCTGCCAAGCAGACCAGAAAAGCACATGGGGCAGTGGCTGCACTCTTGATGTAGCAGTGATAATGGGGGACTCGGTGGGATTCACCATCTGTTTTGGGGTGGTCAGGACTGGCTGGTAGGTTGGATGAGGCTGAGGAAGGAAGGGGAGTCAGAATGACTCACAGGCTTTTATTACGAGCAGTTGCCTGGATGGTGCTGCCATTAGCCAAAATGGGAGAATGAAGGTAAGAATAAGTTTGGATGTGGGGGGAGTCCAGCGATACTGTACAATCAGCCTGTTGCATTTTAGACAAGGCTCTTGTTGGAATTTAATTGGATTTACTCATCGATACTTGCACTTCTAGATTAACTGGAGAGGAACTGCCATCTCTGTAGTGTTGATGTTCCCATTCCAAGAACATGGTATGCCTTTCCACAGATGTGGGCTTCAGTCAAGTTCTATAGCTTTCTTCTTTTAGGCCTTACACACTTTGTTTATTCCCAGAAACTGTGGGGGAGTGGTATCTGCTTTTCCCATTACAGACTAATTGAATAATGATGGCATTACAGGAAGGCTATTGATTTTTATCTGTCGATGTTGAAAAGCGGCCAATAACTCCCTGTCTAGTGAACCACCAAGCAGCTTGTCACCCAGCTCCCGGAGGTGTCAACATTTTCCCATTCTTATTTCACCTACTCCCCGTCCCCACTGTGTGTGTGCATGCACGTGTCCGTCTGTCTCCTGGCACACGCCAAACAGATCCCAGACAAGGGATCACTTCAGTCGCAGACGCTCATTTCATGCACAGATGGGCATTTCCCGCACAGATGCTTCAGGATCTAGCTCTCGGCTTTCCTGAGTGTATGATCCTATCTTCCGCACTCAAAATACTTTAAGAGTGTTCAGGAGAAGAGAAGGCAGGCACAAGATGGAGCGCTCCCCCAGGAGGGCCCAGGAGAGCGGAGGTGATGGAACTGGAGTCTCAAGGTGCTCCTCTGAAGCTCACACACTGTTTTGTTTTGTTTTGTTTTGTTTTTTAATAGGAGCACCCCTCAAGTCTTTGTTCCGGGTGTATTTTCTCTTTTAAGCCAAAATTGAGAAGCTCTCAGCAACTTAATTTTCCTGACAGTAAACTGAGCCTGAAACCTAAAAGGAGAAGATGCTGCCCAAGTCAGACACACTCAAAGGCCCTAGAAGTCTGGGGCTATTCATATGCAGTCACGTTTCATCGTATTTTCTCATTGCCTGTATATAGTCTGAACGTAACTTGCTTTATGTTTTAAGGGTGAGCTCCAAATACCCCTTCTGCAGTTGGCTGAATCACTGCCGCCCAGGCTGGGCAAAGGCCTTTGCCAGTTTTAGCAGGATGGGCAGTCTGGAGCCCATACTGTGCCTTCTGTGAATTAGAAGGAAGCGCCCCCACTCCACAGAGGACACACAGAGCCACAGCCTGGAAAGCAAGGTGGTACGGGGCAATGGAGGGGCGCTCCTGGCCAGGAATCCCCGGACTTCCCGGGGTCTTTGGAATTGTCAATATTTTCAACATCCTCATGGAAATCATCTCTCATCTATCTTCCCCTGTCAATAAGAGTCCAATTCTGTCGCTTCTGGTTAAAATCAGTGTATACCACCAGACAGAATCTCTCAGGCCTCACCCAAAAATGCCATTTATGTGGTCTGCCTGGAGGGCGTGGCAGATACCCTTTGAAATGAAAACACAAGCTTCTGTCTGTCCCCTCTGGAGACATAAGATTCCATCACGGAATTCCATTCCTGCAGCTCACTGCTGGCCCTCCCGTTTCCCACCCAGCTGTGGTTCTGAGCTAGCCACCCACCACCATGTGGTCCAGGTGAAAAGAGAGGTAGCTCCCCTACCCAGAAGGGCCTTGTTACAAGGGCCTGGCTCAGGCCTGGGCAGCTCCAGCCTTAGTTTTCCAAGATTCCTTTCTTTATTCACATCATTTAAATAAAAAACAAACAATCTCCATTGTTGAAACAGATTGTGACAGCCAGAGTCACTGTTCTGCCCTGGAGCACGTGGACTGTCACTGCCTATGACAGCCTTCTAATCACTCGTCTCTGCCCAGCCGGTTCCACCTGACCTCAGCTTTGCTGAATCAGCAGGAGCTGCAGAGAACGGTCTCCTCCTCTTAAAGAGAATGTCTCCAGTAGACAATATTTATCAGTCATTGATAAGATTCATGGTAAAGCAGGCTTCATGCAACATATAAAACAGACAGTTTAAACAGATAAAGAAGACCACACATTTCCAGACACACAAACTCCCGGCTCCCTAGCCAAATGACAGTCCAGGTTACTTTAAAGAAAAAAAAAAGCTATGCAAGAATGAAAGTTATGTTTTTAAGAATGTCATGGCCCTCAAACTATGAAGCTACTACAATAAAACATCGGGAAAAACCGCCAGGACATTGACCTGGGCAAAAATATCTTGAGTAATACCCCGCAAGCACAGGCAACCAAAGCAAAAATGAACAAATGAGATCACATTAAGCTAAAAAGCTTTTGCACAGCAGAGGAAACAATCAACAAAGTGAAGAGACAGCCCACAGAATGGGAGGAAATATTTGCAAACTACTCATCTGATGAGGGACTAATAACCAGAATATATAAGGCCCTCAAACAATTCTACAGGGAAAAAAAAAATCTAATAATCCGATCCAAAAAATAAGCAAAAGATTTGAATGCACATTTCTCAAAAGAAGATATACAAATGGCAAACAGGCATATGAAAAGGTGCCCAACATCACTGATCAGAAAAAGGCAAATCAAAACTACAGTGAGAGAGCATCTTACCCCAGTTAGAACGGCTTATATCCAAAAGTCAGGCAGTAACAAATGCTGGCGAGGATGTGGAGAAAAGGAAACCCTTGTACACAGTTGGTGGGAATGTAAATTAGTACAACCACTATATATGTTATATACTCTATATATATGTTATGTACTATATATATGTTCTATATGTTATGTTCTATATGTTCTATATGAGTCTAACCACTATAGAGAACATTTTGGAGGTTCCTCAAAAAACTAAAAGTAGAGCTACCATATGATCCAGCAATCCCATGGCTGGGTGTATACCCAAAAGAAAGGAAATCAGCATGTTGAAGAGATATCTGCACTTCCATGTTAGTTGCAGCACTGCTCACAATAGCCAAGATTTGGGGCCGGGCGCGGTGGCTCAAGCCTGTAATCCCAGCACTTTGGGAGGCCGAGACGGGCGGATCACGAGGTCAGGAGATCGAAACCATCCTGGCTAACACGGTGAAACCCCGTCTCTATTAAGAAATACAAAAAACTAGCCGGGCGAGGTGGCGGGCGCCTGTAGTCCCAGCTACTCGGGAGGCTGAGGCCGGAGAATGGCGTGAACCCGGGAGGCGGAGCTTGCAGTGAGCTGAGATCCGGCCACTGCACTCCAGCCTGGGCGACAGAGCGAGACTCCGTCTCAAAAAAAAAAAAAAAAAAAAAAAAAAAAAAAAAAAAAAAAAAAAACAATAGCCAAGATTTGGAAGCAACTTCAGTGTCCATCAACAGATGAATGGATAAAGAAAATGTGGTACATATACACAGTGGAGTACTATTTATCCATAAAAAAGAATGAGATCCTGTTATTTGCAACAACATGGATCGAAGGAGGTCATTATGTTAAGTGAAACAAGCCAACCACCCAGGCGCAGTTGCTCACACCTGTAATCCCAGCACTTTGGGAGGCCGAAGTGGGTGGATCACCTGAGGTCAGGAGTTCGAGACCAACCTGGACAACATGGTGAAACCCGTGTCTACTAAAAATACAAAAATTAGCCAGGTATGGTGGTGGGTGCCTGTAATCCCAGCTACTTGGGAGGTTGAACCCAGAAGGTGGAGGTTGCAGTGAGCTGAGATCGCACCGCTGCACTACAGCCTGTGTGACAGAGCAAGACTCTGTCTCAAAAAAAAAAAAAAAGAAAAGAAGCCAGGCACAGAAAGATAAATATTGCATATTCTCACTTATTTGTGGGGTCCAAAAATCAAAATTGAATTCATGGACATAGAGAGTAGAAGGATGGTTACCAGAGGCTAGGAAGGGTAGTGGGGGGCTAGGGAGAAGGTGGGGATGGTTAATGAGTACAAAAAAAAAAAATAGAATGAATAAGAACTGGTATTTGATAGCACAACATAGTGACTATATAATTTAACTGTACATTTTAAAATAACTAAAAGAGTATAATTGGATTGTTTGTAACACAAAAGATTAATGTTTGAAGGAATGGATACCCCATTTTCCATGATGTGGTTATTACATATTACACGCCTGTATCAAAATATCTCATGTATCCCATAAATACATATACCTACTATGTACCCACAAAAAACAAAAATTGTAAAAAGTCATGGCTCTTAACAAGCATCAGCTAAACCGGCCATGGAATCAGCACAGTCCATGATATTTTAATCAATACCTTGGCATTCCCAGAGTCAGCTTCAATTGCTTTTTATAAGTTTTTGCTGGTTGTAGGAAAGGGTAGACTCAAGGAGAGATAATCTCATGTATTTTCATTAATTCATAAGCATCCCATAAAAAATGCAGAGCATCAGATTTCTAGGTTTAGCTAAGACCTCAAAGCCATTTTCGACTTTGCCTTGCCAGATCACATCTCCTAAGATTAAAATTTCTGAGTGGTTTATAATTTTAGGTGTGTAAAGTAGTGATGGTGAGGGTGACATGTTTAGTTTTAAAACTTTTTTTATAAGATATATGGAATCTCAGAGTAGGAAAGACAACATAGATTGTCGTTCATTTGTTTTCAGATTAAGATACTGGGGCCGGGAGGGAATAACTAAATTTCCCCAATGGAAAGAAGAGCCCAAGAGGCCAGGGCTAGGATTCAGGTCTCCTCCCTCCCAAGCCAGTACGAGATCCCGGTACTCAAAGCTGGTTGTGGACCAGCATCACCTGGGAGCTTGTTAGAACGACAGGCTCTCAAGGCCTACCCCAGAGCCAAGGAGGCAGGACCTGATTTGCTACAAGATCTCCAGGTGAGGTGAACAAGCAAGTTTTGGAAGCACTGCTGTCCCGGGCTTGTTGACTTAGGGTGAGGAGAGGAGGTGTTCTCGGCCAATCTCCTTAAGGTTCGTCCCTCACCTGGTCACAACGCACTCACCACTTTCTCCTGCAAATGTGTGTCCCAGGCTCCAGAGGCGTTCTCTCTCTCCCCGTCCTTAGAATCACTCAGACTGCGCAGTTAAGCTAGGCAATCTCCATCTGTGATAGACCCAAAGCCTCTCCTGGCCTGGCACATGCTCCCTCTCTGAAAGCAAAGGTATTGACTTTGCAGCTGAAAAAGAGACTGGGGCTCGGGACAGGAGAGGCAGGCGCCCAGGGCTGGGATCTGGCTGTCCCGTTGCCCAAGGCTGTCTTGCAAGCCTCAGTTTTACCCACCGTGAGTAGCCACCTAGTTTCCTGTCCTCAGTGCAGAGAGGTGGGAAAGGAAAAGGTGAAGAGTTTGGAGGTGGTATCACTGGAACATTCTATGTTCAGAGCTGAGGAAAGGGAAGGAAGTAGTTTGCCTCTTCCGGGTTACTCCCACCAGGCAGTAACAAGTCAATGCAGGACCACCCCTCGCCTTCACATTCACAGACAGGCAGCAGCAGCAGGGGTGAGAAACTGCATGGGAACCCATGCTCACCTTAAATTTGACCATTTTGCTACATCTTGCTGGGGGTCTGGAGCAGCCCGGTCCTGCGCTGGGTCTGAGCAGCAGCCGCTAACAACCTGCCCTCTCCTGCAACCCAAGTCCCACACCAACGCCAAAGCCAGGAGAGCATTTAGAGCCAGAGTTCTGCTCAGGGAGACCACAACCTACTTCGAAGGACCCTGGGGACATGCGCCTTCATTTCCTAGCAGCTGTGATGAAGGAGCAGGGATGTGGGGCGAGGCCCTGTTCTCAGGGGGTGCATAGGCTCACTGGAAACACACAACTCCATCTGAGATGGAAGGCTGGCTTGGGGCACGCCAGACACGGGCTCCACCAGCCCCAGCCTTGGGGAGAAGGAGGCATGAGAGAGTGGGCAGAGATGCAGGCTGCAGAAATACAACCAGGTGCCCGAGAGCCCCATGTCCTCAAAAACCTGCCTTAGAATGAAGCTCAGACCTTCGCACTGGAGCTGTGGAACTTGCTCCCTGGGCCTGGGGCACAAGCACAAGCTGCCCGTCTGGCTCTGTGACTGACAGGCTCCCAGTGAATCCGCTGCTCCAAGTCACATTTTCAACCAGGAGGCTTTACAAGCAGTGGCAGCCTGCCAGCCTCGCAGGCCAAGGGCACAGGCGGCACAGCCCACAGGACCTGGCTGGGGCATCTAGCCTCCTGGCACAGCACCAGACTCACGCTCCGAGCCCAGCTCCTGCCTAGTGCCCCCTAGGGCAAGGCACAGTTCCGTCCACCAACTTGGCAGAGCCTCCCAGGCCCCCCAGAAAAGCCCACAGGGGCAGGAAGACACGCTCTGCAGGAGCCCCAGTACCCTCCCGCAGACACTTCTCCAGCTCAAACCCAGGGGCGTCTTGGAGCCGACCCAGTCCAACACTCTGAGTTTGCCAGGTCTCATGTTCCTTGAGAAGCCTGGGGCCTTGTAGCATCCTCTGCACTGGGGCACACTTTCCTCAGCACCTTGGGGCCGCATCAGCCTCTGCTCCCAGTGCTGGGAACATGTGTGTGGAGGCTCAGCTCTGCCTCCAGGAGCGTGGGCTTCAAGCCCACATGCTTCTCCCAGAGATCAAGCTTTGCCTTTGTAGTGCCACACCCTCTGCTCAGAAAGGGGCTGGCAGTTTCCCCAAGCGGGAACCTCCTCGATCAAAAGTGTATGTCAGATGAAAACCAAGATAAGCCAGAGACAACAGGACAAAGGGAGTCTTTTTCCATATGTATACACACACACATATACACACACACACACATATATACACACACATATATATATATTCATTTTTTTCCCCTAAGAATGAGATTTTACTGAACATATTATTCTCTGGAGACTTCCACTGGAGATGGAGCCTCGGGCAAGTTCTTAAGCCTCTCTGTGCCTCAGTTTCCCCAAGTGTAAAATGGAGATTACTAGTACTTGCCTTAAGGATGAAGTTAATATATGTTAGCCACTTGGATCAGCACCTGGTAGGTGGTACACACTCCATAAATGTCAGCTATTATGATCAAGTTGAACCAAAGTTTATTTAACCAGTTAAAAACTCAAAACAGCTTGCAATAAACATCCTTGAAGCAAAATGGGCTAGTGATCTGGGAATATTTCCTGAGAGAAACTCCTGCATGTAGAAGAGCGGATTAAGCACTTGCATACTGTTCAAGGTTTTCATTCACTTGTCTAAATTTTCCTCCAGAAAGAAAGAACAACTTACATTCACATGAACAGTGCCAGAAGGCTCCTGCCCGTGAGATCTTAAAAAGAAGCAGTGCCCTGAACTGGGCTGTTTCGTATGGACCTTGAGGGTGGACCCACTCTGCCCACTGACAGCCTCCTGTCCACAGTGTGTGGTTGATGGCACCGCAGTTCTGGGGGCTTTAAGTGTCACGTACACCCTCCCAGCCCAATTTGGTTTTCACCTCCAGGAGAGCTGGCCATGACACCAGTAAGCCCTGCCCAGAAATGCTAAAGAGACTCTGATCAAATTTCCAAGTCTGAGCCTGAGCCAGTTTACCCACGGCTTTAAGGACAATTCAAGTGGAAAGAAAACAATATATTCCCCATCCTCAGTGGCAAGGCCAAAGGAGCCCAGCAACAGAAACTGAGCAGCCAAAAAGCACAAAGGGGACGCTGAGCACCCCAGGAACTCTCGAGAACAGAGACACAGGCTGGGACAGGTGCCCAGGGCAGGTTTGCCGGAGTATCTGCAGGGTCTGGGGCCAGGGTACTCGTGAGTACTGCATCCTGTATGCCAAACTTTTAAGTTTTAAATCAAGCTAACAAAGTAAAACAGTTAAATAAAATAGGTTCTATCCTCCTACCTCGAAAAGTAGACTGCCATGAATACCTGGAAGGCCAGGTTCATGATGGGGCCAGTGGGGAGGGCGGCCCCAGCCTGGCCACCTTCTCTTCCCCCACTTCCCCCAACCTGGGCTTCATGCCCCCTTGCAGGGAGCCTCGTGCATACACACATGGAGTCCCAGCTAGTGTGTGTCCAGTTCCACCTGTGACACACCCTTGCCACCCCAACGCCCGGGCCTGGGGTGGACACACAGCTGCACAGTCTGCCTGAGGCCCTGGGAGGGGTCTGCACAGGCTGTACTATGTGCTTAGCACACTCCAGCAGCAGGAGTGTCATCCAGAAAGGGGAACGCAGAGAACGCTCGGCCCACTCTTGCCCGGGGCTAGAGGCAGTGCCGTCAAAGGGTCCAGACTTTGTCCTCCCGAGCTCACCAGCAGAGAGATCCCTGTTCTTCCAGGCTGTGGTCGACCCTTCCCAAGTGGTCATTTTGCTTTTAAAAATGTGTCTTGGCCAATGTCTCAGAATCAGTTCAAGCCACCATTTCTGCTGTTGGCCACACTGAAATCTGCCAAGTAAATTTTGAACTTGCATAGCATGGTAATTATAGTTATATTCTGAAATCGCTAGGAGAGTAAATTTCAAATGTTCTCACTACAAAAAATAAGTGGTCAGGTGCGGTGGCTCATGTCTGTAATCCCAGAACTTTGGGAGGCTGAGGCGGGCAGATCACTTGAAGTTAGGAGTTTGAGACCAGCCTGACCAACATAGCAAAACCCCATCTCTATTAAAAACACAAAAATTAGCCGGGTGTGATGGCCCCCGCCTGTAGTCCCAGCTACTCAGGAGGCTGAGGCAGGAGAATCGCTTGAACCTGGGAGGCGGACGTTGCAGTGAGCCCAGATCACGCCACTGTACTCCAGCCCGGGCGAGAGAACGCGACTCCATCTCAAAAAAGATAAATAAACAAATAAGTATTTGAGGTGATGACTACATTAATCATCTTGATTTAATCATTCCACATTGTACACATATATGATCACTTTGTACCCCATAATATATAATAATTATAATTTGTTGGCCCAGCACAGTGGCTCACACCTGTAATCCCAGCACTTTGGGAGGCTGAAGTGGGTGGATCACTTGAGGTCAGGAGTTCGATACCAGCCTGGCCAACATGGTGAAACGCCATCTCTACTAAAAATACAAAAATTAGCTGGGCATGGTAGTACACGCCTATAGTCCCAGCTACTCGGGAGGCTGAGGCCAGAGAATCGCTTGAACCTGAGAGAAAGAAGTTGCAGTGAACCAAGATTATGCCATAGCACTCCCACCTGGGTGACAGAGCAAGACTCCATCTCAAAAAACAATACTAATTATAATTTGTCAATTTATAATAAAATTTAAAAATTGAACTTATATATCTAAATACAAATAAGGAAAAAAAAAAAAGCCAACCCAACAAATTAGAATCTTGCCTGGCATTAAACAAACTAAATTTTAGGAGATTCATGTTTTTATAAAAAATATAGGGACAAGTGAAATAAAATTGGCAATATACTGATAACAGTCAATGCCGAACAACAGGTAGACAGGGGATTCATTTTTCCCTCTACTTTTGTGTTTGAACATTTTCACAATTAAAGGTTAAAAGCCAAGGTTTTAAGCCACAGCCAAAACAAGAGCCTGGTAAGATCTGAAATCATGATCTTACAGGTAAGCTACAAAAACCACGGGGAAGGCCGGGCGCACTGGCTCATGCCTGTAATCCCAGCACTTTGGGAGGCTGAGGTGGGTGGATCATTTGAGGCCAGGAGTTTCAGACCAGCCTGGCCAACATGGTGAAACCCCTTCTCTACTCAAAGTACAAATATTAGCCGGGTGTGGTGGCACACACCTGTAGTCCCAGCTACTTAGGAGGCTGAGGCGGGAGAATCACTTGAACCCGGGAGGCAGAGGTTGCAATGAGCCGAGATTGTGCCATTGTACTCCAGCCTGGGCAACAGAGCGAGACTCTGTTTCAAAAAACAAAAACAAACAAACAAACAAACAAAAAACCCAGGGAGAAGCACACACCATCCCAGTTTGCATTTTGTAAATACTATGCTGAGACAGCCTCCAGCTAGGAGAGGAGGCAAACCAGTCCTGGAGGCAGACAGACCACCGTGACCCTGGGTCCTGCTCTAGTTTCCCATGTCAGGGGCCCTGGAACCCTGGCCTGGTCCTACCTGTGGTTCCAACTTTTTCCAGGAGCATTTATAAAATGGTGACTCATTTGATTCTCTGTGGTCCTCTGTAGCAGATCAAAATTCCAATCTGTGACCAAATAAATCTGGCCATAAAGTCTGGGAAAGTGATCTAGGCAACAGTTCAGACTGAGTCCTGCTCTGCCCTGGGGCCATCTCACCAATTCAAACAAAGCTAAACAGAGATGTGGCCTCTGCACAAACAGCAGCTGGGAGAACCTGGGGGCCTGATGTTTACACAGAACCTTCCCCCCCACCCCTAGAAGCTCAAAGTAATTCAGGGACACACATTAATTAACTTAATTAAATCTCTCAAGCTTCCTGCCCCATCCCTCCCTCCCTCCCTGCTGCCTGTTCACAGCAAAGCCAGGCTGGGCCGCAGGAGGCAGGACCTCACTCACACACAGCCCCGACCGTAAACACAGGGACACCCTCAGGCCCCGTTCCTGGGGGCTGCTGGAGAACCTTGAACTTTGGAACACTGTCGTTTACTCTGAAAATAGACAAAATCCATTAACAATAAGCACTTTTCCCTAAGTTTACAAGAGACAGAGACAGGAATAGGTTTTTGTCCCATGCGCAAATAAGGGAACATCTGTTTGCTAATTGTGGATTATTAGCCAGGGAAGCTGGTACCGGCTACGGGGCTTCCCACCTGTGCTGAGAAGGCCAACTACCCTCCAGTCAGGTTCCTGAGACTTCATAAAATCCTTTTAAATCAATGCCAATACATTTGGCTTTTCTGCCTCTGGAATTTCTGCTCCCACTGATCTACACAAAAGACAGATTCACAACCTAATTCTTTTAGAAGCAGGAATTTGGAATAATTCCTTCCACAATCCTGCTAGCAGGCCAGATGGCCTAGTGTGAAGAGTTCACTTTAGCACAGGACAGGTGAGGACAGGTTCAGATGGGAGGAGTCCAGCAATCAACGAATCATGGACCATCAGTTTGTCCTAAAAATCACAGTCCAGTTCAAGCCCGTCTCCAGGCCTTGCCTGAAAATAATAAGGAACCACGCAGCCCCTTCGGTGAGAGGTACTTTTCCTGTTAGGATCCTTCAGGAATAAAATGTGCTATGAAGGGGCAGTGCCTGTGGTCATCAGGCCCACTCCCCTCATCTCTTCTCGCCCCTAGGAAAGCAGCTGTGTGCATCCGCAGCAGAGCAGGACAGAAGTCAGAATGACTCGGGGTACGGGAAAGACCATTACCCAGCAAGCAATTACCCACAACTTCAGCCTCAGCCTCTCATTACTAACTGGGAGGGACCCCTCACAGGAAAACCACAGCTGAAAAGAAAAGGAAGCTACCCCCAACCCTGAACCTCAAGGAAAGGGTGAAAGGTCAAGATTAGACCACGAGCTACGCCAGCTGTCACTAGTGTACTGTCCCATACAAAAGTAGAGATTGCAGCCTTCTTGTAAAAATTCATCTTCTCGGGTCAGGCGTGGTGGCTCATGCCTGTAATCCTAGCACTTTGGGAGGCCAAAGTAGTTGGATCACCTAACTTCAGGAGTTAGAAACCAGCCTGGCCAGCATGGCAAAATCCTGTCTCTACTAAAAACACAAAAATTAGCCGGGCATGGTGGCGTGTGCCTGTAATCCTAGCTACTGGGGAGGTTGAGGCAGGAGAATCACTTGAACCCGGGCGGGGGTGGGGGTGTTGCAATGACTCAAGATCCCACCACTTCACTCCAGCCTGGGCAACAAGAGTGAAACTCCGTCTCAAAAAAAAAAGAAAAAAAAAAGAAAAAAAAATCACTTTCTCCAAGAAAGGAAAGTAAAACAGCTAGCTAGCCCTTTGGAATACAGATGGGAATTTCAAGTTCAGAGCCATTTTATCCAATAGTGATACATTTAGGATATGTTGAAAGTTTGAAACAACTTTCTAGTAACAGAAGGCTCTCTCCTACAAACCCTCTCTGGACCAGCAAAGCCACCAAATGCTACAGCTGCTTTTTAAAAATAGTTTCATTTCACTTAAATAAAACAGACTTTAAAAAATTAAGGGCCGGGTGCGGTGGCTCACGCCTGTAATCCCAGCGCTTTGGGAGGCCGAGGCGGGCGGATCACAAGGTCGGGAGATCGAGACCACGGTGAAACCCCGTCTCTACTAAAAATACAAAAAATTAGCCGGGCGCGGTTGTGGGCGCCTGTAGTCCCAGCTACTCGGGAGGCTGAGGCAGGAGAATGGCGTGAACCCGGGAGGCGGAGCTTGCAGTGAGCCGAGATCGCGCCACTGCACTCCAGCCTGGGCGACAGAGCGAGACTCCGTCTCAAAAAAAAAAAAAAAAAAAAAATTAAGTTTTCAGCCCAGACACAGTAAGTAGTTCATGCCTGTAATCCCAAAACTTTGGGAGACCGAGGCGGGAAGATCACCTGAACCCAGGAGTTCAAGACCAGCATGGACAACATAGTGAGACGCCATTAAAAAAAGAAAGAAAGAAAAGAAAGAAAGAGAAAGAAAAAAATCAGCCAGGCATGGTGGCACGTGCCTGTAGTTCCAGCTACACAGCAGGCTGAGGCGGGAAGATTGCTTGAGCCTGGGAAGTTGAGGCTGCAGTGGGCTGTGATTGTGCCATTGCATGCCAGCCTAGGCAAAAGAAGAAGCCTCTGTTTCAAAAAGAAAAGATTTTTTTAAGTTTTTTCTACTGAAAAATGAATGCTAGGTTAAATGACAAATGTGGACTGCACATGAGTTGAAGACGAGCCAATTCCTTTCTTACATTCTCTGTTCTAAAATCTGGTATACTGTAATCACCAACGTGATGTAAATCTCAGCCCAAACTCCAGCTCCTAATGGAAAATATGCACTACATTGCTGTCATTAATCATTTTTAAATCTTCACTTTTGAAAAAATAAAATTTTTCTAAGCTGCTTCAAATAATTCTTGAATGTGTATGAACCTGACTTAATGTTGCTGTAATCCAACTGAAGGACATTTTTTTTTTTTTTTTGACGCGGAGTCTTGCTCTGTGCCCCAGGCTGGAGTGCAGTGGCGCGATCTCGGCTCACTGCAAGCTCCGCCTCCCGGGTTCACGCCATTCTCCTGCCTCAGCCTCCCGAGTAGCTGGGACTACAGGCGCCCGCCACCTCGCCCGGCTAATTTTCTTGTAATTTTTAGTAGAGACGGGGTTTCACCGTGTTAGCCAGGATGGTCTCGATCTCCTGACCTCATGATCCGCCCGTCTCGGCCTCCCAAAGTGCTGGGATTACAGGCTTGAGCCACCGTGCCCGGCCAGGACATTTTAATCTATTTGATGAAACAGTAGTTTTGTACCGTGAAATTAATCTTTTGCTTCTGATAAATGTGGTATGAAGTAGACATCTAAAATGGAATGAAAATTTCTGTGGTTTTCTTTTAAGGCCATACCAAATGACCAAACTTAGACTCTTCGGGACAGCACACATTGGAATAACCTGAAAATAACTTAATCTACAATTCGCTGCCCACTTTTGATGCTGAGAATACTGGAGACATTGGTTCAGTAATCAAGTGACTGAGAACAAACTGGATAAATGCATGTTAATTAAATGATTAGGGAATCAGAAATAGGAGAGTCCTTCCAAGACTACATCTAAACTAGAGTCGACACAAGCAAATGTGAAAACAAGGTTAGAGGCATCTAATCTATGAAGCATCCTACAAGTGACTGCCTGCTGCATTTGCCGACCACCTCAAGCACAAGTGACCCTGGGCTGCACCTTGTTTAGCTAGGAATACCGGGAAGCTGTTACAGCTGGACGCCTACTGGTGGGAGCCTACTCTCCGGTGTCCACATTTACAAGTCTAACAATCAGACCTGGTTTCACGTGCTTTGCTGCTACCCAGGCTTTCCTTATAATGGTGAGCACAAAACAAGGGATCCAGGTTACTGATACCAGGAAGCCATGTATTGAATGACATTACAGAAACAGCCACATAAAAGTCAGGTGGATGATGTCACCTTGGCAAGCAACTTTCTTAGCCTCTTCGGGCCTCAGTTTGCTCATCTGCAAAATGGGGATAATAATAACTCTTTAGTAGAATTGTCAGAATGAAGTGAGATAATGTCCTAAAGCCCATAGCACAGTGCCAGTTTCAAGGCTTCTGAAGTCCATAGGTGAAATTCGCTGGCTTGGCAGGATCTAAGACAGCATAAAGGTAGGGTCATGGTATATTTGCTTACAAGTTCTATAAATTGCACTACGGATGCTTCTTGACCAAGTATTCACGTGAGACAAAGGTGCCATCAGCAGTTTCTCCAGAACCTTTTTGGGGCTTTGGTCCCCATCCCCTCCAGGAGTGGAGCCGCCAACACAAACCAAAGGGCAATCACTGGTTTCATCGACAGGTGCAAAAGAAAAGGCGCCTGGCACAGGGTCAGGCCGGCTCCTCAGTCAACCCCAGGGGATCCTCATGAATACGCAAAGCGCCCCAGCCGGCTCTCCAGCAAACACATCCTCCGGCCGCGCGGGCCGGAGATCCCCGTGGAGGGGAGGCCAGCCTCCGTGCACCACCCGCCCAGCCCGAGCGCTCTCTAGAGTCCCCAGTGCCACTTCATTCAAAAGGCCACCCCTCTGCGCGCGACCCCTACGCCCCGGCAGTCCCCGCGCCGCCCGATTCCCTCGGGAAGTGGGGTACCCGTCTTCCCAAGGCTGGGCGAAGGCGGGCGCCCTCTCCTCCGGGCGTCGCTGCCCCCGGGCCGGACTCACCCAGCGTGGCCACTGTGCCGGCCTCGAACAGCAGGCAGTCGCCGCGGCCGCGCGCCTCCAGCAGCACGCTGCAGTCCCCCGCGGCCCCCAGGCGCCCCAGCAGCCGCAGCCCTTTGCTCAGGGCCATGAGGGGTCGGGCCCGCTGCGGGCGGAGGCCGGGGCCACGTCCCCCCGAGGGCGCGCTGCCCGCTACAGCTCCCCGCGCGCCCGCAACTTCCCAGAGTTTCACTTTGCGCCGCCGCTCCCGCCGCGCCAGGCTCCTCCCCGGCCTCCTCCCGGCCTCCTCCCCTTCCTCCTCCTCCACACACCCGCCTCCCCGGCCTGGGGCAGGTGAGGGCGCACCGCCGCCTCCCGCCGGCCCCGCGCTCCCCCCAGCGGCCAGGCAGCTGCGCGAGGCCGCGCCCCGGGGCCGAGGCTTCCCGTGGGCGGGCGTGGAGCGGAAGGGCCTCCCAGATGCCACGCATTCCTCGCCGCGGAGGAGGATGACCCGCGCGGGGCGCCCCCGAGAGCCGGGCCGCGATGCTGGCCGCCCGCAGCCTTATATGGGCAGCCCGGCCTGGGAGCCCGCCAGGCTGGACCCGCTGACTGCTCCCGCCGGGGGCGCTCCGCCTCCCTGTGTGGTCGGCTCCTGCGACCCTGGACGAGTCCTTTCGACCTTGCGTGCCTCGGTCTCCCTGCAGTGAAGCGGGGTTATAACTGCGGCTACTTCGGCGAGGAAAACTGAGTTAATTCGCGGAGACGCTTAGCGGGTGCGGAGCGCGTGGAGCGGGCTGGAGAAAGGTTACTTTTCACTAGCGTTCTATTGCGGAGACTGTTGCGGTCACTGTCCCCGCCAGGGAGAGGTGTTGGGGGTCAACGGTGCGTTGTCGCGAAGAAACCTGGAGCCGTGATCCCCAGACCACGACCCCCACTTACCACGTGACTCTGACTTCTCTGAGCGCCACCTTCCTCTCCTGTCAGATGGTGACAGCGCCTCTCCCACTGGCCCTGGACACCAGCACGTGTCCGCGCGTGTACGCTGGAGTGTGGCCTCGCAGCCCAGTCACCTGTGGCCCGGCCTTCTGGCGCCGGGTTCTAGCGCCGAGGCTCAGCCTGTCAGAGCTGCAGGGGAGGTGGAGTGGGGATGGGTGTTTAGGGCTGAGTTGGAATCACCCTTTGGGGTGGTTTGGCGGCTTAATTGGCTTAATTCCCTTCTCTTGTGATGGGTACATGGGTACGTGGGGATCGTGGAGAAGCCTCCATCAGCTGTTTCCATCCCGCCGGCAGACGAACTCAGTTCCGCTCTCACCCTATTCTGCTGCACTGGGCCAAGCTGTTTGTCTCTGGGACTTGTCCTAGGAAAGGCAGAG
Source organism: Macaca mulatta (assembly GCF_049350105.2). Lineage (NCBI taxonomy): Eukaryota > Metazoa > Chordata > Mammalia > Primates > Cercopithecidae > Macaca > Macaca mulatta. Next base: position 76,850,844 of record NC_133409.1, on the reverse strand, counting down.
CCCCCAGAGCCAAGCAGAACATTGCCATGCCCCTGCAGACATTCAGTAATGACCAGACAAGGGGACAACCTCTCAGGGGATGATTGGGTAATAAATTTGAGCAACCCCAGCAGAGATCATCTTGACCCTCAGCCCCTTTCCTTGCCCACACACTTGGCCCAGGTCAAGCATGATGTGCTCAATATCCCAGGCATGATGCTCATCAGCTGTCGCAGCAGCTTCTTTCTGTGTAAATGGAAATATTACTACCTCATGAAAACAGTATGCCCATTCAGTGAGGCATATGAGCCTGTGACCCACTTTTTGACCCCAAATTCACTTCTTCCTGGAAGCCTTCCTGGAATGCTGAGGTCCCAGATAATAGTGCTTATATAACACCCAGATTATATATAATATATATATGTATATATATATATTGCTTGAGAAGTGTTTTTATATCTTTTCTCTTAGCCCTGTTTTGCAAATTAAGTGGTAAGGCCTTAGGGAGGGGACCCAGTCTTCCATTTATTTCTCTCTCCTCTTTCCTAACTAGCATCACATAGTCTAAAATCCTGCACAGTGGCATACCATACCTATTTTAGAAATTTTCCTGCAGTCAGGACCAGCACTTGAGCTTCACAGCTTATAGAATCCAAGTCACCATCAACTGTAAAATGAACCACTATTTTATATACCACTGAGAAGAAAGAAAGAAAAAAAGCTTTCAATTAAACTAGAACATGCCACTGATAGTCATCTCTGCCCTGATATAGACAATGTTAAAATGCACATCTCAGACTCCAGGAACTACAGCGGCTGTTCCTCCGTCTCTGAGAATTAGCTGGGTGAGCCAAGAGCCTGCTGGGTTTTGGGGCCTCTGCTCTCTGGTTTTGGGTGGGACAGCCCACCTGGGCAATAGAGGGAGCAGCTTCCTCACATGCGCACTGGCTTGATAGACCAAGGGTACCCAGGCACCGGCACCTTTTGCAGATGGAGCAAGTAACTGACCTTGAGGCATTCAAGGAAAAGGTCGGCTCAGACACCTAAAGCCCCAGTGGAGTTTGGGCAAAGGAGTGGGCCCATCTGCGGCAGGAGGGTTGGGTGCTTCCACTTTCTGAGATGTAGAATGTCTGGAGGATAGGGAATTGGGAAGGGGAGGAGGTGGGGAAGGAAGCAAAAGCCAAATCCACCAGCCCCAGAGTAAGCCACAGCAGGAAATGTAGCTCAGCGTGGTGTGGGTGAGGGAACCACGGAGCCCAATAGGTTATCAGAGCAAACAAAGAGGGGAATGTAGGGGAGATATGCACTGAACGTTTTAGCCACCCTACCGCCCATCCCCTGCGGCCCTACCAAATCCATATGTTGAAGCCCTAACCCCCAATGGAAAGGTATTCAGAGATGGGACCTTCGGGAGCTCATTAGGTCAGATGACGTCATACCAGTGGGGCCTTCACAATGATAGGATTACTGTCCTTATAAGAAGAGACAGGTCAGGAGTGGTGGCTCATGCCTGTAATCCCAGCACTTTGGGAAGCTGAGGTGGGCGGATCACTTGAGGTCAGGAGTTTGAGACCACCCTGGCCAACATGGCAAAACCTCATCTCTACTAAAAATAAAAAAAAATAAAAGAAAATAGCTGGGTCTGGTGGTATGTGCCTGTAATCCCAGCTGCTCGAGAGGCTGAGGCAGGAGAATCACTTGAACCTGGGAGGCAGAGGTTGCAGTGAGCGGAGATGGAGCCACTGTACTCCAGCCTGGGTGACAACGTGACTGTGTCTCAAAGAGAAAAAAAAAAGAAGAGACACGGAGGGAAGGGCCTGAGCATCTGCTGGCCAGGAGGAGGGTCCTCACCAAGGGCCACATCAGCTGGCACTTTGATCTCGGACTTTCTAGCTTCTGGAACTGAGAAATACATTTCTATTGTTTAAGCCACCGGCCTGTGGTATTTTATTGTGGAAACCTATATTATTAGTCTTTGTGTTACTATAAAGGAATACCTGAGACTGGGTAATTTATAAAGAAAATAGATGTCATTGGCTCACGGTTCTGCAGGCTGTACAGGAAGCATGGTGCTGGTGTCTGCTTCTGGGGAGGCCTCAAGAAGCTTACCATCATGGTGGAAGGCAACCAGGAGCCAGCATGTCACGTGGTGAGATTGGAGCAGGAGAGCTAGCGGGGAGGTGCCGCACTCTTTCAGACACTCAGTTCTCGCGTGAATTAACTGAGCAAGAACTCACTTATCATCAAGAGGATGGTACTAAACCATTCGTGAGAGGTCCACCCTCATGATGCAATCCTCCCACCAGGCCCCACCTCCAACACTGGGGATTACATTTCAACAGGAGATTTGGAGTGGACAGACATCTAACCCCATCAGAGCCCGAGTCAAGTAAGACAAGAGAGGTTTAAAAGAAATACAAGTCTGTATTTGGTGCCTGTATTTGCCCACAGCCCTGTCCCACTGCCTGCTCCCTCCTGCCTCCATACCTGTCCTCCCAAGCTCCTGTGGGCTGTGTGTTTGGTATAATACGAGCTGCACAAAGGACAGTGGGAAGTCAGACAGGACCCTGGCATTTTGAGAACGGGACAGCAGCAATACCATCCCGGAGCAAGGAGGAGGCGAGTTTAATTGGAGACAGAGACTGGGTGGGCAGGTCGTCCAATGGGAAATGGCTACAGATGAAGGACCAGGAAAGCGTATGGCAGCGATCAAAGGGGAGTGGAGACAGACGGGGGTGGAAGACAGGGGCAGGAGGAAAAGACGATCAAGAGGTACCCTGAGAAAGAGGAGCCAAGAGCGTGACCCGGACAGCTCTGGATCTCACGTGAACTGAGTGAAAACTCATCATCCAGAGGATGGCGCTAAACCATTCCTGAGGGCTCCTCCCTCTTCAAAAAGGAGGCATTTTTTAACAGACCCGAAGGAGGTAAGAGAAACAGTCATCAGGCATCTGGGGCTACAGCCTCCCACATGCAAAAGCCCTGAGAGGCGGCTGGTTTAAAAACCTCAGGAAGGTCTCCAAGAATCAGGACTCAGAAAAGAAAATTGGTTTGGTGAGAAGGTAACGGGGACCTTTGATGGGGCAGCTTCACTAGAGGGTTGGGCAAAAAAGCCAGCTTGCAAAGAAGCAAGGAAGAAATGGTGCCGTGAGTGTAGTCTGCTGGCTCTGGAAGCCGGGCTGGGAGAAACACAAGATGAACAGAATCGGGGGCAGACGGGACAGCAGAGACCTTCGAGGACCAGCCAGACCCGCACATGGTGGAAGGCAAACAGCAAAGAGCAGAGTAGGAGAGCTCAGGCCCAGCACGGAGAGGCACCTGTCTCTAGAGGGGAGAAAGGAAGGCCCCCGAAAGGGAGGTGGCAGGATCTGGAGGGAGAGAAGGTTGGGAGGACAGGTATGGAGGCAGGAGGGAGCAGGTAGTGGGACAGGGCTGTGGGCAAGCTGGAGGAGGAGGCGCTGTCCTCCCGAGAACTGGCCCTTGGTGAGCTCCCCATGAGCACACGAGAGTGGGAATGGGAGTTAGCGAGAGTGGGAAAGGCCCAGTACGCTGGCCACAGTGCAGGCAATCTAGAAGTCATAGTCAAGATCCTCTGGGCCTAAACCCAGGGTGGACTGAAGAACTGGAGGTAGCCTTGGCTAACTGTTTCTCTCTGGTTTGAAACTAGGCCTCATAAAATTTAGAAACTAGGCCTCATATAGAAAAATTAACACCAGGTGGCTCTGGATAGGGTCCCACCCTGCCAATTCCGGGAAACAACCTCATGGGGTCCCACCCTGCCAATTCCGGGGGTCCCACCCTGCCTCGAAGTTCCCGGAATCAGCAACTCCAAAAAAAAAACCTCATAAGGTCCTGCTCTAACCAATTAGAACAAGACACCTTGCTCAGGCCATAGCTAGACCCAATTACCACGCGCCTAAAGCTTTGTTTGAATTTCGCGCCTTAAGCTGTGTTTGAACTTGTGTTTGCCTATATAAACAACCTGTAACAAGCACTCGGGGTCCCAGGGCCAACTTAGAGCTTGGGACCCTAGCGCGCTAGTAATAAATAACTCTCTGCTGTGAATCTCGTGTCGGTGATCCTTCGCGGCGACCCCTGCCCAGGAGGGAATCGACAGTTCGGTTCCAACAGGTTCTTCTGCAAAATGAAGAGGAAAGCCTCAAGCCTGCCAGTTCTAACTGAAAATCATATCCAGGCTCTGACCACGGTTCACTGGCTCACTGTTTCAGGTTCGGTTCCCTGTGGCATGGACTCCGAGCAGGGGATGTGCCTGCAGGGTCTGTACTGGGGAGAAAGATGGAGGGGGAGGATGAGGAGTTGAGCTGCCTGAGTGCATCCAGCGGTCCTGGCTTCTGAGGAGGGGTGACCTGGGCAGGGCACCCCAGCCAGGAGCAACACTCGCAGCACTGGGGGAACAGATGCTCTCTCCAGGACCTACAGTTTGAGGTCGTGGCAGGCACCCACTGTCTCCACCTGGTCTGGCATCTTTAGCTTGGATCTAGTCACCTTCCTTCTCCCCTGGCCTCACCGGTAGCCAGAATGGCCCTGCTGACACCGTCAGTCTGCACAGCTCACTCTGTGGAGGCTGAAGTCCAGGTGCTCCGTGGTCTGGCCGGTCTCCAGACCCATATGTGACTGCTCTCTGGGCCTTGTCCAGCCAGGCTTGCCACAGTCCTCATGCTGGTGCACCAGGTGAGCCCCCACACAGGGCTTCTGCGTGGGGGAGGCAGTTACTCCACATGCCCGACGCTGCTTCTCTTACCTCCTTCACGTCCATCAAAAAACGGCTCCTTAGTGAGGCCTTCCTGAGCCTCTCTATCTAAACTTCCTCCCCCCCATCCACTCCGTTATGGGCTGAATTTTGCCCCCCAAATCCATGCGTTGAACTCCTAACCCCCAGTACCTCAGAATGGGACTGCACTTAGAGGCGAGATCTTTAACTAGACGGTTAAGTGAAAAGGAGGTCTTTGGGGTGGGCCCTAATCCATCAGGACTGGGGTCCCTACACAAAGAGGAGATTTTGCCAGGTGCGGTGGTTCACGCCTGTAATCCAGCACTTTGAAAGGCCAAGACAGGAGGATCACTTGAGGCCAGGAGTTTGAGACCAGTCTGGACAACATAGTGAGACTCTACAAAAAATTAAAAGAAGAGTAGGCAGCCATGGTGGCATGCATCTGTAGCCCCAGCTACTCTGGAGGCTGAAGTAGGAGGATCACATGAGCCCAGGAGTTTGAGGTTACAGTGAGCTATGGTCACACCACTGGACTCCAGCCTGGGTGACAGAGCGAGACCCTGTCTCTTAAAACAAAAAACAAAGGCTGGGCGCAGTGGTTCACACCTGTAATCCTAGCACCTTGGGAGGCCAAGGAGGGTGGATCGCTTGAGCCTGGGAGCGCAAGACTAACCTGGGCAACATAGTGAAACCCCACCTCTACACAAAAATACAAAAAAATTAGCTGGGGCGGTAGTGCAGCTACTGTAATCCCAGCTACTTGGGAGGCTGAGGTAGGAGGACCACTTGAGCCCAGGAGTATGAGGCTGCAGTAAACTGAGACGATGCCACTGCACTCTGGCCTGGCTGACAGAGCAAGACCCTGTCTCAAACAAAACAAAACAAAACAAAACAAAACAAAATAAAATGAAAAATAAAAAGAAGGTGAAATTTGGACCCAGACAGGTGCCCACAGAGGGAAGCCCATGTGAGGACGGAGGGAGAAGAAAACCATATTGCACAAGCCAAGGAGAGAGGCCTCAGAAGAAAGCAACCCTGCCAGCACCTTGATCTTGGACTTCCAGCTTCCACAACTGAGAAAACAGATTTCTGCTCTTTCAGCCACCCAGTTATTGGTACTTTGTTCTGGCAGCCTGAGCAGATAAATTCACCCCCAACTTTTCATGTCTTTCCCTGTTTGATTTCTCTCCTTAGTGGTTATTAGTCTCTATTATAATAAATCGTTGACTTGTTGACCCTGTTGTCACCCAACTCTCCGACTGTCATGTAAGCTCCTGTGCAGGGTTTCTTCTGTTTTGCTTTGTTTAGCACTATTTGTTCACGGTGTATCCCTGGTGCCTAGAACAGTGCCTGGCACCTGCTAGGCAGCCAGGAGTCCTTGTGCAATGAGTAGGTGGATCTCCTTTCCACCATCTGATCTCTGTGGGAGGGGAGGATTCACAACTTTTTTGGGCTGTCTGTTGCAGAGATTCTTGTGCTGCTTGGTAGATTGATTGAATACATATTTACTAGGCACCTACTATATGGCAAGCATTGTTCCAGGTGCTGGGGATACAGAAGCAAAGAAAACAGACAAAAATCCCTGCCACGGAGAAATCAAACAAAGTACATCATGTGCTCATGGCAGTAGTGCCATGGAAGACAAATGAGTGGGGAAAACGGAGGTGCAGAACTCTAAATAGGGGGACAGCTGAGGCCTTACAGGGAAGTGGCATTTGAGTGAAAAATGAAACAAGTGAGGGGTGAGCCGTGAGGGCATCTGAGGACAGGGCAGGTCAGGCAAAAACCAGGAGGAGGGAGAGGAACCCCGGAGAGCAGGGGGCAGTGGTTGAAGAGGAGGCCAGAGAAGGAAGGGGGCCCAGGCTGTTGGCCACTATAATAACTTGGGCCTTTATGCTGAGTGACAGGGCAGAGAAGGAGACATGCTCAGATTTGTTTACACCAAGCATTCTAGCTGCTGAGTTGAAACTTGAGTGCAAGGGTGGAGGCAGGGAGACCAGGTGAGAGCAGGAAGGAGGCTGCTGCCGTGGCCGGGGGCAGTAGGACAAGGCTGATGGTGGTGGGATGGTGAGAAATGGTCGGATTCTGGCTAGATTTTTGAAGGGCGAGTCAGCAGGAATTGTTTTTATGGCAGATGTGGGATGTAAGGGAAAGACAGGGGTTTAGAAGATGGAGATTTTGGTCAGGGCAACTGGAAGGATGGCGTTGAATCAGCGGAGACGAGTTTGCATGTGGAGGAGCAGGTGGCTGGGGGTGGGGCGGGCAATTTGGGGCAGGCTGATTTTGAGATGCAGATTACATATTCAGTCGCAAGTGCTAAGTGGATGGTAGAGTATGCAAGCCTGGGGTCCAAGGGCGAGATCTGGACAGAGATGAAAATATGGAGGTCCATCAGTGTAAAAAATAAAATCAGATAAAACATTACAATTTTAGAAGTGTATTGTGCATACAAAACAATAATTTGCAAACTGGGTTGCAAATTGTTTGCAAACCAAACATGGTAGGAAGCTCCATTCACAACAGTTCTAGTACCATTTATAAAGCATTAGGAGCAAGCATTTGGATCTTTTTTATAATTGGCTATTATATGTTAATATTCTTTTTAAGGCAGTGGAGCTGTTTAAACTGACTTCTCCGTAGCTGATTGGTTTAATTTCATTGAATCATGCTGACAAGGTTGTAAAGCTTACGTTTTGTGTTTCTATGGTTAGAGCTAGCGTTTGGAGAAATCGGGATGACTTCAGTTTTAGTTATATGGTTATGAGTGATTGGCCTTGGGGTCCATCTGGACCATAGCCTCCTTTTCTCTTCCTTTAACATCAGCACACAGACAGCCTTGAGCCTGAGTGAGTTCACCAAGGGCTAAGTGCTGATCAGAAAGGGAGTTGGCCCGGGCCGGTGCCCTCGTGCGCTCTGATATGTGGGAGACGAAAAGGAACTGGCGCCGGCCACTGAGGAGAAGACCGGTGAAGGAGGATGATGACCAGCAGGATCCCAGTTTCCTGGATCCAAAGGAAGGAAGCATTTCAGGGAGCGGACAGTGGTCAGTGATGGCCAAGGCTGTGAGGGGTCCAGGAGGACGAGGTCTGGGAATTGTCCTTGGGATTTGGCAACATGGAGGTAGTTGCTGGCCCTATAAGAGCAGCCTTGAAGGATGGCTGGGAGTGCACCAGTGCTTTTTCACAGCCCATTTCTTCCTGCTTGACCACCTGTATATGCGAGGATCTAGTTATCAACTTGAGATCGTGAAAAGCACGCAGCCTGGCTGTGCACAGTGGCTCACACCTGTAATCCCGGCACTTTGGGAGGCTGAGGAGGGCAGATCGCCTGAGGGCAGGAGTTCGAGGCCAGCCTGGCCAACATGGTGAAACACTGTCTCTACTAAAAATACAAAAGTTAGCCAGGCATGGTGGTGGGTGCCTGTAATCCCAGCTACTTGGGAGGCTGAGGCAGGAGAATTGCTTGAACCCGGGAGGCGGAGGTTGTGGTGATTCAAGATTGTGCCACTGCACTCCAGCCTGGGTGAAAGAGTGAGAGTCTGTCTCAAAAGAAAAAAAAAAAAGAAAAAAGAAGAAAAGCACGCAGCCAACTTGGAGAGTGATTCTGATTGGCTCCTCCGTGGCTTCTCCCGGTGACCCCTGTAAAGGCCGCTCACACTCCTAGAATCCACTGCTCTCATTACACTTGCTCTTCTTGGTCTATCCTGAGTTTCCACACTTCTGAAATGTGGTGAACTCACCACACAGTTCCCTGAGGTCTGACTCATGCAGAACATAATGAAGGCGATAATTCGTATGATGTTCTGGGTTGATTTCAATTTTATGTAACTTTGCACTTTCCTTAAAGCAGATTCATTAAATGTACAACTAATTATGATTAAAATTTTATACCTTAATAAAAGTTTTCATCTGAATACATTCATAAACTAGAAAATATCCTTTTGTCAGACCACATGTTCCTTTTGGAGGCTCAGAAAAGTATGATCTCTGACTGGGAGCAGTGGCTCACACCTGTCATCCCAGCACTTTGGGAGGCTGAGGGGAGTAGATCACCTGAGGTCAGGAGTTCAAGACCAGCCTGGCCAACATGGTGAAACCTCGTTTCCACTAAAAATACAAAAATTAGCCAGGCGTGGTGGTGCACACCTGTAATCCCAGCTACTCAAGAGGCTGAGGCATGAGAATCACTTGAACCCAGGAGGCAGAGGTTGCAGTGAGCTGAGATCCTGCCACTGTACTTCAACTTGGGTGACAGAGTGAAACTCCATCTCAAAAAAAAAAAAAAAAGAAAAGAAAAATGCGATCTCCATAAGTATACCAGCAAAGGAAACTGACGCATCAGCAAATAACATTGATTCACTCTCTCTGTCTCTCTGGAGCTCTAAGATTTTAGCCCTAATTTTTGAATAAAACTTTGCAGTTTTCAAAGTACTTTTTAATATCAATATTACATTAGATATTAACAACACGTGAATCTTTAACGCAAAAAATCCCACTATTCTTAACTTCTTAATTCATTTATTCAACCAAACTTCAACCTGCAGTGAATTTATTTAGTAGCCTCCTTTAACTCTGAATCCTTAAAGTTACTGGAGATATTGCACAGCTTTGCAGGCTGGTGTCATTTTTTAAAGCAGTAATTATTTAATATTATCAGTTAGAGTTCATGTTTCCAATTATTTCATAAATGTCATAAATTTGTGTGAATCAGAACCGAAATAATGCTTACACAAAATAATTGACATGTCCTTTTTAATACATAGGTTCCCCTCTATTTCTTTTTTTTATCTCCTTGCAATTTAGTTGTTGAAAAAAATGGAGCTGTGTGTCCAGCCATCCTCCCCAACCTGGACTGCTGAGTGTGTCACTGTGGTGTTGTTTAGCAAGTTCCTTTCCCTGTGTTTCATCTGTAGCTCGGTGGCTGGATCTAGAAGCTTGATTAGATTCTGTTTCATGGGTGGCGGTGTGTTCCTCCACCAGGAAGCCCGTGTCTGATTTTCTCTTTGTGACATAGCAGCCATTAATCATCAATGCCTTAATCCTTGTGAAATGGTTATGTTCCAATTCTGTCATTCCTTCTTCATTCAGGAGCTAAAATTCTTCTAGAAATGGACAATTCTCATCTGCTACTTGTTTACCCAATGGTGACACAAACAAAAATAAACAAAGCGGGTAGAATAGGACTGTTTTCCTGTTTCCTGGTGTTCAGAATAATGAATTGTTTTCCTTTCTTTCTGAACTCAGAGTTGAAACATATTTGGTGTGTTTCAGTCCATCGCCATTACTATTCTGACTGACGCTCAAATGTTCCCTCTTTGGCCAGTGGGAGCCTCTTTGAGGTGGCTCCTGGGTCCTTTTGACATGACCCAATGGCCTTTGATGGTTTCCTTGCCTTCTGGTACAGCAGTATCAACCTCATCTTGTGCATTTTTTTCTCTAGACCTGAAATCAACCATTTTTACAAGAAGCCTTGATGCTTTTTGGTAGAAAAAGGAATTTCAAGCTCACAGTGGGTGAAATAACATCTACTCATTTTACCCCCATGATCTCAAAACGTAACTGCCTTTTCATCTCAGAACAGTTTTACCGCTAAGCTCGTTTCCTCTAGGATGATGATGCGAACATTTTCCTCTTTCCTCACAGATCCTATTTCCCTCTACCCCTGCATCTCAGCAATCTGTCTTGCCTCATACTTTCCTGAGAAATAGTCAGCCGAAAAGAACCGCCTCGTGATATTTTCCAGTGTGCCAACATTTTCCCATCATCTTCTTCCAAAGTCCCTGCTTCCTTCACCCCAGCCATTTGCTCTCTCTCCCTCTGCTGAGGATTGTGTCCTTTCCTTCATCCCAACGCCCACAGCACTCATCTCCCCCTCTCTCCTGGGTGGCTCATTCCTAGCAGGGTACAAATGCGCTCTAGTGGCTCCCACCAAAAAAGGAAGCCCTCCCCTCACCCCACAGCCCCTTAAACTCTTCCCACTAGACCTTTCTCACCGCTCATGCAGTGCTTTGGCTGTGTGCAGTGGCTCATGCCTGTAATCTCAGCCTTTTGGGAGGCCAAGGCAGGAGGATCACTTGAGGCGAGGAGTTCAAGACCAACCTGGATAACATGGCAAGACCCCATATCTACAAAAAATTTAAAAATTAGCCAGGTGTGGTGGTATGTGCCTGTAGTCCTGGCTACTCAGGAGGCTGAGACAGGAGGACTGCTTGAGCCCAGGAGTTTGAGACTGCAGTGAGCTAAAATCGTGCCATCGCAGTCCAGCTTGGGTAACAGAGCGAGACTCAATCTCTGAAAATAAACAATAATAAAATACAATAATAAAACAAGGATTGTTTTGTCAATGTCAAATGAAGCCAATCTGTAGGACTGTGGAATTTTCTTCCAGCACTGTTTAGGGGTGTTGGAATTGTTAAAAAAATTATGGGAGACATTGTTTTAGACTGAGCTCTGGCACTAGGTCCCAACAACCCAGACAAAACCAAAATGAAGTCACTAATGCTAAGTACCACAAATTCAAATGAAGCTTTAAGGAGGCCGCTAGATCCTAAACCAGACCAGTTTTTCCTGAAAACGGGAGATTCCAGAGTCTATCTGAGTCCATGTAATGAGGAGCTGCTCTCTGTTTAACCCTTACAAAATAGTAATGGAAAATGTTAACCAGTTTTTTTTTTTCCTATTCTGTTTCCTTGTTGTCATTTTATAAAACCTAGTTTTCTGCTATTGCCCAGTGAGAGCTTTTATTTTATTTTATTATTTTTTGAGACAGAGTTTCACTCTTTTCACCCAGGCTGGAGTGCAGTGGTGCCATCTCAACTCACTGCAACCTCCACCTCCCGGGTTCAAGTGATTCTCCTGCCTCAGCCTCCCTAGTAGCTGGGATTACAGGCGTGCGCCACCACACCCAGCTAATTTTTGTATTTTTAGTAGAGATGGGGTTTCACCATGTTGGCCAGGCTGGTCTCGAACTCCTGACCTCAGGTGATCTGCCAGCCCTGGCCTCCCAAAGTGCTGGCTTTACAGGCGTGAGCCACCGTGCCCGGCCTTGTTTTATTTTCTGTAAGGGAGGTTTCCCTGATTCATGAAACCTGAATAAGAGCCAATTAGATCTACATCTAAATTGGTTGTTATTTTGTCTTTTGACAGTTCTGGGGACTGCAAAGGGACCCAAAAGAGACAACTGACAACTCCCAAGACCCCTTAAGAAACACAGAAGAGGCCCTGCTGGCCCTGTTTGAGGTTTCCTGTCCTTATGCAGTCCAGAGGGGTATCAGTTCTTCTCAAATTAGGCTCTGCTCTTTTTGCACTGAGGCCCCCGATCTTTTTGGCTTTTGAATTAAGGATTAGTTTGTGACTTTGGAAAGGATCCCAAGGGTAGTTTGTGCTGTGACAGGGCACTTGTCCTCCGGGTTGCTGTGGCTGATGACTCACTGGCAAGAGCTGCAGCCTTAAAGGCAACTAGTAGTGTTTGCAGTAAGTGGTTATTCCTACAGGGGCCAAGAAGTCTGACTTTCAGAATCTGCAGGTATTTGTGTTTCTATCCTCTTCGTTTGTTTTTCCTGCATGCTTAGGTTGGGGGAAATCACTGGCTAAGTTGATCAAGAGTATCTCAGAGCCAAAGCCATAATTTGATTGGTGGGCACGGTTCAGGCACTTAAACACTATTGGAGCACTTACCAATAATACTCCTGCCAGGCGCAGTGGCTCATGCCTGTAATCCCAGCACTTTGGGAGATCGAGGCGGGCGGATCATCTGAGGTCAGGAGTTCAAAATCAGCCTGGTCAACATAGCGAAACCCCATCTCTACTAAAAATACAAAAATAAGCTGGTGTGGTGGTGCACGGCTGTAGTCCCAGCTACTCAGGAGGCTGAGGCAGGAGAATCACTTGAATGTGGGAGGTGGAGGTTACAGTGAGCCGAGATCATGCCACTGCACTCCAGCCTGGAGACACAGCGAGACTCTGTCTTGGGGAAAAAAAAAAAAAAGAATAAGACTCTTGTGAAAGGCTAAGCTGGTCATGGAATCGGCTAGTTGATGTCAGGTCACCCACCAGCTGCAAGAAAATGTTCGTGCAATGCAGTACACTGAGGAAGGATTGGACAAGCCAGAAGCGGGATCCTTAATTTCTGCCCATGCCTGCCTTTCCATGCTTAAGAATATGGCCCCGAATACCTAATGTAGATGACGGGTTGATGGGTGCAGCAAACCGCCATGGCAGGTGTATACCTATGTAACAAACCCGCACATTCTGCACATGAACCCCAGAACTTAAAGTATAATAACAGAAAAAAGGCTTTGAGAGAGTGCATTCACTCTCTTTTGCCCTTCTGCCATCTCAGGAGATAGTATTCCTCCCACCGCCCCCCTCGCCGCCCCCCCTCCCCCCAAAAAACAATATGGCCCCAGAAGCTGCAAATATTTACAAAATGGCAAAAGATATTTTCGAGTCACAGTGTAATCCCATTTTAGAATCACAGTATATTTTAGGATTACAATATAAAAAATCTTACTAAAAATATTTGAGAATTCCAGTGGCCGGGGAGGGAGAGCTTCAGCATAAATAGCTAGTGCACGTGGGCCTTAAAACCTGGATGACGGGCCGGGCGCGGTGGCTCAAGCCTGTAATCCCAGCACTTTGGGAGGCCGAGACGGGTGGATCACGAGGTCGGGAGATCGAGACCATCCTGGCTAACACAGTGAAACCCCGTCTCTACTAAAAAAATACAAAAAACTAGCCGGGCGAGGTGGCGGGCGCCTGTAGTCCCAGCTGCTCGGGAGGCTGAGGCAGGAGAATGGCGGGAACCCGGGAGGCGGAGCTTGCAGTGAGCTGAGATCCGGCCACTGCACTCCAGCCTGGGCGGCAGAGCGAGACTCCGTCTCAAAAAAAAAAAAAAAAAAAAAAAAAAACCTGGATGACGGGTTGACAGGTGCAGCAAACCACCACGGCACATGTAGACTCATGTAACAAACCTGCACATTCTGCACATGTATCCCAGAACTTGAAGTAAAACAAAATACAATTTTAAAAAAAAGAATTGCAGTGGCCATCTGCGGAACATTCTAGATGAACAAGACCATTTATCTAAGAAGTGCACTTGAAGCCCAAGCCTCCCAAATTAGGCAAAGAGAATGGGATTTTTATTTTAATTGGCATTTAGAAGCCTCAAAGAGACAACAGGACTCGTGAGCCTAGGCAGCCTAAGGCCAGGAAAAACAGGGGCTGCCCATCAGAGTGTGCAGACAGCTACCAGTCAAGAGGAAAGCAAGTCAGTCCCTTTCAAGTTCCCTGGTGTCGGTCATCAGCGAAGCAGCTGGGGTGCTTTGCCAACATCACCCCCACACTCCCCACCCCACACACCCCTGGAGGTGTTAGGAAGACCCGTGTGGCACAGGTGAGGACTGAGCTCACTCGGCTCAGCTCCCTGGGAAAGCCTGTCTGGGCGCTGCTGGGTGGGACAGGTGCTGGACAGCTGTGAATAGGAAGGGCTGGTTTGGAAGTTCATTATAAGTTATTAGTTTTTGTTAAAAAAAAAAAAAAAAGGCATGTGAGGCACTATCTGTCCATATCTACACACACAAGACTTGACTTACGGCCTTACGACTGGATATAGAGACTGATCTCTCAGAGGATTGTACCTGAGTCAGCCCAGGGACAGGGGCTTTCCAGACACAAATTATCTTCTCTGCCCCTGCTCTGAGTGTGCCGGGCAGCCACAGGCTACCATTCACGCAGTGCCACACTCTGCAAACTCCAGGCCCTGGGGTTGGAGAGTGCGGGGCCTCCCTCTGTCCAGGTCCCCGGGTTCCTGCACGTTCCTTCCTCCTGGTCTGTTGCTGAAAGTCAACAAGCCTGTTGGTTGGGTTGCTACAGAGACTGCAGGTGCCCGTGGGCTCTGGGGACCAGGGGAGCTTTATTCACTTCCGTGGCCAAGACCAAGCCCCCCACAGGTGTGCCAGCCTGTCGGCCGGGCCCCAGGCCCCAACCCAGCATCACAGCTGGAAAAACAACCCGAAGCACACCTGTCCCAGGTATATGGGAAAGAAGGGGGCTTTCACATGCCGAGAACAGCAAGGTCTGCCTGTCCTTAATAGAAACGTTGTTCAAATCAATTCCACATCCGAGGAGAACCTACTAGGGACAGGATGAGTTTTCAGGCTGGGGTCTGACTGTTCCATCGTTGTCAACTGAGGAGGCTCACCAGGGCCTCTGACAATGCAGCTCTGTCCCTGAATGCCCAGGCCCAGCACAGGAGCTGGGCCAACAGACAGACAGGGAAGAAGGGAGGGCACCGCTGCCGAGCGCCTCCTCCCCAGCATCCCCTCACAGAAGGAGGAACAGGATTCCCAGCATACCCTCGCTTCCAGGACTGGCAGGCCTCCTTCCTTTCTGTCCTTAATCTTCTCCAGAAATACCCCTTTTCTGATTGGCCTGCAGGATTCACACAGAGAGAAAATGCCATGACTGTTTTATAAAAAGGCCTGCACATTGTCACTCCAGAGAGTGGAGTAAAAAGTTACAGGGTGGAAAGGTTTGATGAAACATCCAGAAGACCTTTCTGGCAATTCTAGGTGTGCCCTGGAGAAAGGGAGTGCCTTGGGTGGGAGCAAGCTCGCCTGCCCTGGAGGGAGGAGACAGGCTGAGTGGTGACTGCGGCTGGAGCGGCTGAGAAAGGAGTCCTTTTACGATGTTTATGTATGTTTAAAAATGTTCAAAATAGAAATTAAAAATATTATTCCTATATTTTGCTTCATCATATAGTTTTGAAAAGTAAAGCAAAATTGCAAATGACTATATGGTAATTTCCTTTTAAGAAAAACCAATTTAGTTAAGTCTAAATGTATAGCCTGTAACATATTATAGCACTTCATGCTATCAGGAACAAAGTGTACTTTGGAATTAGGTGTACTTTAGAATGCTTTGGCTGGAAGTAACAGAAAACTCAACTCTCAAAGTCTTAAATAGGCGGGCGCGGTAGCTCACGCCTGTAATCCCAGCACTTTGGGAGGCCAAGGTGGGTGGATCACCTGATGTCAGGAGCTCGAGACCAGCCTGGCCAACACTGAAACCCCGTCTCTACTAAAAATACAAAAATTAGCTGGGTGTGGTGGCAGGCAACTGTAACCCCAGCTACTCAGGAACCTGAGGCAGGAGAATCGCTTGACCCTGGAAGTTGGAGGTTGCAGACTCTTTGTCTCAAAAAAACAAAAAAACAAACCAAAAAAAAAAAAAACCAAAAAAACCCCACCCTCCCCTCACCAAAAAAGTCTTAAATAAACAAGAAGTCTCAAGGTAGGCCACCCACAGCTGGGGTAGCACCTCATCAATGTCATCAAAGACCCAGGCAAGCTCGTTCTTTCTCTTCATCATACCTAGCATGTTGGCTTGTTGCCTCATGATCACAAAATAGTTGCTCCAGCTCCAGACATTACAGCAATATTCAAGGTAGAAAGAAGAGAGGAATTCACACCAATTGTATCTGCCCCTTTTATAAGAAAAAGGCAAAAGCTTCTCTCTCTGCAAGTCCGCAACAAATTTCTGCTTACGACCCTTTGGCCAGAACTGTGTCATGTGGCCCCCATTAGACACAATGGAAACTTTTGCAGCCTTTTCAGTTGAGATGGACAAGAGAGAAAGGGGTTAGGAATGAATGAGTTTGGGTCAGATGACCAACAATGTCCTCTATGTCTAGTGCAGCCAATATCTGATAATCAGTCTTGTTCTTTTAGTGTAAGGCTTAGCACTGCCTTAGAAACTTCGTTATAAATTCTTTCTCCAAATTTATGATAATAATACTATGATTCCTATTAAAATGTATTCCTATGAAAATATACCTCCTATTTTCATTTCTTCCATGTATTTCCTCTCCAGGACAATCATGGTGAAGTAAATAGGACAGGAGTTATTTCTGATTTATGCAGAACGCCGAAGTCCTGATAGGATTGCTATGAGGCACTGAGTCTCCAAACTGCTTGCCTAGTGGATTGTTGTTGTTGTTTTGTTTCATTTTCTTTTATTTATTATTTTTGTTTTTTATTTTTTGAGATGGAGTCTTGCTCTGTCACCCAGGCTGGAGTGCAATGGCACAATCTTGGCTCACTGCAACCTCTGCCTTTCGGGTTCAAGCCATTCTCTTGCCTCAGCCTCCCGCGTAGTTGAGACTACAGGTGTGCACCACCACACCCGGCTAATTTTTGTATTCTTAGTAGAGATAGGGTTTTGCCATGTTGTCCAGGCTGGTCTTGAACTGCTGACCTCAAGTGATCCTCCTGCCTCAGCCTCCCAAAGTACTGGGATTACCGGGATGAGCCACTGCACCCGGCCTCATTTTATTTTTGAGACAGGATCTCATTCTGTCACCCAGGCTGGAGTGCAGTGGTGTGAACAGGGCTCACTGCATCCTCAACCTCCTGTACTCAAACAATCCTCCCACCTCAGCCTCCCAAGTAGCTGCGACCACAGGTGCCTAACTTTTTATCTTTTGTAGAGATGAGATCTCACTTTATTGCCCAGGCTGGTCTCCAACTCCTGGACTCAAGTGATCCTCCTACCTCAGCCTCTGAAAGTGCTGGGATTACAGGTGTGAGACACCGCACCCCATCTCACCCATTGTTTTTACTGGTGGTCACACTGCCTCTCTGGTTTCATATTTTATCTCTTTGAGATCACTCATTTGTCTACTGCATTGCTGTCTAATTCAGCAGAGTTAAGAGGTTGTCTTCATTTGCTGACGAATGCACAGATCGCTGTTCCTTTCACCATAGCTCTAGAAACAGAGCAACTTAACCACCACACCATGGATAGATTTCTACAGCAAATGTGGAAAAAAGGGGGAGTGAAATAGAAAGCCAATAGCAATGAAAGAATATTGCAGCACTTTTGCAGATCAAGCTATGTGACTATTTTAACCACAAAACTGAACACGAATCCACGTAAGACATAAAAAAAATGAGAGCAAAAAAAAGGATCTGCTGCAATTTCGTGTGCACGATAAAGAGGAAAATGGAGCTCTGTCCGAGGTCAGCCGCCTCCCTTCCGCCTTTGGAGTCCTCACTTCTGTAGCACCTTAAAAAGGTATTCTGCCTAATCTTCACCCAGGGCATGGCTTTTGTACTATAAAAATGCATCCATGGTGTATGTTTTTAAGTAAATTGATACATTCGGACTCAGTGGGCCGAGCGCGATGGCTCACGCCTGTAATCCCAGCACTTTGGGAGGCTGAGGTGAGTGCATCATTTGAAGTCAGGAGTTCAAGACCCAGTCTGGCCAACATGGTGAAACCCCGCCTCTATTAAAAATACAAAAATTAGCCAGTAGTCCCAGCTACTTGTAGACTGAGGCAGGAGAATGGCTTGAGTCTGGGAGGTGGAGGTTTCAGTGAGCTGAGATGGCACCACTGCACTCCAGCCTGGGCTACAGAGTAAGACTCTGTCTCTCAAAAAAAGAAAAAAAAAAAAGACTCGGTGTGTGAGCGGGAAGACTCCAGGCCTGGCCCTGTTTCAGGAGCTGCAGCTGTTTTCAAGGCCGACTCGCTTCCTGCCTGAGCGATGCCCAGTGGCCCACTGCTGGCCTGCGTGGTTTTATTTAGACAATAACGTTGACCAGACAGCCAGACTTTTCCCACTCTCTTTACATCCGGAAGGGTTTGCTCATAATTAGTTAAATCAGCTTTCTCTGCCTCTCAGTGCCAAGATGTTTATAGAAATCTCACTACTTCTGCTGTTGGCTATACTTTTCATTCTCTGCCACCACAACCTTCCCCATTGTTTCTAAAACCCGTCATCCAAAAACCCAAAGCTCCTCCCTGAGCCAAACGGGGCAATTGGCTTTGAAAGGGAACACACCTGTTCAACACAAAGACTTTCTCTCCTTTCTCCTCGAGGCTCAGTTACTTGCCATCTCTCCCCTTCTTGAGCACCAAAGGGTGAGCAAAGATCTTGGATTGGCTGTTGCTTGCTAGAGCTGTTCTGCGCCAGAAAGATCCTCCGGGCACCCTTCACAGTGATGGCTTGGGTTCAATACTGTCTTGCTCAGACAGCTGACCTGCTAATCAGCCCGCACCTTTGAGGGCTAAGGGGAAACTGACCTCCCCTGACCTGTGAAATTATCCCTCCCTGCCTCTCCATGACACGCTTCTTCAGTGCGTGTGTGTCAGAAAAAGGAGAGGAGGAGAAGTGGTTCCAAGAAAAATAACAGGATGTGGTTGATGAAATATGAAATGAAAGTCTGGTATGGTATGGAAACTGACTTTGTCTTTCTTTTTTTTAGACAGAGTCTCACTCTCGCGCCCAGGCTGGAGTGCAGTGGTGCGATCTCGGTACACTCCAACCTCCGCCTCCCAGGTTCAAGTGATTCTCCTGCCTCAGTCTCCCATGTAGCTGGGATTACAGGCACACGCCACCATGCCCGCCTTTTTTTCGTATTTTTAATAGAGACGGGGTTTCACCATGTTGGCAGGCTGGTCTCAAACTCCTGACCTCAAGTGATCCACTCACTTCGGCCTCCCAGAGTGCTGGGATTACAGGCATGAGCCACTGCACCGGGCCTGACTGTGTTTTTAAGGCAGTGGCTCCTAACCTTTATTGAGTCACCCAGATCTTTAAGAATCTGATGACAGGTACAAATCCTTTCCCCAGAAAAAAATGTAAAATATGCACTTGAATGATTTGCCTAAAGTCTTACATGGTTCATTGGTACCCCTTCCCCCAACCCCCCAGAATTTTCTAGACCACAGGTGACAAATTCCTATTTTAAGGCCAGGTGTGATGGATCACACCTGTAATCCCAGCACTTTGGGAGGCTGAGGTGTGTGGATTGCTTAAGCCCAGGAATTTGAGACCCGCCTGGGTAACATGGCGAAACCCTGTCTCTACAAAAAATACAAACATTAGCTGGGCGTGGTGGGGTGCGCCTGTAATCCCAGCTACTCAGGGGTCTGACGCGAGAGGGTCCGTGAGCCTGGGAGGTCAAGGCTTTAGTGAGCCACTGCACTCCAGACTGGGTGACAAAGTGAGACCCCATCTAAAAAAAAAAAAAGAAAGAAAAAAAGATTCCTATTTTAGAAACTATTACAAGTACCCCCTAAAGGTGGTTGGAATATAAATCTTAACTACAAAGAAATTCCCAATGACATTAGGTAAATGCAGAGTTAATATCACGCAAAAGAAGAGGATTAGGAGCTGGGAGCTCCTCAAAGAAAAATTTTAATTCACCAGTGGTCAATTCTTCTCCTGTTGTGGCTATATACCTCCCATTTATGCTAATGAATTTGCTACCCTCTGTGTAGATGTGTGGCAAGGGAAGAATAATCTCTTCTCAGTTGCAACCAATTGATCCATCTGGAAGTGATTTAAACATCAAAAAAATCATTCAATCTCACAAAAATCATTTGTTTGCATTTGCAAATTCATGTTTTGTTTTGCTTCCTCTTCCTCTGCATTTTAGAGTGGATGAATAGTTTTCTATATGGCACATTTTCAAATACTCCTTCTTCGTTACACCAATACATTTTTAGACGTGTTTAGGGGCAGAGTGAGCACACACTCTGGCTCAAAAAAGAAAGAGAGACAAGACCAGTCACGACAGGCAGGAATAGTTCCTGCTGCATAACACACAAATACAAATCTCAATGGCTCAACATAGTAGGAGCTGATTTCTTGCTTGAGCACATTCTGCTACAGATCTGAGTGGCAATCCAGGCCATCTCTCCTCTGTGTGCTGGCTCTGCCTTCTAAGCTGCTGCAACTCTTCAGCCCCTTTGTGCCAATGCTTAGTCCCATCATCACCATGGGAAGTGGGAGGGCAGCTGGAGGGATGAACATCGCAATGACATGCTTCCACCTGGAACCATACACATCTCCCCAGCTATGTTTCTTTGGGCCAAAGTGAATCACATAGTGATGTCTAGTTTTACAGAGACAGGAAAGCATGAGCCATGGAAGGGGTTCAGAAAAGCTGACAACCAAAGGATAGAAAAGCTGTAAGATCTACTACAGAGACTGCTGACCCATGCTTGGGAATTAGAACAAATTTTGAGAAATGTCTGTTAAGATGTTCTCTATGAATGGGAAAACTACCCTTGCCCTAGATTTTAAAAATAAATCAGGCTGGGCGCTGGTTCACACCTGTAATCCCAGTCCTTTAGGAGGCTGAGGCAGGCAGATCACTGGAGGTCAGGAGTTTGAGACCAGCCTGGCCAACATGGTGAAACCCCATCTCTACTAAAAATACAAAAGTTAGCTGAGTGTGGTGGCGCACTCTTATAATACCAGCTACTCAGGAGGCTGAGGTAGAAGAATTGCTTAAAGTTGGAAGGTGGAGTTTGCAGTGAGCCAGGATCACACCACTGCATTCCAACCTGGGCGACAGAGCAAGACTCTGTCTCAAAAACAAAATAAATAAAGTAAAAATAAATCATGAGTTTTCTACTTCCGGCCATGATGGCATAACAGAGGGCAGTTTACACCTTCACTCATCCTTAGATAAAGAGAAAGCAAGACCCAATATATGAAAAATATATTCAGACACTAGATGTCAGGCAGTGCAAGACTTTGATCACTGGAGAAAAGAAACAAACAACGTGAGACCTATGAGGGCTCTGCATTACTGTCTGAGGCAGTTCTTAAGCCCAGGAAAGGGAGGGGAAACCAAAGGGATCTCAGTGGTCTCACTGAATGGAGGAGACTGATCAGAATTTGGGGAGGCCAAGGTGGCTAGAGTTTGAAGGGCAAAGTGTATGAGTGAAGGGAACTACAGAGAAACAGAGAGAGAGAGGGAGACAGAGACAGACAGAAACAGACCAAGAGACACAGTCCATTCAGACTGTTATAACAAAAATACCATAAACTATGTGGCTTATAAACAATAAACATTTATTTCTCATAGTTCTGGAGGATGGGGAGTCCAAGATCAAGGTACCAGCAGATTCAGTGTCTAGGGAGGTTGCATTCTTTATAGATGGCAACTGTGTGCTGCATCCTCACATGGTGGAAGAAGCAGACAAGCTCCCTTGGGCCTCTTTTATAAGGGCACTAATCCCATTCATGACCTAATCACCTCCCAAAGGCCCCACCTCTTAATACTATCACCTTAGGAATTAAGATTTCAGTGTATGATTTGGGCAGGACATGGACATTCAGACCATAGCAGAGGGTGTATGAGTGTGTGTGTGTCTATGTCTGTGTGTCTGTGTCTGTGTCTGGTGTGTCTATGTTTCAGAGAGAAAGAGAGAAATTGCTTGTTTTGGAGGTCTGCTGAAGAGTCCCCTGGAGAGACTTTGCTGAACATTGCATGCATTCATGTGAGAAAACTATGTGAGGATAGTGATCATAACCACCAAAACTCCACAGGCAGGCCAGACAATTCCTGGGACTCACAGGGCTGGAAATAGATCATGTAATCGCCAGCCAGAGTGTGAAGATATCTTAATACAGGGCATCTGGCAGGATCCACTTGGTAGAAGACAAAATCAGTTCTACTCAAAGAGACTGCTCTGATCCCACTCTATAAAATTTAAAAGCAAACCTTGAAAGGATCAAACTGATTTCAAGTTACTGAACTACATGCCAGAAAAAAAAAGCTGAACACTATTTAAAAGAATACAACAAAATCCAGCACCCAACAATGTAAAATTTTACAATGCCAACATCTAATCAAAAACTATCAGGCAAGCAAAGAAACAGGAAAATATGAACATCACCAAGAGAAATATCAATCAACAGAAAAGACCCAGAAATAAAATACATGATGGTATTAACAGATAAAGACTTTAAAGCAACTATTACAAATATATTCCATATATTCATGAAGGTAGGGAAAAATAGAAACATAAATGAGGAGAGAAATTAATAATATAAGAAAGATTCAAATGGAATTTACTAGAGATAAAAATATAATATCTGGAATAAAAAATACATGATGTGGGATTAACAGCAGAAAGATGCTGCAGAAGAAAACATCAGTGAGCTCAAAGACATAGCAATAGCAACTGTCCAAAAATGAAACACATTGACAAAACAAATTAACAGAGAATCCAGTGATCTGTGGACAAGATCAAGTGGTTTAACATGTGTATCTCTGCAGCTTCAGAAATAAAGGAGGGAGACAGAATATTTGAAGAAATAGGGCCAACATTTTTTCACATTTAATGAAAACTTCATAGCCATAGATCCAAGAACTTTAATCAAACCAAAGCAGAAGGAGCACGGAGAAAACTGTATTAAGGCACATCATAATCAAACTGCTGGAAACTAGTGACAAAGAGAAAATCTTAAAAGCAGGTCAGGGAAGGCTGGATGCAGTGGCTTGCGCCTGTAATCCCAGCACTTTGGGAGGCCAAGGCAGACGGATCATGAGGTCAGGAGATCGTAGACCATCCTGGATAACATGGTGAAACCCCGTCTCTACTAAAAATACAAAAAAATTAGCCAGGTGTGGTGGCGGGTGCCTGTAGTCCCAGTTACTTGGGAGGCTGACGCAGGAGAATGGCATGAACCTGGGAGGCGGAGCTTGCAGTGAGCAGAGATCACGCCACTGCACTCCAGCCTGGGCGACAGAGCGAGACTCCATCTCAAAAAAAAAAAAAAAAAGTAGGTCAGGGAAAAAAACCCATTGTGTACAAAAGAGCAAGGTAAGAGTGATGGCAGATTTGTCATTCATCAGAAACTATGCAAGCCAGGAGACAATAGAGTGACATCCTTAAAGTACTGAAAGGAGGCCAGGTGCAGAGGCTCACATCTGTAATCCTAGCAATTTGGGAGGCCGAGGCAGGAGGCTCAGGAGTTTGAGACCAGCCTAGGCAACATAGCAAGACCTCTTGTCTGCTAAAAATAATAATAAAAAAAATGAGCCAGGTGTGGTGGCATAGGCCTGTGGTCCCAGCTACTTGGGAGGCTGAGGTGACAGAATTACTTGAGCCCGGGAGCTTGAGGGTGCAGTGAGCCATGATTGCACCACTGCACTCCAGCCTGGGTGCCAGAGCCAGACCCTGTCTCAAAAAAAGTACTGAAAAGAAAAAGAAAGCAATCAATCCAGAATTCTATCCTGCATAAAATTTCTTTCAAAATCAGCTTTTCAGACAAACAAAAGCTGAGAGAATTAATTAACTAGGGAAACTACACTCCAAGAAATGTTACAGGACACTCCTCAGGTACAAGGAAAATGGCACTAGATGGAAATGTGGATGTACACAAGGATTCAAAATGATAAATGCATCAGTAAATGTAAAATACTTTTTTGTAATTGAAAATACTCTTTAAAAGATAATTAACTGTTTAAAGCAAAAATATTAACAGTGTCTTTTTGAGTTTACAATATATGTAGAATAAAATATATGACAACAATGAGGTACAAAAGGGGAAAATGGAAGTAACATATTGTAAGGTTCATATGCTGTGTATGAGGTGGCACAAGGCACAATATTATTTAAAAATAGACTCTGATAAGTTAAATACATATAGCAAAGAGGAAAAAGGGAGGTCTTATTGGAGGTAAAATAAAATCATAAAAAGTACTCAATTCAAAAGAGGGGAAAAAAAGGAATGAAGAACAGATTGAACAAATAAAAGACCAATGGCAAGATAATGGATTTAAACCCAGCCATGTTGATAATCACATTAAATATGAACTGTCTAACAATAATTGGGTGCTTTATGACTCCAGTTCAGGAACAAACAAATATAAATACATTGTATACAGGAAGGAAACAGTGAGGACTTTACTCTCTATAATGGAAATGACTGTAACAGTGAAATGCTTCCATCCAGAGGCACAGCTTTAAGAGCCCCTCAAAGCTTTAAGCCATGGCTGCTGCTTCGTCTCTTCAGCTCTTTTTTATTAATTTTTTTTTATGTTTTAGAGATAGGGTCTCACTCTGCTACCCAGCCTGGAGTGTACTGGTATAATCATAGCTCACTGCAGCCTTGAACCCCTAAGCTTGAGCCATTCCCCTGCCTCAGCCTCCCAAGTAGCTGGGACTGCAGGCATGTGCCACCATGCCTAGTGAAGTTTTAAATTTTTTTTGTAGAGTCAGAATCTTGCTGTGTTGCCCAGGCTGGTCTCAAGCTCCTGGCCTCAAGTGATACTCCCGCTTCGGCTTCCCAAAGCACTGGGATTACAGGCATCAGCCACCTTGCCTGACCTCTTCAGGCCCCTTGATTCAAGAAAGTAGAAGGCAAGGAGGGGAGTCACCATCCTGTTGGAAAACTGACCAGTTGTCAGGAGGCTGTCGTTTGTAGGGCTGCTTTTCCAAAACAGAGGCAGGGAAGAATACGCTTGGTCTCTGGGTGCTCACGTACTCCATTTGGATAGCACATAGATAAGTGCACGCATGCTTGAGAGGGGGCACGAGGAGGCAACCTGTGTCAGGAGGTTCAGTTGAATTACTAAATTAGAGTGGTACAGGTCGGGTGTGGTGGCTCACACCTGAGTCTTAGCACTTTGGGAGGCTGAAGCGGGCAGATCACCTGAGGTGAGAAGTTTGAGAACAATCTGGCCAACATGATGAAACCCTGTCTCTACTAAAAATACAAAAATTAGCCAGGTGTGGTGGTGGGCCCCTATAATCCCAGCTGCTTGGGAGGCTGAGGCAGGAGAATTGCTTGAATTACTTGAAGGCAGAGGTTGCAGTGAGCCAAGATCGTGCCATTATGTTCCAGCCTGAGTGACAGAGGGAGACTTGGTCTCAGAAAAAAAAAAAAAAAAAAATTAGAGCAGTACAATAGCACTGTTGTACAATTGCAATACTATCCTCCACATGTGTGTGGCAGGGCAGGAACTCTGCAATGTAAAAATCACATTTTTTCCCTTTGGAATTCACAAGTAATCTGTGGGCTCATACGATGGCACCTTGAAATAATGAACTTTTTCTCTAATTGTTTAGGCATCAATTAATGACTCTTGCAGAAACAGATTCCACTGGTGGTTGCAAATGGTCTTTTAAAAGTTATTTTTCTTTTTTGAGACAGAGTCTCGCTCTGTTCCCCAGACTGGAGTGCAGTGGCGCAATCTTGGTTCACTGCAACCTCCGCCTCCTGGGTTCAGCCAATTCTCCCTGCTTCAGCCTCCCAAGTAGCTGGGATTGCAGGTGTGTGCCACCACATCCGGCTAATTTTTGTATTTTTAGTAGAGACAGGGTTTTGCCATGTTGGCCAGGCTGGTCTTGAACTCCTGACCTCAGGTGATCTGCCCGCTTCGGCCTCCCAGAGTGCTGGGAATGCAGGTGTGAGCCACCACGCCTGGCTGTCTTTAAAAAATTCTATCATTTTTATACATCTACAAGCAGAAAATTGGTACATGAGGCACTTTCCTTCTTTGTCCAAGATAAATTGATGGTCTTCCTAAAAAGGCCAGAGAAATGCTTAGTTCTTTTCCTTTACTTACTATATCTGGATATCTACTCTTCTTCAGAGTGCAGGGGCGAGTGCAGAAAGCCCCTCCCAGCGGTGGGGCCCTCTCGGCATCACAGAGAACGGCAGGAGCTTGGGCCCAGGCAGGGACTCCTGGCTTCTGCTGGGGGCAGCACCTCTCTAGTGCAGCCTCCCTGGGACTGCCTCCCATGTGTCCCCCTAGGTGGCTCGGACAGTCACAGGTAAGGGCAGGACAGAGTGTGTCCTCAGACTTCCCGCATTCATCCCTCTCTCAATCCTGAGGTTCGAAAGTGCGAACCAGGCGTTGCCACCAGGTGTGTTCTCTCGGCTGCTCCCAGGCTCTTGTCTAGCAGGAAAGAAAGGAGGGCTTCTGAGTGGAGGTGGCCCAGGGTGAGTTCCTACAGAGCCCTCCTTTTCTCAGAGGCGGCAGCCAGCGCTCACTGATGCCCACAGCAGGTGACAAGCCGAGTGAGGGCGCCAGCTCTCCTATCATCATCGTCACTGTTTCCATAAACGGGGAGGTTGAAGTCCAGGAGCCGCCGCGCCCCTGCTCCGAGGCACCCGAGCACCTGATCAATTCCAAGCCTGAGTAAATAGTTCTGATTCTCTTCGCCTTGACCAACTCTGATCCTTCACGCAATGATAAGCCTCTGGATAGTGAGGGAGTTCTGAAAGCTTCCTACTTCCCCCAAGGAGGTATTTGTTAGGCTGCAGAAAAGGAAACCGGTTCTTTCCAGGTTTTTAAAACGTTCTTCCCGGCTCTTTGGCGTGTGAATTCCTGTGACCGCCCCAGCTACGCGCTCAGCAGTTATTGCTTGGACGGTAAAGCCAGTATCATGTGATATACTTTGCCTGGAAAATTACCGTGAGGCATGTGACAGACCCAAAGAATGAGGACCGCACCTTGTTGTTAATAAAGTCAGGTCCTGGCGCTGGAGGCTGAGCCTTCCGAGGGCTTACAGCTGGGCGCCCGCCCGCTCCACTTCCTTTTCTGGAGGGAGCTGCGTGATCACCGGCTTCTCACGCTCTGTTTGCCTAATTTAGATTACTTTTAAAATGAATTCTGTCCTCTGAGCAGCTACCAGTATATTTTGGGGGGTCAGATATGAGTAGTGGTTTTCTACTTTGTTGTTTAGCCGTCAGACAGAAATAATGACTGAGCGCACGGGTAAAGGGAGGGTAATAGTAGAAGGTGCTCCTAGAATCATATGCAGGAAATGAGCTCTGCTGACGTGATCTCACTCACCAGGCCCTTCCTTAGACAAAGAGGGAAACAATGTCAGGTTAAATTCAATCCACTCCATCTAACAAGGGCCAGTGATGACTGCACTGATTGGTCTGGGCCTCAAGGAGATGCCATGTCTTAGCCTGAGAAGGACCACAGTTAGCTGAAGTGACATGCCACCAGGTGGGACACAGCAGGCTGGGTTCAGAGAACGGAAGGAGCCCAGGGTGTCAGGAGAGATGCCACCTGCCTGTGCTCCACGTTAATCCTGGCTTTGGGCCAGACATGGTGGCTCACACCTGTAATCCCAGCACTTTGGGAGGTCGAGGCAGGAGGACTACTTGAGGCCAGGAGTTCAAGACCCGCCTGGCCAACATGGTGAGACCCCATGTCTACAAAAAAATTGGAAAAATAAGCCAGGCATGGTGGCAGGTGCCTGTAGCCCCACCTTCTTGGGGAGGCTGAGGTGGGAGAATCAGTTGAGGGAGGTCAGGGCTGCAGTGAGCTGTGATTGCCACTGCACTGCACCCTGGGTGACAGAGCAAAACCCTTTCCCTAAAAAACCACCAAAAACAAACAAACAAAACACTCCCCACCCCCACCAGAAGAAACCAAACCCAGCTTTGCTCCTGCGAGTCACCAGAGGGACACTTGGTTTGCATTTGTCACAGCTCCTCTGGCTGGCTAGAGAGGCAGGAATGGGTTATTTATAGAGGACTAGTTTGGATGCAGAGAGAATTACAGGGGTATCACAATGATTCAGGCCAGAGATGACGGTGGTGTCAACTAGCAAGGAGGGGCAGAGATAGAGCAAAATGGGTGAATTACAGAAATGCTTCCATGGTAGACCTACAGGCTTGGAGATAGATGGGAAGTAGGGCAGGAGAAAATGCCCGGGTTTCTGGCTGCTGACTGGAGGGTGGTGCCTCTCCCTGGGCTCCAGAACAGGAGGGGAATGCCTCAGAGAGTGAGCACACACAGGACACAGTTGGTTTCAGGGTGGCCATGGGACCTCCAGGTGGGGATGGTGAGTGGACAAGGACATGCATGGACATGCATGGATGTGCAGCTACCAAGAAAGGCTGCTATGGAGACCCATGTTTGAGTCAAGGAGGCCGGGTGTGGTGGCTCATGCCTGTAATCTCAGCGTTTTGGGAGGTGGAAGCAGGCAGATCACCTGAGGTCAGGAGTTCAAGACCAGCTTGGCCAACATGGTGGAACCCCCTGTCTCTACTAAAAATACAAAAATTCGCCGGGCATGATGGCGGATGCCTGTAATCCCAGCTAGTCGGGAGGCTGAGGTAGGAGACTCCCTTGAACCCGTGAGGTGGAGGTTGCAGTGAGCCGAGATTGCGCCACTGCACTCCAGCTTGGGTGACAGAGTGAGACTCCGTCTCAAAACAAACAAACAAACAAACAAAAAATGAATCAAGGAAAGGGTGTTCTGAAATCAACGCTGTCACTGTAATTACCTAGGAAGAGAAAGCAAGTACAGAGGAAGGAGAGAATTGAGCCAAGGACAGAAGGAGGTATATAAGCAGATAATGTAATAGTTTCAAAGTAGTTTCTTTCCATCTTTTTCTTTACATGCACTGTTTTTGCATAGCAGGAACCTTACTGGCTATACAAAAATACAAACTGGACCTGTAGTTGTGTATTCTGCTCTTGGCATTAGCTTTACCTTACTGCTTTAGAACTACTTTTATAAACATAATTTTTAATGGCTGCATAATTACACCATTTACTTTTTACATTTAAGAAGCCATATTTGAAGTTAGGTTGATAAAGTCATAAGCAAGCAATGACTTTATTCCATTCCAATGAGAAACGGAATAAGGGTAGGTGTTGCAAAGGCCAGGGAACATCGTGGGAACTGCTCAATGCCGTGGGGAGTGGGGTCAGGTAAATTTGATGTCACAGTTGGTCACAGCTGCTGTAACAAAATACCTTAGACTGGATAGTAGCTCACCATGCTACTGCAGTGGAGGCTGGGATGTGCAAAATCAAGGTGCCCGCAGATTCAGCGTCTGGCCAGACCTCTCTGCTTCCAAATGACGCCTTGTTGCCATGTTCTCCACGGCAGAAGGGGTGGAAGGGACTAGGACACTCCCTCCAAACTCCAAAAGGCTCCACTTCTTAATACCATCACATTGGGCATTAGGTCCCAACTTGTAAATTTTGTGGGGACACCCACATTCAGACCATAACTTGGGAAGGCAAGTGGCATTTGAGCAGGGCCCTGGGACACAGGTGGCCTTCTCAGGGTTCAGTCAGTGCCCACTGAAACTAGCTCAGTCCTTAGATTCCCCTCCAACCTAGTTATCTCTATTTTTTTTTCTAACTTTTGTGGGTGCATAGTAGGTGTATACATTTGTGGGGTACACGAGATGTTTTGATGCAGGCATGCAATGTGAAATAATCACATCATGGAGAATGGGACAGCCATCCCCTCCAGCATTTATCCTATGTGTTACAAACAATCCAGTTACACTTCTACTTGTTTTTAAATGTACAATTATTATTGACTATTGTCACACTGTTGTGTGATCAAATAGTATGTCTTATTCATTCTATTTTTTTTTGTACCCATTAACCATCCCCACCTCCCCACCTTCAGCGCCTCCACAACTGTTTCCAGCCTCTGGTAACCATCCTTCCAGTCTCTATGTCCATGAGTTTAACTTTTAGTTCCCACAAATGAGTGAGAACATGAGATGTTTGTCTTTCTGTGCCTGGCTTATTTCACTTACCATAATAATCTCTAGCTCCATCCATGTTGTTGCAAATGACAGGATCTCATTCTTTTTATGGCTGAATAGTACTCCATTGTGCACATTTTCTTTATCCATTCATTTGTTGATGGACACTTGGGTTGCTTCCAAATCTTGGCTATTGTGAACAGTGCTGCAACTAACATGGGAGTGCAGATATCTCTTTGATATACTGATTTCATTTCTTTTGGGTATATACCCAGCAGTGGGATTGCTGGATAATATGGTAGCTTTTTGAGGAAGCTCCAAACTATTGTCTATAGTGGTTGCAATAATTTACATTCCCATCAACAGTGTATGAGGGTTCCTTTTTCTCAAAATCCTCACCAGCATTTGTTACTGCCTGTCTTTTAGATAAAAGCCATTTAAACTGGGGTGAGATGATTGATTTGCATTTCTCTGATGATCAGTGATGTTGAGCACCTTTTCATATGCCTGTTTGCCATTTGTATGTCTTCTTTTGAGAAATGCCTATTCAAATATTTTGCTCATTTTTTTGCTCAGATTATAAGATTTTTTTCCTATCGAGTTGTTTGAGATCCTTATATATTCTGGTTATCAGTCCCTTGTCAGATGGGTAGTTTGCAAATATTTTCTTCCATTCTGTGGGTTTTCTCTTCACTTGGCTGATTGCTTCCTTTGCTCTGCAGAAGTTTTTTAACTACTTGATCTCATTTTTCCATGTTTGCTTTGGTTACCTGTGCTTTTGGGGTACTGCTCAAGAAATTTTTGCCCAGACCAATGTCCTGGAGACTTTCCTCAATGTTTTCTTGTAGTAGTTTCATAGTTTGAGGTCTTAGATTTAAGTCTTAAATCCATTTTACTTTTTGCATATGGCAAGAGACAGGGGTCTAGTTTCATTCTTCTGCATATTGATATCCAGTTTTCCCATCACCATTTATTGAAGACACTGTCTTCCCCAGCATATGTTGTCAGTACCTTTTTTGAAAATGAATTCACAAGCGTGTGGATTTGTTTCTGGGTTCTCTATTCTGTTCCATTGGTCTATGTATCTGTTTTTATGCCAGTACCATGCTGTTTTGGTTACTATAGCTTTGTAGTATAATTTGAAATCAGGTAATGTGATTGCTCCAGTCTTGTTCTTTTTGTTGAGGATAGCTTCAGCTATTCTGGGTCTTTTGTTATTCCATATAAATTTTAGGATTTCTTTTTTTTTTTTTTGATTTAAGAATGTTGTTGGCATTTGGATAGGGATTGCATTGAATCTGTAGATTGTTTTGGGTACTATAGACATTTTAACAGTATTTTTTCTTCTAATCCATGAACATGGAATATTTTTCCATTTTCCATTTTTGGTGTCCTTTTCAATTTATTTCATCAGTGTTTTATAGTTTTCATTATAGAGATCTTACACTTCTTTGGTTAATTCCTAGGTATTTAATTTTATGTGTGGCTATTGTAAATGAGATCACTTTTTAAGTTTCTTTTTCAGATTGCTCACTGTTGTCATATAGAACTGCTACTGATTTTTGTATGTTGATTTTGTATCTTGTAACATTACTGAATTTACCAGTTCTTTTTTTTGTGTGTGTGTGTGGATTCTAGGTTTTTTTTTTTCAAGTATAAGATCATATCATCTGCAAACAAGGATAATTTGACTTCTTCCATTCCAATTGGGATGCTTTTTCTTTCTCTTATTATAGCTAGGACTTCCAGTACTGTGTTAAGTGGTGAAAGTGAGCATTCTTGCTATGTTCCAGATCTTAGGGGAAAGGTTTTCAGGCTTTTCCCATTTAGTAATGACACTATCTAGGGGTGTGTTGCATATGGTTTTTACTATGCTGAGGCATGTTCCTTCTATCCCCTTTTTTTTAGAGCTTTTATCATGAAGGGATGTTGAGTTTTGTCAAATGCCTTTTCAGCATCAATTGAAATGATATGATTTTATCCTTCCTTCTGTTTATATAATGTATCACATTGATTTGTTGTGATACATTACAAATGTTGAACCATCCTTGCATCCCAGAGATAAATCTCATTTGGTCATGATGAATGATCTTTTTAATGTATTGTTGCGTTCGTTTTTGCTAGTATTTTGTTCAGGATTTTTGCACCAACATTCATCAGAGATATTGGCTTGTAGTTTTCTTTTTTTGATGTGTCTTTGTCTGGTTTTGGTATCAGGGCAATGCTGGCCTAGTAGAATGAATTTGGAAGTATTACCTCCTCTATTTTTTGGAGTAGTTTGAGTAGGTCTCCCTCTGTTTTACAACTGTACTTTAAAAATACTTTTGTCTTTTCAGAATCAAACCTATAAAAATTCTTATGAGAAAACACATGGAGAAATCATTATGATAGACCTTGTAGACATCATGCTAAGTGAACTAGGTCAGTCATAGAGAACAGATATCATCTAATTCCACCTATGAGGTCCCTAGAGTCATAGAGACAGAGAGTAGAAGGGTGGGTGCCAGGTGGAGGAGGAGAAATGGGGAATTACTGTTTAATGGGTATAGGGTTTCAATTTGGGAAGATGAAAAAGTTCTGGATGGTGATGGTTACACAACAATGTAAAAGTACTTAATGCCACAGAGCTGTGCACTTAAAAATAGCTAAAATGGTAAATTTCATGCTATGTATATTTTACAATAAAATAAAAAAAACCTTTGTCTTAATTACCCCATGATGATGGTGCATTAGTGCTCACTGATGTAGTTAGAAATAAAAGCTAAAGAAAAATTTTACATCTAAATGTCCAACTATTGGAAACTGGTACATAGACTTATGTGTAGGGTCATTATGAAGACTGCCATAGCATGAAAAAACACAAAGAAAGCACAGATAAAGAATACAAAATTACATGAGACCACAATAATCAATCAATTTACATAAGAGAGATTCCCAATGGCCAAATTTGGGACATATGAGGGTCTAAAAATTATGTCTGTAAATAATTGTAATACATGGAATAATAGAAATCCATGCCTCCATAAGATACTGAAACAAGGGAAAAAGAGCATCTGCCACCTTTGTAGGTGACTCTTACTGTCAGGGTCACCTAGGGGGACACTTGGGAGGCAGGCCTTGGGAGTCTGTTTCAGAGGTGCTGCCCCTAGCTGAAGCCAGGAGTCCCTGGCCTGGGACCATGTCCCTGCTCTTCTCTAAGTGATGCAGGGAAGGTCCCGCAGGTGGGAAGGGCTTTTGGATGCATCTGTTTTCATCCCTGCACTCTGGAGATGGGTAGACAGGAGCTTGCTGACTCGTTCGAGGGGACAGATGTTGCCATCAGAGTTAGGACCCTTGGTTCCTGACAATTCAAATATCTTTACATTACCAAGTGTTTCTTCACTGGAAGGAAAGTCTCCAAACTTTTGACGATTCCCACACCCCAGGGTCAGTATAAGCATAAAATGAGATTTGTACGTGGAAAGGCAAATCAGCGCCTGGTTCGTAGCTGGTACTAATGAACGTTTAGTCAACATGTGATTTGGGAAACCAAATCTAACAGCTTAAATTTTTTTTGGATTATAATACAACCTCATTGTAAAATAAAATTCAGAAAAACATGATTTTATAATAAAGATCACTCCTAATTACACCCCCAAAGAACAAATGGAGAAGCTGAATCCTTAGGAGCCCATGTCCTACCTCCTAGCCTTAGTTCTGCATTTTTACAGATTTCCCCATCACTCTATTTTTGCACTACCATGGTCTCTTAGACTTTCCTGATAATGGCTTTTTATCCTTAGCCACAGGCATTTATTGAGCTCCTTCTGAATGTACCTGGAAATACCTGTTGACCACTAGGCAAACAGCAGTTGTCCGCTTTAAAGCAGGGCTTCTCGACCTTAGCATTACTGATGTTTTGGGCAAACAGTTCTTTATCACGGAGGCTGTGCTGTGCACTGGAGGATCCACTAGATGACAGTAACACCCTTCAGTAACTGTCTCCAGAAATGGCCAAGTGAGTCCTGGAGAGCACAAGGACTTCAGGTGGAGAACTACTGTTTTAAGGACAACTGGTGGAGCTACCTGTTCCCTGCAGCCTTGGACATTTAGTGGTGGCAACCACCCATGCCCACCACCACCTTGTACCAGTGGAGCAGTCCTTAACTCCAGCTTGCTGGCAAGCTAGCATGTTTTCAGTACAGTCAGTGGCTTCTCTCCAGAATTAATGACTTCCCCTAAGCCCACCTCTTGGCCTCCCTCACCCAGCACTAGGTACCTCCTCCTCTGAGTCGAGCCAGGTGGGAAGTTCCCCAACCTTTAAATAATAGTGCTTCAAAATACTGGTTCTTTCAAAGCTCACGTGGTTCCTGGAGTCAAGCTCACACAACCTCTCTCTCATTCTCTGTCTTCAGAGTTCTGCAAATCCTACAGACTGATTCACTGGACTTGGCGATTTTTTTCTAAGATACGGATCCCATCAAAAGACCTCTGAGCTTATTGTCAAGTCAGAAACGAAGCCAACCTCTCCCTACGGGGCTTCCTGGTCTTCAGACAACCTTGTTTTTGTCCTTTGAATTGCCAATGGCATTCAAAACACTCTCATTTCTGCTTTGATGAAATCTCAACTTGTTCTGGTTCTTTTCCATTGTATGCTAATGGGGTGTGAAAGACCATTCCTCATCTTCCAACAGTCTAGGCTAGTGTATATCTTTTTGGTGGCTTTATTCATTTATTCTGTCATTAAAAAATGTTTTCTTCCAAAGGTACCTGTTGGGTCTGGGATTTGATGTTGCCCTACTTACAAGCAACTAAGTTGGTCTGTTACTGTTCCATGGATACTGGCAGGGGACATGAGACAGGTTCCTGGGTCAGGGGCAAAGGACTTGATGAGCCATGGCACAGCAAGCAACACAAACTCCAGTTCTCCTTGCCCTGCCAGTCCCTTGGTGGAACCTTGAGTGGCCAGAGGGTGCCTGCCCAAACAGTGGGTTGTCAGAAGAGGACCTGGAGCTGGACAACCCACTGTTTTATAGCAAGCAGCAGGCAAGCCCATACTCCTTCCAAGACATGACTCTGTCCCTCAAGTAGCTTGCTACAAATGCAGTGTGGAGGGGTGGCCTGGGTGAAGAGCAGGCAGGGCTCTGTGTTCCTGACACAGCCAGCAAAAAAGCCAGCTGGAATGCAAGAGACCCACGGAAAACATTCTCCCAAAAGGGGAACTCATTCTTCCTACTTGCTTGCAGAAAGGGATTTAAAATCGAACAGGTTGGGAAAATTGAGTTACACACAGAGGAAAAACAGGGCCATTCTCACCCATCACTGTTCAGTTCCACTCAGCCATCACTTTTTTTACTTTGACTACTTTATAGATTGTGGGGTCGGGTGCGGTGGCTCATGCCTGTAATCCCAGCAGTTTCGGAAGCCGAGGTAGGCGGATCACCTGAGGTCAGGAGTTCGAGACCAGCCTGGCCAACCTGGTGAAAACCCGTCTTGACTAAAGATACAAAAAAAAATTAGTCGTGCATGGCGGTGCGCACCGTAATCCCAGCTACTCGGGAGGCTGAGGCAGGAGAATCGCTTAAACCAGGAGGCTGAAGTTGCAGTGAGCTGACATCATGCTACTGCACTCCAGCCTGGGCCACAGAGTGAGACTGTCTCATAAATAAACAAACAAACAGACTGTGAGATTCTGGATTCCCAGTTGTTAGGCAGGGATCTACGGATTCTCTCAGCGAAGATGTAGACCAGTGGTGCCGGGAGAGGCTGCTGTGCACAGCCTGTCAACCCTGCCCACCGGGGGGGGGGTTGGGGGTGCCCATAGACCATCTCCCTGGGACTGAAGCCCATGACAGAAGTAGATCATGCTGCCTCTTCTCTATGTGAGTAGACCCAGGAGTCTCACGTCCCCTGCCAGTATCCATGGAACAGCAAGAGACTAACTTAGTTGCTTGTAAGTAGGGCAATATCAAATCCCAGACCCAGCAGGTACTTTTGTAAGAAAACATTTTTAGAATGACAGAGTAAGACAATGAATAAAGCTACCAGAAGAAATAAGAAAGTGAATAAAGTCACCAATAAGAAAACGAATAAGGCTACGTTGTTCCAGCCAGTGCCTCTGTGAGTCATCTTTCTTGGTGATCCCAACACCTACAAACCATGCAATGTTGACATCCTGGGACTGCTGCTCCGGGTGGGAGGTAACTGATGGCACCTGCTTGACAAGGAGACTGACCTTTTCTTCCACCATGCCTTCATCTCTCCTCTCCAAATCCTGACATTTTTCCCACTATATTTGTAAAAGTTATGTGATTATACGACTATAGCTCTTCTGTGATGTCTACAGGTTGATACAAATAATGAAAAATCAAAACATCAACGTATCTCAGAACCACATGGTGCGTGTGACCCCTGAGGATATATACACTATGTTGCCACTTGAAGGAGAATCTTCCAGGTATCAAATCCCGTGGATTCTCTTATTTTCTTTCACATTCCCTCTGCTGTTCCCGGCTCACAGTCGGCGACCACGCTCTGAGGAGCCCGTGCCATCTCCATTTCCCCCATCCCTTTTTCACTTTCCTGGCCACTGCCTCACACCAGTCAAATCCGAATATCCGGGAGGTGGACACAGGGCGAGTGTCTGCTTCTTGCAACTCCCAGGTGGTTATGATGTGCTTCCCGGACTGCAACACTGACCTATGGAACTGAAATGATGAATTCATGTCAGAAAGAAGTAGGATTTGGGGAAGAATTCATTACCTGGACCATTTTCAGCAGCTGGAATAAAAAGCACTTAACAACAACAATAAAAATCACACACAAAGGCCAATAAGTGTTTTGAAAAAGTGCTTTGAGAATTTACTGTACAGTTTTTTTTAAACAATTTATTTGTATGTTGGCTTCTACATGCTCTTACATTCGTGTAAAACATTTATACATATTCTTTACAATTTGTACATATATTAAATGGCTATAGCATAAACATTGTTCTATGGGATTTTATAGAAGAAAAATCAAGTGGGGAAAATTACTCATGAAACATTAACAAAAACCCGTGATATTAAAGAACAAGATGTTCTCATATTCATTTGATTTCCTCATCTACTTATTTTTGGTGTCATTTTATTGATGCTGGCCCAGACTTTCCATTTCCCATAATTATTAGGTCAGAAAAATGAAAGCGGTGGGAGGGAACGCAGTAAGGCACCTGTGGGAGACGGGCGCGCTCCTCCGCAGAAGCGAGACGGTGGCTGTCAGTGTTGAGTTAGAGCTGTCGGTGTGCCAAGGTCCTGTTTTGCTTTATGCCATTAACTGAAGTGCTGGTGCTCAGAAACTCCTGTGTGAAGTTTCGGATGCAGTCAGGAAGGGCACTGGTCTGTTCTTTCTTTCCAATCTCGGAGTCCTCAGGATTCTGTACGCTGTTCAGGCTGCAACCCTTCTCAGTCCCTACACTTTTCCATCTAATGGGGAGGGCAGGGGTGCTAAACTGTGCTTTTTCTCTTTGCTGATTACACCAACTGGCCATGAACCCGCCATCCAAACCAAGCAGTGTGCCATCCCCACAACAGCCCTTCTCATCACGTTGGAGGAGCAGCCAAAGAGTAAGAAGGGACGAGAGGCTCCGGGGTGCTGTGTGTGGTGCCCTCCTCCCCCAGGCCCTCCTGAACACAGCCACTCACCCGTTAGACCAAAGCCACAAAACTCTCTAAAAAGTCCCTCAATTCTTCTAATGTATTCTTTATGGCATAAAACCTGCCTTAACCATGATTAGGAAGAAAGTGCAAAGAGAGAAAGCACTGGTCCTCACATAAGAGCAACACATCAGAAATGACGCTGAGGACACGGGTGGCCAGGGGTATGTGCTCATCTGCCAGGCTGTGGGATCCCCCTGGAGGGACATGGGATGGCCCACCTGCCACACACTATGATGGTGCTGGCAGCCCCGGGGCCCCGGTCTCCTCCATCCTGAAGTGTAAGCACTTGAGCCGTAACTGTGGCAGTGAAAGGCATAAAGACGCCCCTCAATGATAGGAACCCCAGAGGACTGAAAAGAGTTATAAAAATATACAAACATAGATATTTTTTATTCTGGCATAGTTCGTATTTTTAAGAAAGTAATTACTAATTAATTATCTGACACCGGGTAAGAACTGGAAGATTGTGGGAGACTTATAAATTATATAAGACATATAATTTATAAGACATATAAATTATGACTCTGTGTAAAATATCAGTGGGGAGAAACCCCTCATTTTCCATTGAAAATTCTGGTAACTTTTAAGTACTTTCCAAAAATAGAGACGATTTCCACTGGTTTAAATAATGGATGCGGAAATGAACAAAAGACCATCCCTAAATAACTGATGCATTTAGGGTGGCTAATAAAATAAACGCAGTTTTTTGCAACTCTGTTTCTTTTTGGTTTTCTTTTTTTTCTGAATAATAGGGGAAAAAAAGTTTTGAATTGCATTGCCCCAAGTCAGGAGAAAGCGCTCAGCATTCTCTTCAAGGCCCGTTCTGTCCTACATCACCGGAAAACGGCTGAGGGCCTGCCTCAGCTTTTCTGCAATCTGACAAGAAAGCAAAACAAAATAACGTTGAGATATCACTCCCATTACGACCTCACAGTATTCTTTATTCACAACTCCAACAAGTTAAACATTACACAAATTCCAATTCTTTAACTGGTCTTTTTGGCACCAGCCCAGCCCCGCGTTCCTGCTGGAGAGACGTTAACCCCGAATGGCACTGGCAAGCACTGAGGCCCCAGCTGGCCCTGGTGGTCCCTTCCTGCCGGTGGGCGTCTGCACGTGCTCCCCGCCTCTGCCCTAGCGGCGCTTGCAGACGACCTGCTTTCCCTCAGATGAGCTGGGGGCTCAGGCCTTCATGCTTGCCTAGAGCCCCCTCCTTTCCTGGAGGAGTATGAGCTTCCAGATCCCCTGAAGGCTATGTCGCCCTGGCCACACCCTGCTCTGTCACTGCTGGGTGTTCAGACAGCACGAGCCTGCCTGTGAAGCTAAGGAGGCGCTGCGGTCGTCTATGCGCCAGGGCCTCCTGCTCCTTAAGGCGCAGCTGTCTTATCCATCCCTGGATGCTAAACATCCAGAGTGAGGGCTTGGTATACAAGAAACACTCAATATATGTCTGCTCCACGAACACATACGCAAATTTTAATAACTTAAGGGTTACTGTGCCATAAAACTTAGATTGAAAACCTGACAATGTTGTATCAGCTCCTTAGGTTTATGCAAAGACAGTGATGAAATACACGGTTTTCTATTCTGAATTACAATGTCATAAATAACTATATCATACTTGGACTTGAACATCAATAAATCAACATTATCAAAATTCTGAGAGTTTCCCTTGCATTATTTTCTCACACAGACAAATGTAATCTGTTATATTCTAATATACAACGAAAGGCGAATCCACAATGGCACCAACTGACGGGAAAAGTGTGCATTTAAAGAGCACAGGGCCCATGTCCTGTAAGGGAGGACAGGGTTTAGGTGAGTTCCTCCCATAAGTTAGTCTCCCAAACCAACTGTACCAGACACAGTTCACAAATATGCGTTAGGTACATATCAAGCACAGGTCTCCTTTAAGAACTGGCTGCTGGAGACAGGCGTTTTCAGCAGTGTCCAGTTTGCAGAGGCCACCAGTATGGCTGTGAGCAGGGGGCTTGCAAACCACTCCCCATGAACATGGCTTAGATCCCATGGCCGAGGAGAGCTGGGTAGGCAGCAAGGCCGCCAGCAGAAGCTGGATTCTACATTACAGAACTTACCTGCAGGTGCCTGAGGTGGACATGCTACTAGAGCTTTGTTTTCTGGTAAACAACAAAATTACTAGGCAGAGGTAAGAAAAACTTAAGTTTTCGTCATTGTTTTGTGGAGAGAACCGTTCCAGGTCTCACTTTTTTGTTTTTTCTTTCTCTGCGATTTCCATGGCGCACTGTGAAAACCTCATTCATGAAAAGCAAAGGCTGCCTTTGCTTTCCTGTGTGGTGCCAGGCTCCTGTTCCAGCTGCCAATGGAGCCCCAAGGACGGCTGGGTGACCTCATCTCATTCAGAACCGTTCCTGGTGCACAGAGGCACAGAGAGGCTGTGACACGGGGGAAGGAACCACACAATAAGGAACGTCTTGGGGCCTTGCAACTAGCATCCAAGATCCTGCTTCAGAAGAAAACCTTTTTTAACCCAGTGTTACCCAAAAAGCAAAGGGCAGACAGAATTAGGAGATTAAAAATATCCTGTCCAAAATTTAGGCTCCTTTGGTTTCTTACTTAGGATTAAAGAATACAAACAGATTAACTTTACATGGTCAAAGTGGTTTACCAGGAACCTTCTCCTCAAGTACATGTGAAAGGCACGCGGACGCCCACTCACCGTTTCGTAAAACTGCACTTGCTGCTCCAGGTACAGGCGGATGACACTGTTGTAATCATAGATTCGATTACTGTGAAAGTGATTCATCTCAGCTACAACCAAAACCAAAACATCAATCAGTTTTCCCTCCAAGTTTTCAAATGGCAACACCTGGTTTCTCTGCTCAGTTACAATTAATCATCAACCGGACCTAATCTGGTTGGCTGCGGTACAGTGTCAGCTCTTGGCAAATCACTTTACTAAGGGTTAGAAAAACAAGTTGAGCTGGGCACAGTGGCTCACATCTGCAATCCCAGCACTTTGGGAGGCAAGGTGGGTAGATCACCTGAGGTCAGGAGTTCAAGACCAGCCTGGCCAGCATGGCAAAACCCCAACTCTACTAAAAATACAAAAATCAGCCGGGTGTGGAGACAGGTGCCTGTAATCCCAGCTACTCTGGAGGCCGAGGCAGGAGAATTGCTTGAACTCGGGAGGTGGAGGTTGCAGTGAGCCGAGATTGCCCTACTGCACTCCAGCCTGGGTGACAGAGCGAGACTCTGTCTCAAACAAAACAAAACAAAACAAAACAAAACAAAACAAAACAGTTAATGACAAACATTACTTTTCAGTACACGAATGACTTACACTGACTTGCATAATCAAAACTATAAAATCCAATACAGATAAATCACCCAAATGTGGACTATTACTCTAACAGAACTGATCAAAGAGAAACTACTTGGTCATACTCGCTACAGATGACTGCAGTTCACAGCTTCCAGTGCGTCTGCATGGGACCTAGCGAGGCACCTGGGGGCCCTGCCCCGCTCCCTTCTGCGCAGCAATTGCTTCAGCAGGTTTCTGGTGAAAGGCCGGGCAGCATGTGGGACAGCGGGAGGCCCTTCCTCAGTCCGGGGAGCTTTGCTGTCCATGAGCACCAGTGGCGCCATCAGAACCCAGCCTCTCACAGGGCAGAAGGACTGGATGCTGAGGGAGATCTTTCTTCATCTTTGCTGAATACCTGGATTCCTTATTCCTCTGTGCCCCTCTGCCCCTACCCCCAACTCTGGAGGAGTCTTCGTCATCAGAGGGCCTCCTTGTCTCCGTTGGATGCCTCCTACTCCGCCTTCTCCCAAACCCTCCAGGCTGAGAAAGCCAGCGGCTGCACAGATTCCCATGACACACACTGTTCTACATTTTACATTCAGTTATTTGAAGTTGTACAAAGCTTTGTGTTTATCAATTTGGATAACCTCAAACACAAGTTCAAAACCAAATTTCCCATTTCAAACTCTTCAAAACCCAAAACTTCAATCAGGTTTCCTCGTTTTTGCTGTAGTGGCCTTGGCTCTGGACACTCCCTCGTCCATCTCTTTCTCCCATGAATGCCCCAGTCTTGAAAGCTGTTCCTTGGAAAAGCCTGCAAATCTGTTTCCTTCTCTTCTCCCCAGTACCACATCTTTAGGTCCTCAAAGCTCAGACTACAACAGTGATGGTCTTCTGGTTGGGCTCTTGGACAGCGTCTGCATTTTCCAATCTCCTCTCCATAACCAACAAATCCTTCTCCCTTGAAGATTGATTTTTTTTTAACTCCCTTTTAACGGCTTCTTAATGCCCACATCAAGTCTAGAGTTTTCAAGTTCTTTCACACTCAAAATTTATTTCCCAATAACCTCTAAGTATGTTTTACTCTTTCACGCCCATGACACAATCCAGCACCATGATTTTGTAGCTTTTGTTCCTAACAGAACACGCTCTCCATTCTCTGCCCATACAAATGCCATCCACCCATCCGCCAACGGGAAAAATCCACCTGCTGCTCTCATCTGCTCAAAAACACTCAAACCTATACAAATTCATGTCTTTTTTGGTTTTTTTTTTTTTTTAACACAAAAAAACTGTGCCTAAAATGACATACCCAAACCCCTTCACATTCCATGATCCCAAGGCACGCACGTTACAGACTGCTAAAAGCTGAGCTCTGGCATTTAATAGAGCATTATGATATCACAGATTGCAAAAGGAATCTTCAATGTCTCTCAGAAATAATAAAATGTGCAGTTTGAATCAAGCTGTCATTCACAGCTAGATAAGGTGGACAGATGAAAAATTAAATAAATATTACAGATTTTCATCAGCACTGGGATCCTGAAGGGGCTCACAAGCGTCTCAATTACTTATCAGATGCTCACATCTGGATTTCTCTAGCAAGGGAAACTTTGCTGGGGAAAAAAAACCTCCACCAGCACCTCATAAGGACCCTTTCATCTTACCTTGCAATGCGTAAGACATGGTGCTGACTCTCTTCACCATGTTCTGTTTGTCTTGTGGGGTGATTTTACTTGTTGCAACGAGTTTGTCACTTTCTTTCACTTTTTCTATGGCTCCCTGTGAAATACAAAATACAACAGTATGAATAAAGCTGAAATGATTAGTCATTAGTTTAAAACACAACAATGCTAATATATTCTATAACTGATTTGCTACTGAACAGGAAATACCTCCACAAAACAAGAGAGGAAAGCATCTAAATTTAACTTCCTTCAAGTCCCTTGGAAGCAAAAAGGCTGTTATTCTTGAAAAAATGTCATTAAGCTAAAATGAACAGTTTTATGCTACAAGAAGAGAGAAAAGCAAACAGCACACCATCTCCGTAATATTCAGAAGCCGGTGCCGTTTGAAGAGTAGCACATAATGGAAATCAGGCATTAGCAGGTTTTGAAAGTCACGTGCCTAGGTCCAGGGCAATGTTCGCACACAGGCACTTTCTCTCTCCTCTTTTATACAACAGAATATTTTATAAGCGAGTGCCTAAGTGTGCTGATTGTAAGTCCTGGGCTTTCCTTCGATTTTTTAAGAGGCGCTGAATCCATTTAAAGACTTAGATGGAAGTGGCTGGAAAGGCTGCCAAACATCTCCCACTCCAGTATCATCATGCTGCTCGTTATTTAGGACTGTCTGGAAAGAACAACTCTATACTCATGCATTAATTAGGCTCCAGGCCTACAACTCTGATGCTGCTGGCATACATTTCGACAACAAGCTAATTGTTCTGAGATTTATATTAAGTTATCTGAGGTTGTACAAACCTAATTTACCTATGGTACCCCTTCATGATATTTAAGTTATAAAGCAGAATGCTAACATGGCCACATGCCAGGACTGTTAAGATCACAGACCAGCCCTTTGCAGACATTTTCCTAACAAATCCAAGTACATCACAATATACTAGACTACTATGGTTGACATAAAATACTCACAACTCATGCCTGAGGTGATGTACAGACTTTTTAAAAAGGGAGAGAAAACCAGAATTCATTATATGAGAACACTCCAAACCAATTCTAAAATTCAGTTACAAAACCTTTCTAATGGGAATTACAGATTCTTTTTTAATAATAAAGATAAACATATAAAACCAATACTACTGTGCATGTCTGCCTGCTTCATCTGCTGTTGTCTTCTATAAATGTCTACAATCAGGTTACCTTGTGAGTGCCAATGATGTCAGGGAAGCAGCCAAGAAAACCTTTATACTCATGATTACATTCCATCAGGAAATGGAGATC
The DNA here is from genome assembly GCF_049350105.2 of Macaca mulatta. Lineage (NCBI taxonomy): Eukaryota > Metazoa > Chordata > Mammalia > Primates > Cercopithecidae > Macaca > Macaca mulatta. The sequence goes on along the minus strand of NC_133409.1, from coordinate 76,806,923 downwards.
TTTCTTTGGCTATAACAAGATACAAGCTGATTGTTACTAGTAGAGAAATTCAGAAAATCAAGGAAAAGAGAACCATTATAGGCAAAGACTGTAAATCTGTAATGTGCTACACTACATTACTGAGTGTTAAGCATTCAGATCACTTTTTCTAAAAGAAAGTAGCTCCCAAGACTGCCTTTCTTTGACTCATATGTTGTAAAGAAAATGACAAAACATCATGTAATTTTTAAGTTGGTTTGTAAAATTATTTTGTCATGGCCCAAAATATACCACCAAGAAGGAAGAAAGTTCAGCTAATGCTGTATGTTTACATACAAACAAATGAGTTGCTGTAGTTTAACTTTTAAATATGAGCAGAGAATATAATGTTATTAAAACACCCAGTAATCATTTTAAGTGGCAATTTAAAATTTTTCAATTTTTCTGAATTGTAATTTTAATAGCTATGTTACTCACATCTCTAAAATGAATGCATTTTTAGAAGTATTAGCAAAGTAGCCCATAACCACATTAGTGTGTGTACACATGTGTGCATCCATTAACATAGCTTTAAGTCATCTGAAAAAAAAATTTTTTTAATTAAGAGATTAGAAAATAACTTAGATTCTTCTTAAGGGAACTTATTATCTGTTACCTAAAAAAAAAAAAAAAAAAAAAAAACCCTGAAATTGGGGTACTAAAGACTCCAATAAAAGCTATGTAGCTATGACAAGGACCTGCCCTGTCCTGGGGACTGTAGCAGGTGCTTTTTATTTACGAGCTGTTAAATCTTGAGAACCATACACGGTAGGCACTACCACTGCAGATTAACAGATGAGGAAACTACGGCTCAGAGAGGCTAAGCAATGGTCCATACAGATCTGAGCCAGCGTTCTTTCCTGTTCATTAGAATCCCCTGATGGCTAAGAACAGATCAGAGGCATCAATACTGGGGTACACTCATTTAGATTTCTTTTCTTCTGAGACAGGGTCTCACTGTGTCACCCAGGCTAAAGTGCAGTGGTATGATCACGGCTCACTGCAGCCTCGACTTCCCGGGCTCAAGCGATCTTCCTACCTCAGCCTCCTGGATAGCTGGGACTACAGGCATATACCACTACACCTGGCTAATTTTTTTGGGTTCACTGTGTTGCCCAGGCTGGTCTCGAATTTCTGGACTCAAGAAATTCACCTGCCTTGGCCTCCCAAAGTGCCAGATTACAGTTGTGAGCCACTGTGCCTGGCCTATTTAGATTTCTTGATGACAAATTTATCCATCCACTTTGTCTTAATCCAAGAAACCATGATTAAATACAACTAACAAAGATACACAGAAACAGAAAAGAGGAGGGTACTTATTTGGGAAGTTTGTCTTAAGACATGTTTTAAATTAAATATGTGGACTAGACAGCATCAAATCGTAATTGGAATTGTGTGATTATGTTAGTACCTGTTCTGCCACGAGACTGGCAATTTCTTCGTAAGTCTTTCCTGCTTCTGTTATTGCATCATTGAGATCTGTTTCACCTGAAAATGATCAATTTTATCAGTGGTTATAAGTTATACATATTTTCTTTTCACTTGTTAAAAATTTTGTTATTGGTTTTATTGGTAAATTTTATCATAGAAACTTTCAAACATTTTCAAAACTAGTGGGAACAGAATGAATGCCTATCACCCACCATCTGCCTTCCCCACTGGCAGCTCTCGCCAGCCTGTGTTCATTTACACCCCGACCCGCTTTCACTGGATATCAGTATCTCATCCATAAATCCTGCCTAACAGATGAGGACTCTAAAACATGAGGCAGTACCATTATGACACCTAAGACGAGACTGTCACTCTGCTATAATGAAGCCTCTCAGGGCGAGCTGGCTGCTTGAATCAGGATGTAAAGGTCCACACAGCACAGAACTGATGCGTTTCTTAACTCTGTGGATTCTTCTCCCTCAGCCCCTTTTTTCCCTGCACGTTTCTTTTCGTGGGGTGTTGAACTTGTTGTGTGCCTTGGTGCCTGCATTCTGGACGCTGCTGGCTGCATCTCTGGTGATACTGCACACACTCCTCTGTCCCTGTATTCTCTTTACACTAGCTATTAGACCTAGAGGCCTGATCAGAGTCACACGCCACCAGTTCCAGTTATTTCTACTCTTAGAATGTTAGAAAATGATCGTTATCTAGAATGACCATTGTCTGGATCTTTTATTTTATTATTTGTTTTTCTTTTTTGAGACAGAGTCTTGCTCTGTTGCCCAGGCTGGAGTGCAGTGGCACAATCTCAGCTCACTGCAAGCTCTGGCTCCCAGGTTCACACCATTCTCCTGCCTCAGCCTCCCGAGTAGCTGGGACTACAGGCACCTGCCACCATGCCCAGCTGATTTTTTGTGTTTTTAGTAGAGATGGGGTTTCACTGTGTTGGCCAGGCTTGTCTCGAACTCCTGACCTCAGGTGATCCACCTGTCTCAGCCTCCCAAAGTGCTGGGATTACAGGTGTGAGCCGCTGCGCCCGGCCAAGGATCTTTTATTTTAGTATGAGTTTGCAAAACGGTGTTATTCTATTTCTACCATTCCTTCTTTATTGGCTGAAATACTTCCATAAGGATCAGCTTTCCTCTATCAATAATATTCTGGTTACCCAGAGGTAGAGTTTGAATAGGAAAAGCAGGTTAAGTGCTTAATTCTTTTTTCTCTTTACAGTTTTCAAAATAATGAGTTAATCCCCTACCATTCTCTAAGAGTAACTGAGATTAATTTCTTAAAAAGCATCTTTATAATTCTGGATTTAAAAATATTTGATATGCTTCATTCCGCATTAATTATCATTTTCACTAATGCTCAAATTTTCTTTTCTTTGGCCAGTGGTAGGCTCTTCCAATTGGTATTTAAGTCTTTTGATAGGAACCCTGGTTCATTGTGGTAGGAAGTGAACCTTATGATTGGTGCCAAGGAATGCTTCTTGCTACTGGATTGGGTAATTGTTTCCAGGGTTTTAACAGAAAGGCAAATTGTGTATATATATATTTTTTTTTAAAAATTTTTTTTTTTTACTTTTTTAAGAGGGAAAACACATAATGAGCTTACACTGATGTTTCCAAAGCAAATTTATGACTTTAGGGGTTTTCTTCATTTATTTTAAAACTTTATTTTAAAAATCTTAATTGCTAACAACAGTAACAATTACATATTTGATTTATCCTACAATATGAAAACAGTTTTAGAAGTTTTAGAATAACAATACCAACATGATATTGACTACACGTTTAGTGAAAATAACTAACATTCTTATAGTCTTTCTGACCTTGAGGCATCTGCTCCTGGGGGCATATAAAATGCCATTTTAAGGTGCTTTGAAATAATTCCTCTGTGTGCTATGCCTTCATCTTGATGTATCAAGTCATTTGTTTTATTTTGCTTTTGATTAGGAATTTTTTTCCATTTTGATTTAAATTTGTTTTCTAATAATTATGTAAAGCATTCACATTATTCCAAAGTCAACTCTACAAAACAAGATATAATCAGAAGTTTACCTTCCATGTCTTTCTCCTCCCCCATAATCATTTAAGAATTTTTATCACTTATATTTCCATACGATCATCCATAACAATATGCAATGTTTCACGGTTTTGTGCAGGGGCCATGCTAACAGTCTATATTATTTCAAGTTAGTACATGAACTGTTAAAGGAGCACTGGAAGTTATTTTTACTATAATCAGAATATTCCTAGGATTCAAACTTATTTACATTATTACAAGATCGCACAGCATAGCACTGCTCCAAGACACCAACACATCTGAGCAAGCGGATGTGATGAGACACAGTACTCAACACTGCTGACCACTGTCCTTTGCGATGGGAGAAAAGCCAGTCAACAGGAACTTGAATGCTTCCTTAAAATAGTATCTTAAGTAGAATGATATTCAACATAAAACATACATCGAGTATTTTTAATACTTGAAAAAGTGGTCTCTGCAATATGAATATTTAATTATGTATTGATTATTATAGTCCGGAAAATGTTAAAGGATCACGAGGCAGCTCCCAGTGGGGAACCCATGGATGAGCCTGTGGAGCCGGGCACAGTGTCTCAGGTTCACGCTCTGTGGCCCACCTTCTCCCCAGGCTGCCCCTGCTGCTGTGCTGCCTCACCCCTGCTGCCACCGGCATCCTTTTCTACTCCACCTTGCTCCATATTTTACGTTTCCTTACTTCCATGCTGCTTCAGGCTAAAATTACACAGACTATACAACTCTGGAGAGAATCTGATCACTTTGAAGGTAGGTGAATTCTATCATATTTTTATGAGGATCAGTAACATATGAAAAGACTTACAGCACAAAGTAATTGAAGAACTTTTTAGAAACCATGTCCCAGATTACCAACTGTCTTCTTTTCCCTCTTTTCAAGACTTTTGGTTCAATTACCTGTATCCTCTATTAATAACAACGTATTTCATGAATAGTTAGTGGTATCTTTGTCTCTTCTAGCACTTCCCAGGAAAAGAAGTGAATTGCTATTTTAAAATTCTATGATTCAGTGTTACAGCTCTTTTAGAATTTGTCTAGCAGGTTTTCCAGGTTGCAGGAAACCTCTCTCTGCAACAACAACAACAAAATGGATGATTCAGTTCAACATCGTTTCTAAGGTTTCTACGTGACTCCAAATTACTAGGGATCCCAGCAACAAATTCTGAAGTTACTAAAGGGGTAATTGTGGGGCTTCTATTTTCAATTAGGATATGGACACCACAGGACACTACGGCTCTTGCCATAATACAAAAATACCAAATCAACTAAAAAAGTCATGCCTTTCTCTCAAGTCACTGAAGCACCATGAAAATGAAGAAATTCAAATCAACTAAATTCAGAAAAGGGTGCGCCCTGCCCCACTAGGTGATGGGCTTCCCGGGGGCATGTGGGCTAGCATGAGGCACGGGAAGCTGGAGGAACCTCAAATGCAGAGCTGGTTCTCCCACAGGGACTTCTATGGCCTAAGAGGTGACAGTGGGAAGCTGTGGTCTAGGCTGAAGAACAGTAAGAGGGCTGTAAGGTGAGGTTCGAGGAAGGCAGATTGCAGGTGAGTTCTGACATATAAGAAAGCATCAGGACCAACTGCGCAAAATTCCAGCATCTCTAGGACAAATGTTCTCACCCTGTTGGGGCATCACAGAGCCACCATGCTAAAAGGGATCCAAGGCATCTGCCTCCTCCCTAAGCAATGGGCGTGGCTCTCATCTCAGCTCTTCCATCACCTACTTGTTACCTGGGCCAAGATGCTTCTCTGTTCTGGCCTTGAGTTGCTAGTCTAGACCTCAAAGACCACTTCTGGTCTAAAGTGTCAACTGTAAGACATGGTAAGGCCAGGGCAATGAGAACTATTCCCAGGTGGGAGCCCTAAATCTTACATTTTGGTAAGAAACTAATTTCTTATTAGTTTATTATTAAAATATTCAGACACTGACATCCAAAGCACTGTCTGCCCTGAGTATCAGGACCAACACCTGTACCAATTCTATCACTTCTGTAAGTGACAGGAGATAACAGATTTAATAGGTGCCACCTAGCTGACAAATGCCTTTTCTTTTTTTTTTTTTTTTTTGCTCATTGAGATGGGTGGGGTCTCTGCTGCTCATATTGGAGTGCAATGGTGTGATCATGGCACACCATAGCCTCAACCTCCTGGGCTCAAGCGATCCTCCTGCTTCAGCCTCCAGAACAGCTGAGACTACAGGTGTGTGACACCATGCCTGGCTAATTTTTATTATTTCTTTGTAGAGATGGGGTCTCCTTATGTTGCCTGGGCTCTTTTTCCTTTTAATAAAAAGAGCTAACTTGTTCTCATTAAGTGCTGCCAATGTAAACCATGAACTCTAAATTCCATGGGTAAGATACATATTTATAGGGTAAGCTGAAACAGTTATGAGTTAAGGAGAAAACAGGCAACACACACTTGCTACTTGGTCAAATATTTTTCCTTGAAATGGCCTTGATGAAATCTGGCTTTTGTTTTTTTGAGACAGGGTCTTGCTCTGTCACCCAGGCTGGAGTGCACCAGTAAGATCATGGCTCAGTGCAACCTCTGCCTCCCGGACTTAAGTGATCCTCCCACCTCAGCCTCCCAAATAGCTGGGACTACCTGTATGCACCACCACACCCAGCTAATTTTTGATTTTTTGTAGAGATGGGGGTCTCACCATGTTGCCCAGCTTGGTCTCAAACTCCTGTACTCAAGTGATTTGCCCGCCTCAGCCTCCCAAAGTGTTGGAATTATAGGTGTGAGCCACTGTGCCCCGCCAAATCTGGCCTCTGTTAACAGGAAGACTTGGCAGAGAAATGAAACTGATGGCGTTGAAACAAAAATGCTACACCTGAGAGCAAAAAAAGGCAAACAAGCTAGCAAGAAAATACGAATTATAACCACCTTTGGCTTTTCTCAAAAGTCCTAGGATGAGGGTGCAAAAGTCCTTAGTGCAGCAGCCTAGCCAATTTACACACCAACAACCAGGGTGCTTCACTGAGGAGGGAGTTAGCGTCTGCAGGCAGCAGGTCTGGATAAGGCTCTAAAGGCCCACTGGATGAATGAAGAAAGACACACCTTGATAGCCGCTAGAACTGAACACTGTGGCCAAACTTTGCAAGGCCTTTCCTATCTTCTGATATTCCTTGGGCAATGCTGAAAGAGAAAAAGGAATAAACTGATTAGTCTTCTGAGCAAACTGAAATGAGATTAAACTATTTCCTGAAAGTGATTACTTTATCGTAACATTGGAAGTGATTCAAAATAGTCTATATTCCTTCATAAAATATTGTTTCAAAAGTGATTTTTTCAACAGATTTCTTTCGATTATTTTTAATTGACTGTTCAATTAAAGGTGGATGCTATTATTACTGACAATCACTCCTACATTCTCATTCACCAAATGAGAGGCAAGTGAGATGGAAGCTCCTTTAGATGGTTTCTAGCTTACAAAGTACTTCCAGCGACACTGTGCTCGATCATCGCGTTAGCCCCTTTACCAGATGCAGAGACACCGTCCTCATCATGGAGAGGATCAGGAAAGTGAGACTCAGATAACTGACTTGCCCAAGGTCACACGGCTAATAAATGCTGGATGTGGACTTGTGATTCCAAACACGTAGACTTTCCCACTCTGTTACGGGTACATAAATGACCATTTGCAAACCATGACCACCAAAGACTGAAAGCAACAAGATGTGGAGGAAAATACAACAGTCAGGCATCGCACGACCAGGGAAGAGGGGTATGAGTTTTCTCATCTGTATGAAGAGATGATTTCACTAAATGACATCTAAGGTTTCTTTTTAAGGTGCTAAGATCCTAGGATCACTTCGGAGAACTTTCTAAGAGTCTCTGCACCTTAGGCTACTTTCTTTGCATTTGTATGGAGTCCCCTTAAATGGAGCATCTGTTTGCCTTTCAAAAGAAACCATTATTTGCATTTAAAGACTCACTGCAGTTTTTAAAGCAGAAAAAGAAAACTTTTAATGTTTCTTTAAAAAATATTTAGGCCAGAGACATTTGAGGTAAGGTCTATAAGCTGCAGTTATCAGGAAACATGAATCCAAATTACATGAGCTTAGTTAATTTTAATAAATTGTCCACCCTCTGGTACCTCAGTTTTGCCTCTCTACCTAAAGGCGCCTGGCATGTGGTTCACCATGCAGAGTGTGTGCTGGAGTTTTCATTCTACACATCAGGAATTTTAAAGAACTATTTTAAGAAAGAGAAGGAGATATGCCCGAGTCAAATCCCTTTCCCCACCCCACAAAAGAGCAGCCTGAGGCCAGCATTCCCTACTTTCTACATTTAGCCTTGTGAATTACACAGGACATGGAGTTGATCGGACATTAGACATAAGGCATTTAATTTTTTAAAAGATATCATAATCCCAAATTTTTATGATATCCTTAAAAAATGCAATTGTAAAATTTGCACTCAGGAAAAATGGCTTTCAAAGAACATACAGATTTAAATGATGTGTTATGATGGTCTTGCAAGAGTTTATGGTCAAAATTAATTCACTGCCTTTAGAACTGAATTCTTTCATTTATACTTTAGAGCAGCGGTCCCCAACCTTTCTGGCACCAGGGACTGGTTTCATGGAAGATAATTTTTCCACGGACAGACAGTGGGTCAGGGGGATGGTTTGGGGATGAAACAGTTTCACCTCAGATCATCAGGCATTAGATTCTCATAAGGGCTCACAACCTAGATCTCGTGTATGCGTGGCTCACAATAGGGTGCAAATTTCTATGAGAATCTAATGCTACGGCTGATCTGACAGGAGGCGGAACTCAGGCGGTATGTGAGTGATGGGGAGCGCCTGGAGATAGAGATGAAGCTTCACTTGCCTCCTGCTGTGCAGTAATGTTCCATGTACCAGCCCATGGCCTGGGGACTGGGGACCTCTGCTTTAGAGAACAATGTCAATTCGCCTTTTGTTCATGAGTCCTCCTCTATGACCAAAGTCTTGACACAGGTTTTGTTTTCTAGATGCTGCATTTGTATACATTATTTTCTCAGGGCTAATTCTATACATTTAGGATATAGCATCATATTTCTTTGCTATGGGAAAGAAACAACTGTTATTCCTGGTGTCTGCCCCTCAAGCACGAACAGCTGGTATGTTACAAGTTGTTCTGTTTGTATAACATGTGGATGGTAAAGCACCACTGGTACTGGTATTGCCGCTAGTAGAGGAAGAGGTAGAGGTAGCATTGGCCAATGGTTGAGGTAAGGCAGGGCCTGGCAAACTTCCTCTGCAAAGTGCCAGATAGTAAACGTTTTAGGCTTTATGGAGCCACAAGTTTCTGTTGAAACTACTCAACTCGACCATTATGACACAAATGTAGCCAAAGACAACAGACAAATAAACGGGCATGGGTGTGTTCCAACAAAACTTTATTTACAAAATAAGTGGCAAGCCAAATTTGGCGCTCAGACCATAGTTTACTGATTTCTGATGTAAGGCTTTGGATTTTCAGATCTGGATCGAATAGTAATACTGGCATTGTCTTTGCTGTGCTATCTTATTAATTCATCTACGAGTCACTCCATATTTAGTTTCCTGCTCTTTAAAATTATTATTGGATTTCAAATTGATTGTTTTCCTTTTTTAGCATAAAAATATCACCTTTAAAAAAATCATTACAAGAACAGATCCCTTTCCTATGCTGAGCATCAAAGGCCGATATAAAAGTAGGTATATATTACTCATAATTCAAAATATAAAACATTTTTATTTTTTTAAAACTGAATACAACCAATATTCCTGTACGGTGTTATGAAGTGAAGGCCAGAAAATTCTTAGTGATAGATTAGAAGGCCCTTTTCTCCAGAGGTTAAGACATAGCAATAAGGGCAGACCAGATATAAAGGAGAGAAGTCCTAGGACTCTAAGGGAGTCAAAGACATCTGCGCATTGGACAGCAGTGCGATCCCAGCATTTCAGGGCCTGATAAGTCATTCTGCAGCCTCTGAGCCTGTGGGTGTAACAGGGCAGCAGCCCGCAGCATTAGCCCCACAGATGGATACGTGACTGTTTATCTATCCTGGGCCATGGGTGGCGACAGAGCTGCACAGTTCTGGGGAATACAGGAAAAACCTTCAGCAGAATGAAAGCCTACAAACCAAAGAGAAGGAGGGAGGCAGAAGTTTTTAGGGACATGGCAGAGTGGGCAGAAAGCCATGACTCACAGTGACACTCTCCCCTCAGCAGTGCTTCTGCTCTGACATATTTTTACTACTAACTATACTGGTTTTTCTAAACACTATGGCTTTAGTCAAATATACAACATCTTACCAAATGGATGAAGATTAAAAAACAAAATCATGAGACTAAGAATAACTACAAGCACTCTCAAAACATGCAAAAATGATTAATTTTCCAAAGATTATAAAGCCCCAAATTACTGGAACTAATTAAGTGAACATGGTGCTCCATATGAGATTTCTTAACCTGGCTTTGTTAGTCAATTTTCTGTGGTTTAACTCGGGTGAAGTGAGATTAAACAGAATCACAGGAGTGACATTACTGCTGTCCACCAAATACACTTCTGTTTGAGGCAGCAGGTTCCCTTCTATGATAAGGGACATAAAACTGAGCCTGCATCACCCCCTACGAGCCCAGTGCGCTGTAAGGAGTGGACTTACGCCCCGTGCAGCGCTTCCAGTGCTCCTGCCCCACCGTCAGCAGCTCCTTCACGCCGTCATCCATGGCCTTGGTGAACTTCCCCACAGCCTCACACTTCTGCTCTCTGTGGGCGAAGGCAGCCGTCAGTCACGTAAGCAGGAGGAACAGCACTGCTGTGGGGACACTCAGGCCAAACGTACCCACAGGCACTTGTTTCCTTGCACGATAACAACTTCCCTTTCACTACGTTAGCCTTAAATACAGGCTTGATGCAGACATTTAAAGAACTACGTAAAAAGCGGTGATTTATATTTTAACTTTGCTTCCTTTCTGCCTCTACAATTCTTTGTGAATTTTAAAATTATTCTAAAGTAAATCAAGTAATTTATTGACTATCTTATTTAGGAAAATTCCAATCACTGGGGGGACCATCAAATCTATAAAAGAATAATAGGGGTTGCTAATGCTAACTGGCCATTCATTCCAAGTACTCGGTGAAACACAGACAATAACCCGGATACACAATCACCTAAGTGACCTGAAAGATACCAGTTCTTTCTAAGGATGTCAAAAGTGTATTTACCAGCCTAAAAAGATCACAATATACTGTTAGATGAAAAAAGCAGATTATAAAACAAAGTGTCTAGTGTGAGGTCATTTTTGTTTAAACAACCTTTCCTATAATTACATATGTACAGAGGAGGATTTGGGAGACTAAACACTAACATACTAACACCGATTTTCTCTCTGGGTGGTTGAAGGGTTACGTGTATGTGTGTGTGTGTGTGCTTCTTGTCTATACTTTCAGTAACAATACACAATAATTTTACGATAAAAAAGCTTTTTAAAACTAAAAGCCATGCAAATTTCTTATAAGTCCTTAAGAGAAAAGGAACTACTCCAAAGTTTCAACTGACTTTGTACTTTAAAAACTAAATGATTAAAATCAACAAATTAAAAAAATATACAGAAAAAGCAGGTTAGAGACTGCTTCCTCAAGGCAATGTTCAAAGAGGTTTGCTGTCTGAATACTGCGTGGGTTTTAGGTGGCTCCGTGCCGCCTGGTTTCATCACACTATTGGAAACAGCTACTCAACACCGTGTCAACTATGAAATCACCGGCTTCAAGGTAAAAGAAAGATTTTAATCTGATGTTGCAGTTATAAAGACAGTACTTCTACATACAAATGATGTTTCCCTTGTCATTGGACTACAAATCCCGCTCATTTCATAAAACTCTAGTCTGACAATTTGAGTTTCGGCTGCGGCTACTCTGGCTGAGGCCTGAAGGCCAAAGGAGGAGGGTGCAGAGTGAGAAGAAAGAAAACCTGGAAGCGTCTCTCACATTTCTACTAAGTCCAAGTCAGGTGCCTCTGGTTCCATGGTGGAAAATATCATGACTCCCGCCAGCTCATCTTTCTCAGCCTTCCTCTTTCCAGTTTTCCATTCCTGTAAATGAGAACGCTGTAAGGTTCAAGTGGAGAGCACAAACTGGTCTTCAAAATTCCCAAACAGGACCAGCTCATTGATCACCTTTATCTTTCTAATTTTCAGCAAGCAACTCCCACTCTATCTCCCTCCTCACCATGGACCAAATACCTTTATACCCCAAATGTAATCTCAGGGCATGAACAGTGTCATTCCACAGAATGGACCTAAAGGGACCAAGTCTTTTGAGAATGAACCGACTCAGCCATGTTCCCTTTCCAACGGCTACCTACATAAACACAACAAAAAGAAACACCCTATATACATACATACATATATATATATATATATATATATATTTTTTTTTTTTTTTTTTTTTTTTTGAGACAGTCTCACTTTGCCTTCTAGGCTGGAGTACAGTGGCGTGATCTCAGCTCACTGTAGCCTTGAACTTCCAGGTTCACGTGATCCTCCCACCTCAGCCCCCCAGGTAGCTGAGACTTAAGGCGCGCGCCACCACGCCTGGCTAATTTTTGTATTTTTTGTAGAGATGGGGCTTCACCATGTTAGTCAGGCTGGTCCCGAACTCCTGGGCTCAAGCAATATGCCCACCTCGGCCCCTGCAAGGTTCTGGGATTCCAGGCATAAGCCACTGTGCTCAGCCCACCCTATGCATTCTGACCAAGTGCCTCAAATGTTTAGGTTAACTGATTTCTAAAAAGGTAAATGCTTTTCTAAAATATAACACAGAAACCAGTATTATGAGGTTTTTTTTTTTAAAAAAAAAACATATTAAGATATACACACAGAGTACCCCAAAGTAAAAATATCCAGTGCAATGAATGTCACAAAGTGAATATTTGCATAATGACCAACTAGGCCAGGAAGGAGCAAAGAGCTTCCATTCCAAAAGCACCCCTGCATTGTCCTTTCCCCAAGCACTGCTACCTCTTCCCTCTCCCACAAAGGTAACCAGTAATCTCTCTCTTACGGTTTTCATTTCCTTGCTTTTCTGCTATGGTTTGAATGTGTTCCCTCCAAACTTCATGTTTTGAAACTTAATAGCCAACGTGATAATATTAAGAGGTGGGGCCTTTAAGAAGTGATTAGGTCATGAGGGCCTCCCCCCTTGTGGATGAGATTAGCGTCCTGATAAAAGAGTTTGTCCCTTTTTGTTTTTCCACCTTCCACCATGTGGGAACTCAGCATTTCTCCCTTTTGGAGGATGCAGCCTTCACCACACATCAAATGCTGGTGCCTTGATCTTTGACTTCCAGCCTTGATCTTTGACTTCCAGCCTCTGTAACTGTGAGAAATAAATTTCTGTTGTATATAAATTATCCAGTCTCAGGTACTTTGTTACAGCAGCACAAATGGACTTTGTTTAGACGCACCTAAGCATGCATCCTACCCTGTCCTGCTAGTTTTTCAAGCTAGCAAAGAACCCTATAAATGTGTTCTTTGGTGTCTGGCTTTTTTTGCTCGATCTTGGTTAGGAACTATAGTCACAATTTTGTGTAGAACTATAGTTCATTCATTTCATTGTTGTATAACATTCTACTGTATGAATAATCCCCAATTTATTTATCTATTCTACTACTGGTAGCCACCCTTATCAAGTTATGAATGAAGCTGTTACGTACATGTCTCCTGGTGTCTGTGTGCATGCATTTCTATATTCAGTACGTGCCCAGGAGTGGAAATGCCAGGTCATATGAGAGGGTTCAACTTTAGTAAATGCCAAACTTTTCCAAATTGGTCTTACCAACTTTCCCCCAACAGGCTATGAGTCCCAATGGCATCTCACCTCACCAAGATGACACGTGGTATGGTTAGTTTTAGCCACTCTGGCAAGTGTGTAGCGGTATCTTGCTGTGGTTTTAATTTGTATTTATTAATTGCTAATGAGATTAGGTCCTTTTCTATACATCTGTTGTTGATTCAGATACCTTATTTTATGAAGTACATGATCAAATCTCCTATTTTTCCACTGGGCTTACTGATGTTTTCATATATTCTAAAATCTAGCTCTTCATTGCTTATATATATGTGCAAGTATCTTCTACCCAGTAGCTTTTCGCTTGTCATAGCTCTGCTGAACAAAGAAGTTCTAATGTAGTCTGATTTATCCACATCTTTCTGCAGAGTCTTCTTCATGTCATATTTCAGAAATTCTTCCCTGCTCGCTAGGATACGAAGATGTCCCACGTTATCTTCTGTAAGCATTACTATGTTGCTTTTCACATTTAGATCTGCGAGCCACATGGAATTCATTTTCAAGAAAACTATATACAATGAAAACTTTCAAACATATACAAAAGAAGAAAAGTATAATAAACCCCTCAGGTTCAGCTTCAATAATTACCAACACTTTGCCAATCTTTTTTTAACTATCATTACTTTAGTATGAGATACAGAAGTCATTTACGTGATGAAGCTTTCGGAACCGTGGTGGCACGGGCAGCCTCATGTGATGCCATTTCAGTAGGGATTTACTTCGGCTTACACACTTTCTAAGAATGGCACCGCCTCTAAATAAGAAATGACCCTTGTCTAGAACTACTCGGTGCCTCCATATTCTGGGAAAACTTTAACTTTCACGCTAACTGGTTAAATCTTTCCACCCGCACCTTTAAGGTCTGATCCAATAGCTACTACTGTTGCTTGCAATACTTTTGAGATTTTTCTGGAAGTATAATGACTCCTTTGGCTACAGTTCTGGGTGCTTTCCTTTCAACCAATACTCAAAGACTGAAAGAAACTTTCCAAGTGCCTGTTTGCTGTGACTCCACAGGAGACCCACAGCTCCACCTTCAGCACAAGTGGCCAAGGGAAAAGTTGCCCAGGCACCACTGCTCCCCAGGAGGTGCCAATCTTGTTTCATAGGTACTCTCCTTCATTCTACCTGTGGGATTTTTTTTTCTTACTTTAAAGTTAATTTCAAATATAATACATACATATATACATATTTCAGACAGAGTTTTGCTCTGTTGCCCAGGCTGGAGTGCAGTGGCACAATCTTGGCTCACTGCAACCTTCACCCTGGGGTTCAAATGATTCTCCTGCTTCGGCCTCCCAAGTAGCTGGGATTACAGCTGTGCGCCACCACACCTGGTGAATTTTTGTATTTTTAGTAGAGACAGGGTTTTGCCATATTGGCCAGGCTGGTCTTGAACTCCTGACCTCAAGTGATCCACCACACCCAGCCTGGGACATATTTTAAAAACATAACAATATCAATAACAACCCTAATAAACTGCAGACTGTAGTGAGGTAGCGAGCACATTTCATTTCCCTGCAGTGTGCCATCCAACTGACCCAGCACCGGCTACTGAAAAGACTGTCGTTTCCCTACTATGCTCAGTGCCATGTTTCTCAGAGATCAAGTGTCTATTCTGCTCTACTGGTTGGTTTGTCTAGCCTTATGCCAAGTCATGCTTTTGAACTTTTTTAGCTTCACAATGAGTTCTGATACGCAATAAAGTCCTCCTCCTAGTTCATTCTTTTCCAAGAGAATCCTGGCAATTCTTGGCATTTCGATTTTCTACATATGACGTCCTTACTGTTTTCAGCCCATGAGACACAGTATTATTAGAAAACTTATTTCCATTATTTTTCTCAATAATGTTTCATAGTTTTCTATGTAGATTTTTTGTACATTTTCTTGTATTTATTCCTGGATATTTGATACTTTTGATGTTATTGTAAATGAGGTTTTTTTTTTTTTTTTAGATTTTCGATTTCTGTTTTTTGCTGATAAATATGCAATGTCTTGTATCCAGCTACCTTACTAACCACTTATTTCTAATAATGTCTCTATAGATTCTTTGGGGGTTTCTGTGTCTACCATTTATTTACATGAGCTGCTACTTACCACAGCATCATAGTTTCTATGTAGTTCTACACTGTCATTTAGCAAGCGAGGAAATTCTGGCCCAAAGGGATTAAATACCTTCACTAAGATCACAGAGGCAGTTAGAAGTAGCGCTAAGACCAGAACTCAAGTGCCCTGACTCCAAGTTCTTTCTTTTTTCTCTTATACCACTTTTATGACAAGCTGATCCCTCTTTGAAAGTGGCAGTCATTTAAAACAACACAACACAACTGACGTCTAGGATTTATTAAACTCCACCATGCATAAAACATGGCCTTCAGAAGTGCCTTCTAAATCAAATCCTTGGAAAATCTATCAAATAAGCTCTTGTTAAAGTCTTGTGGGCACCAGGAAGGCAACAAACTTGGAGGAGGTTCCCTGTAGTTTCTATAACTACAAAGTAACCAAAACAGTTACTGAATTCAAAGAACTTAGTTTCACTACTATACAGCTACATGACACACACAGTGTGACCGAGTACCCTGTCTCACCATAAATATATACAAACTCCTAAGACATGGTGAAGAGACCCGTGATATATACAAATTCACAAAGACATGGTGAAGCATCTCCATGTTGTCTCATTCCCAAGCTGGTGACATATAACATATCACATGAGCTGGTCAATTCTAGAAATAGTCAATAACTGAAAATAAGGCCCAAATATGTATGTTAAGCGTATGCATACACGTGTAAACATACACTGATAGAGCCCTAATATTTAAGACTTACTATTTGTTCACTTCAACAAGTGAAAAGTACTACAAAGAAGTTTAGCAAGTCAACCTCTCAAAGTTCCAAGAGGGTATATGATATTCTATTATTTGATTAGAGACAAAAATAGCTTCATAATTTATTTCCCAGGCTGATAATGTATTTAGCATCTGCTGTGGCTTCTAGGCCAACTCCTGCTTTTATTCTTTAGGGTGCTTTCTAAGATATGCAGTATTTGTTGAGACAAATTGTGGAGGAAACATCTTTAGGGAATAAAATGATACAATAAGGAGTACAGTAAATGCTTACTGAGAGAGAAAACTATTTCCAAAGCAGACAATTTTGAGATGTCAGGCAGCCAACTTTTCCTTGACTTTAATGAAGAACAGATGACCACTGGCAGACTAACTGGTCACGGGGCAGGCAGACAGAGGCCAGCATTGACTTTGGACTCACCATTACAGTGATGAAAATGGCCTGGCTCTCAGAAGAGCGGCTCATGTCTGCCTCTCCCTTTCCTGTCATTATGCTGTTACATCGTAAGGGCAACGTGATCAGGAAAATCAGTCACCCCACTCCCCTCACTTCATGCTGATAATACCTTCAGAGTTTGGGGCCTAGCCTCCTATTTTTAAAACATCTAGGGAAAAACTGCTGACGCCATTACATCCTTCACCCTGCCCCTGCCCATCCTGAGCCAACCCACTCCCAGTATAGGGGAAGCCCTTCTGGCAGGCAGCTCGTCACTCATCATGACACATTTCCTACGGTGGGGATTTAGGTTTCTGTCCCCCCACTGTCGCTGGAGGAAGTGAGAAATAAATAACCAACATAATTTTAACTCCTTTCAGAAATAAGTTTGGTGTGAATAAGACAACTCTCAATATCCTCTGATGCCATAATAATACAATGTCCTACCTTCTCATCTCGAAAATTTAGGAACTGCTGAAAAACTTCACTTTCAGAGATTACTGGATGGCGACACATCCTGGTCATCCAGGCCTGAAGTCTCTCCATGCGCATTTTGATAAATTCTTCTTCAAAGCGGCCTGCAAGCGACACACAAAGAATGACATGCAACTTTGTCTAAAATGAATTACTGTTACCATACAGTAACTTAAAAACCATTTCTATGGCTACTGGCTACTTGGTAGAAAGTTATTTAGCAAAAGGTAAACCCTGGTGATTTTTCACTAATCTAAAATACAAGCAACACAATGAACGCTCAAAGATGCACAGGTAAGATGCAACAGACTTCAGTTTTTAAGAATATAATTCCAATTTAACATATCTACAAACCCTTTAATTGGGACAAGAATAATAACAACCTCAAAGTGCTCTTTTCTTCAATTATCCTTAAAGTACTAAAAAAAAAAAAAATGAAATCTTATCTCAACATGAAAACCTGTCTTTTTCCTACAAGCGAACAGGCCAGTTTCTTTGTGGCCACAGTAAGTCCTATAGGCGAGAAAGGAGTGATAAGTGGAATTTAATGTCATTCTCACAAATGACATGACATTTTCATATTATAAAAATGTGTCCAAATGCAATATAAATTACATACATACAAGTTTAAATTTATCATTATGAAAAGTAACCCAATGCTGTAGCTTTTTTCCTCCATGTATTTTAAATTACTTAAACTGAAATACCAAAGGAATTTTTCCATGAATGCAGTAATGTAAGTTGCTATTCCAGAACTTGTGACCATACTAAAACAGTTTAATGAGTGGTCCTTTCTGTTTTAAAAGTAGAAGGTCAGCTTGACAACGATGGCATAACAAACATCAAGTGAACATTAAGAATGTTTATAAACCTACAAACAAAAATTACTATTAGTTGAAAGGCTTTTAGTGGTAGAAGTTCCAGCTACGGCCTGGAGAGATCAGCTAACCCTACCCCTCAAAAGCAACTATAAAGCTAGACAACATTGACAAAAACAACCAAATGAGTGCTCTAGAAATCAACAAAAGGCGAATGGCCATCTAAGAAGTGTTTATGCTTGAAGAACTGAACTTCAGGCGACAATGACGGAAATCTGTGGTGCTGGGAGGCTGCTCCTGTCTCTCCCGGACCTGCTGCCTGTGTGTCACCCCCCAACACCCCACAAGTGTTTGACATGGCAGTACCACTAGGGTGGACAGGCTGTGAAGACGGGCAGCTGCAGCTTCTCTGTCAGGGTAAGACGCTTACTTGAAGCGATGGGAGATGCCCATGTTCAATGGTGGTGTCAGTGGCAGTGACAATCTCAGAGAAAGATGAACAGGAAGGGCCAACAGCCCTGATAGCCAAGGTTGAACCATGCATATTCCAGGCTGAGGCCGTATGCATACACAGTGGAGACCAGAGAAGGTCCAAGCCAGGCACACAATCCTGGTCAACTGTGAGGCTGTACATACAAGTAAAGGAGACACAAAAGGGTCTGGTAGAAAGTAAAAGCTAGGGCAACTTAAAAATGACCTGAGTTTTGAATGAGTTACATTGAGTTACAGTTACATCGACAGAGGACAGAAGCCCCAACTTACTGGCCTGAGGTGGTTGGTTACAACCTCTGTCAATCAATCATAGGCTTACTACCAATCCACACAGACATAGGAGCAAACTCTAGGAAGGCAAATGTAAAATAAACAAATTAACAAACACAGCAATAACTGAACTGCCAGGGAGACAGACTTCAGAGATTTAATCTTAGGCAAGTTACTTAACAAATAAAAAGCAGAAACAACAACCTTCAGGGAGGTAAACTCAGAATCTAGAGTTGCTAAAATGTATTCTCAAAAATGTCCAGTTTTCAACAAAAAATTAAGAGATATGCAAAGAAATAGCAAGATATGACCCATACTAGGAAAAAAACAAGCAGTCAATAGACACTATCTCTGAGTATCCTCAGACGTTGAGTTTGGCAGAAAAAAAAACCATGTGGCAGATAAAGCAGATTCTATAAAGATGTTCAAAGAACTAAGGGAAGCCTAAAAAATTAAAGAAAAATATGACAGAGAATCAACACACAGAATTTCAAAAAGGCGACAGAAGTTACCAAAAAAGAATCACTTGGAAATTCTGGAGTTGAAAGTATAGTAATTGAAATTAAAAATTCACTGCAGATAAGGCTCAGCAGAAGATTTAAGGTAGCAGAAGAAAAAAAACACCCAGTGAATTTGAAGATAGATCAACAGAAGTTAACTAACATGAAGAACACAGAGAAAAAAAACGAAACGTAAAATGAACACACTTTAGAATACATCAAGCACACCAAACACTTGTAATGAGAATCCCAGAGGAAGAAGAGAGAGACAAAAAAATATTTGAAGAAATAATGGCAGAAAACTTCTCAAATTTGATGGAAAATGAATCTACATTTCCAAGAAGCTCAACAAACCTCACTACAGTCTGTATTTGTAGGATAAATACAAAGAGATTCACAACTAGATACGACAGAGTTCAACTACTGAAAGACAAAATCAAAATCTTGAAAGCAGCAAGTGAAAAATGACTGATCATGCACAGTGGTGTGGGCACCTTAAACAGCATTAACAGCTGACTGGCTGTCTGACACAATGTAGCCAGATCAGTACAACTATCCTCTAAAAATAAAGACATACCCAGATAAATAATGAGAGAATTCACTGATAACAGACATGCATTGTAAGAAGTATTAAAAGAAGACCTTCAGGCTAAAAAGAAATTAGTCAAGATGGTGACTTGAATCTGCAGAGAGAAATAAACAGCACCAGAAATAAAAGGATTTATGTAAAAGACTCTATAGATATATTTTTTCTAATTTGTTTCCTTAGCATCTTTAAAACACAAAAGACTGTAGAAAGCAGTCATTGCCACACTGTATTGTTGGAGTCATAACATATAGATGTAATATATATGAAAATAATAGCATAAATGAGGGAAGTGAATAAAGCTATATAGGATAAAAGTTTCTATATGTTAGTGGAATTAATATTAATTTAAAGTGCACTGTGATGTTAAAAAGATGCATATTATATCCCGTAGGGCAACCACTAAGAAAATAACTTTAAAAATTTAGTTTAAACAATGAGAGGAATTACAACAATACACTCACTGTAAAATATTTAACACAAGGGAAAGGCAGTAAAGGAGCAAAAAGAAGCAAACACAGAAAACAAATAACAAAATGGCAAATGTGAATCTAACCACGTCAATAATTATACTAAATACAAATGGCCGCCTGTAGTCCCAGCTACTCGGGAGGCTGAGGCAGGAGAATGGCGTAAACCTGGGAGGCAGAGCTTGCAGTGAGCTGAGATCGGTGACAGAGAGCTTGCAGTGAGCCTGGGTGACAGAGCGAGACTCCGTGTCAAAAAAAAAAAAAAATACAAATGGTCTAAAAACCCCAATCAAAAGCAGATTGTGAGACTTGATAAAAAAGTAAGATCCAACTATCTTGCCTATAAGAGAAACAGCTTAATTTCAAAGGCACACATATACTGAAAGTAAATGGATGAGAAAAGATATACCATACAAACAGTAACCATAAGACAAATGGAGTGACTATACTAATATTAGACAAGTATGCTTTAATGCAGGAAATCTTACTAGAGACAATGGGGGACACCTCATGATAAAAGACTCACTACACCAGGAAGATATTACAAACTGTGTGTCTACCTAACAAGAGAGCCTCAAAATACATAAAACAAAAAGTGACAGAATTAAAAGGAGAGATGGTCCACCAATAAGAATGCTAAATTTCAATACCCGATACTCAATAAATTGACAGAACTAGAAAGAAAATTGGCAAGGATACAGAAACCTGAATAACACTATCAACCCAGTCTGATTGACATGAATGAAATGCTCCACCCAGTTGCTACAGACACATATTCTTTTGAAGCACACATGGAATATTCTCTAGGACAGACCATATGCTAGGCCATAAAATAAATCTGAATAAATGTAAAAGGACTAAAAATCATGCAAAGTATGTTCTCTGAACATAATAAAACTGGAGGTCAAAAGAAAAAAATTTGGGAAATGGCCAAATATTTGGAAATTAAACATAGAGTTGGTTCTCTGTATCCAGGGGTTCTGCATCCATGGATTCAACCAACCTCAGATTGCAAATATTTGAGGAAAAAAAAATGTTTCTGTAATGAATATGTATGGACTTTTTTCCTTGTTATTATTCTCAAAACAATACATAGCATTTACATTGTATTAGGTATTATAATTAATGTGCATAGGTTATATGCAAATACTATACCATTTTATATCAGGGACTTGAGCATCCATGGATTTTGTATCTGTGGGAGGTTCTGAAACCAATTCCCATGGATACTGAGATACAGGTATATTTCTAAATAACCCATGGATCAATAAGAACTTATGAGAAAAATTAGAAAATGTTTTGACCTGAATGAACATGAAAACTCAATATATTAGACTTTATGGAATGCAGCAAAAGCAATGCTTAGAGGAAAGTTTTTAGCATTTAACGCCTGTGATAGTAGAAATATCTCAAAACAATAATCTAAGTTTCTATGTTAAGAAACTAGGAAAAGAATAAATCAAACTCAAACCAAGCTGATGGAGAGAAATGATAAAAGAGCGGAAAACAATACAACAGAAAAGAGAAAAATAAAAATCAATAAAACCAAAGAAAAGAGAGAGATGACAATGATCAAAATCAGAAATGAAGGAGTATATATCGTTACAGACCTAACATCTTTAAAAGTACAAAGAGATACTATGAGCAACTCTAAAACTATACCCAACAACTTATATGAAATAAATAAATTCCCTTAAAGACCCAAGCTACCAAAGCTCACTAAAGAAGAGACAGCCTGAATAGTCCTATACCTATTAAGGAAATTAAATTCATAGTTAAAGCCTTCCCACAAAGAACACTCCAGGTCCAGATGATTTCAGTGGTGAATTCTATCAAACATGTATAGAACAATATCAATTCTATATAATCTCTTCCAGAATATAAAAAAGGAGGGAATAGTTCCAAACTCATCCTATAAGACTAGCATTGCCCTGATACTAAAACGAGACAAAGAAAATTACAAGAAAACTATAGACCAATAACCATCGTGAACCAAATCCTCAACCAAATATTATTAGCAAATTTAATCCAGTAATACATAAGAAGAATGTGTCACCATAGAGTGCATGTAAGGCTGGTTCAGCAGTGGAAAGCTGATGAATATGATTTACTGTATTAATAGCAGAAGAAAAGCCATACAATCACTCGATGGGTACACAAAATACATGGGACAAAATTCAGCAACTATTCATGAACAAAAACTTTCAGCAACCTAGAAATAGAAGGGAAATTCCTTAACTTGATAAAAGCACATCTAACAAAAAACCTACAGCTAATACATACTTAATGGTGAAAGACTGAATGCTTTGCCCCTAAGATAAGGAATAAGCCAAAGATGACTGTTCTCACTATTTCTATTCAACAGCATACAGGGAGTCCTAGCAAGTGCAATAAGGCGAAAACAGAAATAGAAGGCCCATGGATTGGGAAAGATGAAATAAAACTCTCTATTCCAAGCTGACATGATTGTCTACATTAAAAAAGAAAAGAGAAAAAAACCAAAGCATCCATACCCACAAAAAAAGCTCCTGGAACTACTGAGTTTAGCAAGGCCACAGATAAAAAGTGCATATAAAAAAATCAATTGTATCTCTATATGCAATACATAACTAGAAAACAAATAGTACCATTTACAATACAACTCTCCAATGAAATTCTTACACATAAATTTTTTGTTTTTTTGAGACAAAGTCTAACTCTGTCACCCAGGCTGGAATGCAGTGGCGTGATCCCGGCTCACTGCAACCTCCACCTCCCGGATTCAAGCAATTCTCCTGCCTCAGCCTCCTGAGTAGCTGGGACTACAGGTGCACACCACCACGCCTGGCTAATTTTTTTTTTTCCAGTAGAGATGGGGTTTCACCACGTTGGCCAGGTTGGTCTCAAACTCCTGACCTCAGGTGATCCACCTGCCTCAGCCTCCCAAAGTGCTGAGATTACAGCTGTGAGCCACTGTGCCTGGCCTGAAATTCTTACATATAAATCTAACAAAATATATGCAGAATCTGTATGTTGAAGACTCCAAAGCCCTAATGAAAATAAAATATGATACATTTATATATGGAGAAGATGAGATATCAAGATGTGAAAATTGTTCCATAGAATCAACGCAGTTCCAATAAAAATTCCAGCATGATTATAAATATCTACAAACTGACATTTAAATTTACAAGGAAAGGAAAAGAAAAAGAATAGCCAAAACAGTGTTGTAAAGGAACCAAGTTGGAGGATTCACGCTACCTGATTTAAAGACTTACCATAAAGCTACACAAGTCAAGACAGTGCAGGACTGGAGAAAGGGATGGACACATAAATCAATGGAACAGAACAGAATCCAGAAATAAACCCACAAATACAATCAACTGATTTTTTTCTTTTACAAACATCATTCTAATAAATGTAAAACAGATCTGTCTTTCCAAAAGATGGTGTGAGACCCACTGAATATCCTGATGAAAAAAAAAAAAATGCACTACCTCTACCGCACTGCACACCTTATATAAAAATAACCTCAAAATGTATCAAAGACCTAAATGAAAAGCCTAAAACTACAAAACCTTTAGAAGAAAATGTTGTGAATTGATCTTAGCCATGACACCTCAAGCACAGTCCATGAAAGAAAAAACTGATACAGTGAACTTCATTAAAGTTAAAAGCCTTTGTTATGCAAAAGACACTGTTAAGAAAATAATAAGGCTAGTGTGGTAGCTCCTGCCTCTAATCCCAACACTTTGGGAGGCTGAAGTGGGTGGATCGCTTGAGCTCAGGACTTCGAGACCAGCCTACGCAACAGGGTGAAAACCCTGTCTCTACCAAAAATACAAAAAATTCACAAGAAGTGTTGATGAGAGCCTGCAGTCCCCTAGTTACTCAGGAGGCTGAGGCTGGAAGACTGCTTGAGCCCGGGAGGTCAAGGTCAAGGTTGTAGTGAGCTGAGATGGTTGACATTGCATTCCAGCCTGGGCGACCAGAGTGAGACCCTGTCTCAAAAAAAAAAAAAAAAAAAAAAAAAAAGAAAGAAAAAGAAAATGACAAGCCAAGCCACAGCTGCGACAAGTTATTTGCAAATCACTTATCTAACAAAGAACTTGTTTCTAGAATATATACATATTTTTAAAAATCTCAGGATTCAACAACAAGAAAACAGACTGATACAAAATGAGCACAAGATGTGAACAGACGCTTCAGCACCGAAGACCTACAGATGGGAAATAAGCACATGAAGAGATGCTCGGCCCCACTCGCCATCAGGAAATGCAAATCAAAACCACGCTGAGATCCCACTGCATACCTATCGGACTGGTTAAAACGAGGAAAACCGGACACTATCAAGTGCAGGTAGGGATGTGGAACTACTGATACTCTCATATATTGCTGGTGAGGATTCCAAAATGGTATAGCCTCTTTGAAAAACAGTCGAGCAATTTCTTAAACATTAAACATATACTTGCCAAATGACCCAGTCATTTTACTCTTATTTACCCAAGAGGAATGAAAACTTATGTTCATGCAAAAACCTGTTTGCAAATGTTTATGGCAGCTTTATTCATAATTGCCAAAAGCTGGAAACCCAAATGTCCTTCAATGAGTGAATGGATAAACAAGCTATGGTATATCTAAACACTGGAATACTATTGGCCTCAAAAGGAACAAACTATTGACACAACAAAATGAATGAATTGCAAATGCGTTATGCTAAATGAAAGCAGTCAGACTCGAAAGACTATACACTGCATGCTTCCATTTATAATGACATTCTAGAAAACACAAAATTATGAACACAAAGAACACATCAGCTGTTGCCATGGTTAGGACTAGGGGGATGGGCAGCACGAGGGAACCTGGGGAGGTGACGGAGCTGTTCTGTATCATGAAATCTAGTGGTGGTTGCAAGACTGCAGTGGTAGCTGTCAAAACTCAGAACTCTACACCAAAAAGAATGAATTTACTGTACCTAAATTTAAAAGTAAAATTTAAAAAATGAAACCTGAACTTTCCTTTAGAAACTACAAGTATAAGTCAGGCAATGGTGGCGTGCACCTATAATCCCAGCTACTTGGGAGGCTGAGGTGGGAGGATCACTTGAGTCCAGGAGGTCAAGGCTGCAGTGAGCTATGACTGTGCCACTGCACTCCAGGCTGGGTAACAGAGCAAGACCCTGTCTCCAAAAATAAATAAATAATAGATAGTATTATGCACCTATATATCAAAAACTTTTATTACCTAAAAAGTGGATTTGAACAGAACAATGAGTCTAGACACTGTCAGTGTACTACAGCATTGCAAACTTTGCATTTACTAGCAGTAGATTAAGCAGAAGCAAAGCCTTGTAACTTGGAAAAACGATAATCCACCTCCTGGCCAGAAAGCCAGCCTGGACCTGGGATAAGATGAACCTCCCATTACGGCCAGGTGAGTTATACCCAGAGTTCATTATCCAATCATTGGTTGAAATTTAGAGATTCTTATTTTATTGAAAAATTACTCTTGTGAAAATTTTTCTGACACAGCTGGTTTCTCTTTAAGCTTATGACTTCAGATGTTATTTTACGTTTGGTAGAATTTTCAGACCAAGTTGCAAAGAATTAGAAAGAAGGAGGAACTTTTATTTCTCTGTTTTCCATGAACCTTACTAAGGTTTTCAATAAGTATATGAATGTATCAGTTTGGTCCCAGGAGTAAAATCATATTCATTCAATATTATTTCCATAAAAAAATCTCTAAACAAATACAGAAATGTTAACTGTACACTTTTTCATGGATTAATTATCGAGTCCACAGGAATATCACAGCATCACCTACTAAGCATTCCTTTTTCTTTTCTTCTGTAGTTAAGTGAGAGGAGAGCTCTCATATAATAATGATCTATGGGCATCCCAGGCAGGAGGCAAACAAGTGAGAGGGGGGAAATAGAGCCCTTCTGTGCTGTTTGGCTTCCTTGGCTCATATCCCAGTTAGTGAATCAAAGCTAAACTTTCTTCACACCGAGGGGCTGCTGCTTGCTCGCTTTTCTATGACATTCCCCTCCCTGGCTGCACGCCTGAACTTACTTTTTTTAAACAAATCTTAGTATGGAAGGAGAACCGTGACTCTCTGAAGCTTTACAAGAGTACTGAATTATTCAGAATAAACAATGTATTACAATCTAAAAGATACGAGAATTTCTTACAAGCCCGAAACAGGCCATTAACCCATGTATTTAAACACCACGGAGCACACGCTGTGCTAACCAAGTTGATAAAGGACAGTACAAAATTCAAGGAAATAGACTATAATTTTAAATGGCAGAACTGAAGTTTTCATGGAAAGAAATCTGTATTTTTAAAGAGAAAGCTGTGATTGAAAGCAATAAGGACGACAAAAAGGAGGTACAGGGAGTGTCTGAACTGGGTTAGAAGTAGGGGTGCGGTCAGTGCCTCTGGGCGGAAGGCAGCAGCAGCCCGGCCCTCTGGCTGTCACTCCATGGCCCCAGCATCACGAGGCACCACTCAAGTGTCACCCAGGGGACTGTGGGGATGTGTTTATCTACCCAGCAGTGCAGCCCCATTTTCAATTTTCCTATGACAATTTGAAATTTTTGAAATGTTTTCCAAAAAAATCAAAATCAAAACTTTTAAAACAAAACTTTCCATCTCCACAAAACACTTCAGGGAAAAACAAACATAAAACAAAGTAAAATATAAAGTAATGTTTTAAGGAGAATAATTTACTCATTGTATGAATACTAATTCTAGGGGAAGATTTAGTCAGTCCACATCTTAACATAAACAGAGTAAGCTGTGGGATCAGGTTCACATTCCTTTTTCGACAATAGAGAGGGGAACCTGTTTAATGTTTGGATTTCCATTTCCTCATACATAAAGTGAAGATGAAAATGACTATCTGTGAGGACAGATGAGAGGCACTTGGGAAGTGTCCAGGCAGGCACACGTGGGACTCCACGGGGATGCTGACATGTCTCCATCTGGCACTGCCACCTGGCTGTGAAGAGTCGCAGGCCCTCTCTGAACTGTTAGACTCTTGCGAATGCAGTGAGAATTCCACCGCCTCTGGTCTTCCCTGACCTTTGGGAAAGAACCCTTCCTTCACCCCTCCATGTTGCTTCTCCATGGGTTCAGGTGAGCCTCTCGGCGTCTCCTTCACATCTCTTTCAGGCCTCCTGGCTCTGACCTTTGAAGACCTCCTCTCACTCTCAATCCACTCCTTTCTATTTTCACTAGTTCATGTATATGAACATTTCTAGCAATATACTAAACTCTGCCTAACCTTTAAGTCCATTTCTTCACAAACTTTATTATTTTATTTATTTATTTATTTATTTATTTATTTTTTGAGACAGAGTCTCGCTCTGTCGCCTGGGCTGGAGTGCAGTGGTGCGATCTCAGCTCATCGCAACCTCTGCCTCCTGGGTTTACGCCATTCTCCTGCCTCAGCCTCCCCAGGAGCTGGGACTACAGGCGCCTACCACCTCACCCGGCTGATTTTTTAGTAGAAACGGGGTTTCACCGTGTTAGCCAGGATGGTCTCCATCTCCTGACCTCGTGATTCGCCCGCCTCGGCCTCCCAAAGTGCTGGGATTACAAGCGCGAGCCACCGTGCCCGGCCCACGACCTTTATTTTGACACACACATGCTGAGTCCCTGAGTGCCTACACAGAGTAGCAGAGTCTATGCTAGGCTGGAGATTAAAAACAAAAACCATTCCCAGACACAAAAACAAACCTTTCTACCTGCATACTTACAAGGTGCTCTAGTAACACCATGGGTTATTTACCAAGATATTCTTGGGGGTGGGGGAGAGGAGGGAATGTGGCACTTAAAAAACAAGAGAAGGCAGAAGGTAGTAATCAAAATAAATAGAAAATGGCACTTTTAAAAAACAAGAAAAGGGAGAGGGTAATAATCAAAGCAAGCAGAAAACCGGGCAGCTTCTTCCTTCGTTAACACTTAGCAGTTCTGTGGCTTCTCCGTCCAGTGCTCACTGATCTAATGAAATAACGCAGCTCATCTGCATAACCTGTTTGCATCATGTGGGTCATATGTTTTTGTTTCCATTTTAGGCTATCTGAATCATTTGTTTTTTCAGGTGTCATTTTTCACATATTTTAAATGTACACATTTCTTTTGGAGAAAGAGTACAGCAATGAAGGCAATGACTCTGCTGGAATTCAACACACATACCAAGACCAGTGATTTGTACATTAAACGTTCTTGTTAGATGTTTAGGCAACTTCCAGATACATGTACAACATGCTATGGTTCTCTCTTCATAGCTGTATTTAATTACTGTTCCCAACTCCTGCCTCCTGCTGCTCTACAGGATGGAAAACGCCATCACTGACTTATAGGAGGATAATCTGACTTGAGTCTTTTTATTTATCATGCTGGGTTTAGCATTA
This sequence comes from Macaca mulatta, assembly GCF_049350105.2. Lineage (NCBI taxonomy): Eukaryota > Metazoa > Chordata > Mammalia > Primates > Cercopithecidae > Macaca > Macaca mulatta. The sequence continues at coordinate 76,778,298 of NC_133409.1, read as the reverse complement.
AACACACTCACCTGTGACTTGCTTGTCTGGAAGAGAAGGGATTGGAATGGCTGACCCAAACTTAACCAGGAGACGCTCATATAACCAGTCAAAGTGCTTATACCTGTGGTTTACAGATCGATTAGTGTTCTACAAAATAAGCGGAAGAGAAAAGGTTACCAATGCCAACTCTAGAAAATGAAGAAAAAAGCAAGCTGCGATCAGTGATCCACACGATTCTGCTTTTGATAACGTGGATACTTACAGTGGGTGTTAGCTGATATTCAATGTAGCTCTTCAGACCATACATTTTGGAGCCTTTCCTGGGATCTGCTACCACACAGTCAAATGTAGAGGTAGGATAAACCCACATTGGGCCATAATCTCCAACCTATGCAATGTTCCAGAAATAAGTAATTTTGTTACATGGAAAAATAATAAATATAATTGATGTGAGTCAGCAAGTCATTCTTTTCAGAATGAGAAGTCCTTTGGAGGGTCATTCTTGTTCCTCTTTGAAAGGTACATATATGGTTCAATGGTTTCTGTTCCTGTTAGATACTATGTTTAAAGAACGCACCTGTGGGAAACCCTTCTGCTCCCATGTGGGTAGCTCAGCCCAGGGAGAGGAGACACCAGCTTCCCTCTCCTGAGGAGAGTGCTAGTTACAAAACAATGTTTCTTTATAGTCTAGCTGTCTCAAGCTACATGTGATGAAGGACTAGTTTTTAAAAATTTCCAATAATAGTTTGGTGAAATATAACATCATACATTTTGATTTTTCAACAATACCAAATTGTCCTCAAGTTTTCTAAATATTCTCATGTTCCATACCAATCTCATGGTGGATCAGGAACAAGCAGTTTTCAGATGGGCCACTGGTCTAGTAGCATTGCTGTGGCTCAGAGAAGCGATTAGTCAGATTGGCCAGAGATGATGGCCAGTTTTACTACTAGTGGCAGGGTGAGGGGAGGGGGAGGTACTATGTCTTAAAAGCAAGAACCAGGCTTGCTGTTTTTCCGTGGGCTGCTGTGCCTAAGCACAGTGGGCTGGCTCACTTCCAACCCCCCAGGTATCACACCCACCTGGGCAAGGCTTGCCCGAAGAGGGTAGGCCTCCATTCCTTTCGCACTGGCCTTCTCTTCTATCTGTGACTAGGGGCACAAGTTCACAAATTCAGGCGAGGCTTACACTAGCTCACTGGGGTTTTAGCTGTGGTGGGAGGTGAGGAAGGGAAATCAGCTAAGTTCTATGTGGGGGTGTAGAGACCACGTGTGTAAGTTTTGAGCCTGAGAATCATTTCTGCTAGGCATTGCTAGGTGACAATAGGTCTGCTGTCCCAAACCTGGTGTTTTCAACTTATTTAAAACAGCATCCAAGGCCATGGGGGCAGCTGCAGAGGAACCTGGATGCTGGAGCTCATGTACAGGCTCCTGAAATCACTCCCTGAGTCACCAACAGTCTCAAGCTGGTTCTGCCTCATTCATTTCATAAACTTCGACCACAATGACAGACTCCAGAGATTCAGACCGTAGGACAGTACCTCTTATGAAAACATATTGCAGAGCAATAGAAGTCCTTATTATACTGAGAATGTTATCTATCTTCTTGGCTTAACAACGAAAAATAATTGAGTTACAATCCAAGACAAGAATGAAAAGCAAACACACGGACTGTAAAAAGACCCACTGTTCAGGAAGCGGGTTCACTCAGAGATCCATCCAGAGACTCAAGGAGAATGAAATAATTCATGAACAGGTTTTACTCTTGCAGATTTGAAAAAGTACAGTAAGAAAGTAAAAAGAAAGTGAGAAAAATCACACAGATTGTGCTGAAGGAAGAGAGATTTGTTCAGGCTGAGACCTCAGAGAGGCAAGGCCAGACAGACATAAAAAGGAAAAAAAAGTATACCCAGTCCTAGTTTTTTTTTTTTTTTTTTTTTTTTTAAGTGGAAGATGGGAAAAGCGGATTGGGATATTTAAGTCCAGAGTCTGTTAGGTCAGGAAGGTGCCCTACTGTAAGGATAGGAGCAGTTTAAAAAGAGACTAAAATCTCTGAGAACAAATTAATATAACGCCCGCAGAGAGGGCCCAGATCCAAGAAACTACCCGAAAGGTGCAGAGGAGATGACTTTCGGGGGCTCCCTCAGTGAGTGGGCTGAGAGCGGCAACTGCGCTTGGGTAGTGCCCAATTTCATGGGTCTCTGTTTCATGAGAAGGCAAGGTTACGGCACTTTTAGAGCAAAGAGTTAGTCTTTGCTTTCTCTGGGCCTCCTGAAGATGCGGTGGCTTTCCCCAGCTTCTTCCATGTATGGACGCCCACACAGGCAGACCCGCCTACTGGCTGCATGGGTCCAGTTCTACCTAAAACTTGCGGGTCAATGAAAGGGTGGAACCCTTAACTCTGTACCACCACTGCACGCTTGGGACAAAGTCCCCTTTAAGAATCTGAGGCAGGCCGGCTGCGGGGGCTCATGCCTGTAATCCCAGCACTTTGGGAGGCCGATGCAGGTGGATCACAAGGTCAGGAGTTCAAGACCAGCCTGGCCAATATGGTGAAACCCCATCTCTACTAAAAAATACAAAAAGAATTAGCCAGACGTGGTGGCTTATGCCTATAATCCCAGCTACTTGGGAGGCTGAGGCAGGAGAATTGCTTGAACCCGTGAGGCAGAGGTTGCAGTGAACCAAGATCGCGCCACTGCACTCCAGCCTGGGTGACAGAGTGAGACTCTGTCTTAAAAACAAACAAACAAACAAACAAAAAACAAAAAAACAAAACTGAGGCAGAGCTGTGCGCTCTTGATTTTGAGGAGTGTTAAATCTCATGAAAAGAATAATGGTACATGTTCACTTATTTAAGTCCAGAGAAAACAGGAAAAAAATCTTTAATATAACTACTCAGAAGTTAATTACCCCAAATTTGCTTTGAGGGAAAAAGCATAAAAAGGGCTCTTGGTTACAGCTCTTCAGTCTGGAGGCTTCCAGGGTTTAGAGTTTTTCAAACATGCAGGCACAAGTAATTAAAGAATCTAATACTATTCCTGCAATTTTATCAAGTCTCCAAAGATTACAGAATAAGACCAGATGTTTCCTCATCCTTGATTGAGTCCAGGGTGAGAACACTCAAGACTTCAGGTTCCCAATCTGATTGTTACAGGGTTAAGTCAACAGGATCAGAAGAGAGCTATACTTCTCTTTTCCAGAATTTCATTTGGGAATCTACAACTAAATATCACCTAGACAGAAAATCTATCACCAATGAAAATGTGGAATGAAACCAAAGGGCTTGTGTCACGTTATGCGATGACCAAGTAATTCTAAGACAGATATTCTTAATGATGTCCTTAACTCCCAGCTTTTATTTGGTAGCTCCGTATCTCGATTTGACAGCTGGCTTACTGGAAAAAACACTATTACCAATATATCTGAAAGGGCACCTTATTCTGATAACAAACATGTACTTTACAAGGGAAGAAACAAATATTTGAATTGAGTTCATCAGTGAAACATATAGGGCTGACAGAAAAACAGTATGTAAAATACACTTCAAGACATTTTAGAAAAAAATGATCAAAATAGTACGTTTTATGAGTGTTTGTTCAATACTAAAGGTCTGAAAGATAAAGAATAAACAATATAATGACAGGCATTAATTTGTGTTAATTATCTTCAGTACTCCTACAACACTAACACATATTATCTGTTATTTGGGACATTAAATATATTTAAAAATACTTTCCAAAAGATGAATAACTCGCTTAGCTTTAAGGTACAGTGTTAAGAGTTTAATCAGAAAGAAAGCAAACAAAAACAAACAAACTTACAATGATGGGAATTTTCTCTTTGGGCTTTGCTAGTTGTTTGGCCAACAAATACTGTTCCGTGCCAGGTTTCGCAAATCCAGGAAATCTAATCATGAATACAAAGGTTCGTCAATCTTAAGTCTTTCCTTGTAAGAATTTTACAACTCTCGTCCACATTTACTGAATTTACCAATTTTAACCTTGTCCTGTCTTTCGGGTGCACTACAACTAGGAAACTGTGGTAAACGAAACCTAATGTAATCAGATTGTTCAATGGCCAATTAGGCATTTAATTAAGCTTGATCTGGTAAGGAGAACAGTTTGACTCCTGAAGGTGTGATGTTTACGGGCACTCTATTTGCTTGACCATGTCTGAAACATTCCATCACCCCACAGAGTGAAGGGCAGACCTGAAAAAATGCCCCCTAGTCCCCTGGGGCAGTGAGTAGTGGGCATGCCAATCTGAGCTGGCCACAGGGGGCAACAGCCACGTGCTGGCATTTCTACATCCAAATTAAAGTTGCCTTTCAACAAGCTCACTCCAGAGGCCACAACTGTCCCAAAGAGGCTGTCCTGCTCATCAGTGTATGTGCTTGTTTCTTTTGGAATTGCCTTCAGAAGCAGTTCATGACAGTGGAAAACAAGTCTCCTTGGTAAAGAGACCCAAAGTATAATCAATAAATTTGGCTTTGGGGTGGGGGTGAGGGGGGAGGTCACTTAAGACCCAAAAACTTAAATAAACTTGACTACTTCCAGAAATCAAATCTACAGCCAAAGGATATTTCTAAAATTGGAGAACAGCTAGAACACAGCCATCTAAAAAGTGCTACTGAAAAAGACAAGATTAATTTGGGTTTTAGAATTTTTCTTTCAGTAAACAGAAGGAAGTAAAATATCTACAGTGGGAAAAGGAATCTTATTTCTACGAAGTTCCAGTCGCATTGCTACTTTCATTCATGTGCCAAGCTGAAGGCCAGTGTGATACTCTCAGGGGCCCATGTCTTCTTTTCCTGCATTCTCGACCGACTTCCCTTGAGTCTCCTTTCTCTAGACATTCCTTTAAAACACAGCTTATACAAGAGACCAGAGGTGTCCTGCAGCTGGATGGCGTGGGGTTTGAATTCTGACTCCAACACTTTGGTAGCCTTAGGGGCTGAAATCTTGTGGAAGAATGAGACCAGAATGACCTACCTTCAAAGGTGGTAAGGGAATTAAAGATTTATGTAAAGAGCCTAGCATGTACTCAGTACATTTCAGTCACTGGCGATTAAGTCATCCCCTCTTTGGAAGTACTCCCTGCAGCCTCAGGCAGAGTCTTCCTCGGCATTTTGAGCATATTTTGTGATTCCATTCATCACATCTGATTGCCGCTATCCATTTACCTATTACAGCAGCCAGAGTGACTTAGAGGAAGCATCTGTGTTTTCAGGACCTGGAGGAGGTTTTGGAGCATACTGAATGCTTAACGAATTAACAGGCTAACCTGGAACACTTTTATTTATTAATTAATTTATTTTATTTATTTTTTTGAGATAGAGTCTCACTATGTCACCAGGATGGAATACAGTGGCACAATCTTGGCTCACCACAACCTCCACCTCCCTGGTTCAAGCGATTCTCCTGCCTCAGCCTCCCGAGTAGCTGGGACTACAGGCGTGCTTCTGTGGGGATTATATATCACGACAACTTGACTAGCTTGTAAACATTTCACTTTTTGGGCACTGTTACGGACCACAGAAAAATTTTTGAGGACAGCAATGTATTAATTATTTCAGCAGCATCAAGATGTCTTTTTTTTTTTTTTTTTTGAGACAGAGTCTTTCTGTGTTGCCCAGGTTGGAGTGCAGTGGCGCCATCTTGGCTCACTGCAACCTCTGCCCCCCGGCTTCAAGCGATTTTCCTGCCTCAGCCTTCCAAGTAGCTAGGATTACAGGCACACCACCAAGCCTGGCTAATTTTTTTATTTTTGGTACAGACTGAGGTTTCACCATGTTGGCCAGGCTGGTCTCGAATTCCTGACCTCGTGATCTGCCTGCCTCAGCCTCCCAAGGTGCTGGGATTACAGGCATGAGCCACTGCACCCGGCCCAAGATGAATTCTTATAGTGCTCAAGTATATTTAATTTCGGATCTCCTTTTCTAGTATAAGATTTATGTTCCATGACTAGAATACAGCTGTCATATAAAATGGACTAATTGCTGAAAAAGTGTTAATACTTAAAAACAATTTTTATAATTGTTTTAAGTTTAAGTGACTCATTTATACATTAGTAGAGTTAAATACAAATACACCGGGTTTTAAACTGTTCACAGCACCACACAGAGACGGAGATGCCTCACAGGCACAGGTTCAAGTTAGGCCTGCGTTCCTGTGGTTTCAACCTGGAATGATATTTTAGAGCAGAAAGAATTCTTAAAGCCAACCTCCTTGCTTCCGAGATGAAGAAACTGAGATTCCAACAGGTCATGAAACTTGCCTAAGGTTATAAGCAAATCAGAGAGCAAGAGTGGAGCAGAGGAGAGCACCAAAAACTAGAGTCAGAGACCCCCCCAGGCATGAGGGAACCTCACTGATCAGCCATGAAAACATGGTTGTTCATTTTTCTCAGTCTCTGCTTCTTTTGTTTTCAAAATGGGGTTAATTTATATGAATTTTCAATATACTTGATATTCACATCTAAAGAACAGCTGACAATGATGCACATCACTACTGACCACGACTGAAAACTTCACATTTGACTCTGAAACAAGACACAGTTGACTAACAAGACAGAGAATTATTCATTTTATTATGCATGCAATTGAGCAGGAAAATATATAATGGAAGAAACTGGATTAAGAGGCAACAAAAGCGTGCAGTCAAAAGAGAACGCATTTAATCACCAAAGCTATTTAAATACACTTTGGAGTACTTGTAGGACTTATTAAACTACATCTAGACCTAGATCTTGATGTCTAAATATATGTCAAATGTTATGTTTTTAATTTTTCCAGACACAGATTAACATTCTTTGATATCTGCTTTCAATCATGGACTTGGAATATTGGGGAAAAGTATTAGTCATTTCATAAAATAAACTAAACTGCTGGAAGAAGAGTACTTGAAAATTCTGATGGAAGTCATAAATTATTAATATATCTCCTTCAAGCTACACAGGCATAAACTACAGCCTTATTTAGGTCTCTCCAAAGAATCCTACTATGTCCACGGTCACCGGTGCCCACATGCTTTCCTGTTAAGTAGGGTATCTACAAGTACTGTTAAAAACCTTTTTTTTTTTTTGGCTAGGTGCGGTGGCTTAAGCCTGTAATCCCAGCACTTTGGGAGGCAGAGGCGGGTGGATCACTTGAGACCAGGAGCTTGAGACCAGCCTGGCCAACGTGGTAAAACCTTGTCTCTACTAAAAATACAAAAATTAGCTGGGCGTGGTGGCATGCATTTGTAATCCCAGCTACTCAGGTAGCTGAGGCACAAGAATCGCTTGAACCGGGGAGGTGGGGGTTGCAGTAAGCCAAGATCGCAGCACTGCACTTCAGCCTGGGTGACAGAGGGAAACGCCTGTCTCAAAACAAGAAAACAAAACAAAATACAACACTTTTTTTTTTGTTTTAAATCTAAGAGAAACCTAAGCTAAAACAAAGCTCCCGACCACGTTTTTAGGCGCAGGAGCTGAGAACACGGGCTTCGGCGCCTGAGGGCCTGGTTTCCTGACTGGAACACTCGGGTGCGTCTCTCTGGGCATCAGTTTGCCTGCAGTAAAACAGGGGTTTTATGTACCACAAAGGATACGAGGGCCACATGTAAATGATACAAACCACTCTGCACAATGTCTGGCACATGGCAAGTGATTAATAAAATAGTAAAACATTTAAAACAGAGTTGCTATTATTACTTTTTTTTTAGCTTTCCTGTGACATTAGTAATGAAACCTTAATATGTCATAAACTGATAAAAGTAGAAGTAATGAAAACAATTGGGAAATCATCAAATAAAATAAATATTTCGCTTATTAACCTTGTAAAACAAAAATCTTTTTTTTTTAAGTAAGCTTCTCAGTTAAGATCCAAATAAAAATAACTGAATCATACCCAAAACTTAGGAGATCACTGGAAAGGGAAAAAGCCAGCTGCCTCTTTTTATGGTATATGCTTTGTATTACTGTTTACTTCTACTACGGCCCTGGTTCCCCAGCTCCCCTTTAAACTTACTTGTTAAGGGGAATTTTCATGGATGAGGAGCTGGCACGACTGTTTCCTCGCTGAGAGCCGCCTGCATCAGCTGATTCCGAATCCTTAAAGTAGGAAGAGGACTTGGGCCCGTCCCAGTCTTCATCCCAGTCATCATCATCACCAGTTGCTAGAGGTGAAAATGGAAGATCATCAGTTAAGAAAAAAGACCAAAACGAAAATGAAATTGTTTAATTTTCTGATAGTAACTACCTACTGGGCAAATCAATTTTTTTTTTTGATGGAGAAAAGGGTATAATATAGGAGTATAATATGGATGTTAAGAGTAATGGCTTTGTAGTCAATTTTAAGGCTTGAATTATAGATCTTTTAGTGCAAAACACAAATCAGAAGCAATTTAAAAAGGGCTGTCAGATTAATTTTAATTTTTGACAAGGGCACCAAGATGACACAATAGAGAAAGGGCAGTCTTCGTAGTAAGTCGTGCTGGGAAAACCAGATATCTACATGCAAAAGAATAAAACTGGACCTTGTCTTATACCACACACAAAAATCAACTTAAAATAGATTACAGACCTACATGGAAGACCTGAAACCACACAACTCCTAGAAGGAGACACAGGTGAAAAGCTCCTTGGCGCTGGCCTTGGCAATTGTGTTTTTGAATATTACACCAAAAACGCAGGCAACAAAGTCAAAAATAACAAGTGAGACTACAAGAAACTAAAAAGCTTCTGAACAGCAAAGGAAACAATCAAAATGAAAAGGTAGCCTATCAGCTGGAAGAAAATATTTGCGAGCCATGTATCTGATAACCTGTTAATATTCAAAACATACAAGGAACTCGCACAATAGCAAAAAAAAAAAAAAAAAAAAAAAAAAGAAAAAAAAAAAGAAAAAGAAAAAGAAAAAAAAACTCAATTAAAAAATGGACAAAGGACCCAAATAGACATTTTTTCAAAGAAGACCAAAAAAATGGCCAAGAGGTATATGAAAAGGCACTCAACATCACTAATCACTAGGGAAATGGAAATCAAAATCACAGTGAAATATCATGTCCCACTTCTTAGGATGGCTATTTTATTTTATTTATTTTATTTTAGAGACGGAGTCTCACTCTGTCACCCAGGCTGGAGTGCAGTGACGCGATCTCAGCTCACTGCAAGCTCGACCTCCCGGGTTCTCACCATTCTCCTGCCTCAGCCTCCCGAGTAGCTGGGATTACAGGTGCCTGCCACCACGCCTGGCTAAATTTTTTGTATTTTATAAAAATTTTGTATTTTATAATACGGGGTTTCACCGTATTAGCCAGGATGGTCTCAATCTCCTGACCTCGTGATCCTCCCACCTCAGGCCTCCCAAAGTGCTAGGATTACAGGTGTGAGCCACCGTGCCCGGCCTACTTATTTATTTTTTGAGACAGAGTCTCGCTTTGTCACTCAGGCTGGGGTGCAGTAGCATAATCTCAGCTCACTGCAACTTCCGCCTCCCAGGTTCAAGTGATTCTCATGCCTCAGCTTCCCGAGTAGTTGGGATTACAGGCACTCACCACCACGCCCGGCTAATTTTTGTATTTTTAGTAGAGATAGGGTTTCAACAATGCTGCCCAGGCTGGTCTTGAACTCCTGACCTCAGGTAATCCGCCCGCCTCAGGCTCCCAAAATGCTAAAATTACAGGCATGAGCCACTGCGCCTGACTGGATAGCTATTATTTAAAAACTCCAAAGATCATGAGTGTTGGTAAAGGTGTGAAGAAAAGGGAACCCTGGTACAATTTTGATGGAAATGTAAATTGGCACAGCTGCTATGGAAAACAGTATGGAGGCTTAAAAAATAAAACTATAACTAACATATGACCCAGCAACTCCTCCTCTCCTAGGTATATATGCCAAAGAAATGAGAGCAGTACCTTGTAGAGATACCTGCACCCCCATTTTCAATGCAGCATTATTTGCAATTGCCAAGATAGAGAATCATCCTAAGTGTCTGTCAATGGATGAAGGAATAAAGAAACTGTAGTATACACATAAAATGGAATATTATTCAGCCTTAAAAGGAAATCCTGCCATTTGTGACACCATGGATGAACCTGAAGGACAGTAGGCTAAATAAGCCACACACACAAATAAAAATACCACGTGATCTTACCTACATGTGGAACTTTTAACAGGTCTTTAAAAAATCTAAAAAACTTATAGAAGCAGACAGTAGAAGGGTGGTTACCAGGGGCAGGGACAGGGGGAACTAGGGAGATGTAGGTCAAAGGTACAAAGTTGCAGTCATGTAGGATAGTCTAGAGATCTCATGTACAGCATGAGGGCTACAATTAATGATATTGCATTATATATGGGAAAGTTGCTGAGGGAGATTTTAGGTGCTCTTACCACATATACCCACTTGCACATACACATGCATGTGCACACACACGTGCACACACACACTTAGGTAACCATGTGAAGTGAGGCATATGTTAAGCGCTTGACAGTAGTAATGATTTCACTATATACACGTATATTACATCACTCTGTACACCTTAAATATAGCTACTTTTTTTTTTTTTAGACGGAGCCTTGCTTTGTCGCCCAGGCTGGAATGCAGTGGTGCGATCTTGGCTCACTGCAAGCTCCACCTCCAGAGTTCACGCCATTCACCTGCCTCAGCCTCCCGAGTAGCTGGGACTACAGGCACCCGTCACCACGCCTGGTTAAATTTTTTTGTATTTTTAGTGGAGACAGGGTCTCACTGTGTTAGCCAGGATGGCCTCGATCTCCTGACCTCGTGGAATCTGCCCGCCTCGGCCTCCCAAAGTGCTGGGAATTACAGGTGTGAAAATACAGACAATTTTTTTAAAGCGCTGTCAGTCCAAGTCACTTCAGATAAATGCAGACTATAAGAATGTTAAGTGGTACACAGGAGAAAAGACTTCTAGAGGCCTAGACACTGATACATCTAGTCTTATACAATCACAAATAAGCAGAATACCCTTTAATTCTAGAGGCTTGGGGAGGACAAAAGGGACGACAGATCTTTGAAAAGCAGCTGTTTAACACTAACAATAAAGGGGAGAGAAGGGCAACGAGGGGTACATTAAAAAGACCGGGTTGGGGTATGGGAGAAAAAGGGAAAGAGAAAAAGATGAGAGTGAAGAACTAATTAAGCAGCATCAGTAGCTACTATTCTGACAATAACCCCCGTGTCAGATAAGGTGCTGTCGGCTCTCCCCCTCCTCCTTCTTCCCCCATTCTAATGGCCTGAGTATCCTTTAGTGTCAGACCCTAAGAGTGCCACTATGGAGAAGCTGAGAGACAAATGCCACATGGGAGAAGAACAAACTGTGAGAAGGATGTGGGCCAAGTGACCACAGAGCCAGACACCAGGAGTCTCTCAATGCTTCTATTCAGCCTACACCCCGGTCCTGCTGACAGGCAGCTCCTGTCCACAACTGCCAGTCTTGAGCCAGGACCTGCACCCTTCTTTAAGCTTACGAGTGAGGTCCTTGCTGTTTAGAACAGACATTCAGTTCTTGGCCCAATGTGCTTACAGAGGAGACAGATTCAGAGATTGAAAAAAAAAAAAAATAGGGAGACTATCTTCTTATTTAACTTCAGAACAGACATAAATGCCCTTAATTCCCAAATTATTTCCCATTCCATACATTTCTCTTCTGCCTCAGTATTTCTATTCATCGCCTAGTCAAACAGGAAGTTAAAACAGTGAATGCAGAGGTCTTAAATCAGCAGGACGAGCCACACTCCATCCACATACACTTGTTTCTGGCTCAAGATTTTAAAACAAATGTGTTAGCTGCTGAGATGTTAAAATGAGAAGGTGACAAATAACCAAGACTTCTCATCTCTCTGAAGATGTGGAGATCAGAACGTGGGCTCGGCTTCCTTGCAAATGCAGCGATCCATGGGCGACAGCAGGGGCCCTCAGCCTTCTGCAGCCTCCACCGCCCATTCTGCTTTTACTTTACCAACCCAGCATTTGAATCTGAGACTTCACATGGACAAGTAAGACTGAACTGAAGTTACAGTTAATGACCATCTACATTTGGATCCAGGTTTGCTACTAGGGAATAGGGCAACTGCGAGCAGTTCTTTTGAATAAAATCTATTTTCGACTCAATGACCCAGAGTGGTATTGTGAGGTAAGAAACAGCTATCTGGTCTGTGTCCCCAGTTCCCAGCACAGTGCTCCTAAAACTCTTGTAACTTCCTGAATGTTAGGTGTGCAAGGTGCATCTTTTGTTCTGATATTTGGTTTCTGACCCTGGCTCCTGACACAGACCTCCTAACCCTTGGAATTTCCCGGGTGGTAGGAGCATCTTTTGTTCGAATGAGGTGACTCCTGGTGGGATGGGGGCTGGTCAACAGAAGGACCAAGCCAGGATTAGAAGCTTGGAACTTCCGCTCCACCTCCCATTCTCTGGGAAGAAAAGTGGGGCCAGAAGTTGAGTTAATAATCAATCATGCCGGCCAGGCGTGGTGGCTCACGCCTGTAATCCCAGCACTTTGGGAGGCTGAGGCAGGTGGATCACCTGAGGTCAGGAGTTTGAGACCAGCCTGGCCAACATGGTGAAACCTCGCCTCTACTAAAAATACAAAAAATCAGCTGGGTGTGGCAGTGGGTGCCTGTAATCCCAGCTACTCAGGAGGCTGAGGCAAGAGACTCACTTGAACCTGGGAGGCGGAGGTTTCAGTGAGCCGAGATCACGCCACTGCACTCCAGCCTGAGCAACGAGAGCAAAACTGTGTCTCAAAGAATAATAATAATCATCATCATCATCATCGATCATGCCTATGTGATGAAACCGCTGTAAAAATCCTTGAGCTACAGGGAAAGAGATTCTGGGGTGCTGAACATGTAGGGGCACATGGGGCAGGGGAACATGGAAGCTCCACGTCCCTTCCCCGTGCCCCGCCCTATGCACATGTCTTCATCTGGCTCTTTATTTGCATCCTATCAACTGTGCTTTGTAATAAACTGACAGTAGTAAGTAAAGTGCTTCCCTGAGTTCTGTGAGCTGCTCCAGCAGCTTAATTGAACCCAAGGTGGGGGTGGTGGGCACTCCCTTGATCTGACTCCAGGTAGACAGTATCACGACGGTAGGACACTCAGTCGGTGTTTGCTGCACAGCTGCCTGGTGTGTGGGGCAATCCTCCCTTCCCATGCTGTGGTCACAACACTGTTCTGTGTTTTGCTGAGTATGGGAATAGCAAAACCAGTTTGGTCTTCCCTGTCTCTCCCGCCCAGCCATGGCAGGCAGGGCGGGACCTCGCGCCCCTCTCCTCACCTGGTCCTTGGTAGGCCTGGGGGTGGCCGAAGGCAGTGTCCCAGTTGTTGGGAGTGTTTGTGCTTCTTTGGGCTCCAGCCCCCTCTGGCTGGGCCCCCCAGCCCTCTGAGCTTTCCCAGTTCCCGGATTTGGAGGCACTCCAGGCTGACCAGGGGTCATTGCCACTGCCAACCTATTGAAAGGGGTAAAAAGAAGGAGAATTTTTGTGACTTTTGGAAACCATGACTCAATTCAATAATGAACTGACATAATTGAACACAACAGGAGTGCTAAAAAAAAAATTTAATAGAAATGTATTCAAAACAACTTTACATACATAGTATTTTAATTTCCAAACATGTAGGAAAGCACAAAAGGTAGCATCAACCTAATTTTACTGATATGAACACGTTTTGCCGTATTTGCTTAGGAACTTTGAAAACAGCAACAAGGAAACTATTAGAAGCAGCTAGAGCCCTCTCTTTCTTTCTCTCCAGAAGTAACCACTACTTTTCTGAACCTGTATCCATTCCCATGTGTGTTTTCATACTTCAGCTGCACATGTACACATTCACAAACAATTGTTCTATATTTTAAAAATTGGCCTAAAGGATGTCATACTGTATCTCTTCGCAAGTTTTTTTCCCCGTTCAACATTATGTTTTTGAGATTATTCATGCTGATAATGAGGACCTATTTCTAACTGCTTTATAGCAATCTGTTGTATTTTTAAGTAGGTCTTTTAATTTGAAAAAGAATACATGTATAATAAAAAACTTCAAACAGAATAAAAGTATATGCAATTTGAGAAATATGCCTAACATCTTAAGATGCTAGTCATTCTAAGGAACTACTACTGTCAAAAGACACAAAATTACAACACATTGTGTTACAGATCTACTTGGCTTTTACTTGAGATTCATGAATCTGGGCAGTCTCCTTCCTACAGTCTAGAAGGAGCACTCCCACTGGGCAGGAACAGAGCACTCGGTTTTTAAAGATGGGTTAATAAGGAAATAGAACAACAGAAAGAAAGTTGACAGTTAACACCAGTTTACTTCAGGATACTTTTACGTAATGGTTAAAGCTGAGGGGACTCCTTATTATGCTAACTCAGGTAGACTGGGATCTCCTGTTCTCGAGAAAAAACCGGTTTGTTTTGGGACCTATCTACTTCCTTCAAGTTTCAGTTTGCTATGGAGCGTCTAGCACAAGTGACTCCATTCTGGTTTGGCCTGGTCTGCTGGGGCCTAGTGCAGGAACTCTGAAACAGTGGCCTACCATAATTTTTGTTTCATGCTACTAACAAATTCCTTGTATATACTTACTCAAACATCCCATGGACAGAGATAGATCCTTTTGGTTTTTAAACATGTAAGTTGGCCTACATTATATTATTTTTGCTCAGGACTTTTTATTTTTCTCTTAACAGCATAAAACATTCTGCAAGGTACATCAGCACGTATGGACACAATGTTCTTTCACACTGTCTCCATAAAATTCCATTGTATATATTTCCTACAACTTGACCAGTATATGCTGATGTTCATTTACCTTGTTTTCAGTCTTTGGGTACTATAAATAATACAGTGTGATCGGAGAGACCAAAATAGACACCCCTTTATCAACTAAGATGGATCCTAAGGTTAAGGGAATAGAGCAACTTTCTAAATTACTAGAGCTAAACTCACTAAGAACAGGAGCTATCAGACCCCTCCTAACTCTGATTTACAACTCAGACCAAGGCAACTCTAACCGGGCAGACGACTGGCCTTAAAAACATTTTCTTCTTACAATCAACTGCAGGCCTTAAAGCCAGTTTCAGCAGCTCGCCGAGGCTGCGCACAAACTGTGTCTACAGTTCACCTTTTCACATAAAGAGCCCAAGTCCACCTCATTTTAATGCTAAAATCTCCTCTCAGAGTGAACAAGGATATATGTTACATATGTTTACCCACTGCACATGCTCTTAACTCCTCTCATACATATGTATCACTTTGCCCCAAAACTCCTAAATATATGTGACTCTAGTGTGATACAGGCCCTGTGAGGCATAAAACCCAATGTGTCCCTTCATCTTCGGCACACACCAGAGAAGGTCTCTTCCCAGTCTGTACACTGTTACTGCCTACAAACCTCTCCTTTCTATTATCAGCCATCCTGGTGGTCCTTTAGATGAAAACTGCAATCCAAAAGGCCTCTGTGAAATTTCCAGAAGAAAAAATGCTAGGCTTAAGGAGACTGTGTATTTAGAACCGATGGATTTTGTCAAATTGCATTTCAAAGAGAATGCAGTTACATTCCCACACTCTGACAACTGTCACACTGAGGGGTTTTGTCTTACATAGAAAGGGACTTTCATACTTTTATTTAAAAAATATTTCTCAAGATGGGCGGATCACGAGGTCAGGAGATCGAGACCATCCTGGCTAACACGGTGAAACCCTGTCTCTATTAAAAAATACAAAAAACTAGCCGGGCGAGGTGGCGGGTGCCTGTAGTCCCAGCTACTCGGGAGGCTGAGGCAGGAGAATGGCGTGAACCCGGGAGGCAGAGCTTGCAGTGAGCTGGGATCTGGCCACTGCACTCCAGCCTGGGCCACACAGCGAGACTCCGTCTCAAAAAAAAAACGAAAAAAAAAAAATTTCTCTCCCATAATTCTTTTGAGTAATTTTATAGTTTAATTATTAATCTTACAAATAAAACTTTGGAATGGGAAATAGATGGCACCCAATCTCAAAGAATATTCCAGTAGAGAGTACACTTAGCATCTCTCAGCCCTGCCCCCACCATCCCACCCTTGAGGCAAATACAGTTTTTTGTTAGCTTGATTTTTTCTTTTTAAACATTTAAATCTTGTATCTGTCTGGAACTGAAGTAAAACAAATAATACAGGGGCCGGGCACAGTGGCTCACGTAATTCCAGCACTTTCGGAGGCCGAGGCAGGAGGACCACCTGAGGTCAGGAGTTTTTTTGTTTTTTTTTTGAGACGGAGTCTTGCTCTGCTGCCCAGGCTGGGGTGCAGTGGCCGGATCTCAGCTCACTGCAAGCTCCGCCTCCCAGGTTTACGCCATTCTCCTGCCTCAGCCTCCCGAGTAGCTGGGACTACAGGCGCCCGCCACCTCACCCGGCTACTTTTTTGTATTTTTTAGTAGAGACGGGGTTTCACCGTGTTAGCCAGGATGGTCTCGATCTCCTGACCTCGTGATCCGCCTGTCTCGGCCTCCCAAAGTGCTGGGATTACTGACTTGAGCCACCGCGCCCGGCCGGTCAGGAGTTTTGAGACCAGCCTGGCCAACATGGTGAAACCCTATCCCTACTGAAAATACAAAAATTAGCCAGGTGTAGTGGTGGGTGCCTGTAATCCCAGCTACTTGGGAGGCTGAGGCAGAAGAATCACTTGAATCCAGGAGGCAGAGATTGCAATGAGCTGAGATCATGCCACTGCGCTCCAGACTGGGCGACAGAGGGGACTCTGTCTCAAAAAAAAAAAAAAAAAGAAAGAAAAGAAAAAAAAAGAGAAGAGAAGAGGAGAGAAGAGGAGAAAAGAAAAGAAAAGAAAAGAATTCAGGGATCCAGCTGAACATCTTGTCCTCAGTCTGTCACCATTTCACGAACAATTCATCTTTCCCCTATGATTTGAAATGTCGCCTTCACTGCATATCAGATTTGGGTCTATAGCTGGACTCTCTTGTTCCTTAGTGATCTATTTTGTACTAGTACCACACTTTCACAGAAAAACTATCAATACTTTAGCATAACATCTCTTAGTTCTTTATTTTAGCGTATAAACTTTAGCATCAGCTTAATATTTAAAACAATCTGAACTTTTACATTAGAATGTTGAGTTAAAATACTGATTTTCATTTGAATCACTCTTTACTGAATTCATAGAAAATGATTAATTAAAATTATTCACGCCTTTCACTCCACAATTTCGTACTAAATCTATTTCAGAGCATGAAATAGCAAGTCTTCCCCTTTGTTTTGAGTCTTACACACACACACACACACACACACACACACACACACACACACAAATGGTGCTAGTTAAAAAAAGAAATATATTTGCAAGAAAATTATCCACCCTGTCTAATATAGCCCCTAATGTTGTAGGACACCCTAGTGGCTGGTCTGTTTCGACTCTTCACCAACCCACACATGGGGCAGACCGCTGGCTGTCACGTGCCAGGTGCATTAGAAACAGACCATATGCTTTTCATGTGGAAATATGATGTCATTCTACTGCCCTATATACCTCTAAGGAAAAAACTGAAGTTACTTGTGATTTTACTCTATGTTAAATACTAAAAGGAGGAAGATGTTTCATCCACAAGGCTGTGACTTCTCAAACACACAGCTTACAAGGTGACATTCGGCTTCGGGATGGACTCTCAGATGACCCCAGTGGACGTTGGAAATGAAGGCGATCATGCTGAGGACCTGGCAGTCACACTTCAGCTAAGAGAAACCCTTCCTTCTACAGTTTTCTTGAAGGGAATGTAGTTTTATTCTCCTATTTTATTTAGCAATATATTCTGTGTCCTCCAAACTCTTAAGTTACAAGGTTTTGTTTTTCAAATAAGAACTTGAAAAGGTACCAAAGTTTGGGACACTAAGGACAGACTATCACTGGTATAGCAGCCTCAGCCTGGTTTCCATCAAGGACCGGCTGTGAAATGGAGGGGCTCGGAGGGCCACAGTCAGGAGCCTAGCGAGTTGGAGCTCCGTTAACAGCTCTACCTCTCGCCCGCTGTGTAACCTCGGGCTAGAGTTCAGAAGTGAGCGGCCTGGATTCAGAAGACTGCCAGAAGCTAAGTGAGGTACACCGCAAAGGAACACAGGACTGTGAGCTAGCACAGAAGAGTGAATGTTCTCTGGGCCCTTCCAGAAGACGGTTCGGTCTTAGCAAACTGGCCAGGAAGGATTTTCATCAAGATGGAGGAAAGACCTGGAGGTGAACTATTCATAGCAACTGTCCTCAGAAAATTAAAATCTATTTAATTAGGGTAGAAACAAATAATAATTCTTTGAAAATCACTTGGTTAATACTTTATAGGTGTGTAATAACTGTCACACTAGTTGGTTATGTATACGATCTTAGCTCTCTACCTAGGTTATGAAATCTTTGTGGGTATGTTTATTTCCATCTCCTTGGTTTTTTTTTTCCCTGGAACATTATCTTGTTTCAACCCAACTCCTGCTGATAATACGTTTCTCAAAACTCTACCAACTGGAAATCTTTCCTGCAGCCTCCGTCATGGCCCCTGGACTCACTCCCTCAGTAGATGGCCTTTTACTCCCCTGGCAGGTCCCTTCCCCTCTTATCTGTAATCAGTCACCGGCTTTCTCTCTGAACCCATCCTTTCCATACATTGGTCTCTGACTTCTTTGCTCTCAACCCCCAAATCCCTTTGGTAGTTCCCTAACTACAGACATCTTGTCACGGTAAAACCTGCCCTGCTCCTGGGCTGAGGTTTCCACCCTGCGGCGCCTCTCTGTCCTTTCCTTCCACCTTTCCCTCCTCTTTCTTTCTACTGAGCAGCATCTTCATCCGCTTTCTCTTCTCACCCCTTATTTTGTGAAGCTCTTCCTGACTTAACTGTCCATCATGGGTAATCAAAATCCCTTCGTTAGCACTCACTGCCCCTGGAGTCAACTCCAAGCTTCCTGTGGCTCAATCAAGAGTCTCTTCAGCGCAGGTCCCAACTTTGCCTCGTGCTGCATTCCCCATTCTCCCCACCTGCCACCAACCTTCACTCTGAAGCTTCGAACTTCACACATGTCCCCAAACTTTTCCACATCTCTGCTGTTACTCACACTGTACTGTACTCTTATCTGCACACCTCATCTTCCTCAATTTAGCAAAGTCCTACCCCATCAACAGGGCTCTGGCCTTCCCACAGCCTGCTGGCTGACATCCAGTCACCTCCTTTTACTTTCTTCATTATTTGCAAATTAGATGGTCAGTACCACCAGTGAATTGGGGGACAGCTCTGTCTTACCTGGAGAACGTTTCCCCCAAAAGATTCTCCAAATGCCTTGTATAAAGTGGCAAGGACTCAGATATTTTAAACGTGATGTTCTTGATCATTTGTATGAAATACACCCTACTCTTTGTCAGACCTCTAACCTTCATAACATGATCACCAAAAGGAGGAAATCAGATTTGTCTTATGTATACTAGTCTTTTTGAAAAAATTAACTTGTGGTAGATTGCAGAATAAGTGATTTTCAGCATGTGACTACAGAAAAAATGATTTTTGGCTGGGCGTGGCAGCTCACACCTGTAATCCCAACATTTTGGGAGGCCGAGGCAGAAGGATCACTTGAGGTCAGGAGTTCAAGACCAGCCTGGCCAACATGGTGAAACCCCATCTCTATTAAAAATACAAAAATTAGCTGGGTGTACTGGCAGGAGCCTATAATCCCAGCTACTTGGGAGGCTAAAGCAGGAGAACCGCTTGAACCTGGAAGGTGGAGGTTGCAGTGAGCCGAGGTCACACCACCGCACTCCAGCCTGGGCGACAGAGTGAGACTCTGTCTCGGAAAAAAAAAAAAAAACAAAAGAGAAAGAAAGAAAAAAAGAATTTTTAGCATGTGACACTATGAGTACTCTTAAAATAACAGTGTCTGAGTTCTGAAAGTGGAATCAGCTCACCATAGAAAAGCTGGACGATACAGACAGGCACAAGAGATGGAGGGATGGGCAAATATGAGAGGAAGCAGGAGCTGTAAAATGGGAATAGTAAAATCCAGAAGGTGGGTATATGATTATTCACTATGAAATTCATTTAACTTTTCTATGCTTGAAATTTTAACAAACATTGGAAAATGCAACAAACAAAATTGACATATACAATCACTCTTGTCTGAGCTCCATTAGAAGGAAACAGAGAAGGGCTGTGTCCATCAGGGTATCCTGCCATCTCCTGCTGCCCGTGAACGTGGGGCTCTGGGTAAATGTTTCGTAAATTAAGTATCTGTTGAATGAATATACTCCTAAAGCATGTTTGCTTGGGTCTCTGGGACACATTTAAATCTATGTAATCACCACAGGTAGATGATTATGTCTGACTCTCTTCCTAACTCCTGCCCCAACTAAATCAAATGCTTCTTTAGGGCCAGGAGCAATATACTAACAAACTTGCTGGTTTAATGTTCTAAATTTAAAAGCTATCCTCTCCTCATAATGCAAATACAGAAATACATTTATGCAGGCTTTACATTGGGAGACTTATTTAAACACATTCACTCAAAGGATTTACAGCATTAGCTAAATTTCTTCAGAGTAGCCTGGCTTGTACTTGACTGCAGAGCCACTGGACCACAGAACAGACTGAGAATGGCCACGAGGGGTGGGGGAGATGGACATGCACACCTGTGGTGGTGCTGTGTGGTGAGTGTAGGAAAGCTGCACATAGTACAAATATACAATATGGGATAAAAAGGGGCAAGACGAATCCTGGTACACTAGGTGGAGTTTAACTCCCTTTAGGAAGCTGTTGGAATTGACTCAAGTAATCATTATACCACATGGGTAAAGTGATTAAGAACTTTAAGGCTTAAAGCCTGCTATCTGGGTTTGAATCCCAGCTTTATCACTTACCACTAGCCGAGTGGCCTTGGTCAATTTACTTAGCTCTCTTAGTCCCCACACTTATGTAAGGGGTATAACATTATCCTCCTGTAAGGATTAAATGACATAATGCATACAAAGCATCTAACACAACACGTGGAACATAGTATGCATTCGGTAGAGGTTATCTTAATATGTGAGGGCTCATCTAAAATATAAAGAAAAGAACAAAGACTAGCATTTCTTTGAGTAAATCCCCATCTAAGTAAAATACCTATTAGTTTATGCTATGCAAAAGATCAGACAGTTATATTCACAAATGGCTGCACAGCCAGGTCATATTAATAGAGACTTTTAATTGAAGAGATAACAGGCTTAAGATATCTTCTATTCCAGCCAACGTTCTGTTCCCTTCAGATACATAAAAGAGGAAGAAGACAGAAATATTTTTACCGTAAAGGTCAACAACAGCAACTCCTAATTCTTGGGACTTTCGGCACAAATATTTTCTGTTGCTACATGCTGAGATCTTGACTTTTTTCAAAACCTAAGCTTTACTGTAACAAACTAGACTACAATGATCTGGTTGAAGGATCCTTTGATGTCTGACTTTTTTTTTTTTTTTTGAGACAGGGTCTTGCTCTGTTACCCAGGCCGGAGTGCAGTGGTGCGATCTCAGCTCACTGCAACCTCTGCCTCTCAGGTTCAAGCAATTCTCCTGCCTCAGCCTCCCAAGTAGCTGAGATTACAGGTGTGCACAACCACACCCGGCTAATTTTTGTACTTTTAGTAGAGATGGGTTTTGCCATGTTGGCCAGGCTAATCTCGAACTCCTGACCTCAGGTAATCCGCCTGCCTCTGCCTCCCAAAGTGCTGGGATTACAGGCGTGAGCCACTGCGCCTGATGTCTCTAACGTTGTTCTCCATCCCCACAACCCCTTTGGTCTCTCAACTGCAGACATTTGGTCATGCAATAATCCCCTCGGCTCCTTCACTCAGGTTTCCAATGCTGAGATGCCTCTTCTGTTTCTTTCTTTACACCTTCCCTTCCTCTCGAATTTCTACAGGACAATGTCTTCATTCTCCTCTTCTTTTCCCTTTCTCCGTGGTACCCCACTCCTCCTCACAGTCAACCACAGAGTTAAAGACCTTTCATGAGATCTCACTGCCCGTGGGATAAATTCATCAATCAAGCCTCCTCTAAGAGGCCTCCATGGTGTAAATCCCCATGATCTTTCCAGTTCCTACATACTTCACATCCCACATCACCACGCCCCAAGAAGAGCTCCTGTAAGACACTGTACCTGACATAATCACCTCACTTGGGAAAACAATATGACTTTTAGGGTTTATTAAATGTTTATTTCCTCTTGTGTTCAAGTTTGAAATTTACCTTATTTATGGAAGAAGGAGAAGGAGAAGGAGAAGAAGGTGGTGACTGGCTGAGACTTTCGACACAACCAATCTGAGCCAAAATATCCACCTTAAAATAAAAAAGGTGCCCAGTGAACAAGCGTGATAGAGCAGGTCAAAGTTTTTAACCAAAACCAGCACATTCATGGCAG
Source organism: Macaca mulatta (assembly GCF_049350105.2). Classification (NCBI taxonomy): domain Eukaryota; kingdom Metazoa; phylum Chordata; class Mammalia; order Primates; family Cercopithecidae; genus Macaca; species Macaca mulatta. The sequence continues at coordinate 76,755,907 of NC_133409.1, read as the reverse complement.
GACCAAATTCTCCAGAAAACTCGAGCATGCCACTCACTCACAAACATTACATGCAAAAAGCCCCAATTGTGTAGCAATGGGTTATCTTCAATGCATTATATTTTCTAAAGTCTGTTGTTTGGTATCACAGTACAGTATTACTGAAGCCCTAAAAATAACTATAAGCAGTACAGAAACAATGGAACAAGTATCAGGCAAGTCATACAGCCACAGAAACAAACTCCAGAGGAAAAAACAGAAATAGCCAAGTTGTTAAAAGTGTTAATATTCTGAACCTTTTGCTTTCAGAGGCATTACACATGTATGTGAGAGAGTCCAGACAAAATAAGCAAAGCCACCTAGTCAACTTGAAGCTGACCACAGAGCCACAAGTGAGTCCTACCAATCGCAGCTGTGAAGGACACAACAGCCCAGCTGGTCTGTGAACTCAGGAGCAAAGGCCAATGTCTCCTGGTGTGTGCTCTTAGGGGTCTAACTGGCCTACAATACAGCATCTTGTGAGAAGAGGTAACTGATACGCTTCCATGAAGCCAATCGATGGGTAAACTGCAGCAGATGTGTGAAGAGGACCACTCTGGAGCCCAACTTCCAGGCTTCAAATCCCAGTTCCACAACTGTCCAGTAGGGAAGTCAGTACTAAGAACATTTACATAGTGGATGACAGTGTCCTTTTCAGGGGCAACTCTCTTGTGAAGTAAGTGGTGGTATTATTCTCACCTGAGAGATGAAAATAAACTTGGAGTTGAAAATCAGTTAATATGCAAAGCAGACAACAAAGATGGAGTAACAGGGACTCAGTTTATGCTCCCATTGAAAACTAAAAAATTAACCAAAGCAGACAACAAAGATGGAGTAACAGGGACCCAGTTAATGCTCCAATTGAAAACTAAAAATATGGTGAAATACAGGAAACTGTGTTCAAATCACTGGATACCAGGTAGTGAAGAAGTGATCCCGAGATACGGGAAACAGACAGAGTAAGCCTACAAGTGCCTGACCACTGCGTGGAGAGACTCTCCAGGCCACACAGCAGGCATGGAAAACCCACACAAAGCTCGGTGGTCTCTGTAGTGGGAGGAGACAGAGTCTGGGGAAGACAGAGACGCACAGAGAGAGCTCTGGAGACTGCAGAGGGCACTGCAGATCTGCACTGATCAGCCCGTCACGTGAGGGGACTACCCAAGGTCAGGGAAAGACACACACGAAAGAATCAAGAGTGCAATCCCTCACATGGGGCTATTCCCACCTGCCCAAATGGAAAACTTCATGATTCACGGGCATCGGGTACAATACTACCAAGGATTTGTTTCAAGACAGGGGCAAAAATATCCCTAAGCTAAATGTTGCTCTGGGCTTAAAAATAAAACCTGAAATAATCAGACTATTTCGAAGTAACTCAGGTGCATCCCAGAACAAGGCTCAAAAATGTTTATGGGAAGGCAAAAATTTCCAGCGTATAGCAAGGTGAAAATTGCAATGTCTGGCATCCAATCATAATTTACCAGGCATGAAAAGAAGGAAAATATGACCCAGAACGAAGAGAAACATGAAGCTGATGCAGTACTGACAGAGATGAAAGAAGTAGCGCTATTTAAGAGCAAGAGAGGTTTCAAATATCATTGAGGTAGAAGAGCTAGAATGGGCTTCCAAAAGGTAGTAACTTTAAGCACAAAGAAAAAAAAACAAAACACATAATTAAATCAATGTAAATCCATGCATCCATGCTACTATCAGAAAAAAGACAGGAATGCTTTCTTCGCTGGTCACTATTTGTAGTAGCTATAAAACAACTTCTTACTTTGAAACCTGGCAATTAAGGAGAGGTGAAATTAGCCATCTATCCTGATTTCGAAATTGAAATTCGACATAATTAACTAGCTCCAGCTGATACAGGAAAGTCCTACTTTCTAGATGAAACCAGCTCAGTAAGTGTGGAAGGAATAACATTACTGATTCTGGCAAGGATTACCAACTGGTGGTAAACCATTACCATTTATATACAATTTACATCTGTATGTTTGTGTGTATACCCATGTTCACACAGAGAAAATAAGACAGACACCTAGTGTAAAGAGTAGTGACTGTGAAAATGGGATACTTTTCTTTTTGCTAGTCTAAATTTTCTACAATGCATATGTACTGCTTCTGTAACAATAAAATAAAAGGTTACTTTACTAATTGTTTTTAAAGACAGGATGCTAATTAGCGACTGCTGACCACAAAAATAGTAGTTTCTGGTTTTGCTATATTTTTTTATGTTGTTGCATTCTACTCCTCATATGACATCCCTGGGGAACTGGGACCAGTAAGAAACAAACCCTTACTTCTGACAACAACATGCAGAAAGTAGGGCAGGGGCTTGTTTGGATGACATGGTTAGATCTGACTCAGTTCACTGGTTTCCTAGTAAGCAGCTAAGACATGGCCTAAGAGGAAGGGCTCTCACTGCAGAGACCATGAGAACAGCAACTGTGGCGTAGCAGAGATGGGCAATGGCACCACGCCTTCTATCTGTCTGCACCGTAACCAAATCAGGCCTTGCAGGAGGGCTGGGTTTCAGAATTAATGAAAATGGTAACTTATATTTACTTAAAGTTGCTTTCTGTTTGGCTTTCTACCAAACGTGTACAAAGGGTATATGAAAGCTCAAAACATACTGTGAGTGGTCGCAGCTCTTATGGCCCACCGAATTCCTTCCAGTAGACACCAAACGTCCACCACAGGTCAACACAGATCATCCCATCTCTAAGTCCACCAGTTAAGAGGAGTTCCCAATCACAGGCTAACTACTCTCTATGTTATGAGCTTGGGATGGGGCCCTGGAGGCATTCAGGGGTCCGCCTATCACCACATAAGGAATTCCTCACTGTGCCTGTCACATCCTTCCACAGCGCCTGTGATGACGTCCCCTGGCCTATCGTGCCACGGCCCATCTTATGACTATACCACATGCAACTATGTTAGGAAGTAGGAATAGAAAGCAAATATCTGATTCTTAAACCGGAGAACATCTCAACCAGAATTTCTGACAAACATTTAACTCTTTTCCTCAAAAGGGCCTGAAGAGGTGATAATATTCTCTTACATAAAAAAGCTAACCACCTTAGCTCAAAATATGGAAGAATTTGACAGATTTCCTATTTCATTCTTTACAGATCCTTGGCTCAAAGGACATGATCTAATTCTACAGATGAACCTGTACTGACGTTAGAAAACCACTGATGGAACATAAAACTTGCACATTGTTTTAAAAACGAAGGTAGATCACAACAACAGACTCAGTCATATCAATATTACTGATTGGGAATTACCAAAAGAGGTGAAATTATATAACAAATCCTTTGTTAAGTCACATTCTGAACCTACAGATGTCAATTTCAGGTGTTTATTTATTTATTTATTTAATTTTTTTTTTTTTTGAGACGGGGTCTCGCTCTGTCACCCAGGCTGGAGTGCAGTGGCGCGATCTGGGCTCACTGCAAGGTCCGCCTCCTGGGTTCACGCCATTCTCCTGCCTCAGCCTCCCGAGTAGCTGAGACTACAGGTGCCCGCCACCACGCCCAGCTAATTTTTTGTATTTTTAGTAGAGACGGGGTTTCACTGTGTTAGCCAGGATGGTCTCGATCTCCTGACCTCGTGTCCGCCCGTCTCGGCCTCCCAAAGTGCTGGGATTATAGGTGTGAGCCACTGCGCCCGGCCCAGGTGTTTATTTTTTAAACAAACAGAATTAAAACAACAAAAGTTTCCTTAAAGTAAATGGATATTTGTATTAGCTTAGCGAATCTACTTATTCGGATAGCTCAAAGTCCTAAAATAGGCAGCTTTGAGTACAGAATAGGATGGCGCTACAATTAGCAAATAGTTTGCTTCCAGAGAGACCTAAGAGAAGTCCATGTGAAATAAGCTTTACCCCGTTCTGATGACAGGATGGATGTATAACAATGCTGGCTGGTCCTTCAGCACCGCAGTTTTAAGGTTAAAAAAAAAAAGACTTTGCTTTAATAGTCTGTTTCCAGTTAGACAAAACAAACAAAACCCACCCTACATAATAAACTTCACCAGCATGCATTTTTGAAAGGTTCCTCAGATGAACAAAGCTGTCTTATGATGTCAGGGATCTGTGACAAAGCACAGAAGGTTGGTATTGGCAGCCTCATGCAGTTTTGAAGAAGATGTCCATACATCCTCTAACACTGGTATACGATCTTCCTTAAAAAGCCCTATTACCAACTAAAAAGAATTCATACAGGGGGTGGCAGTGAGAGTGAAGAGATGGAGAGAATCTTTTCAATAAAGTTCTGTAAAGAGAAAGTCTCAATAAGCAATTATGAGATGCCTAAGGCATAAGACTTACGTGAATTAATGAAAATATAAGCACATCTAATACTGAACCTTTGTGAAGGTTTATCAATTTATTTTTAAATGGACTACAAAAAAAGGCCTAAAATGGCCTACATATAGACTTCTGAGAACTAAGAAAGCAAAATGTAGTTCCAACATAAAATTACCATTGCCTTCCTCATCCTTTAACCAATAAAAATTCCTTTGTAACAAATATAATTACATGGAAAATCTCTGAAAGGAAAAATGTTATATCCTTAAATACCACTTAACTTCAAGCATTTGTTTAATATCCAAACTGTTTTAAAAAAATAACAATGCCAGAGGATTTTCTGTAAGAGAATCTTTCTGCTTTTGATTGGGTAGCCCGTCAGATGGGAGAATGACAGGCCAGTGATGGGACAGCTCCTAGTCCTGTGGTCAGTGTTAAGAACACAAACTTCTTCAAGGCAGGGATTCAGGAAATCTGTAAGTCTCTTAATATCTTACATTGTAAAGTACCTTTTGATGTATTTATATCTGAGAAAAAAAGTTATTCAAACAAGAACAGAGTATTATGGTACAAAGTCTCTTATAGGTCATTGGGAATAGAAAAAAAGACAAATTCTTTGCTTATCAAGCTTAACAACTTACAAATAAGCAATATAATTTGTAATAAGAGTCACAAATTGTGCTAAGGGAATCCAGAGAAGTAAAACAGAAAACGAAAGGTTTTATAGAAGACGTGGTATTTGAGCTGAACCTGAAGAGATGGGCTTCTGAAAGATGGAAGGGTCACTCTATTATTCTTAGAAGAGCAAGCCGAAGGTACAAATTAAAGGTGAAACAGCATGGGACATATTTGGATAATCATCAGTTTGCCTGGAGACAAATACATAACTTCAAGATAAGGTGATGATGGGTAGCCACACTGAGGCATCACAGAAATATAACCGAGCTTGGAAAAGTACCTCAACCTCAAATTCAGATGAATTTCTTCTATGATTTCCCTACCATGAACTGTTCAGCATATGCTTGCATAACTCTGATACACAGAGACCTTCTCCTGGGATAGCCCTGCTGATATGTAGAAAATGATTGTTCCAGAAGGCAACAGAGAAGCCTCTGAAATTTCTTAAACTTAAGAGATGACACAAAAGCATACATCAGCAATGCTGAGGGTTTGGCTCCAGTCCATCACATTAAAGTGAGTCATGTGCATTTTTCTGGTTCCCCAGTGTACATAACAGTTATGTTTACACTATACTGTATAAGTGTGCAATAGCATTATGTGTAAAAAATATATGTATCTCAATTAAAAATCCTTTATTGCTAAAAATTGCTAACGATCATCTGAGCCTTCCATTAGTCAAGCTGCACCCTTTTTGCTAAGCGGGGGCTCTTGTTTTGATGTTCACGGCTGCTGACTGATCAGGGTGGTGGGTGCTGAAGGTTGGGGTGGCTATGGCAACTTCTTAAAACAAGACAGTGAAGTCTGCCACGGCAACTGACTCTTCCTTTCATGAAAGATTTCTCTGTAGCATCTGATGCTGTTTGATAGCATTTTGCCCACAGTAGAACTTCTTTCAAAACTGGAATCAATTCTCTCAAATCCTCCTGCTATTTTATCTACTAGTTTGTTGTCATTTCAACGATGTTCATAGCATCCTCACCAGGAATAGATTCCATCTCAGGAAACCACTTTCTTTGCTCATCCATAACAAGCAAAAGTTTTATCAAGAGGTTGAAGCAATTCAGTCACCTCTTCAGGCTTCACTTCCATTTCTAGTTCTCTTACTATTTCTACCACATCTGCAGTTACTTCCTCCACTAACATCTTCTATGAGGGTTAGAATCTACTTCTTCCAAACTCCTGTTAATGTGGATATTTTGACCTTCTTCCATCAATCATGAATGTTCTTCTTGGCATCCAGAATGATGAATCCTTTTCAGAAGGTTTTCAACGTACTTTGCCCAGATCCACCAGAGGAATCACTATTTATGGCAGCCATAGCCTTGCAAAATGTATTTCTTATAAGACTTAGAAGTCGAAATTACTCCTCAATCCATGGGCTGTTGAATAAGTGCTGTGTTAGCAGGCATGGAAACATCAGTCTTCATGTATATCTCCATCAGGGCTCTCAGGTGACCAAGGGCATTGTCAATGAGCAGTAATATTTTGAAAGAAATCTTTTTTTCTCAGCAGTTGGTCTTAACAGTAAATCATATTGCAAACAGATGTGCTGTCATCCAGGCTTTGCTATTCAATTTACAGAACACAGAGTAGACTTCACATAATTTTAAGGGCCCTTAGAATTTTCAGAATGGTAAATGAGCACTGGTTTCAACAAAGTTACCAGCCGCATTAGCTCCTTCTAAGAGAGTCAGCCTGTTCTTTGAAACTCTGAAGCAGGCACTGGCTTCCCTTCTCCAGCTGTGCAAGTCCTAAGACGGCATCTTCTTCCAATAATAGAAGGCTGTTTCATCGGCTCCGAAAATCTGTTTAGGACAGCACCATCATCAATAATCTTTGCTAGATCTTCTGGATAATGTGTTGCAGCTTCCACAGCAGCACTTGCATGCTTCACCGTGCACTTTTATATTACGAAGACAGCTTCTTTCCTTAAGCCTCATGAACCAAGCTCTCTTTTCTTCTGCAGCTTCCTCACCTCTCTCAGCCTTCACAGAATTGAAGAGAGTCAGGACCTTGCTCTGCATTAGGCTTTGGCTTAAGGGAATGTTGTGCCTGGTTTGGTCTTCTATCCAGACCACTCAAACCTTCTCCTTATTGACAATAAGGCTGTTTCAGTTTCTTATCATTCAAGTGTTCACTGGACTACTACTTTGAAGTTTCTTCAATAACTTTTCCGTTGCATTCAGAACTTGGCTAAGTATTTGGCTCAAGAGGACCTGGCTTTTGGCCTGTTTCAGCTTTTGACAAGCCTTCTTCACTAAGTTCAATGATTTCTAGCTCTTGATTGAAAGTGAGAGAAATGCGACTCTTCCTTTCATTGAAACACTCAGAGGCCACTGCAGGGTTATTAATTGGTTAACTGAACTACTGTTGTGTCTCAGAGAAGAGGGAGGCCCAAGGACAGGGAGAAAGATGAGGGAATGGCTGGTGGGTGGAACAGTTGGAACACATAAAACATGTCAATTAAGCTCGCCATTGTGGTGCCTCAAAACAATCACAATAGTAACATCAAAGACCACTCATCACGGGTCACCAAAACAGATACAATAACAATGAACAAGTATGAAACATTGCAAGGATTAACAGAATGTGAACCAGAGACACCAAGTGAGTACGTGCTATTGACAAAATGGCGCCCACAGACTTGCTCAAGGTAGGGGGTGCCAAAAACTTTTGATCTGTAAAAAACGCATTACCTGTCAAGTGCAATAAAGTAAAGGGCAATAAAATGAAGTGCGCCTGTCCTTAATGTCTTGTTTCAGAAGCAGTGGTATATGAGATTAACTATAATTAACAATTATGAAACCACTACTAAGTACTGTGTACTCTTCTAAATACTTTAGAACTCTTTTCATTTACTCTTTCCAACAATCCTATGAGGTTTTACAGATGAGGCACAGAGACGCTAAGCAGCTTACCCTGATTCACACAGGATGTGTGAGATCTGGGATTAAAACCCAGACAGTCTGGCTCCTGAGCTCACTGCCTTGACACCAAGCTAGGCTGCCTCTTAGGAGGAGAGAAAAGACAGGAAATCTGTTAGAACAATGGATCTCAATCAGTTCCTTCTCTCTCCACATCTCAAGGATGCAGAGCACGCCTCTCAATAACTGTGGCTCACGATGGCACTCGGTTAGGGTTTCAAAACAGAATAAAAAGAGGGTACAGAAAGAAGTAACATTTCAGAGAAACAGAAATAGGAAAGTCAGGAAGAGAAACTAGTTTTGTGGGGAAACAAGTGATTCTGTTGAAGATGAATTTCAGATACAGAGGAGACATGCTGATAGAACTGTTCAACAAAAAGCTAGAAATTGGGCAAATCAAAGAGAAAATTCAAGAGTAGAGAGACACTTCATAAGGGAATCTACACGATTAGAAAGGGTAGAACAGTGAGAGAGGTTGGAACACAAAAGGGTAAGTGGATTGAAGACACCCTTTTAAAAGAGGGAAGAAGTGGGAAAAGAAGGAAAATATTTATGAAATGTCTTCCATGTGTCCGGCACTACTTTACATTGGTGACCTAATCCACTGACAATTCAGGAGGCAGGTCTTATGCCAAAGCCACAATTCTTACACAGTGGAGCCGGACTGGCAAGCCTGGATCTAACAGCAAACCTTACATGCTTCCCACCACACCACTCACCTGGGGTCTGGCGGGGTGTGAAACTGTGAAACAGAAAAACAGAGAGATGCCAGGGACAGTATGTGACAGGGGCCAGAAGGGCTCTCACCAAAAGAAAAGCAGCTTTATTCCAAGTATACACATCTTTCTAGTGTTTGAAGAAGACAGAAAGCAAACCTCTCAAGTAGAAAACCTTCAGATAAGACATCTGGGTTTACAGAACTTTTAAGTAACATTTAAAACTCATTGTTCTCATTTTCTAGAAAAGTAGAAAACAAATTTTCTATTAATTTCTCAAAAGTAAGTACTCTAAAGCAGTAATCTGAGAGTTTAAGATCCATACTGAGACCTTTTCAGAATCATGGCAATGATGTAATCTAAACAACAACTGGATGAAAAACAAGACTAGCACACACACGAGTAGAGATTTTTAACAACTGAGATTCATTCCCATCAGCTGGGCCATTCATTCTAGCGGTTCAGCCACTAATGTGAAATACTCTTGAAACTGCAAAATAACCGATAAGTAACTAATAATGAAACTACTATTGACCACTAAAAACTACGCTTTCTTTTCAAAGGTAATAAAATGGTTGTCCTCATCTGAGTAATATAAAATCTGTATTTGAATAAGAACATGACAAGAGTTTGATTCAGTTCTTGGGTATCCTTCAATAAATTTTCTACACACTTTGCATCTACGGGGCGTGTGTGTGTGTGTGCATTTACACACAAGAAAGATAACATTACCCATACTGAGGTGCCTTTTTAAAAAAAATCATATATCTCTATCTGTACATCTAAATCTACCCTCACTCTCCCTAAGAGAAGCTCGACTTTCCACTGCGTGGCTGCCTATAGTTCATCTGACCAGTCCGCTGCTGACAGACATTTACATTCCGGTTTTCTGCTGTTACAAACAATGCCGTAGGAAACGTTCTTGCCCAGAAACCTGTGTTCTGCGAGCAGATCTGCAGGAGGAACTCAGAACCGCTGGGCCTTAGAGGCATGCATTGTAAATACTCATATACATCACCAAACCGGCCCCGAAGAGCTTCATCACTCTATCCTTTCCCTCGCTTTGTATGACACTGCCTATCTGACCACACCTTTATGACACTAGGTTTTAAAATGTTTTCATTCTCTGCTAGTTTGATAGAAGAATCTCAAAATGAACATTTCCCCAAGTTTATTAACTATTAGTACCTTTGTCCTCCCAATGAACGGCCTGTCTATACCCTTTACCTATTTCTTCTGAATTCATCTTTTTCTTACAGATTAGCAAGAATATACGTATATGAATGGAATTAGCCTGTATCTGTCACAAGTCAGAAGTATTTTTCCTAATTTAATATTACTTGTTTACTTAAATGTATCAATTATCTCCTTAATGGCTACTAGACTTTGTGCTGTCAGCCTCAGAAAGGGCTTCCATAGGCCGGATGCAATTGGGAGGCTGAAGCAGGCGGATCACAAGGTCAGGAGTTCGTGACCAGCCTGGTCAATATGGTGAAACCCTGTCTCTACTAAAAATACAAAAATTATCCGGGTGTGGTGGCAAGCACCTGTAGTCCCAGCTACTTGGGAAGCTGAGGCAGGAGAATCACTTGAACCCAGGAGGAGGCGGAGGTTGCAGCAAGCTGAGATCGCACCACTGCACTCCAGCACCTGGGCGACCCAGCAAGACTCTGTCTCAAAAAAATAAATAAATAAAAATAAGAAAAGGGTTTCCATATTCCAAGGCCATAAAAATATGCTGTCTATTATTTTCTCCAAGTACTTTAATAAATAGCTTTATAATTTTCCAAATTGAACTGTTTCAGTCCATTTAAAGAACAACTTATCATATTCCTTTCACAGTGACAATTCTAATCTAAACTTAGCTGGACTACGTTTGAGCTGATAAAGCGCTGTCTCACCATTAAAGGAGGAAAGCAATCACAGCGGGTCAGCGTCCTGGATGCATCAACACTGCCCTGACACCAGCACTCTGCTTACCTGAGACTACTCAGTAAGAATCTAGGATCAAAGGGTCCCCAAGCAACCTGAAACTAGGATTTTCAAGAAAAACCAAAAGAAAGTGCTATCTTTTGGTTTTTACACATTCATGAACTAGTTACTCTGAAATGCAGCACAGATGAAGAATACAAAGTCAAGGAAAGAGTAGCAGGCCCGAAATAAGTTATTCAAAGAGATCTTTAAAAAGATATGACTTAAAAGAAAAATACAACACTCAGGAAATTGGATAACCAACTGAATATGAGGCTTCAACTTGCTTGTGTGGGAGGAGAGTCAAATTTAAACGAACTGATGTTAAGACGAGTAAAGAGACACTGGCTCAGAAGTTGGCAGAGTGTGCCAAGCTGAAGAGATGCAAGTCTCAGAGGGGATGTGCCCGCAGGCCTGATTGGCGGGAGAGAGGCCCAGCTTCTCCGAGGTCCGGCTGTTGAAACAAAACCGACCCTGGGAGAATGCATGTGCCGGAACATGCAATCGGAGCCTCCCAAGCAGCACACCTCAGAGCACGCATTTTCCTACCCGTGTTCAGAAAATGAAAGCAATGGGCAAACCTGATAGGAAAATGTTTAAAAAGCTACCCATTAATAATGGTCATTTGGTTTCCTACTTGTGACATCTTTCATGATATTTATAAAATGTACCCAAATTTTGGCCTACTTAAAATTGTTCTCATATCTCAGATAACAGAGGGCAGAGATGGCTGTTAAAATATTTTTACTTGATTTAAATTAAATTCAAATGCTCTAATGATAGCTATGCTTTCTGCATTTCACTAATTCTAGTTTCAGTTAATTTTTCTTTGCTTTCAAAGGATCTGATTAGATTCAATGTTAGACTGGATTCCCCACCCCCCGCCTTTTTTTTTTTTTTTTTTGGTTTTATTACCTGCTAAATAACCTAGATGAAACAAATTTTAGACTTATGCCAGTTTATATTAAACTACAAGTAAACCAAGGAATATATTTCCTAACAGAACATTACTTAAATCTGAGTTTTAATTTATTTTCATTAGCTAAACTGCTTCCACCTATCTTGAGATAATAGCTGGTCAGTCCCTCGAATTAAAATAAGGTAAATATTTCTATTTTTTGTTTGCCTCACTTATTCTATGATCACCTCATTACAATTCTCTCATTTAAAACGCTGTCCTTTATTAATGCAAACCCATCTCATGGGTGCTTTTGTGTAACTCAGTGAATCTCAACCGGCTTGGCTTTGCTCCTAGGTAACTTGGCTGTATCTGGAGACATTTTTGGTTGTCACAACAGAGGCGGTGGGCATGTGACTGGCACCTGGTAGGGAGAAGCTAGGAAGGCTGCTCAATATCCTGCAGTGCCCAGGACGGGTCCCACTAGGAAAGGGTGTGGGGCCTCAAACAGCACTGAGGCTCAGGCTGAGAACCCCTGGGAAAACTTCAAGTGAGGTATAACTACTATTCACGTTTCACAGTGAGTAACCCTTACCTGGCCAATGTTCTCAAGTAGTACAGAATAATAAAATATAGAAAAGTGTTCTTCAATTACCGTGATCACCTTGCCTGCAAATTTTAAATATCTGAGTCTAATTTGTAATTCAGAATGTCTACAAAAAGCTGTTTTGAAATGTGTAAAACCTGCAGTTAGTATATGGTGATAAACTTAAACTCACTTGGAAGGTCAATTGACAGATATTCTTTCTCTTTTGAGACGGAGTCTCACTCTGTCGCCCAGGCTGGAGTACAGTGGCACGATCTCGGCTCACTGCAGTGGCCGCCTCCCAGCTTCAAGTGATTGTCCTGCTTCAGCTCTCCGAGCAGCTTGGATTACGGGTGCCTGCCACCACACCTAGCTAATTTTTGTATTTTCAGTAGAGATGGGGTTTCACCATGTTGGCCAGGATGGTCTCAAACTCCTGACCTCAGGTGATCCGCCCGCCTCGGCCTCCCAAAGTGCTGGTGGGATTACAGGCGTGAGCCACTGCGCCTGGCTAATAAACAGATATTCTATAAGCAAATAATTGTAAGTGATATGATTATTAGGCCTGATATAATGTAAAACCTTTTATGTAGTTAAAAACAAAAATCAAGACATAACATGTCCTAAAGCCCATTCATTTCTAAAGATGTAAGCAGTAACAATATTTTAATTCTTTTTTTTAACTTTCTTTTTAACGTGTGGAGATGGGATTTCACTGTGTTGCCCAGCCTGGTCTCGAACCCCAGCACTCAAGCAATCCACCTGCCTTGGCCTCCCAAAGTGCTGGGATTACAGGCGTGAGCTACTGTGCCCAGCAGCAACAATATTTTGATACCTATCTTCTTAATTTTCTTCTTGTCATTTACTCTGTGTCATCATTTGGCAATAAATGAAATAGAAGAATTAACCTAAACTAGTCAAATTTTAATTAAAATTAATGTAAAATTTCCTTGTATTCTTCTCAAGTTATTCCACTATTCTAAGTTTCCTGGAAGCAATACAATAAGAGTACCAAGTGCTGAGTGCCTGGATCTGGTAGACTTTCACATGCATTGCTTCTACTTGCAGGATGAGGGCCTCTAGCTCTGAGAGTGTAAGCAGCATTCCAGGGCCAGGGAATCCATTTCCTGATCCAGGCCGATGCTCTGACACTGACCTCCTCAACAAGACCCTCCTTTTCTTCCTCTTCTTTCCATGACTTTATCTAAGAGGGTTTGCAGTTTCTGGGGTCTGTGTTCATATCATGACAGACTTGTCAGCAACCCTCAATTAACACCCTGCCTTTTCTAATAAATTTTGCAAACAGTCATTATCAGGCTTAACAGGTGAGTTCTTTGTTAGTACCCAACAGAAATGCCACATAACAACCTAAAAGCGACTTTGTTTATGCTTTTGGGGGATGGCAATAGCTATAATGCATCACAAGCTTTCACAAATATGCTCTGCTTTCAGTAAAGCCAGCCACATCCAGAAAAAGGAAGTGAGACGTACCTGGTGGTTGTTGCTGGCAGCCGACGAACTGGCCTGAGCTGTGCTGGCTGAGAGAGAATCAAGGAAGGCTTGGTCAGCCACAGAATTCCCACAAGAAAATTGATCTTTTCCATCACTGGGTAAAATCTGAATAGTAGAAAGAGTCACAATTATTTTCATGCATTAGGGTCACTTCAGGGAGTCTGGTGAGGGCAAGCAAGAATTGTCAAAAACCGTTTATATTCTTCAATGCTACAAATTTCTCTCTGAGCACTGCTTTCGCTGCATACTTGTATTTTGATGGGTTGTATTTTCATTTGCATTTAGTTCAAACTATTTTTTAATTTCTCAAGATTTCTTCTTTGATCCATGCATTATTTAGAAGTGGGTTGTTCAATCTTTAGAGATCTTCCATCTATCTTTCTGTTTTGATTTCTAGTGTGATTCCATCGTCGTCTCAGGGCAGACACTGCATGATTTCTTTCAAACATGTTGAGGTATGTTTTATGGCTCAGAATATGTGGTCTGTCTTGGAGAATGTTCCATGTAAGCTTGAGAAGAATGTGTATGTGGCTGTGGTCTGATGAAGCAGTCTATAGACATCCACAAGTGGACATCAGTTTATTGATGGTGCTGAGTTCAACCATGTCCTTACTGATTTTCTGCCTGCAGGATCTATTTCTAACAGAGGGGTTTTTATATTCTTAAAAGGTAAGCAAACCCAAGAATATCTGTAATCACTAGTCCTTTCTATAAGCAGAATCCTAGAAAATCCACTTACTGCCAGTATCAACTTAAATCCTCAGATTTTTCTCAATTTTGTCAATTTGTAGGCTCCTGGATGCAAAGTGCATACAAGTAAAACAAGACTTCAACATGAGATCTATGGATCGAGGCCAGGGGTCTGTGAACAGGGGTTTGCAGTTGTATGGAAAAGGCTGTGGTGTGTGCATGGGCACATGTTTCTGAGGGAAAGCCTAGAGACTGCATCAGATTCTCTGAGGGGTCACGACTCCCCACCCCTCACCGTCTATCAAGAACAGAAAGATGGCCTTCGATATCACTCTGCAGCCAGGTCCCAGGTAAACATCCTCTGGGGGGAATTCTTTTCTCCTGGAGGTGAACCAAAGGTACCTTTACTCTTGATCTAGCTCCAGTTGTACTCACAGGACATCAGGAAACCTTCGCTTTTTTCTGTCACCCAACATGAAAGACAAGCTTACCAAGAAGCTGCACATGCTCAGTTTGGAGCGACCGAAAGACAACCAGCAGGGGGCGCCAGGCGGTTGGCTCAGCTGGGGGTGTCCCAGGCAGGGCCAGCCCAGGCTGCTGTGTTGCTCTCCTGGGTACCCGACCTAACAGCTCTCCCCAGGAGATCCCCACAGCAGCTCACCCAAGATACCCTTCTCTCTGTCCATGGGAATGGGAGAAGGAACTGAGATACACACTTAAAAAAATCTATTTAACTGTGAATTAATTGTACAATAAACAATATTATAGACAGCAGCAATATCAGCAAAGGAAAAATATGTTATATGTATCATATATATTAAAAATATATATTATTAAATACATATTTAAAATTTATGTAATATCGATATATTGATACATAATTTCATCTTATTAAATTTATACAATTTGTAATATATTTATACATATTTATATTATAGACAATATTAGCAAAGGAAAAACATTAACTTCTATTCAGACTAATTAAAAGTTGCTATCCCTGGAAGAAACTTAATCTAAATATTTATAGTCATTCTTTGGAGCTTGGATCTACAGGTAATATTTTTCTTAGTTCTATTTCAATGTACTTTCCATATTTTACATAGTTAACATTTATTATATTTACAACGGAAATTTTATTTTACAAAAAGTTGCTGACTTCCTGAAAGTTGATAATTCATGAAAAGATGCTGACAAAGAATGAGCTCTAATGAATGAATGACAGGAAGCTCTTACTTCAACATAGTCTGTAGGAACCAGCCCTCGTTCTCCTTTGATGTTTCTTCCTTCCAGCCATCCTCCACCTACATCCTAATAAGTCACCAAAAAAAACCAAAAACAAAAACAAAAACAAAAACCAAAAAACAAAAAGAAAAAGATTACAGTTGAGATTTCCTAGAGAAATTTTGAGTGGAGGAATTGTTATACACAAAAAAAGTAATTAACATTAAGCTTTTTATTCCCAGAGAACATTGTTCAAAATCTTAAATTCTTAAGCCTTCTCTTTACGTCAGAAAATGATGTAACCTAAAAACAAGAAAAATCAAACTTCAATAATAAGTGATGAAAGACTGAAAACAGCTGATGATTAGATGACCCGCATCTTGTCTGTGTTCTGGTCTGTGGCAGATGATAAAAGCAGCTTGCAGCTCTGAATGTGAAGCGGTGGGATGTGCACCCCAGGCTTGGAATCTGCCCTCTGCCACCTCACTGGTCAACACAATCAGGTGGAAATCCTCCAGGGAATCCAGAACTTGCCTCAAGGGCTTCTGCACACTTCAGCTGGCTCTTCCAGCACCCAAGCCACTATATGAATGAATGTGGGTTGCTAGATGTTGACAGAGACCCAGTTTCCCTGTTGCCCCATCCAAAGCCAGCCAACCTGGAGAACTGCCAGACTCATGAGTGAGGCTAGCTTAGACCAGTCAGTCCCCAGCAGGGTCCAGTGACTGCAGACACATGCAGCGCAGCTCAGGAGAACCATCCAGCTGACTTGTAGATTCCTGAGCAGTAACAAACGGTTATGGGGTTAAACCGCTAAGTTTTAGCATTGTTATGCAGAAAAAGTGAACTGATTCATGGTTCCTTAGTTCTCCTGGGTAAATAATATTAATACACTAAGTAATAAAGTAGAACTCTATATACCAGGATTGCCATTTCACTCTATGATCAAAGGAAAAATTGTAACTTTTAGTCAGAATAAAAGTTGCTATCCTTGGAAGAAACTTTATCTAAATATTAAGCTATTAATGTTAATATTAATATTATTATTAGCAACGTTAAGTGGCAAGTCCCACTTTCTCATCTTAACATACTAAGAGTTTTTAAAGTTTTAAAATAATGCCCTTATTAGTTAATAATTATCTGAATCTGAATAATCACATTCTCTTAAAAAATCACTTTAAGCCACAACTTTGTCACTTTCTGACCACAATAGCAACTTGAGGACAATACTATTTTACCAAGAAAACTGAAATACTTCAATAAAAAAATTAGATGAGGCCAGGTACGGTGGCTCACACGTGTAATCCCAGCTACTGGGTAGGCTGCGGCATCAGAATTGCTTAAACCCAGGAGGCAGAGGTTACAGTGAGCCAAGATCATGCCACCTCACTCCAGCCTGGGTGACAGGGTGAGACCCTGTCTGCAAAAAGAAAAACAAAAAAGGTTAGTAAGACTCAAGAATCTTTAATCTCTGCTATGATTAAAAATGAATCTATTTAACTTATACACATCTAGCATTTATTTTTTTAAATTATTATTATACTTTAAGTTCTAGGGTACATGTGCACAATGTGCAGGTTACATATGTATACATGTGCCATGTTGGTGTGCTGAACCCATTAACTCGTCATTTACATTAAGTATATCTCCTAATGCTTTCCCTCCCCCATCCTCCCACTCCACGACAGGCCCCAGTGTGTGATGTTCTCCTTCCTGTGTCCAAGTGTTCTCACTGTTCAGTTCCTACCTATGAGTGAGAACATGCACACCTAGCATATTATACAAAATTACTACATAATATTTTACTAATCAGTGTTTTTTTGTTTTTTTTGTTTGAGACAGTGTCTCATTTTGTCTCCCAAGTTGATGTGCAGTGGTGCAATCTTGGCTCACTGCAGCCTCGAACTCCTGGGCTCAAGTGACCCTCCCACCTCAGTCTCCCAAGTAGATGGGATTACAGGTGCGCATTACCACACCCAGCTAAATTTTTGTATTTTTTGTAGAGATGAGGTTTTGCCATGTTACTCAGGTTGGTCTTGAACTGCTGAGCTCAAAGTGATACACCCGCCTCGGCCTCCAAAAGTGCTGGGATTACAGGTGTGAGCCACTGCACATGGCCCATTCTTTTTTTAATCCAAGACATATA
Source organism: Macaca mulatta (assembly GCF_049350105.2). Taxonomy (NCBI): domain Eukaryota; kingdom Metazoa; phylum Chordata; class Mammalia; order Primates; family Cercopithecidae; genus Macaca; species Macaca mulatta. The sequence continues at coordinate 76,738,229 of NC_133409.1, read as the reverse complement.
AAGTATGTTTTCTAAATATGCTCACTATTCAGAAACTACTATCACTTCTGCCGTTCCTCATTCTCCTTCCTTGATCTTTGCACTGCCATAGTCCTCACTCTCTCCTTCCACAGGAGCTCTGTGCGAGAGCATGCGAGTGTGCGTGTGCATGAGAGCAGGTGAGCGTGTCTGAGGGGCATGTGCGTGCTTGCATGGGTGAGTGCTGCATCTGTGTGAGGAGAGTGTGAGCAGGTGAGAGTGTCTGAGGGGTGTGTGCGCTCGCACAGGTGAGTGCTGCATCTGTGTGACAGCATGAAAGTGTGCGTGTGTGTGAGAGCAGGTGAGAGTGTCTGAGGAGTGCATGCACTCGCAGGGGTGAGTGCTGCATCTGTGTGAGAGCAAGAGAGTGTTGAGTGTGAGCACAGGTGAGAGAGAAGGCATGTGTGCATGCTCACACGTGTGAGTGCAAATGTGAGAGCGTGAGCATGGGGATGTGAGAGAGCAGGTGAGTGTCTGAGGGGGGTGTGTGTGCTTGCACGTGTGAGTGCTTGTGTGAGAGCATGAGTGTGGGTGTGCATGAAAGCAGGTGAATGGGGGTGTGCTCACACGTGTGAGTGCATGTGTACGTGTTGAGAGCATGAGTGTGGGTGTGCATGAGGGTAGGTGAGAGTGAGGGGGTGTATGTGCTCGCACGTGTGCGTATGTGTATGTGTGACAGCATGAGTGTGGGTGTGTGAGGGCAGGTGAGAGTGAAGAGGGTGTGTGTGTGCTCGCACGTGAGAGCTGCCTATGTGTGAGAGCATGCGAATGCGGGTATGTGTGAAAGCATGCAACTGTGGGTGTGTGTGACAGCAGGTGAGAGTGAGAGGGTATGTATGTGTGTGTAAAAGTGCATATGTAAAAGAGTATGTAAAAGTGTATGACAGCAAGAGAGGTGTACGAGGCTGCAAGGGTGTGTGTGCATGTGTGTGCGTTTGCACGCATAAGGGTGTGTACAAGTGTGTGTGGGGGGGGTATGCACAAGAACGTGAGAGAGTGCGTGTGAGAGTACGTACATGGGTGCGTGTGTGTGCCTGTGCACGTGCACAGGGAAAGGCTGGGGAGGTCTGATGGGGCCCATGGTGGGGTGTCTCACACACCTGCAGCTGACAGAATGCTGCCAGAGAGGAGTGACCCGGCCACACTGGACACTTAAGACAGACCCTGGGCTTGAGGGAGAGGCCAGTGAAGAAGGTGCACGGTCCAGGCAAGAGGATACGAGCTCAGCTCAGGGCGCTGGCAGGAAGCGCTGGGTGGAGAGGAGAGGCTGGACGGAGTAAAACTTTAGGGAGAGAAACCAATAGCTTTAAGTGACTTAGCCTTGGTTCACTGAATAGAAAGGCGCCACAATAGAAATAAAGAGAAGTAGGAGTAGGCTGAGCGTCGCATGGGTGATGAGCTGAGTCTTGACGTGGTCAGTTTGAAGTGCTTGTGAAAAAACTAAGTGGAGGTGTCTGGGACACAGCTCGAAGACCCCCTCTGAGGCTGGAGCCACATGGGGAAGCTGCAGATACAGGTTTAAAGTCATCAGCACAGAGATGGCAATACAAAAATCTGAGACCACACAATATAAGGAAATGGGCTGAAGATGGAAAGATGTGGGAATCCCAACACTTGCAAGGCAGAGACGGGAGGGACACAAGAGGACAGCCAGCAAGGCTGGGGAGAGGGGTGTGGGATCCAACATGTTCTACAGTGCAGACACAACAAGCTTCCTTCTGGTAACATTTAGTAAGAAACACTGGCATGCAGACCTCTCTGGAAAACAGGGAGCATAGGGCAAGGGCCAGGTTTCCTATCTTTGTATCTCCAGGGTACGTCTCCCAGGACTGCACATACATTAAGTACGTGAGTGACAGTCACGAGCGAGAGGACACAGAAGAGACACATTGTAGTGTGGGGTCCAGAGGCGGAGGCGTGGACCAAGGACAGGGATGCAAGGGCAGTGTCACGAAATCAGCCAGGTGAAGAAAGGGGTAACGACAGGTTCAAGTTTTACTCAGTTTACAAAGACGAATTCTCCCTATCTGCTTTTGCTCCTTCTCCCTCTATATGAACCTGCAATGAAATACTATTAATTAATACAATTTTTGTTGCAACATTATTTCAAATGATGTTCATCTCATAATTTTGCTACATATTTTAAGAACAGTTACAAAAAGTTACATGTAAAAAAGACAATTAAATGTAATGAGACAAATATCACACAGAAATAATGGAAAAAACCATAACAGAATCTTGGGCAAAGATTGGACAAAAAATGAATATTGTTTGCCTCTAAGCTTCCTGGCAACACAGACCGTAACAGAAATCCAACAGTCTATGAAGATTTTATTTCATGCAACAAAATGTGCCCAATGTCCAGGAGAAAGAACCTGAGATAAGAGGTCACACAGATGCTTATCAGGGAGGGCATAATAAACCTAGTTATATAAGCAGAGACACACACACATCTGAAGAGTGTGTGCATGTATGTGTACATATGTATACATATGAGTGTACCTTGAAGATGCATGTATGTATATGTATGTACACAAGATCAAACAGGGTTTTGTAAAGATGCAGAAACGCTTTTTTTATATATAGTTGCTTCTTGTTCAAATAAAAGCTGAGGCAATATCTTGTAATTCAGCAAAGGGAACTCCACTGGGAGCTGAGCTAACTCCACTGGAGCTGGTCTAAGTATATTGCTTTCTGGCAATCTAATCTGATTTAGGAAAAGAGCTTAGAAAAATGATGATAGGATCAATCAGTTAAGACATTTAGGAAAATCACCATCATCTTCTACTTATTCTAGAGACACAGTATTATCGTGCTAGGGGTAAACACACTGAACTACGTTCCAGGACAATTATGGAGTACCTAAAAGGTAAGATAAACATATCAAGGAAGATACAAAATAAGCAGACATAATAAACTCAATTACATACATAGCTGTCTTTAGGGAATATTTTCCTATATTTATATAATAGCTTCTTACTTCACCATCAATATTTCATAAGCAACAAGAAAAAAATCACGTGGGTTTGAATGATTAACTTACAAAAAAATAAATAAGTCCACATGGGACAATCAGATTTGAATGTACAGTTCTCTTACCGGATTTGTGATTGTGATGATTTCTCCTTCATTAACCGTCAGTTCATTATTTCCAGGTTCAGCAGCAAAATCATACATAACCCGAGCCTATCAGGAGTGGAGAGGAAAAGAGGATGTTACAAACATAGATGGCGCAGTAAAAACACAAAAGGTGTACAGTTCACTTTCTAAGCACGCTGGTACGAACATGATAGTGGCTGCGGCTGTTTTGGAAGAAAGGAAGACATTACCAAAATGGCTCATCTGCTCTACTGTGAGGAAGAGTAACACCAAGGGCGAGAGCCCTGTTCTGTTCTGGAGGCAGGGAAGGTTTCTGGCAGCTGCCCACACTGCATTTAGAGATCAGCCCTAAAAAAGTTACTCAAAATATACCTATTTTGGTTGAGTGCAACAGCTCACACCTGCAATCCTAGCTACTTGGGAGACTAAAGAGCAAGAGGATTGCTTGAGGCCAGGGGTTCGAGACCAGCCTGGGCAATAAAGTGAGATTCCATCTCTACCAAAAAATTAAAGAAAAATTAGCTGGGCATCGTAGCCAGCACCTGTAGCATCAGGTACTCAAAAGACTGAGGCAGGAGGATTGCTTGAGCCCAGGAGGTCAAAGTTACAGTGAGCCGGGATCATGCCACTGCACTCCAGCCTGTGCGACAGAGTGAGACTCTGCTGTCTCTTAAAAAAACAAAAAACAAAACAAAAAAACAAAAAACAAAAACCCCCCACCTATTTCATTAACAACAACAACAACAACAGATTATGCTCTTCCTCTTAGGAGGTAAGCCTGGAAATACACAAACTGTTCATTCGGGGAACAATGACTCTCAGAAACTGAAGAGAGAGGCACACACACACGCACACACATCTAAGATTCACACATCTTCAGAAGAATCCCTTGCTATTAAAATGTTCACTGCTCCTTATCTAATAAGAATGATAATACAGCATCTTTAACCACATTAACTCCGAAATGTGATCTGAGTACTCTTCCACCATACCAACACTTACCTAGGGCAGTGTGTGCCGGTCAAGTTACCTAACAGCCATGATTTTAAAATGTTTCCTTAAAATAAAAGCTTTTCTTTATTTTTCCAGACAGAGTTTCACTCTGTCACCCAGGCTGGAGTGCAGTGGTGCCATCATGGTTCACTGCAGCCTTGACCTACCAGGCTCAAGCAATCCTCCCACCTCAGCCTCCCCAGTAGCTGGGACTGCAGACGCGTGCCACCGTGCCCAGCTATTTTTTGTAGAGATAAGGTTTCGCCATGTTGCATAGGCTGGTCTGGAACTCCTGGGCTCAAGTGATGTTCCTGCCTCAACCTCTCAAAGTACTGGGGTTACAGGTGTGAGCCACTGTGCCCAGCCCTAAATGAAATCTTAATTTCATATAAGACAGACTAGGACAAAGCTGTTCTGGCTGGAGTGAGGAGGGACTGCTCTTGCAGGCTCTTCCTCAAGAGGATCCTTGAGACAGGGTCCAGAAACACTGATGCCTTGGAACGCTGCTATGCGTGCATCCCAAGAGAGAGTCACCGTGGTAAAAACAAAGTACATGTTTAAAATGTTTTATATATACCTTTATAATATATAATACATATTTTTAAACCCTGTTCAAATTCTCAGTGATTGTCTTTCACAGACCTGTCTTCCTGAAGTCTATCCTATAAACTGGGCATCACATGTGCCTAGGAAACATATGGTTTAAGAGCAATTGTTTGTCCTAAAAGGCAAATTCAAGTTTAGCGACAGGGCTAGTCTAACAGGACTAATGCAAGTGCACTAATTTAACATATTTATTGAACACCCTACCGTATGGCAGAAACTTGAAAGGCCCTTTTGTTGGCCATCGCCCTTTCTATGTATTCGCTTAATGATGCCTGAAATTAGTTTAATGAGAATAAAGGTTCATATTTAGTGATAACAGACTAAGAAAAAAAAGCCAAAATACTATTTTGAAATACTAAAAACTAGTAAGATGGATTGATGGATGAGTATGCGACAAAGCAGGCACTGAATCTAGATGGTGGGTCTATGGCGTTCAATTCCAACCTTTCTCCATGTCTAAAATGTTTCCTAGTAAACTGATGGGAAGAAACAAATGGTGGGAGAGCCTGTGAGTCAAGACATCCCAGCAGCTCCCCACCTCCACCTCCACCCTCAGAGGCTGGGACCCGAGTGGAGAGCATGGCAGGGCGCCCAGGCCAGCAGGGCGGCTCCCTCAGGGCGTCATGAAGGACAAAGCAGTCGTGCTGAGGTGTTTTCCTGACACGGCTGCAAAGGTGGACAGAATTCTGCTTGTCATGTTATGTAGTGTTTGTTTTTGTTTTTCCTGAGACTGAGTTTCGCTGTTGTTGCCCAGGCTGGAGTGCAATGGTGCCATTTGGGCTCACTGAAACCTCTGCCTCCTGGATTCAAGTGATTCTCCTGCCTCAGCCTCCCAAGTAGCTGGGACTACAGGCACCCACCACCATACCCAGCTAATTTTTGTATTTTTAGTAGAGATGGGGTTTCACCATGTTGGTCAGGCTGGTCTCAAACTCCTGACCTCAGGTGATCCAACCACCTTGGCCTCCCAAAGTGCTGGCATTACAGGCGTGAGCCACCACGCCCGGCTGGGGTAGTTTTTGTTTTTGTTTTGTTTTTGAGACACAGTCTCACTCTGTCACCAGGCGAAAGTGCAGTGGCCCAATCTCGGCTCACTGCAAACTCTGCCTCCTGGATTCAAGCAATTCTCCTGCCTCAGCCTCCCAAGGAGCTGGGATTACAGGCACACACCATCACACCCAGCTAATTTTTGTATTTTTAGTAGAGACGGGGTTTCACCACGTTGGCCAGGATGGTCTCGATCTCTTGACCTCATGATCCGCCCACCTTGGCCTCCCAAAATACTGGGATTAAAGGGTGAGCCACAGTGCCCGGCTGGTGTTTTTTAAAAACATGTTGCATCAACCTCGATCCTTCCTGCCATGAGGACAAACAGGAGAGAAACGCGGGCAAGGGACGGACTGGAAGCAAGCGACTCCTCAGAGAGGAGCCCGGGAGCAGCAAAGCCACACTCGGCACGAGGAACCTGCTGTTGTGTATTGGTCCTCAAGAATCCTACTGAAATTTTAAAAAATCCAGCTGAATCCAATTAGTTTCCAAACATAGAATACCTAAGCCCCTTGTTTACTAAGCTTAGAATGTAGTGAAACAGAATGTGAAACAAGTGAGAAAGAAAGAAATGGAAACGGCCTATTTAAAAAACATTTAAATATTACTAAGCACTTACTCACTGCTACGGTTAAGAGGGTTTGGACCCTCCAAAACTCGTGTTGAAACTGAACCCCCAAGGCAGTGATGTTGGGAGGTGCGGCAAATGGGGGTGTTTAGGTCACGCAGGCTTTGTCCTCACGAGGGGATCAACACTGCTACAAAAAGGGCTCGTGGGAGTGGGTTTACTCTCACCCATCCTTCTGTTGTGTGAGGACACAACACCCCCTTCCCCTGGAGGAGGGGGCACTCAAGGCGCCGTCTTGGAAGCAGAGCCAGGCCCTGCCCTGCCAGCACCTAGATCTTGAACGGCCTGCCTCCACAATTATGAGGAATAAATTCTGTTCTTTGTAAGTTACCCAGTCCTAGATCTCCGTTGTAAGCACAAAACAGACAAGGACACTCACAGAAAAATGTTTATAAACTTTGTAAGTTTATTTAAAACACTGAATTAAGATTTAAACAGATGCTTCTTACAAATCTGAACTGAGAATAATTCTGGAGGACAAAAGGATTTAATAACCATATCTCCAAATGAGTATAACATGTCAATAAAAAAAAATACTGACTATTCTATTCAGCCTAGAGATGCTAAAGCTTCAATGAAACTGAAAGCCTTTGGGTGTCATCTCCCAGCACCCCTCTTTTCTCTTTCCTATCCTTGCATTTTGCCTATACCTGGTTTCTCACTTTCCCCTTCTCACCCTCTTGTTTACCACTAACAGTATCCAAACAGACAGAGAGGCTGGCCTCAACCCCAATTGCCAGTCTATTTTCCATGTGGCCTTTGAAAGAAATGGTCCATTTTCCTACACTGCCTTTTCCACTGTTAGCTATACTTCAAGAACTCATTCTTCAACTATTTCCAAGAGCTAAATTTCCACCTAGTCCTGGTCAGTGGATAACTCCAAACTATATATTCAATACATATTGTCAACCACAACTAATCTCTTCAACAGAAATTTCAAAAAGTGTTACAGATGACATGAATGGCTACTAGACATCAATCTCACATATCTGTTCCATTAACTACTAATCTACTTAGCAGTAAAATAAACATTAATGGATTCAAAGCTCTCCATTCAATGCTCCAGACACCAGAATACCAAGTGTGCAAGCACACATCTGCCCACAATGTGCATAATCCATTCTTAACACATACTTCCTTTTCTGAGAGGAGAGGAGTATGACAATATGCATTCTAACTGACCTATGTTGTACATATCTCTTATTCTGTCTGCCCCACATCCCTTCCTTTTGGAAACTGGATTATCAGAATTCTTTCTCAGAGCTCTTTGATATGGGAGCTGGGGACAGTGCTCCTTCTCTCTGGTATTGTTGTCAATGGCTAACTGGCTGAGGTGTGGAGAAAGTCTGTCTGAAAAATGAAGTCAATGTAGCACAGAATGACAAAGAGAAACAGTGTCCTGTTTGAAGGACAAGCTTGGCACTCATTCCCCACCATGGAAGACTTCTCTGTTACTGGAGCCAATGTATCTTCTTTCGTGCTAATGTGAGTCCACATCTTGTCACTTGCAACCTAGAGAGTCCAAGTTAATACAAACCAATAACCCCAAACCAAAGAATTTATTAAGGAAACATTCTAGGTAAAAAAAAAAAAAAAAAAAAAAAAAAAAAAAAAAAAAAAGCAACAAAAAACAAAAACAAAACAAAACCAAAAAAAACTGGCCATAAGAACTAAGAACTACCTGTATTTATTATGCAAAAATGAAAACAAACAAAAAAAAACCTAGATCCTAAAATGAACAACAACAGAGAATTAAACAGTTCTAAATAGGAAGGAAAAAAAATCCACAAAACTCTGGCAATAAAAAAAAGTTCATATGAGGGTTAGAATGCAAAAGCTAAGGCCCCATTCTTAAGTATCTACCTCTCTGACTGCATATAAATCACAATTACATCTTGGGGAAAAAGCAGTAAATCTTCAACAGTGTTGCTCCCCATCTTTAAAACAGAAAAGTACAACTAAATAAAATATGTAAATCTTCAGAAATTTGAGGGAAAGGAGGACTTGACACCCTTGAGAAGTGAAGTTCTGCATAAAGAGTAGGTAATATTTCTATATATAACTAGTTTACCTCTTTAAATGGTAAGCTTGTTTAACTTAAGCACATTCATGACTTGTAAAATTTTATAATATTTAATGCCTTCCTCAATCTTATCTTGACTTATCAGAAGAAACAGAACTTACTTTCACAGACCTTGAATGTTATTATGCTATTAATATATGTTGATGTATTTGTCCTTAATCTAAATGATGAAGGCATAAATGCTTTTCAATACAAGTCGTCCCTCCTTCTCCACGGTTTTACGTTCCTCAGTTTCAGTTAACTGCTATGAAATGCAGTTGGAAAATATTAAATAGAAAATTCCAGAAACAAACAATTATGAGTTTTAGAGTCCATGCCGTTCTGAGTAGCATGATGCAATCTCACACTATCCCACCCGGGATGTACGTGAATCATCCCTTTTGCCCAGCATCTCTGCGCCGCAGACACCGCCCACCCGACAGTCATGTAGTAGCCGTCCCAATTAGCAGACTGACTATCAGGCATGGCAGTGCTCATCTTCAAGTCATCCTTATGTTACTTATCATGATCCTGACGCGTAAGAGTGGTGTTGCTGGCACACTACAATAACTGTTCTATTTTACTATTAGTTATTCTTGTTCATCTCTTACTGTACCTAATTTATAAATTAACTTTGTCATAGACATGTATAGAAAAAACATAGTACACATAAGGTTTGTTACAATCTTTGGTTGCAGGCATCCCTGGAGGTCTCGGAACATATCCCCCATCCATACAGGGAACTACTGCTTATCAGTGATTTCCACAGCTTTTGTTCAACCTTGTGCTTACTCCATTGTTATTTGAACCAAATACAGAATATAATAGTTATCATCATGAAATTTCAAGCTATTAGATTCAACCAATTGCTCCAATCTACTAAGAGCTTTCTGAATTCTGAAGCCATCACCCAGTTCTCCCTTATCTTTTCCTGCTGGGAGTCATCGGAAAGCCGCACACTTTCTGTAGAAAGAGCACACTTTCTACAGTTTCACCAGTGTCATTATTCAAATTGTTAAACTATGGCAGGGCCAACTCAGCTGCACGTGGTAAGAAGCTCCAAGGGGATGTGGGTCAATTAATTATTATGTTCTCAGAATGTTGCTCTTAAAATTTCCAAAGAAGGAAATGAAGTTTCCTTAAATGTTTAGAAGCAATTTCTTTAATAATCCATTCAAAAGTATAGTCAAGATGAAAGAAACTTTTAACAGTTGTTCTAGTAAAATATCTTTTCCCAACAGAAGAAATTTCTAAAAAGAATTGGTAGCAGCAATTGAGAATGAATAAAAATTTTAAAATATTTTGTATGTAAAATTTTCAGGAATAAACTACTGGTGAATTGATATGTTCTTTAAACATGTTTTTTCCTAAAATAGGTTTGTATCTGTTATTCTGAAATAAATGCACTTACAGTAATTTGTTAAACTGATGGTCAATTAGACAAGCAGTTGGGGAAATTTTCAAGTCAAACAGAAATGTAAATAGAAATTCACTGAGTAGAATTATAAATTCCAAATAAATACTTAAACTTAAATCTGAGTGTAACAAAAGGCAATTGTACAATTCTAGGGGAGCAGAGTTCCAAATACTTAAAATACATAAATCAAATCGTACCATACTCTTCCAAACTACACTTCCTCTCTCTAGTTCACTCATGCAGAACAGCTCTGGAAAGTACTCAGACCACAGGAAATATGAACTGAGGCTACACTATAACCAGACTTCTACAGATTAGGATGATTTTAAGAGTCATTCTACCCACACTCACCCAGATCAAAGCTTCTATATGCGGTGTACACAAGAACAATTAGACAAAGATATCTTAACAGTGATTTGATGTGGTGGCATCAACTAGCCATATCACACGTACCATCACCATTACCAAGTAATATGCCAAAACAGATACTTCTGAAACCCACGTGTGACTGCCTGTTCTGTGCCTTACTTCATAATTAAACACACAAAACTTTAATTTAATTGGATATTTTATTGTATTTGAGAGACCACATCTCACTCTGTCACCCAGGCTAGAGGGCAGTGGTGCAATCATGGCTCACTGCAGTCTCGAACTCCTGGGCTCAAGCGATCCTCCTGCCTCAGCCTCCTGATAGGACTATAGGCACATGCCACCACTCCTGGCTAATATTTTATTTTTTAAAGAGACACGATCTCACTCTTGCCTAGGCTGTTTTTTTAAGGCCATGTCAAAATGGCTGTATCATACAAAACACTTTGATTTGAATGCTTTAAACGAGGGGTTGCTTTTCCTTTCTCTGCACAGGACCAGATAGTAAATATTTTAGAGTTTGCAGGCCATTCAGTCTGTCTGTGCTGCTGCAGTGCAAAAGCCACCACAGACAATATATAAACAAATGGATATGACCGCGTTCCAATGGAACTTTATTTACAAACTGCACATGACAGGCTAGATTTTGTTAATGGGTCCAAATTTGCTGACCCCTATAACATGACCTGGAACAAAATTATTATGTAAAAATCACTAATCTTAACATAAGGCAGAAGTCATAAAGGAAAGAATATTTTCAATTCAGATCACAAGATGTTAATCTTCTAATACATAAAGAGTTTCTGGAACTCAAGATAAAGACCAGCAACCTAATATAAAAATGGGCAGAGGAACAAACAGTTCATTAAAGAATACAATGGCCCTTAAATGTAGGACAAAATGCTCAATCTCACACAGTAAGAAAGACAAATTAATCTGGTAGACATTGCCAGATCCCCACTGCCTCAATTTGGGGTTGTACTATTTAAACTTCTACCAGTATTATATACAAAAGTAACACTTTTCTACAGCTTCACAAACAGAATAAATAACTCCACTTTTGTACTTCTGCAAATCAGATGCTAAGGAATGCTACCCCAATATAGCTTCTACTAACAGGCAACTGATTAAACCAGGCTATGCCATAAAAATGGAATATTATATAGCAACAAGAGAAGGAAAACAATCTATATACTCAGACATGGAATGAATACATGGTCAAAAAAGGTCGACTGTGGAACAGGGCATATAGCATGCTCCCTTTTTCATGAGTAGAATATTTATATTTGCCAGTATTTCCATAAAGAAGCATTAGATAAAACAAGAAATTAATTTTAAATTGGTCACCTAGAAAGATGAGAGAAGAAAATTAGTGATAATACAAGTGGAAGTGACATTTCTCATTATGTTTCTTTTCATATCATTTAATTTTAACTGTGTGTGTGTATATCACCTGTCCAAGAACTCTAAATTAAAATGAGAGGAAAAAGACATCATGTACAGTAATGGCAAAAGATGAAATATTTAGGAATAAACTTAAGAAATGTGTAAAACCTATCTGGAAAAAAACTTTAGAATTTCTCAAATGACACAGAAAATTGGAAAAAATGGAGAGTATGTGATAAGGTTTGGCTGTGTCCCCACCCAAATCTCACCTTGAACTGTAATAAACCACAAGGGTCAAGGGCAGGGCCAGGTGGAGATAACTGAATCATGGGGGTGGTTCCCCCATACTGTTCTCATGGTAGTGAATACGTCTCATGAGATCTGATGGTTTTATAAAGGGGAGTCACCCTGCACAAGCTCTCCTGCCTGCCACCATCTAAGATGTGCCTTTGCTTCTCCTTTGCCTTCCACCATGATTGTGAGGCCTCCCAAGCCATGTGGAATTGTGAGTCCATTAAATCTCTTTTCTTTATAAATTATCCAGTCTCGGGTATGTCTTTACTAGCAGTGTGAGAACAGACTAACACAGCAAGGTAGAGTGTAACAATGGCCACAGTAAATCCTCCCACCCCTATATCAATACCAATTTGCAATATGACTTTGTCACTCCTCCCATCAAGACTCTGGATGATGGCCGGGTGCGGTGGCTCACGCCTGTAATCCCAGCACTTTGGGAAGCCGAAGCAGGCAGATCACCTGAGCACAGGAGTTTGAGACTAGCCTGACCAACATGGAGAGACCCCGTCTCTACTAAACATACAAAAATTAGCTGGACGTGGTGGCGCATCCCTGTATCAAAAAGACACAGGCACCAACCTGAAGAAGAGCTTGCTGTCCAAATGTGGAATACAAGCATCAATAGGGATAATGACCGCAATGGACTGAAACACTGAATTTGCTTAAACTCATGAGTTCATAATTATAAAACTAATTGGTTATCATTATAGAATAGTAGGAAACGAATTCATTTTGACAACTGGTAAATAAAGGCAAAAAAAAAAAAATCAACCATTTATCCTTTAAAAACTGTACTATTAAGTAACCAAGTACTAGATAAAAGTTTCTCTTTATACAAGTATTTCAGTTGGTAAATGAAGGAATAATAGAATGAGATCATTTTTTTCAATCCCTAAAGATTTAATTCATCTAAGCATAGTGCATCACAAAGACAACCAGACATTACTTGCCTTCTGATGGAACACAATCCCAGTTATGAAATATACTTGGAAAAAAAAAGAATGTGAATCTTATTCATCCTCTAAACCCTAGTAACAATTTACAAGAAATACAAAAGGATATATTAAACTATGTAATGAGGGTAAGGTAAGAACCAGGTACTACGAAATCCATTCTAACAAATAAGTCCCAAAGACAAAAACAAGTAGGGGATAAGGGTTAGGGGTGAGGTAATGGAACCTATAAATGAAGAGAAGATTGATCATAATAGCAATATGTAGACTTTATTAGGATTTTGAATCCAACTGCAGAAATGATTATGAAATCTGAATTCTTAAAGGACTGTGATATTTAAAAGTATTCATTTTTTAGGCATCGAAGTAGTACTGATTATATTTTTAAAAGACTTTCCTCTTTCCTCCCCATCTTTAGAGGTATACACGAAAATACTTATAAATGAAGTGTTAAAATACCTGCCATTTCTTCAAAAATAATGCAGGAACAAGAGACACTGATGGGGTCTTGATGAAATAAAAAGGATATGAGCTGGTCGGTTGCCAAAGGTGGACAGGGGTTACAAACAGCTTTATTATACTCTTCTACTTTTGAATGTGTTTGGCATGATCCACAATAAAAGGTCTTTTTAAAAAACCATAAAAAACATCAAAGAAAATAAAATCTTAGGAGATTTTCTAAAAATACTCTTGCAGTAGAGGAGGACTTTATGAAATAAAATCGACAAGTCCTTTACAGGGAGAATGGGAGAAATGTCTCTTCACCCAAAATAAAACATACGTACCTGGCAACAGCCTATACACAAGCAAGATAAAAATCAGTAACAGGCCGGGCATGGTAGCTCATGCCTGTAATCCCAGCACTTTGGGAGGCTGAGGCGGGTGGATCACCTGAGGTCAGGAGGTCAAGACCAGCCTGGCCAACATGGTGAAACCCTGTCTCTACTAAAAATACCAAAAAAAAAAAAAAAAAATTATCTGGGTATGGTGGTGGGTGCCTGTAATCCCAGCTACTGGGGAGGCTGAGGCAGGAGAATCACTTGAACCTGGGAGGTGGAGGCTTCAGTGAGCCGAGACTGAGCCACTGCATTCCAGCCTGGGCAACAAGAGCAAAACTCCATCTCAAAACAACAACAAAAATATCAATGACAATCTGGGGAAAATGTTTGCAATTTGTAATACAGACTAAAGATTGGTTCTGCTACTCTATGTAAAGAGTACGAATCAGTAAGAAAAAAATGGTTTTTAAAATGTAAAACCTTACTCAGAAAAGAATATAAAATGAAACAGTTATTTTTCACCTATCAATCTGGCAAAAAAACAAAAGCAAAACTCTGCTAACACCATGTTGGTAAGGGCATAAGGTTTAGGGAAACAGGTATCCTTACATTGCGCTAACAGGAGAGGCAATTTGGTAATGCCTATCAGGATTACAAACACACATGTATCTTAATGAGAAATTCTAGGAACTTATCCTCTAGAAATACACTTTTGCAAACTGACATATATACATGGCTATTCACTGCAGTGCCACCTGGAATAGCAAAAGACCAAACACAACCTAAAAGGTGGGACTAGTTCATCAAGTATGGGATCTCTACGAAATGGAGTACTACAGCCAAAAGAACAAGACTTGCTTACTTCTCTGGTGTGGAATGATCTCTAATGTATTCTAAACGACAAAATAAAGCAGGCACACGATCTGTGTAGGAAAGAGGGCACGGCGACGCAGTACATGCATTTGCTTGTGTATGCACAGGAAATCTCAGTAAGAATGTAAAAGACATTGGTAACACTGCCCCTGAGGAGAGAAGATGATTAGGGAGAGGAGAGGTAGGAGAGGAATTTTCAGTGGGGTGTTTTTGCACTTTTTTAGTGTGGTGGGTTTTTTGTTTTAACATCAACCTATTATCTAGTCAAAAAAAATTAAAAATTTAAAGCACTGTCTTGGATTGTCTCTACCTAGGATGCTCAGAGTCATGTTGCAAACACCAAAATTTATGAAAGAATGCTTCCCTGATTATAACAAAGCACAAAATACTCCAAAGTGTAACGAAAAAGCTGATTAGATGGCAAACAGAATCTGTATTAAAGGCCACATAAAAGGGGGTAAACAATATTCTTAAACTTCTCATTCTGAGAATAATTTCAGTGTATATAAATACATACCTACACTTTTATTAATACAACAACAAAAACAACATAAGTTAAAAAGGAAAAGTTTCTAAAAGTGCCAAAGGGCACTAGTGCTCATTGTTTTTAAAATATCCCTCAAAATGTTATACATCTGCCATATGTGTTTGCATGTACACAACTAGTCAAAGCACATACATGCACGGAAGCAATTAGAACCACAGTATATGCTTACATGTTCTTAACATTTCTTATGTGCTTTTCTACATTTCATTTATTTAGGACTTTTATTTATTCATATTTTCTCTTAGGACACTTCACATCAGCATAGCTACTTTGTTCTTTATCATAGCTGCAAGGTTACTAACCCACTATTTAACACCTAGGGTAAGGCACATTAAAACTTACTTTGCTGTGGCTAAGAAAGTAACCTCACCACCAGCCCCAAATTAAAATAGCTTTATTGCTTTTCCCAATTGTAGAACTATATGCTCATTG
Organism: Macaca mulatta; assembly: GCF_049350105.2. Classification (NCBI taxonomy): domain Eukaryota; kingdom Metazoa; phylum Chordata; class Mammalia; order Primates; family Cercopithecidae; genus Macaca; species Macaca mulatta. The sequence continues at coordinate 76,722,723 of NC_133409.1, read as the reverse complement.
GGGGTGGGGAGACAGGAATACAAATACAGAAAAGTTTAAAATCAAACAGTAGCAAATACCAAACCCAGAGACAACTAGCAGAAACTCACTCCCAGTTAAGAATGCCTATGTCCCACACCCTCACCAGTGTGTGTACTTACAAGGTCTCACTTCCTCCCCAAGGGGGGAGGAAATGTAATTACTGGCAACACACCAGTGATAAGCTGGCTTTGAAGCCAGGCACACAGGTTCAAATCCCCACGCCACTGTTTTACCAGTCTTGAAAACTTGGACCAATTCCTTAAAGTCTCGGTCTCGAACTGCCTGAGCCTTGTGACACAAATGAGAAATGAGTAATAAAAATAAAGCCCATAGAACAGGGACTGGCACGTAGGGCCCAGTAAATGCAGGCTACCATGACCTTTCCTTTCTTTTTTTTTTTTTTTTTTAACATTACATGTACATTCGCATGTACTAAGAATTGTGGCATAACTATTTCCTATTTCCAGTCCACCAAAGGTTCTGGAACTAGCCTAGAGTTCAAGGCAAAGTAAAGGGCCTGATAACTGATTCCTACAAAAGGTGGTTCTGCTACTTCGCCAGACAGTAAGGGAACCAGACATTCCCCTACCCACTAGTCACCTGTGAAACAGTAACAACAGTTACTGCATACATATAATTCAAATCCCAGAATGATGGAGGGGAAGATAGAAAGTGTGTCTGAAGAAGTAATGTCAAAAATGTCCAATTTGTGAAAACTATAACCCACAGATCCTAGAAGCTGAATAAATTCCACAGAAAAAAAACAAAACAAAACAAAGAAAACCACAAAAAGAGTCAAGTTTCAGAACATCAGCAACAAAGAGAAAAACCTTAAAATCAGAGAAAGGAGAAAAACAGATATATTATTACATACATTGGAGCAAAGAATAACTGCAGAATTCTCAAGAACAATATGATACAAGCCAAATTCCATCTTAAAAGTGCTGAAAAATAACAAAAACTATCAACCTAGAATTCTATATCCAGCAAAAACATCTTTCAAAAATGATGGCGTAATAAAGGCATTTCAGACAAAAGCTGAGGAAGAATGTCTCACCAGCAAAGCAATACTACAGGAAATGTCAAACGTGCTTTTACCAGAACGAAAATGATACTAGATGGAAAACTGAATCCACACAAAAGAAGGAAGAGCACCAGGAATGGTAAATACAAGGACTATGCAAAAAAACAAAAACAAAAACAAAAACTCACCGTTTAATTTTTCTGAAAGAAAACTAAGAAGATAACTGACTTTTAAAACAAGAATAACAACAACATATTTTGGAGTCTATAATACTGGGGAATAAAATGTATGACAAAAATACAAAGGCCAGGCACAGTGGCTCATGCCTGTAACCTCAGCATTTTGGAGGCCGAGGTGGGCAGATCACATAAACAGGAATTTAAGACCAGCTGGCGCAAAGTGGAAAGAACCCGTCTCTACAAAAAATACAAAAATTAGCTGGGCACGGTGGTCTGCCCCTGTAGTCCTAGCTACTTGGGAGGTAGAGGTGGGAGGATCACTTGAGCCCAGGAGGTTGAGGCTGCAGTGACCTGTGATTACACCACTGCACTCCTGCCTGGGTGACAAAGCAAGACTCTGTCTTAAAAAAACAAACAAACAAATAGCACATAGGACAGGAAAGGGAAATAGAAGTCTACTGTTACAGAGTTCTTATGTGCGAGGTGCTGTAGTATCTGAATTTCAAATGCCCTAAGATACACATGCTTATTGTGAACCTGAGAGCGATCATGGAAGGGAGAGGGAGGGACGGAGGGAGGAAAAAATGGAAAGGAGGATTGTGAATTCTGAGAACCATGGCCTAATGTAAAGCAGCTTTTGATGTCCAGTAATCAGACATTTCATTATTTCAAATTAATTTCTACTCCAATTACTTCAAATAATTATAGTTTTGGAGTATGTGTAAAATTCAGATATACTTCTTTAAACAACAGAAGTCAAACTAAATCAATGGCTGGTGGGAATATAAAATGGTACAGCCATGGTAGAAAACAGTTTGGCAGTTCCTCCAAAAGTTAAACACGGAATTACTATATGATCCAGCAAATTCCACTCGAAAGAACTGAAAGCAGGGACTCGGATACTTGTACACCAAAGTTCACAGCAACACCACTCACAATAGCCAAAAGGAGGCAGCAACCCAAATGTCCATCAATAGATGAACAAACAAAATACAAAGGAATATTATTCAGCCATAAAAAGAAATGAAATTCGGATACATGCTACATTACAGATGAACCTTGAAAACATTATGCTAACTGAAATAAGCCAGACACAAAAGGACAAATAGGCTGGGCACGGTGGCTCATGCCTGTAAATCCCAGCACTTTGGGAGGCAGAGGCAGTTGAATCACTTGAGGTCAGAAGTTTGAGACCAGCCTGGCCAACATGGTGAAACCCCATCTCTACTAAAAATAGAAAAAATCAACTGGGCATGGTAGCAAACACCTGTAATCCCAGCTACTTGGGAGGCTGAGGCAGGAAAATTGCTTGAACCCGGGAGGTAGAGGGTGCAGTGAGCCAAGATGGCACCATTGCACTCCAGCCTGGGTGACAGAACGAGGCTCCATCTCAAAAAGAAAAAAATGACAAATCCATGATTCCACTATGTGAGATACCTAGAACAGGCAAACGAAGCCAGAAAGTAGAATGGGGGTTACCAGAGGATATAGGGAGGGGGAAATGGGGAGTTATTGTTTAATGCAATACAGAGTTTCTATTTGGGATGGTGAAAAAGTTCTAGAAATAGTGGCAACGGTTACATATCATTGCGAATGTATCTAATGTCTCTGAATCATTTACTTAAAATGGTAAATTTTATGTCATGTATTTTTACCACAATTTTTATTCTTTCTTTTTTTTTTTTTTTTTGAGACAGAGTCTCGCTCTGTCACCCAGGCTGGAGTGCGGTGGCGCAATCTCGGCTGACTGCAAGCTCCGCCTCCCGGGTTCACACCATTCTCCTGCCTCAGCCTCCTGAGTAGCTGGGACTACACAGGTGGCTGCCACCACGCCTGGCTAATTTTTTGTATTTTTTAGTAGAGACGGGGTTTCACCATGTTAGCCAAGATGATCTCAATCTCCTGACCTCGTGATCCACCCACCTCGGCCTCCCAAAGTGCTGGCATTACAGGCGTGAGCCACCATGCCCGGCCATATTTTTATTCTTTTTTAACTAAGATTTTGTATACTTTCTAGAGGTTTATCTATATTTATTCATTTTAGGGTTTTTTTTTTTTTTTTGAGACAGAGTCTTGCTCTGTCACCCAGGCTGGAGTGCAGAGGCACGATCTTGGCTCATTATAGCCTCCACCTCCCAGGTTCAGGCAATTCTCCTGCTTCAGCCTCCTGAGTAGCTGGGATTACAGGCATGTGCCACCATGCCCGGCTAATTTTTTTGTATTTTTAGTAGAAACAGGGTTTCACCATGTTGGCCAGGTTGGTCTTGAGCTCCTGGCCTCAAGTGATCCACCCGCCTCTGCCTCCCAAAGTGCTGGGATTACAGGCATGAGCCACCGCACCCAGCCTTATCACTATTTTCAAAAGACCATACATATAAATAAAAATGTACAATTGTGGAATAAACCTGAATGGTACCCTAACTGCATGCTCCTTCCTTCTATGGAGTTAGCCTTATTCAGCTAATAGCTGGTGTACCCAAGCACAGGCCCAGCCCCTGGCAGCCAGCAGTGCCATGCACTGAAAAGTCAAAGAAATGAAGATATCCTCTTAAAAGTGACCTGCCAGGAGGCCTTCGGGAAAAATAAAATACTTTAAATACAGTTACCAAGCATTATCAGATGTACCCAGCTTGACAATGAAAAACCACTATCAAATATTTGCTTAAGGGAGCGCTTGGGGGTTATATGTAGGCCCATGACCTTTACCCCAACTTCAGAAAGTAGAAAAAAAAAGAGAAGCCAAGAGAAGAGACTCCCCCAGCAAACTCGAAAGATAATGTGCATGTGAGCACACCCAGTTGCACTGGGACTCTTGCTTACTCCTCCCATCCACGCGTTGACTACAACTTCGCTATACTAGCCTTCCCATTCGTGTTTAACCCACTTGTCTGTCACATCTTAAAAAGGAAAAAGAAACTCTCCCTCAACCCCACATATTCCTTTGAGTAATACCTTAACATCAAGAAATTCAAATTTCAGAGAAGTTTTCCACGTGCCCTGTGTCCACTTCATCTGCTACTCACTCTTAACCCTGCACTAGTCAAGCCTTGCCCACACTGACACCACTGAAACGGCTCTGACCAAGGATACCGGCAGCCTTCTTACTGCTAAATCCAATCACCATGCTAGGCCCTCATCCCACCTGACTGCCTGGCTGCATCCGACACTGCTGTCTACTCTTCCTTCTTGAAACACTCTCCTCTCCTCCCCTGGCCTCTCCACACCTGCCCTCCTCTGGTTTTCTTCCCTCCTTTCCACCTTTTCTCCTTGCCCAGGCGTTAGCCAGACCACACTCTAAATGTCTGTGTTCCCCAAGGTTCTGCACTCTTCTTACTCTAGACATTCTCCCTGGGTGACATCCACTCTGACAATGTCACCCGCCATCTTTCTACTGATGAATCCCAAGTCCATTTCTTACATCTTTCCTCCTGAGGTTCAGACTTGTAAACCTGTCGCCTATCAGATTCCTGCACGCAGTTCCAAGGGCACACACACCACATCAAGCAAGGCCTCAACAGCATTCCACACAAAACCTGCCTTCTCTCCAGCATTCCCCAGCCTTCTAGATGGAACCTCTCCTATCCACTCGCCCAAAAGAAACTGAAAGGTACTCCTGACTCCTCCTCTCATTCCTTTCCACCTCTAAGAAAGGCCTGAAATCTACTTTCTAAATATTGCTACAATCTACTCACTTCTCTCCATCCCATGTGTGAGTTCCATAGTCCAAGTCATCTTTAACTATTTTCATTCACTTCAAAAGCCTCCTCCAGGCTTCCCACACCTCCTGAGCCTTGCTCCAATTCCTCTTCCGCCTGCAGCTGCAAGATCTTTCGAATATGCACACTAAGCATTGCCGCTCTTGACTCAAACCTTCCAGTGCTTCCCACAGCTCTTGCAACAAAGTCCAAGCACCATGCCTGGAACACAGTAGATGCTCAACATCTATCTGTTCACTAAATAAACCCCAATGTTAGTATACATGGCTTATAAAGAGGTTGACCATGTATCCTCATCTATCCAGGCCAGCCCCAGTTTATGCCTGTTATCTCAGTGTAATGAAGGGTACCCTCTTTTTTCTTGAAAGTATTCCAGTTTGGACCAAAAAAAAAAGTATATGATCACCTGACCCTGAACACCTCCATGGCCTTATCACTTACAATTCTTACCTTCAATTATAAATTCCAGATTTATTGAACTATTTTCTTTTCTTTTCTTGAGACAAGGTCTCACTGTCACACAGGCTGGAGTGCAGTGGTGCATCACAGCTTACTGCAGCCTCAAACTTCTGGGCTCAAGTGATCCTACTGCCCCAGTCTCTCAAAGTACTGGGATTACAGGCATGGGCTACCACACCCGGCCTGAACTATTTTCAATTCCATAAACATGTCACAACCTTCCCTCTTTCTTCGCCTGACCAAATCCTACTCACCTTTCAGGTCTCAGCTTAGATTTCACTAGTGGGAAGCATTCTATGACGTGCAAAATCTGTTAGGTATCCATCCCTCCCATGGACCGCCTTATAACACTACCCTTCCCCTATCATTTTATGGCTGCTGTACTATTGTTGCTTGTGGACATGTCTATATTCTCTAAACTGTAAGCTCCCTCTCGGTCTTGCTCAGCACAGTACCTGACACAGCCATTGACCAGGTAGCACGGCATCTGCCACCTAAAAGGTGCTTACAGAGTTCAAGTTTCACTGCCATTTCCAAATAAATTCAATCTTACTAAGTTTTCAAAGTATAGAAAGTATAGTTTTTTTTTTTAAATAAAAAACCTCATTTAGTCTAGGTTTACTGACCCAGCTAAAAGAACCAAAAGCCAATACTTTAACAGGCAATCATTAAACTTTTAAATTTATAAATTAAACTTTATTTTGCAAAAAGCCAATGCTTATCCCCTTTCATGTCTTAATTACACTTTTTCTAAACCTCTACCATGGTTTGGGGGAAGAATTTTCTCCTAGTAGCCTACCCAGTTTTTTCTGCTTAAAGTCATCAGAGCCAATTCTAAAATTCTGCATTCTCCGGGTGGGTAAAACCAATGACCAGCTACCAGATTGAAGCTAGGTAGCTGGTATGTTTCTATTTTATCCACACATATTGAATAAGCAGTGATTACCATGGGTGCTGTTCTAGGTGGACATAGTGGTGAAAAGCCAGGAACAAGATGTTCTCCTTCTCTCAGAAGCATTGTTTTAGGAGGAGACAGAGCCATTAACACGCAAAGCAATTCCGGGTGGCAGTGAGAGCAATTACAGAAGCTAATCAGACGATGCGACAGAGTAAGGGCTTTAAAGGAGGTGGCTGAGGAGGGGTCTTGCCAGCGAGGAACGGGGGCTAGGGAGCATGTAGGGTGGGTGGGGGGTGGCAGGAGGCCCAGATAAAGGGCTGTGTAAAGCCAGGTCAAAACAATGCCAGAGGCCAAACAACGCAAAGGTACATTTACCAAGAGAGTTATAAAAATTAATGCCTTATTTTCAGCAGGGCTTCCCTGCTGCTGTTTCTGTGCAAATAAATTAGCATTCAGAGATGAAAAGGAATATTTACATAACCTACGAATAAAATATACTAAAAAATACATTACAGGATTTTAGCACTACTAAAACCAGAACAGACGACGTGTAACTTATGATGAAGCTTCCTCCCTCCTTCCTGGGCCCACCATGGAAATTATTAACCTGTCAGCATAGCTACACATAGCCTGGCTCCTTCCCAGCAAGGCTTCTCCACACTCCTGCTTGCCACTTCAATCCCAAACACTCAACAATCGAAATGGATGAAATTTAAAAATATGTATTTTCTAGTAAGAAAACTCCTATAGAATATACAGCATTTGGGTTATTCAGCTTTTCCAAAGATCTACACCAACAGGAAAACTTTAGCCTAACCATTTTTCTTGGTCTTTTTAAAGTGAGCACTACAAGGCTGGGTGCAGTGGCTCATAACTGTGATTCCAGAATTTTGGGAGGTGGAGGTGGGCAGATCGCTTGAGCTCTGGAGTTCAAGATCAGTCTGGGCAACATGGAAAAACCCCATCTCTACCAAAAACACAAAAACTAGCCAAGCGGTGTGGTGCGTACCTGTGGTCTCAGCTAACTGGGAGGCTGAGGTCAGAGGATCACCTGAGCCCAAGAGGTGGAAGTTGCAGTGAGCTGAAATCATGCTACTGCATTCTAGCTTGGGTGACAGAGCCAGACCCTGTCTCAAAAACAAAAACAAAAACAAAAAAACCTACAGACTCTCCTAGTTTCATAAAAAGCTTACTCTGAAAGTATAATTAAGAATCTTTTTTTTTTTTTTTTTGAGATGGAGTCTTGCTCTGTTGCCCAGGCTGGTGTATAGTAGTAGCGCTATCTGGGCTCACTTCTCCACTTTCCAGGTTCAAGCAATTCTCATCCCTCAGCCTCCCAAGTAGCTGGGACTGCAGGCACATGCCACCACGCTCGGCAAATTTTTGTATTTTTAGTTGAGACTGGGTTTCACCACGTTGGCTAGGCTGGTCTCAAACTCCTGGCCTCAGGTGATCTGCCTGCCTTGGCCTCCCAAAGTGCTGGGATTACAGGTGTGAACCACCACACTCCGCCAAGAAGAATCTTCTCTTAATGACTCAAGTCACCATCATAACCATGAATTATTGTGTAAGGTGAAAGACACTGAATACTTATTTCCCAGCTCTCAGCTTTCATACATGAAAAATGACAGGGTCAGCCTAGATGATCTGCAAGTCTCTGGGCCTTTTCAAAGAATTTAAATACTTTATATCAAAGTATTTAAAGAACATTAATAAAGTGAAACATACAGATCTTTAAGCTACTCAAAATAATACTTCTCCTTAAGGTCATTGACATAAATACACATACAACTAGGTTCCACGAGGAATGCGGGTCTCTGCTTTAAGCCACACTTGGCATGAGGCCGGTAATCTTGTTTTGTTTTGTTTCTTGAGACGGAGTCTCGCTCTGTCACCCAGGCTGGAGTGCAGGGGCGCCATCTCTGCTCACTGCAAGCTCCGCTTCCTGGGTACACGCCATTCTCCCACCTCAGCCTTCCGAGCAGCTGGGACTACAGGCGCCTGCTACCATGCCCGGCTAATTTTTGTATTTTTAGTAGAGATGGGGTTTCACCGTGTTAGCCAGGATGGTCTCAATCTCCTGACTTCGTGATCTGCCCGCCTCGGCCTCCCAAAGTGCTGGGATTACAGGCGTGAGCCACCGCGCCGGCCCAGTATTCTTAACTACGATTTATTTTTATCAGTAGTTCCTCTTCAGGGCAATTTCTCTTCTAGATTCATACAGCTAACATAAACCTCACCACAGAACTACAGCTGGCTTTTACTGCACCACAAAGGTAGGCTTAAGGACATGGTTAAAATACTGCCAAAGAGAGTTAAATAGGAAAAATACAATTTGAAGAGCTAACTTCAAGTTTATTACACAAAAATGGAAGAATGAATCATACTTGGACAAAGGAAGAGATTTTGCCTAACAGCAGCCGACAGAGTTGGGAAAAGGGGACCACATGAGGGATTCATCAGATGAGAAGGCAGAGAAGCCAAAGACAATCTAGTCAGGGGGGCCGTAAGGGACACCTGCGCAGCAGGACGGGAACCTCTCACCAGAATTTTGCCAGGATCTTTCGTGCCTTCCAGCTGACCCTTCTTGCAAACCATTAAACACTGAAAGTGTTACAAAAGCACCTCTGATCATTTTGTAAATTATGATATGGCACTAGGATACTGATTTATTAAGGGAGTCGAGTCAATCAAGTTACAAGAGTAAAGAACAAAACAGTATCAAATTCAGCATCTACTATCAATTCTTTTCGAAGTCCAACATTGGGTCCACAAGAACCATACTCTAACCTAAGCAACCCCAAGAACTAGCCATAGATCTCAAAACTATGACTAATAGAAGAGTATCACACAGCCTGTATTCTACACAGTCATGTTACCAGATTCACCAACGCTCTCTATGCTTTGTATAAAATATGTGGCATGTTGAGCTCCTGCATTTAGCAGGATACTCTCTAGTACACAGGGGCAATTCTGACCCCACCAACTGAGTCACATACTTACCACGAACCAGTTGTGATTACAGTAAGTTATTATTGTAGCCATGCAACTGAATTATTACATAGCTAATGAAACATGAGTTCAAAAAAGAGTAATTGTTTCCAAGAAATCTAAGTAGATGGCTAAAAAGTTTACTGTCAAAGTAAGTGTAGTTGAGACAACAGTTAGACAAATGGGGCCTACATTTGCGGTGCAGTAAAAGCCAGCTGCAGTTCTATGGTGAGGTTTACGTTAGCTGCATGAATCTACAAGAGAAATTGCCCTGAAGAGGAACTGCTGATAAAAATAAATCATAGTTAAGAATACTGGGCTGGGCGTGATGGCTCACACCTGTAATCCCAGCACTTTGGGAGGCCAAGGCAGGCAGATCACCTGAGGTCAGGAGTTCGAGAACAGCACGGCCAACATGGCAAAACCCCATCTCTCCTAAAAATACACACACAAAAAAATTAGCCAGGTATGGTGGCAGACGCCTGTAAGCCCAGCTACTCGGAAAGCTGAGGCAGGAGAATCACTTCAACCTGGGAGGTGGAGGTTGCAGTGAGCTGAGATCATACCATCGCACTCCAGCCTGGGCAACAAGGGGAAAACTCCATCTCAAAAAAAAAAAAAAAAAGACAAATGGGAAAGGGCCACCCGCGGTAGCTCAAGCCTGTAATCCTGAAATTGTCTTTGCAAAATCATGACTGAGACAATGAAGGAGATCTAACTTAACTGACCCCATCGTGCTTCTAACTTCTAAGCTGTCCTTGTTCACTCCTGGACGTAGGCTGAACAAACTTTGGGAATTCATAGTTTAAAACAAAGATGTTTAAAACAACGATGACGGCCAGGCGCAGTGGCTCATGCCTGTAATCCCAGCACTTTGGGAGACCGAGGTGGGCAAATCATTGAGGTCAGAAGTTCAAGACCAGCCTGACCAACATGGTGAAACACCATCTCTACTAAAAATACAAAAAATCAGCCGGGCATGGTGGTGTGTGCCTATAGTCCCAGCTACTCAGGAGGCTGAGGCAGGAGAATCCCTTGAACCTGGGAGGTGGAGGCTGCAGTGAGCTGAGATTGCACCACCGCACTCCAGCCTGCCCTTTCCCAAAGCAGACCTCCTTCTTGCATGGGGACTAGATTGCCTTTGTAAGGCTAACATTAGCCACAAGATTAAAAATTACAATTTAGGAGTCATGCAGCTGGAGGCTATAAGATTCTGATCCTCTCTAAACTGCTCCTAAGATCATTGCTTGAGATATTTTGCAGACCCTGCCCTTGATGGATCAGCTGGCACCACCTAGATCAATAAACGGGCTCATCTGATCTTGTGGCCCCCACCCAGGAACTGACTCAGCACAAGACAGCTTTGACTCCCTATGATTTCATCCCTGACCAATCAGCGCTCTTGGCTCACTGGCTTCCGCCACCCACCAAGCTGTCCTTAAAAACTCTATGGGTAGACTGATTTAGGTAATAATAAAAATCCGGTCTCCCGTACTGAATGAATTACTCTTTCTCTATTGCAATTCTCCTTGTCTTGAGAAATCGGCTCTGTCTAGGCAGCAGGCAAAGTGAACCCATTGGGCAGTTACAACCCCAGCATTCTGGGAGACTGAGGTGGGCAGACAGCTTGGGGCTAGGAGTTTGAGACCAGCCTGGCCAACATGGTGAAACCCCGTCTCTACTAAAAGTACAAAAATTAGCCAGGCGAGGAGGCATGTGCCTGTAATCCCAGCTATGCGGGAGGCTAAGGCAGGAAAATCACTTGAACTTGGGAGGCAGAGGTTACAGTGAGCCAAGATCATGCCACTGCACTCCAGCCTGGGCAACAGAGTGAGACGCCATCTCAAAAAAAAAAAAAAGACAAATGGGAAATAATTTTTTAAAATCTAGAATTCTGTACTCATGATGCTTTGAAATTGTCTTCAAACTATTTAAGCTCTTCTAAAAGAAACAAAAAATGAGAATTGCCATGAATTGAGTATGGACTATGCAAAATGGATCACTTAGCACTGTAATCAGAACTACACAAAGACCACAGCTGTCTATCAAAGGATTGGTGAGTAAATGCACATTATACATTTTAAGTTAAAATAAGATAATCAGTACAGTTAACCCTTGAACAACACAGGTCTGGTCCACTTTACATGCACCGTTTCTTCTATTTCTGCCACCCCTCCCTCCTTTTCCTCCACCTACTCAATGTGAAGAAAATGAGGATGAAGGCCTAATGCTCTACTTCCACTTAGTGGTAAACATATTTTCTCTTCTTTATGATTTTCTCAATAACATTTTCTTTAGTTAATTTACTGTAAGAATACAGTATGTAATACACATAACATACAAAATATGTGTTAACTGTTTACGTTATAAGGCTTCCAGTCAACAGCAGGCTATTAGTAGTTAAGTTTTGGGGGAGTCAAAAGCTATACTTGAATTTTCAACTGGGCAGGCGGTCGGTGCTCCTAACCCCCATGTTGTTCAAGGGTTAACTGTATTTCCTTTGCAATCTTCATTTTCGTCAATTCTTCAACCCTTGTCCTAAGCATCCTCCCATTGCTGGCACCAACTAAGCGGCACAGAAAGGCTTAGAAGGGCTTCATCTCCTTGAAACCACCCTTGCAAAATTATACCTGAGGAAATTACGACAGTGAAAGAAAGGAGACCTAACCAACTCCATCTTGCTTCTAACCTTTAAGCCGTCCTTGCTCATTCCTGGGTGTAGGCTGGAACTAACTTTGGGAAAGAATTTGATGCATGGTTTGACTCTGAAACAAAACCGGTAACAGCCCTTTCCTGAAAAGACCCCCTTCTTGCCTGGGGTCCAGTCTGCCTTTGCAGGACTAACAAAATAACTACAAGAAATTACAATTTAGGGGTCATGTAGCCTCTGGCTTCAAGAGTCTGAACCTCCCCAAATTGCTCCTGGTGACAACATCACTATTATAAAACCTAAGATGAGTGATTAAGATATTTGCAGACCCTGCACTCCACCGACCCAGACCGGTAATCTGGCCCAACCAGTTCTGCCATCCCCCCCAGGAACAGAAGACATTCAGAAAACCTCACACTTCAACCCCCTAAGATTCCATCTGCAACCTGACCAATCAGCACTCCCCACTTCCCAACCCCCTACCCGCCAAATCATCTTTAAAAACTCCGACCCCGAATGCCTGGGGAGACTGATTTGAGCAATAAACTCAGGTCTCCCGCACAGCCAGCTCTGTGTGCATTACTCTTTCTCCATGGCAATTCCCGTGTCTTGATACATCGATTCTGTCTAGGCAGCGGTCACGGTGAATCCACTGGGCAGCTGCATCATGAGGATTTGATAAGTGCACTGGAGTCAACAAGATAAAAGCAAGACAAGCATATAGTTTTTAACTGTTAGGTTATGTTACCTGTATGGTCACATTACCTGTGGCAAATCTGTTTTACGTTAACATGGGCATGTGATACCCTACCTTGTTTTAACCTGACTGACTCTCTCAGCTGAGAGAGCCGGACAGACTCCATTTTGGTTTCTTTGCAGCCCCCTGAACCCCCTCCCTTAAGGACATAACTGGTGCAAGCTGACTCCAAGCACATCCAGGAATGCACTTACTGATAAGATCCTAAGACAAGCTGTACCAGTCGCTCCCGGGAACACGCTCGGTTGATGGTACCCAAAGCCCCTGCGATTATTGCTTTGTGAGAGTTTAAGCCCCTGCACCTGGAACTGTTTATTTTCCTGTAAATGTTTCTGTAACCACTTATCTTTCCATTTTTTGCCTGTTCTGCTTCTGTAAAAATTGCTTCAGCTAGACTCCCCCTCCCCTATTTAGACCAAGGTATAAAAAGAAATCTAGCCCGTTCTACGGGGCGAGAGAATTTTGAGCTCTAGCCATCTCTCGGTCACTGGCAATAAAGAACTCCTGAATTAGCCTCAGTGTGTGGCATTCTCTCTACAACTTGCTCAGTTAAAACAGGCAGACTCATACAAATGCCAACCAGTAAGAGATGGCACTGTTCTCGCCTTAATACTATCAAGCAACTTAATCTACACAGCAAACTTAATTTAGGAATATGTTTATACTGATTACCAATAGATTGGATATTTGAAGATATTAAGAATTTATTCTGAATTTTTAAGTATAACAGGAATTACAGTACTTGTCTACAGTTTTGGAGATACATATTAAAATACCTACCATGAAACGACATCTGGAATTTGCTTCAAAATAATGAGGAAAGGGGAAAACAGGGGAGGGGGGGCTAGAGGAAACAAAACGGGCCAGGATCACTGTGGAGGCGGGTGATGGGTACACAGGCGAGTGTCACTGTGCTGTTCTACTTTTGTCCATGTTTAAAGTTTTTATAAATAGAAAGTTAAAATAGAAAATATTGAATCACGCCAAACCATTGAGATGATAGTTTAAAAAGCCACAGTGTAGTAAATTCTTATCATTTTATGTTGCCTCAGCATGCACTGTGAAGGTAAGTGGGACCTTCTCAGAGCAGAAGCAGGGCTCCGTCACCCTGGACACAGCACAGGGTGCAGTTCTACACCTCCTCCCAGTTCCTCAACATGGCCAATCCAGAATCCTGCCTTAGGTGACTTCCTCCTGGCGACCACCTCCCCATGGGAAAGCTACACACAGCCTACTTCACTGGCCCCGACCCTCACACCCCACATGGGCTGTGCAGTCACGGTGTGACCTCCTGGAACCAATTAAACCTCCCTGAGGGAAACCTGTTTGGACCCCATGAAGGCATTGGCCCATGAGTCTCTACGTGGGTCTCTCTCACTCCCTTCATGATTCCTGACCTTCAAGCTCCCGGGCCATCCTGTGTGTGACCTCCAGGCATGCTGTGTACTCCCAGGGCCTGCAGGTAATAAAATCTGTATTTCCATCTTGTGCCTCTCTCTTAATCATTGGGGGATGCTCTTCATCTTTTTTTTTTTTTTTTTTGAGACGGAGTCTCGCTTTGTTGCCCAGGCTGGAGTGCGGTGGTGCGATCTCTGCTCACTGCAAGCTCCGCCTCCTGGGTTCACGCCATCCTCCTGCCTCAGCCTCCCAGTAGCTGGGACTACAGGTGCCAGCCACCATGCCCGGCTAATTTTTTGTATTTTTGTAGTAGAGACGGGGTTTCACCGTGTTAGCCAGGATGGTCTCGATCTCCTGACCTCGTGATCTGCCCGCCTCGGCCTCCCAAAGTGCTGGGATTACAGGCGTGAGTCACTGTGCCCGGCCCGGGATGCTCTTCATCTTAAAGACCCTAAATTAAAACACACAGATGTGGAATTTTTTAGCACGAGTAATATGAAATTCCAGTGATATACTTCATATTAAAAATAATCACTTAATAGAACCAGGAAAGAATAAAGATTCATTGAATCTCCAAATTCTAAGCCAAGATGATGCTATTTCTTCTAAGCCCATAAGAGCATTCTGACCCAGTTCTCAGGGTTCCAGATGCTTTCTTCTACTGCTGCTCTCAAGACTGCTCGGGCTTCAGGAAGTTTACACTAAAACCTGCAAACAGTGACCCTCATCGGAAGAGAAATGCAGTGAGTACTCGCTGATCAGAAATGGTTTCATCAGCCAGAAATCTAGCCGTCTGAAAGCACTTTGCTTACGTCTAGGTGGCCACCAGTCGAGTGAACAGCGTGATAATGGTAACAGCCAAATGGTCTGATGGGCTGTCTGTATTCACTTTCAGTATACCCAGGAAACATAATCTGAAATTCTGTATCAGACAGAATCTCAAATTCAAGATATTAGAGGTTTTTAAAAATTTATTTACAAATTTTTTTCTCCCAGCTGATGTGACTGGGGTATTCCTGATGTAGAGAAGGATACTGTGTCAATCCCTCTGATGCTCTCTTACTGACTGACTTAAATGGAGCACAGGACTTTCCTAGTGTGGCTTTAATAAGATACAATCAATTAAGTTTTAAGAAGGCATAAAGTAAGGCTTAAATCCAGTATCAAAGCGAAATGAGTGTTAACTCCTGCAGTTAGCTTTGGCCAATAAAGGCAAGCTCAACTCTTAAAAGACAAGAAAAGAAAAGAAAGAAGTTGTAAAAGTCAATCATTTTGGGTGTGGTAAAAACTCTCCAATGGTTTTATTGCCAAATAAATGTCAAAGCCCCTGTGGTCACCTGGGCCTCCCCAGCCCAGGGAGCAGGCCCTCTTCCCTGTGCTCCCTCAGCTCCAGCCTCACTGCGCAAGCACCACCCTGAGGGTCTGCTCTTTCCTGAGATGCAAAGACACCGCCACCTTCCCTTAGGTCTCTACCTGAGTGTCACCTTCCCAGTGAGGCTGTCTTGTTTTTTTCACCTGCTTTCAGAACCCTAGTGAAACCATGAAACAACTGGAGGGGACAGGAGAATCCAAACAGCTCTGTATCACATTAAGAAGCTCTGAGTTTTGCAGAGATTCGGGTCCCAATACTGTGCACAACCAGCAAGGTGGTTCCCATGCCCTCAAGTAGCACAGCAAGAAGTGGTGGAGAGAGCTACTAAACTGCGGGGCAGCAGGAAAGGCCGAGAGAGGAGACCGGAGGGCAAGATGGGGTCCCACCTCCAAGGCCATGGCACTAGGTTACCATCCCCACCCTCAAATTATGCTTAACCCTGGGCAAGAGGCGGCGGCCTGGGAACTAATTATAAGTCTGCTTCCCCAGCAGGACGGGGATGTAATTTGTTGGAAATTATTACAGAAAAGTAAAATTATAATTTCCCCCCCCCTTGGACTATGCAATGGAATTCACACCTGAATCCATTCAATTACTTGTATTTTACAGATAAGGACACTGAAGCATTAAGTAACTTTCCAAAGTAATATATTAATAACTGGACTGGGATTTGAACCCAGGCTCCTAATCTCTATGCTATACCACCACTATTACATGAAAATACATATGCTTCATAATCAGGTAGAACTAATTTTATTCATTCATTGCATCTCTAATAAAAGACACAATTTCTCTTTTACTCTAAATATAAAATTCAAGAGAAACAAAACACTAATGAAGGAAATAGGCTTTTATGTAATAGCTATAATGAATCACAGAGGAATGCCAATGACCTCAACATTAATTCATTACATATACACATCCCCACACACAAATAACAGTAATTATACACAAGGACAATTCATTGATACCTAACACCAAAATGGTACTATGAAGTCCAGTGTTTTTAAGTAAACCTGTATTTTATTAACTGAATCTATATACATTTTAAAGAGTTAAAGATCCCTGACAATTCAGCAGCTGGGAATCCCTTCTCTAGAATAAGCTCTGGGTATTGCAAACCAGGTAAACAAAACACACCAAATAACAGCTTACCTGGAAATCAAAAGGAGCAGATCCATCTTAACCATTTCAAGATGCTATGTCCTTGGCCACAAAGGATTTAGAACAAGCCTGGGCACAGAAAGATTACTTGCCTCGAACGTTCACTGGTTCCTAAGACTGGCTTAGTGTAACTAGTCCCAGATAAAATTTTAGAGCACAACCAGGGAAACTGGACATTTACACTTCTCTAAAATGCACTTTCTGTCCCACAAGGTCAGTCACTAAAATAGGAGCTCTTTAAATGAGACCTCGAACTAAACATGCCTTCAAGTATTTAACGCCATTCCCTAGAGAAATCATCCTCTTCTACACCATGAATAACATAATGTCAGAATATTTAACTAGCACTTCCACATAAAATTTTCACACTATAGCCTCTTTATTGATATAAATTTATTTTTACTCTTACGTTTCCAATGGCTAAATGGAGGGAAAAAGGTTAGAGGGTCTATTTCTGACTACAAATACTGAGCTGTCTCACTGTACACTATGTATATATACTTCTACCATAGCAACGGTACACCTAATTGAAGATATCTAAGTGCCTGTGTTCTCCATTAGACTGTAAATTGTTTGGATAGAAAAATGTACATGCATTTTCACTTACAGTGTAAATTCTGGAGAGAGACTGAATGGAAAAAAAAAAAAAAAAAAACCACCCATGGCCAAGCACAGTGGTTCATGCCTGTAACCCTAGCACTTTGGGAGGCCAAGGTGGGCAGATTGCTTGAGCCCAGGAGTTTAAGACCAGCCTGGGCAACATGGCAAAACACTATCGCTATAAAAAATACAAAAATTAGCCAAGTATGGTGATGCATGCCTGTAGTCCCAGCTCCTCGGGAGGCTGAGGTGGAAGGATTGTTTGAGCCCGGGAAGTTGGGGCCGCAGTGAGCTGCCACTGTACTCCAAGCCTGGGCAACAGGGTGAGGTTCTGTCTCAAAAAAACAAAATTTGATTTTTGGTAGCAATGTAACATACTTAATATTTCTGTCAATATCTCTTGATGTTCATGCACAATAATATTCTAATGTTAACCACAGCCAGTAACAATTACAAGTGTTCCTTCCATAATTCATGGTACAGCATATGCTGTTCACAGATCCCACAAGAAACAGAACAGTGCAGTTCAGTTGCCACCTTGTTCAAATGCCAACAAGGGCTTCACGATCTGCTGCCCTGCTCTTGTTTAGACACTCGTTACTTCTTACTGATTCTACAGAGGCAGGTCATATGAACACAGACAGCATGCCCATGCCTTCATGCATATGGGTCCTATCATAATGCATGGGTTGATTTGATTATTCAGAGGTAGATTTATCTAGTTTGGGGGCTATACCCATTCTTTTTTTCTGGCTTTGACAAACATTTGTTTCTTTACTTCTTTAAAGCTTCTAAGTGGGCAAACAGGAAAAATGAAGCCGCTAAAATTCAAATTCATCAAAATTAGGTATGGGCACTTATGACACAAATAACATTAAAAACTGGATTTACACAAAGGCATGTATTATCTGACTTATAAAATAATTTAAGAACAGGATTCTTTCAGGTAGCAATCTCTCCTAGTGAATCAAAAGTTATTTTCATTATATAATCACGGTAGGAACATACTATGCAATGCAAATAAATCTGGACTGATCACTCTTTTAAACTGTATCGCATGTTTTCTGGCTAACTTAAAAGGCAATAGGAAGAGCAGTAACCAGCCTCCACAGTAATCTGAGATTCTAATAGTGTTGAGACATTTTGCATATAATACCAATGATAAATCAAAAGAACTGAAAAGTTACTGACAACACTACAAGTTGGTGAGACACTAAATAGCTTCTGAGAATATTTTACTGATCTTTGATTTTCTGCATCATTTGAACCCAGTTAAATAAAAGAATCCTTTAAGCACACAAGTGTTCGCTGCATCAGCATGCTAGGGCAGCCACCCATTTTTCAGCCTCACAGATCTTAGGGACCAGCCAAGGACAGAACCCAAGTTCTTCCTTTTATTTTTCCATCCCTCACAACAGTGGTTCTGAAAGTTAGGTCCCTAGACCACCAGCATCAGCATCACCTGGGAACTGGTAGAAATGTGTGTTCTCAGCCCCACCCCAGACCTCCTGAATCAGAAACTCTGGATAATTGAACAAGCTCCCCGGGTTGGTGACTGTGATGCAGCTAGTTAGAGTACCACAGCTCTACCACGAATTCCTAACCCTTAGGAAATATCATCGCTTGTAAAATATTGATGGGCTTTAGTTCAATTTCTCTCTCAGATGGAAGCTTATTACCATTGCCATATCTTTCTGTATAGCAGAGTCCTAATGAATCAGAGAACAGGGCAGTTTGAAAACAAATTTTAATACTTGTAGCATTTTAGAGAATCACCACTATCACTTTCATAATGAAAACGACAGAATGCGCACAAGATGTTTCCACTTATCAAAAAGGGGAATGGCTGTAATCCCAGCACTTTGGGAGGCTGAGGCAGGAGGAATGTTTGAGCCCAGAAGTTCAAGACCAGCCTGGGCACATAGAGAGACCCTGTCTCTACAACAACAACGACAAAAAAATTAAAAATTAGCTGGCTCTGGTGGCATATGCCTGTAGTCCCAGCTACCTGGGAGGCTGAGGCAGAAGGACTGTTTGAGCCTGGGAGGTCGAGGCTGCTGTGAGCCCAGATCACGCCACGGCACTCCAGCCTGAGCCAACAGAGTGAGACCCTTCTCAACAAAAATAAAAAATAAACAGCTAGGCATGGGGGGGGGGCATGTCTGTGGTCCCAGATTGTATTAGTCTGTTTTCACACTGCTATAAAGAACTGCCCAAGACTGGGTAATTGATAAAGGGGAGAGGTTTAATTGACTCACAGTTCAGCATGGCTAGGGAGGCCTCATGAAACTTACAATCACGATGGAAAGTGAAGGTGAAGCAAGGCACCTTCTCCACAAGGTGGCAGGAAGAAGTACTGAGTGAAGGTGGAAGAACCCCTTATAAAACCATCAGCTCCATCAGCATGGGGGAAATTGTCCCCATGATTCAATTACCTCCACCTGGTCTCTCCCCACACTTGGAGATTACAGCTATTACAATTCAAGATGAGATGTGGGTGGGGACATGAAGCCTAACCATATTACAGATACTCAGGAGGCCGAGGCGGGAGGACTGCTTCCCTGTGGGAGTTCAAGGTTTCAGTGAGCCATGTTTGCACCACTGGACTCCAGCCTGGGCAACAGAGCAAGACTCTATTTAAGAAAAAAAAAAAAGAAAAAAAAAAAGAAGGAAGGGAATCGGTTTTAAAAGGCTGAAAACTTTGCTTTTAGTCATTATATGGTAATGGAACTCTAATAGAAGTGAATATTAGAATATTTTTTAAATCTTGGCCGGGCGTGGTGGCTTATGCCTGCAATCCTAGCACTTTGGGAGGCCGAGGCAGGCAGATCACTTGGTGTTAGGAGTTTGAAACTGGGCTGGCCAATATGGTGAAACCCCGTCTCTACTAAAAATACAGAAATTAGCCGAGCGTGGTGGCACACATCTGTAATCCCAGCAACCTGGGAGGCTGAGGCGGGAGAACTGCTTGAACCCAGGAGGTGGAGGTTGCAGTGAGCTGAGATTGCACCACTGCACTCCAGCCTGGGTGACAAAGTGAGACTCTGTCTCAAAAATAAAATTAAATTGGCCGGGCGCGGTGGCTCAAGCCTGTAATCCCAGCACTTTGGGAGGCCAAGATGGGCGGATCACGAGGTCAGGAGATCGAGACCATCCTGGCTAACACGGTGAAACCACGTCTCTATTAAAAAATACAAAAAAACTAGCCAGGCAAGGTGGCGGGCGCCTGTAGTCCCAGCTACTTGGGAGGCTGAGGCAGGAGAATGGCGTAAACCCGGGAGGCGGAGCTTGCAGTGAGCTGAGATCCAGCCACTGCACTCCAGCCTGGGCGACAGAGCGAGACTCCGTCTCAAAAAATAAAAAATAAAAATAAAAAAATTTAATGTAATTTAATTTAAAATCTCTATACTTTTTGGTATCATCTTGGCTTTAGATGATTCAGACAGCTCAACCTATTGTAACCACAGATCTCAGTAACCTAATTGCTATTGATTTCTTAGGGTTTTGGAGTTTTTAGGGGTTGCGAGGATGTTGAATATGCTTTACATACCGTTGGAATTGCATCAGACTAATCTGGTTCAACTTTTATGTAACAAAGTTATGAGTTGCTTTTCAGTTGGCATGGACACCAGGTTGAAGGTCACATCACCAGAGCATGCCCAAAACTAAGTGAGCAACCATGGACAGAATCCATGTGCTCAGATGGGCACTTGGAATGGAATGGGCATGAGGAATGAGCACTGAATTAAGAAGTGGACACCAACAGTTTGGGAGGCTGTAATCCCAATACTTTGGGAGGCTGCCACGGGAGGATCGTTTGAGCCTAGGAGTTGGAGACCAACCTGGGGAACATGGCAAGGCCTCAATTCCACTAAAGAAAAAAAATTTTTTTAATTGACCGGGGGTCGGGGGAGGTGACACACAGCTGTAGTCCAAGCTACTTGTGAGGCTGAGGTGGGAGAATCACTTAAGCCCAGGAGTTCAAGGCTGCAGTGAGTTATTATCATGCCACTGCACTCCAGCTTGAGCGACAGAAATGAGACCCTGTCTCTACAAAAAAAAAATTAGCCAGGTGTGCTGGCACACACTTTGTGGTGCCAGCTTACTCAGGATGTTGAGGTGAGAGGATCGCTGGAGCCCAGGAGGTTGAGCTGCAGTCAGCAGAGGTTGCACCACTGCACTTCAGCCTGGGCAACAGAGGGAGACCCTGTTTCAAAAAAAAAAAAAGTGGACACCACACGGCAGGATCCAAAATCCAATCAGATCAAGCCCTGGTGTCACCTCATGGCAGGATCCAGTCAGATCATGCCTCCAGCATCACCCCATTGCAAGATCCAATCAGATCATGCCTCATTACCTTCTAAGTACAAAACCTGACCTAGCCCCCAGCGTGGAGAGACAGACTTAAGTCCAACTCCTGTCTCCTTGCGCAGTTGTCTGGCAATAAGCCTTTCTCACTACAAAAACCTGGTGCTTCCGTGTTTGGCTTTCCACTACATGGGCAAATGGACCCAGTTCAGTTCGGCAATACTGGTAGACAGTCACAGGACAAAGTAAATCTGATGCATCAACAAAACAGCTGTAAAATCGTATTATTCAACTCTTGACTCTAAAATCTGAGTCATGGTTTAGGAAGGTAGGAGAAGTGGAGTGCTGGAAACCCTGCCTAACCACAAAGAATTAGCCACCCTGCCTCTTCTAAGCTCCTGAGGGAGAAGGCGCGCATGGTGGCAGGTAAAATTACCAATGTATTTATGAAACAACAATTTGTAACACCTTCAGATTCAGTATTAGTTGTTCAGTAAGTTTTCAGTTATTTTTTAAAGTTACTTTTAAAAGACACCTTTTTTCCCTTGGAAGAAGAAAATTTCCTTAAGTACCATACTTAAGAAAATTACAAAATAATATTTGTAATCCTGAATGCATTAGCATCCTTCTATTGAAGTGCCCTTACTATGTGTAAGCATTAAAAATTTTTTCCAACCTAGGACAAGCTAAAACAAATTAACAGAAGGTATATAAGTTTGGGAATCTGCTTTAGAGGCCTAAAGACAGTAAGTTTTTAATTTTTTTAAAAACAATCTTTTTTTCCTTGTTACAAAAGCAGCAAATACTCATTACTTAAAATCCAGAGACTATAAAACAAGCTAAAACATAAAAAAACTTCTTATGTGCAGCCACTACGCAATAGGCAACTATTATACAAAGAAAGTCTACATTTTCAAGCCTTTTACTGTGAATTTAAATTAGGAAATAAATTTAAACTCGCACATTTTAAATATACCAATTCATTAATATCTGAATGTCAACTGTCCTAGGGGGGATCCAAATCTTTACGCCCAGCATCCAAGTGGCACAAAATAGCTACTGAAATGTCTGCTGAACTGAATATCTGGGATCTGACAAGACAAAGTCTGGACTTGCAGACTGTGGAGCTGTACTATGGAAGTATTTTTAAAGCAACTGAAGTGATAGAATAAGTGTTAAAACTCACTCAAAGTACTAAGTAACAGACTGATATGGTTTGGCTGTGTACCCCCATATCTCACCTTGTAGTTCCCATAATCCCCACATGTTGTGGGAGGCACCTGGTGGGGGTAACTGAATCATGGGGGCAGTTACCCCCATGCTGTTCTCATGAATTCTCACAAGATCTGATGGTTTTTTAAGGGAGTTTTCTCCCTTTTGCTTGGCACTTCTTCCTGCTGCCATGTGAAGAAGGACATGTTTGCTTCCCCTTCCACCATGATTGTAAGCTTCCTGAGGCCTCTCCAGCCCTGTGGAACTGTGAGTCAATTAAACCTCTTTTCCTTATAAATTACCCAGCCTCGGGTATTTCTTCATAGCAGCATGAGAACAGACTAATACACAGACATTTCAAGACTTGGGTCTTCTGAAATCCTCTGGGCTTGAGGAACTGTGCCAGGAGCCTGCACTGTGCCCCTGCAGACAGCCTGCCCTCCTTCAGGACACTGTGCCCTTTGAGTACAAGGATAGGCCTTTCATACTGACATCCCAGAGGACCTAGCACATCTGAAGTTCAAATGAATGAGCTGTGGATGACAATGGGTAATAGGTAACAGAATGAAGCTGCATTTCCCCCTCTTTAACTTATCCCTGAAGTGTCTGACTTAATTGAACAATCACAAATCTGTGATTTCTGAGTACTGTCCCTGTGGGTAATACTACTATATTACTCGATTTTCAGATACTAAAAATAACTTAGAAAAATTGAGTCACACTGAATAGCATCTTTAAGCACTGCATTTACAATGCCTAGAAATTAATAAGGAGTCTATCACATGCTTTTAATAGTCAAAAGAAAAATGACAAAGAAATATCATTGGAAAGTTTTGAAATGACCAGTGTGACAGCTTGACTGAAGGTTTGGTTTCAACCAAAATGCTTAAGAACTTTTTCACCTTTCCCCTCTGCAAAGATCAGACTAACACTTTCATGCACATATTCCACACCCTTCACTTGACAGTCTGTTACAAAGACGCTCTGACTTGGATTTTGTTCCAGCAACTAGAGCAAGCTAATACCTAAGCCACTGCCAGACTGAAACAACTGAAGTGCTGAATAAAATATTAAAAGCAAAAGATACAAAACTAAACACCTTTTGAAACATGCTGCTGAGTTAGCTGGAAAGGAAAGGCTCCAGGAAAGGCTCCAGAGAGGCCACAAAGGAAGTGAAAGCAGAAACCCTGGGAGAACACATGTGCTGAGGCAGGATTTCCTGCTAGGAGACTCCACAAACCCGGGAGCCTGGCTCTGTGCTCTGGGGACTGTGTGGGGACAGGGGAGGCAACACACAAAGTCTCCTGTATTAAGCTACAAGCTGGGACTCCAAAAGGACCTCAGCATAAGGATAAAGAGGAAAACCTGTGTGCAAGGAAATGTCTCATCATCGACACAGAGTAGTAGGAATGAGGAAAATTTCTCCTGAGATGCCAGGTCCATATTTATTCTACCTAGTATGGCTGAGAAAACAGAAAGCCAGGAATTAAAGATATAGTGACCCCAAGGATGTAATGTCCCCAGGAGACTGGTATCAGCACACACAAATTCTCCCTAGAAGGATACAACCTCAATCTAGGTAACAGAATTCCCTCAGATGAAGTTCCAAGGAAAACAAGCAACTCAAGGAAAAATCAAAATAAATCACAAAACACACAAGAAAACAAAGCACCATGAGTGAGAATGTGCAGAAACGGATGGCTTGAATCAGACTCCTGAGATTAGGACATAAAACCATTAATGTTTTTACATGCTTAAGAGAAGCTTAAAAATATAACCAAAGAACAAGAAACTATAATGAATGATAAGCAGATTTGAAATAGAACCAAATACAATTTCTAAAAATAGAAGATAAACGAAACTAAAAATTAAATGAATGAATAAAAGGGCACATTTGGCCTGAATGAGGAAAGAATAGTGAACGGAAGGTAAGAACAAAAGAAATTATCCAGAATGAAGCACAAAGAAAACATGACAGGTTGAGAGATGGGAAGTTAGATTTCCACTGGTCCTTTTCATGCTACTAGAGTTCCAGAAAGAAAGAATGGAGAAAAGGCAATTTTCATGAATAACCACTGAGAATCTGCTAGAGCTGCACTCTCCTATAAAGTAGCCATTAGCCACATGTGGCTACTGAAATTAAAATTTAAACACAGTTCCTCAGTCACACTAACCACATTTCAAGTTCTTGTTAGCCACAAGTGGCAGACAGTTACCATATGGATGGCCCAGATGTAGAACATTATCATACAGAGTCCACTGAACAGCACAGTTCTAGAACTAGCGTAGCACCCTTCATCAGATCCAAGATACCCAGGAAACCCCAAGCTGTGTAACCAAAATCCACACATGGACACAGTACAGTGAAGCTGCAAAATACTAAAACACAGAGAAGTCTTAACAGCCAGTGAAGAGTCACACCACCGACAAAGGAACAATAATTAGATAACTGGCTTCCTAGCAGCAAATGTCAAAGCCAGTAGAAAACAAAGAAAGAATACCTTCATTGTACTGGGAGAAAATGCTGTCAACCGAAAACTCTTTCAAGACCAGGGTAATTTTCATACCCAAGAGACACATAAGAGATTTACCAACAACATACCTTCTCAATGGAAATTCCAATTCATTTTAGGTGGAAGGAAAATTATCTCAAGAAAAGACTGAAATGTAAGAAGAAACAGTAAGCAAAGACAGTACAATATGATTAAATCAAAAACATTTAACTGTATAAAAATAAAAATAATGTCCAATTTGTAGTGAAAAAGATGTAACTAAAACACCAGGCAATGATTGATCATATTCGGGGAGATGATTGCAGTTACATAACCTTATGTCATTTTGTAATTCAGGAAAAGGCTAATGATATTAAGTAGTTTCAGACTTTAACTTAATGTTACCATGCTTATGATAACCACTGGAAAAAAGAGATGTATAACACAAACCTTCCACAAAGTTGGGAGTGGGCTCCTACAATCTATAAGATGGTAGACAGAAATCCAAATACATCAGTAAACACAATGCTGTACAGGCAGGCACCAAGATCAGACTGGATAAAAAGGTAAAATTCAGCTATTGGCTTTTATATATTTGGGAAATATTTACCAAAAGCTGGTGAATGTTAATCACATTAACATTAGAAATATAGTCTTTAAGAAAAAATGCATTACCAGAGATAAAGAGGTTCACTTCATAATGATAAAAACTTCAGTTCACCTAGAAAATAATACTAATTCTAAATGTAGAGAAAATTTTTAAATTCACCATTTTAATATCTCCATCAAGTAGACAGAGGATCAGTTAAATACAACAGATCAATTAGCGAAACACAATTAGTAAGGATATAGATATGAACAGCACAATAAGTCTAATGGACATACAGCATACAGAATAGACACACACATCAATAATATATATACTCTTTTTGTCCACAGGTGAAACATAAAAGCTGACTATATGCTGGGTATAAAGTTAGCCTCAACAAATTTCCAGGTACAGTACTGATTTTAATCAGGCTCCCTGATCACAATGCAATCAAGTTAGAAATCACCAACAAGAAAGAGAAAAACCCAATACATTTGGAAATTAAACACGCCTCTGAAAACCCATAGGTTAAAGACAACTCTTCAAAGTCTCAGAAATATGAAGCTTGTTCCAAGTGCCTTAAAACATGAGGCAATTTCTCATGTAATCATTAGTAAAATTGATTATGTTTTAAAAAATATTATTGCCAATACCTAAGGTGCAGATGTAAATTTTGTGTTGTACCTGTATACACTTTTAACAAACACACAAAAACACATAATTAAAAGAACAAAAGCTTACAGTTAGGGATTAATATTTTCTACTTCAATAATCGAGTCACTTATCTCACTAGAATATTTTTGCTCTTTAAACTGGTCATTGAAGATACGAAAGTGAGCACACACACAGTCTCAGCTTCTTGAGGCTGACAGCATTCAATGGAGACAGCCATCAATTATAGAAACAAATATAAAATGGCAGTCGGGTGTGTAATGTGACCCTGAAACAGGGGCGGGGACATCAGGAAAGGCTTCCCCAGGGAAGTGATGCTTAGACACATTAAGACCTAATATGTGACCGGGCACAGTGTCTCACACCTGTAATCCCAATACTTTGCAAGGCTGAGGAGGAAGGATCACCTCAGCTCAGGATACATGGTGAAACCCCATCTCTACAAAAAATACAAAAAGTAGCTGGGCATGGTGGCGCACACCTGTTGTCCCAGCTACTTGGGAGACTGAGGTGGAAGGATCACTTGAGCCAGAGAAGTCGAGACTGCAGTGAGCCGTGTTAGTGCCACTGCACTCCAGTCTGGATGGCAAAGGGAGACTTCATAATAATAATAATAATAATAATGATAATAATAATAATAATAATAACTTAACATCTAGGCTGGGCGCGGTGGCTCACGCCTGTAATCCCAGCACTTTGGGAGGCCGAGGTGGGCGGATCACAAGGTCAGGAGATCACGACCTGGTGAAACCCCGTCTCTACTAAAAAATAGAAAAAAATTAGCCGGGCGCAGTGGCGGGCGCCTGTAGTCCCAGCTACTCGGGAGGCTGAGGCAGGAGAATGGCGTGAACCCGGGAGGCGGAGCTTGCAGTGAGCCGAGATTGCGCCACTGCACTCCAGCCTGGGCGACAGAGCGAGACTCCGTCTCAAAAAAATAAATAAATAAATAAATAAAATAACTTAACATCTAAAAACAAAGTACCTAGGGAAGGACAAGGGAGAACAGCATTCCAGAAAAGAAACAGCAGTACTGCAAAGTTACAAAGTTTTAAGTAAGCAATTAAAGTAAAACTATAATTTAATTTTTAGATGGTCAATACAAAAACAAGGCACAGTAGAAAACTGCAACATTTTTATGATTTCTAATATATTCCTTCTTTAATGAGACTTGTTCATCTTTCTACCGTCACAGAACTTTTCTTTGACTGTACAAATACTGCACACTCCACTTAAGACACACAGAAAATACTACTGCTATACAAACTTAAATGGTTAGCATTTTCCAAACATTTAAAAAACCATAAAAATCAACTTTAATCCTTAAGACCCGTTAGAAAGATATTTCTATTCTAGTCTTCAAATAAAGAGGTTTCTGCTCTGGAGATGCCACAAAGTGTGCCTTCTAGATTGTTCTCACTAACCTATACACGGAATAAACAGCAATTCATTTATTCCCTACCATTATTTTTAACATTCCATACCCACTTAATTTAACCAGACAAGCTATGTAACATGTGTATAACTAAGTATTGGAACTGAGGAGTTAAAAAAAAAAAAAAAAAGCAACAAGAACTCCTAGAATCTTGTTATAATTAGTCTAAAGGTGACTATGTAAGCACAAAAGGATCCAAATTAGTGACTGAAGGTTAACTTTGACATGGAAATTACAGCTAAATTATATAGATATGGATTAACCTCCACTAACAATTTTCTTCATGTCCCCTTTGACAGACATTGAAAAAAAATTCATTTCTTTCCTAGGACTTGATCTTTTAAATAAAACATGATGACTGACAATATATTTATTGTATATTTTGTATTTATTCTATATATTGTATATCGTATATATAATATTTATCAATATAACGTATAATATAAACAGGTTATATTTTGGCTAGGTCAAAATATAACCTTTGGAGGCTTCCAATAAAGATCAAGACTAAAATGCTCTGCAGGTTTTGTATTAATATTTGTAAAACAAGACTTGATTGCACTGAGTGAGTGCATACACTTAAACTGAATGCAGCATTCTACTGAGTAAGGATTAGAAATAGAAAACAGATAATCCCTTTAAAATGTGCAGTTACTGATTAACTTTCTTTTTTTTTTTTTTTTTTTTTTTGGAGACAGAGTCTCACTCTGTCACCCAGGCTAGAGTGCAGTGGCGCGATCTTGGCTCACTGCAAGCTCTGCCTCCCGGGTTCACACCATTCTCCTGCCCCAGCCTCCCGAGTAGCTAGAACTACAGGTGACCGCCACCACGCCCAGCTATTTTTTTTTTTTTTTTGTACTTTTAGTAGAGACGGAGTTTCACTGTGTTAGCCAGGATTGTCTCGACCTCCTGACCTCGTGATCCGCCTGCCTCGGTTTCCCAAAGTGCTGGGATTACAGGTGTGAGCCACCGCACCTGGCCCTGATTAACTTTCCTTAGCAGTGAAGGACTGTTCAACTAAACTACTTCTTCTAAATGATAATTTCCTTTTCTATTGTAAAATATACTAGTGCAGTTTTTTAAAATGCCAATAGTTCAGTGATAACCACATCCTTAAGAAAATACTTAAGAACAAACAAGAAAATTGTATCTGAAGATACTATAGCCAAGTTTCTGGTAAATTCAAAGGGAAATGAACATCCCCTAAAATATCCAGATCCTGAATTTACTTTTCATCACTTAATACTTACAGCAACAGCCTGAGTGCCACTGGAGCCATTTATTAAAAATTAGTCATTACTACTAAGCACATTCTCCCCACCCCTTGAAGAAGACGAAGAAAAAAAACAGAACTACTCAGGTGTGGGGAAGGGGTGTGTATATGGGGCAAGTGAGGAAAGTAGCAACTTGTCTCTCTGGGGACAATTAAAAAATGAGACTTTGGTTTGACCCAAGTATCACCAGGATGTCAGAAAACTAAGGAAGGGTCTTCTTCTAACAACTGCTTCATTGCTCTTCTTTTTCTTAAAATGGAAATGGTCTGTCACAATGTAGACATGGAAATGAGCACCATGTGGAACAGTGATTAGACAGCGAAAGAAACTAACAGAATTACTGGAATTTGCCTTCGGAGTGGTGTAGATAACGAAGTAGGAAGTGCTTATGCATGTTTTAAGGCTCGTGTTTAAGCAAAGACACATGCAATTCAAGATTAATATACAAGAACCACTTTTCAATTTTTTGAAAAAAAAAATTAAGTTCAGGCTTAACTATGAAATAAAAATTTCACTACGTATACCTGCACTAGTTGCTAAACTGCATTCCACTTAAAGGACAGTACAGGTAACATGCCTCAGTAGACCAGAGTGTAAAAACACACAGACCACCACTGGACAGATCTCTATGTCATACACCGCCTTGGTTTTTTTTTTTTTTTTCAAACGGAGTCTCCTCGCTCTGTAGCCCAGGCCGGAGTGCAGCGACGCCATCTTGGCTCACTGCAACCTCCGCCTCCCGGGTTCAAGCGATTCTCCTGCCTCGGCCTCCCGGAGCAGCTGGGGCTACAGGCGCGCGCCACCACGCCCAGCTAATTTTTGTATTTTTAGTAGAGACGGAGTTTCACCATATTGGCCAGGCTGTATGGAGCTCCGACCTCAGGTGAACCGCCCACCGCGGCCTCCCAAAGTGCTGGAATTACAGGTGGGAGTGAGCCGCCGCGCCCAGCCTATAAACCGCTGTTAAGGTTGCAAGATGAGCGTGTACTAGGATGTGTAACTGGTAATTTCTGGAGTGTCTGGCAACAAACCTCAAAATCAAATTTCCTTAGAAATCCTTGGCCTAAGTTTTATTTTTAAAAAGGTCAACACAAAATTAATAAGTTCAAAAGGTGGCAAGTTCTATCACATTAATAAAACCAAAGCACAGCACAGGCAATAATATATTAACAAGAAGGTAATTATTTCAGTAACAGCAGCAACAGGTTCCCTGGAGGAGAATCCCCACTTCTCTATAAACGCTGCACCTAGATGGATTCAGAGCACAAAATTTACCACAGGACATCTAGCAGACCGAAGTCAAGCAACGCTGATCTTTTAAACAGATTTCACATTTCTTACCATTTCCTACCTTAACACTCCACCAAAAAAAGCAAATAGCTATCGAAATATAAAAAATAACGTTTCTAGCAACCCAAAAGTAGTCAGAGATCTCAAAAAAAAAAAAAAAAAATAGGGAAAGGGGTGCTGATGCTAATAAAGTGACACTACAAAAACTAAGTGCAAAAGTAAACCTACTCCTCACAGCGTATCACAGAACAGTTAATGGTTCAGGTACAGAGCCTCCTCCCCCAGGTCCTCCTTCCGCGACCATGACTCCCCAGTGACTATTTTACACCAAGTAACTACTGAAAACGCCCAAGGAAAAGGAGTGGGGGAGGGTGGCTTTTGAAGATTCAGGTAGCAAAGAGTGACTGCTAATTTCATAAACAATAATGCAAAACAAGCAAACCACCGCTCCTAGCCAATTACCAAGCAGGAGTCAAAGTTCCACCACGTAATTCGGGCCTGGGCCTTTTTTAGGCAAACACGTAATCGAAAGCACAGTCATTTCCCTCTTGATATTTTATTCATGCCGGCAATACCATTCACACTGAGCAGGTAGCAAAACAAAAGAAAAAAATAACAGCAGAGAAGGCAGAGGGGCGCGGGGTGTCCCAGCCTCTGTCTCTCCCCGGCCGCGAGCTCCCGCAGGCCGGGACGGGAAGCGCAGCGTCCTCTCTGCTGAGGTCTCGACCCCCACCCGCCCCACGGGGCCGAGGGTCCCCTGGGCGGCAGCGGGAGGGGACGTGGGGGCGGCGGGGACGCCAGACGCCGCGGGGACACCGGACGCCACAGAGAGCCTGTCGCCTCGGGGGCCTCCCCGGGCTGCGGGAAGTTTCCGTCCCGCTCTCGCGGCCCCTCCCGGCGAGCCCGCCGCAGCCCAAGCTCAGGTGCAAACTTCCCAAACGTCGCTGCACCCGGGGTCCCAACCCGCGCCCAGACCCGACGCCCTCCCCCGGCGCGATCCCGGCCGTCTGCACGGTCCGCCGCACCCATGCCCAGAAGGGACTGGCTGGGCCGCGGACCCGCCCGGGGACCCCACCGAGGACGCAGAGTGGCCCCTCGGCCGCCCCCGGCCCCAACCCTCCCCGCGGCCCCAGCCCCGACCGTCCCCGCGCCGCCGCGGGCCTGAGCGACCGGCCGGGCCTGCGCTGCGCGCCCCTCACCTTGGTGGCCATGGCGGGCGGGTCCCCCGGCCCGGGACGGCCGGCTTGTCTCCCGCGCCGCGGATGGTGATTCTGAGCCGCGCGGACGAAGGCAAGGGCGAGGGCGGCGGCTCCGGCTGGGCCCCGGCGCGGCGGCCGCTCCTCCGCCTCGGCCCCGAGTCTCGACGCTCAGGCCCAGCCGCTGGGCGCTCGGCTACTCCCGCGCCGCCCGCTCCTGCAGTTCCTGAAAGTCCCCGGCTGCGCGGCCCCCGCCCCTGCCGGCCGAGCCTCCCTTTTACCGCGGCGCGCGCGGCGCCCGGCGGAAGCGCGCCCTGGGCCCTCGGCCGCGGCCCGGCCTCCTCGCCTCCTGGCCGCCCCCGCGCTGCGCCGCGCCGCGCCGCCGCCCCGGGCAGTCGCTGCCGCCGCCGCCGGGCGCCCTGGGTCGAGGACGGGGGCTGCGTCCCGCGCGGCGGCGGGATCCGGACAGGCGCCCCGGGCCATGGCCCGCACCCTGCGTGGCCGCCCCACAGGAAGCGCTCCGCGGCCCGCACAGCCGCTCGGGGGAGCCGAACCCGACTCCGGTTCACGCTCGGCCAGCGCCGCACGCCGTGGCTCGGGGCTTTCCGTGCATGAGGCGGGCGGGGGGGCAGGAACTCTCGACGCTCCCGGCAGACAGGAGCCCCGCAACCCCGCTGTCTTTGCCCCACGCCGAGGGTGTTGCGGGGTCGCCGTGCCCTTGGCCGAGTACTTTGAGTGCCACGTAAACAGCCGGGAAGGAACGGAGCAATGGCTTCCTGGGCCTCTTTCTCCTGCCCGGAGGCTCCCTCAGGCTGGGGTCCTGGCTTGGAGCCCCTGGGACGGGACGGTGGGGGGTTCGTTTTGTGACGTCCCATTAACCTCATTCTGGAATCTTGATAAGTTTAAAAATGCCCGAGGGCCCAAGAGGTTTAGGGGACAACAGGCTCTCTGAAGTGGAAATGAGGGCTCTAAAATTTTCCATCTTTCTGTCAGTGTTTCTCTCCAGAGTTGGAGATATATATATGGGTGTTATGAATAAACGAATGACTTGAATTGAGCAGCAAGATTTTTCGCTCAAGGACAAAACACAACTGGAAGATGTATCATAATTGGCATATTAGTGGAGTGCTTTTTTATTATGAGGGATATATTTGTAAGAAGAGACAACTATCAAATCTTCAATACTCTGGTATTTAGAGTTAATGTCAAGTTTGTGTCTCCTTAAATACATTCTATTTGACCTGAGGTTTCACTAGTTACATTCAATAATGTGGTTTAAAATAGATACGGTATCGCAGAATTTTCTGTGAATTTTTGTGTTTGTTGAGCTCATGGTTAAGCTATAGTCGTCATAATATGCATAAATAGTTGTCTTTCTCCATAAAAAAAGATGGAGGCCAATATTCATTGACAGCCTGCTTGCTATATACTGGGCTTTTACATCCCCATCTCATTTAATCCTTATAAGAAACGTTTGAGAAGCTCATTATTGTCCACTGTTTACAAAGAAGAGCGAATCAGGGCTCACTTAAATAACTTGCGCTTTTGGTAATACTTACTCAAATCGAAAATGACCACAGCCTTGGACCCAGCAGCCCTCCTAGGAGTTTATCCTGTCAAACTTGTACAAGTGATCAAAGATGTTCATCAAAGATTGTTCGGTCCTAACTCCAACCAGAAAACAACCTATGTGTTTGTTAACAGGACTCTTTCAGTAAATAAGATACATCCATTCAAACAAAATACTACAAAGCCCGTAAGAAAATAATATTTTAAGAGGTGTTAAGAAAGATAAAAGAACATGATGTATGGTACATTTATGTTAAAAAAAAAAAAAAAGGAAATGTGTTATACATGCCTAGAAAACTTCTGAGAAAGTTTCGCCAAATCCTGTTGTCAGAGTTTTTGACCATGTGTATGTATGACTTCCTTTAAAAACAGAAGTTATGTTTTAATAAACAATGGAAGAAATAACTTGGCTAAGAGTACACACTAGTATGTGGAAAAACCAGGATTTGAACTCAGTCAATGTCATAAGTAATGAGTTTTCCATATTCTTTTAAATGTGAAGCCTGGGTACAGCTCTCTCTGCAGCCCTTCAACCATGCCTCCCTTGATAGGAAGGCACAAAGTTAGGGGCACACCTGTGAAGACACGCCTTTCCACACGCTCATCTGGCAAATTCTATGCAAATAGTCATCCTGGGCACCCGGCACCATGAAAGCAAGAAGACCAGAGACTTCAAGCTTTTCCCACCTGAACAATTCCGTAACACTGGTTTTATTTTTTAGAAGTAATGGTGGAGGGCTGAGATGGAAAGATTGCTTGAGCCTAGGTGTTCAACACCAGCCTGAGCAACATAGTGAGACATCATTTCTAGAAGGTTTGTTGTTGTTTTAAAAAGAGCAAGACTATCAAAAACAAACAAAAAAGTACATAAAAAGAGATAAACGTGGCTGGGCGCTATGGCTCACGCCTGTAATCCCAGCATTTTGGAAGGCTGAGTTGGGTGGGTCACGGGGTCAAGAGATCAAGACCATTCTGGCCAACATGGTGAAACCCCTTCTCTACTAAAAATACAGAATTAGCTGGGCATGGTGGCGCGCCTGTAGTCCCAGCTACTCAGGAGGCTGAGGCAGGAGAATCACTTGAACCTGGGAGGCAGAGGTTGCAATGAGCCGAGATTGAGCCACTGCACTCCAGTGTGGGCAAGACTCTGTCTCACAAAAAAAAAAAAAAAAAAAGAGAGATAAACATGCCTTTCCACAATAAGCCACACTGCAGGGATCTCGTACATAACTAAACTCTATCACATTTTTAGTAATGAATCGGGTAGTATATCTCCAGTAAATACTGCCAAACTTAGGAGTTTTATTTTTATATACGTCAGTCAAAATCAACATTACTTCATGAATGTTGTTATAGAGGAGACCTACTTTCATGGAATATATTTATATATAGAAAGAGAGAGTGGGTCTTGCTCTGTCACCCAGGCTGGAGTGCAGTGGCCCGATCTTGGCTCACTGCAGCCTCTGCCTCCCGAGTTCAAATGATTCTCCTGCCTCACCCTCCCCAGTAGCTGGGATTACGGGCACCTGCCAGCATGCCTGGCTATTTTTTTTTTTTTTTTTTTTGTATTTTTAGCAGAGATGGAGTTTCGCTCTATACTGGCCAGGCTGGTCTCAAACTCCTTATCCCAAGTGATCCGCCTGCCTCAGCCTCCCAAAGTGCTGGAATTACAGGCGTGAGCCACTGCACCCAGCCATGGCGTTTGTCTTCTGTTCCCACTTGATCACCCATGCACATCTCTCTTCTGTCCACCTCCTTCCTTTGAGCGAGCTTCCTCAGAGCTGATGCTCTATGCAGGCCTGCCTTGAGAACCCAGAACCCTGGGTCATGCTAAGTTCAGATTTTCCTCTATAGCATGAGCTTCCATTACTCCAGGGGTGAGAACACAATTAGTTAAGCAATTGGATTTGCATTTGCAGACTGCTTTTGGTTATTACTAGATTGCACTTTCAAAAGAAAAAGACATGTAGCCAGAGCAACAGAGCCACTCTGTTTAGGCTTTGTACTCCAGCTTTTTTTATTTAATCATATCACAGGAGGTAAAGTGATTAGGATTTGCAGGAAGCCTCGTCCAGCCACACAGCTGGGGGGACAGGAAAAGAATGACCACCACTTCTTCCCTGGGTTTGTTCAGTATGGCCCGGTGTTTTTATTCAAAATTAGATTCTCCTTATGTTTTTAAGAGCTCAGAGCCCAACTAAATGCTTGGTCAACTAATGGGAAACTAATGTGGGAAAGTGCGGCTCCGGAAACTAATGTGGAATGGAGTGAAAATGTGTGATGGTCACCTCCTCTAAGGCTCGGAGGATGAGAAGAATGTGTAATAATATAGTCAGCCTGGGTCTGGCACAAGGGGATACCTCTTCCTCTGACTTTAGGGTGTGAGTTCAATGAGGTTAAAGAAAACCTCAGGGGGTGACCTTGAAAATAAAGAGTGGAAAGGAGCGCAGCTGGTGCCATTCCAATCCTAATAAATGTATGACGTCCTCACATCGGACCGGACGCTGTTAAAGGTGAGGGAGATAAAAGTCCCTGCTCTCTTAGAACTTAACAATCTGTAGAGGGTGGGGGAAGACAATAAACTACAAATAAATGTCTAATGCGCCAGGTGCTTTTATAAGTGCTCTGAAGAAACTTTATGGGGATAAAGAGAAGCAGGAGAGGTTTTTTTTCATATGTTTCCCCGTGGTATTAGACTAGCTGAGTGTATGTATGAAAGTGTATGGTTTTAAAATTGTGTTTGTTTTAGTTGGTTAGCTGATTGGTTGGTTTTAATTTTTGTTCCATTTTGACTAAGTCACATTTCTCTTTCCATCGTCTGGGAGACACAGAGCCATACACAGTAACGGGACATAGTGTCCAGAGCTAGAAATTGAGCAGAAATCTGACTGCTAGGACCTGAGCAGTCCAGAAAGGGACAGTTGGCATGGGCAGAGAGAGACTGGAGGCTGGGGAGGCTGCATGGATGGCAGAGGTGGCAACAGCAGGCAGCGTTAGACTGGAACAGGAACCGTTTGCTCAAGGTTCTGTACTAGACGGTTTGCTGAGTTTGGGTAGTTCTGACTCCCGTAAGGACTGAGCTGTGAGGTGAGGGCAGCAATAGAGGATTGGCTCACCACTTGGCTTCCCAAATGAAGTCCCAGCTTGTAGGATCCCTGGTGTCTCCTGAAACTTTGCCATAGGATATTGTTTTAATTCTTTGACCGGTGATGGACAGGCTGGCATGAGTCCTCGGAGACATACTTGCATTCAGTGATTGGGCACAAAGAAGTAACAGTGGATATAGGACATTTTGCTAGTTCACGTGTCATTGCTCAAGTTACAAACTGTGATGGTTAAAACTGAGTGTCAACTTGACTGGATTGAAAGATGCAAAGTATTGATCCTGGGTGTGCCTGTGAGGGTGTTGCCAAAGGAGATTAACATTTGAGTCAGTGGGCTGGGGAAGGCAGACCCACCCTTAGTCTGGGTGGGCACCATCTAATCAGCTGCCAGCACAGCTAAAATATAAAGCAGGCAGAAAAACGTGAAAAGACTGGAGTGGCCTAGCCTCCCAGCCTATGTCTTTCTCCTGTGCGGGATGCTTCCTGCCCTTGAACATCAGACTCCAAGTTATTCAGTTTTGGGACTCAGACTGGCTCTCCTTGCCCCTCAGCTTGCAGACGGCCTATTGTGGGACCTTGTGATCATGTGAGTTAATAAACTCATATATATATATGTGTGTGTGTATATACACATGTATATATATATATATATATCCTATTAGTTCTGTCTCCTCTAGAGAACCCTGACTAATACGCAAACTATAGAGAGTTCTTTTTTTTTATTTTTGAGACAGGGTCTCACTTTGTTGCCCAGGCTGTAAAGCAATGATACAATCACGGCTCACTGCAACCTTGACCTCCAGGGCTCAAGTGCTACTTTATTTATTTATTTATTTATTTATTTATTTATTTTGAGTCAGTCTCCCTCTATCACCCAGGCTGGAGTGCAGTAGTGCGATCTTGACTCACTGCAACCTCCACCTCCTGGGTTCAAGCAATTCTCCTGCCTCAGCCACCCGAGTAACTGGGATTACGGCACCCGCCACCACGCCTGGCTAATTTTTGTATTTTTAGTAGAGATGGGGTTTCACCATATTGGCCAGCCTGGTCTCTTTGGCCAGGCTGGTCTCAGACTCCTGACTTTGTGATCCACTGGCCTCGACCTCCAAACATGCTGGGATTACGGGCGTGAGCCACTGCGCCCGGCTCAAGTGCTACTTTTAAAGCTAAAAGCCACACATAACATGCTAGCACACACTGACACACTCTCATATCCTTGCTTTATGGAAGGCAACTCTAATGATAGTGCTTGCTAAATAGAAGTACAGGACATTTGCTGTGACTGCCATGATTTAGAGCCAGACACTGCAAATTACATCCTCCCTCTCTCATGAGTCCTGTTCTTCCTTCCCAGGACTTTGATCAGAAAGCGCACCCACTGCTGAGTGCTGAGTGCTGAAGAGATGGCCTTGGCCCTGGCATTAGGCATCCTTGGCTTGAAACTCACTTCTGCTGCTTGTCACCTGTGTGAACTTGAGCAGGTACTTTCATCTTGATCCTCAGTACCAATGTCTGTCTTTGTCTATTCAGGCTGCTATAACAGAATACCATAGGCTGGATGGCTTAGTAACGACGAATGTTTGTTTTTCACAGTTCTGGAGGCTGAAAAGTCCAACATCAAGGCACCAGCAGATTCAGCGTCTGGTGAGTGCCCCCTGGTTCATGGACAGCTGTCTTCTCGCTGTGTCCTCACATGGTGGAAGGGTGAACGAGCGCTGTGGGATCTCTTTTATGAGGCATAATTCCAATCATGAGAGCTCTGTCCTCATGACCTGATCACCTCCCAAAGGCCTCACTTCCAAATACCATTACATTAGGGGTTAGGATTTCAACATCTGAATTTAAGGAGGACACAAACATTCAGTCAATAGCATAGCAATATTGCCCTGGCTTTGTTTTGAAGATTCTGTGAAACTCACTTTAACTGGAGTAGCAGAAAGTTCTAACAGATCTTAATAGTTACTATAATGATGTGCTGGGCTTCCTGCTGGTGGTGGCCAATATCTTCTTGCAGCTCTCAGTTCTGTAACAAATCTCCCAAGATGCTGTTTTCCAATGACTACAGAGTATTGATCACACCCAGTATCTGTATTTGTTCACTCCTGTGGCATTCCTTTCTTCTTTTTGTCTTCAGTCATTCATTTCATTCCTCAATATTCTCTTTCTTTTACCCCACTGTATTTCATTTCAGTCCGTTGGTGTATTTCATCTCTTCTTTTTTTTTTTTTTTTTGAGACGGAGTCTTGCTCTGTCGCCCAGGCTGGAGTGCAGTGGCCGGATCTCAGCTCACTGCAAGCTCCGCCTCCCGGGTTTACGCCATTCTCCTGCCTCAGCCTCCCGTGTAGCTGGGACTACAGGCGCCCGCTACCTCGCCCGGCTAGTTTTTTGTATTTTTTAGTAGAGACGGGGTTTCACTGTGTTAGCCAGGATGGTCTTGATCTCCTGACCTCGTGATCCGCCCGTCTCGGCCTCCCAAAGTGCTGGGATTACAGGCTTGAGCCACCGTGCCCGGCGTCATCTCTTCTTTTACATGTCTAGAGAATGTTCCTAACTCTAGTTTCTCAGGATTTTTCCAGGCACATCAGTAACTTTTCTGCTTTTTAAAATCATTAAAGCTTTGATGAAGTAAGAAAATGTCAAAATGCAAAATATCCTTTTAAGTAAACAAGTGCATAAAGCTCACAATTTCAGGAAATACAAACTCTGCATTAGTTTCAAAACAGGTAACAAGTTTAATGTTATACTCTTTAGAAATTCTAGCTTAATTTAAAAAATATTAAGTAAATGACTGTTTAGAAACACAGATGGTTCTCATAAATAGTTATGATCTACCTGTTACCTCCCGTGTCAATATTGCACAGTAAGGGGGTGGTTTTCAGGGGGCAATTGTGTGTTCATTGACTGGAGGGATGCACACAAGAGCCCTGGCCTGGTGCTTGGCACTCGAGGAGTTTAGGAAACAGGGGTTCCTCTCATGGCTAGTGTGGTCTATTAGCTGCTGCTTATTATTATTATTATACTTTAAGTTCTGGGATACATGTGCAGAATGTGCAGGTTTATTACATAGGTATACATGTGCCGTGGTGGTTTGCTGCATCCATCAACCCATCATCTACATTAGATATTTCTCCTAATGCTATCCCTCCCCTAGCTCCCCGCCCCTGACAGGCCCTGGTGTGTGATGTTCCCCTCCCTGTGTCCATGTGTTTTCATTGTTCAACTCTCACTTATGTGTGAAAACATGCGGTGTTTGGTTTTCTCTTCCTGTGCTAGTTTGCTGAAAGTGATGTTTTCCACCTTTATCCATGTCCCTGCAAAGGACATGATCTCATCCGTTTTTATGGTTGTGAAGTATTCCATGGTGTATATGTGTATTAGCTGCTTCTTATTTCATGCCTAAGCTATCTATTGAGAGCCTACAATGTGCAAAGTGCTATAGTAGATAAGCTCAAAGTCTTGAAAAACGCATTTTGTGCTCCTAGAACTTAAAATCTCATGAGAAAAAGAAAACCTTCCTCTTAACACCCTAAGAGAGCCCTGGGCCAGGTGTGGTAGCTCATGCCCATTATCCTGACACTTTGGTAGGTGGGAGTATTGCTTGAGTCCAGGAGTTCAACACCAGCCCAAACAACATAGTAAGACCCTGTCTCTACAAAAAATAAAATTTAGCTAGGCGTGGTGGCGTGTGCCTCTAGTCCCAGCCTAGAGGCTGAGGTGGGAGGTAGGAGGATTTCTTGAGCCCACAAAACTGAGGCTGCAGTGAGCCAAGATCAGGCCAGTGCACTCCAGTCTGGGCAACAGAGTGAAATACTGTCTCAAAAAAAAAAAAAAAAACACCAGACAGCCCTGGCTGGCTATTCACTCTTACTTAGTGTCCTCTGCTCCTTCCTGAAAACAAAACTCTCCTATTGTGGCTATGAGAACCACTGGGAGAAAAGAGAAACACCTGTGTTTTAGAGAACCTGTGGTTACAGAAATAAAGAAGGAGAAAAAGCAGTGAAAAGCAGAACAATTTAGGGAAATCAGTCAAACCACACTGCTCTTGCCTCAAACTCCAGGACACCAACCCCAGCGCCAGCCTTGCAATCAGCCACAGCCTCCAAGCCTTCACTGAAACTTGGCAATTACAGACTAAGTTAGCATGTTCTTTTGAAAATATAATTGTATTGGGGAGAAAGGGGGGATTAAGGACCTATTGATCTCTTGCATAAAACTGGCCTGATGGTCAATAGATTGACTAGACAGAAATGGAGGGGAAGTGAGTATGTTTGTACTGTGGTTACTAACTCTGTAAGGCATTGGATATCTGTGATCTAGCAGCCCACATCGCTTAAGATAGGGATACAAGTTATTTCCTCAGTGGACATGGTTATCAGAACTGGCTGCATAATTTGTGGGCCACAGCATAATGAAAATGCAGGGCCCCTCGTCGAAAAAGTATTGAGAATTTCAAAACAGCAGAAGAGGATTAAACCAAGCATGAGGACTTTTATTCTTGAGGCCCTGTGAATGGTACAGGCCCGTGACCCTGGCCCTGACAATTGTTTTCTTCACAGATAGTTGTCGCTTACCATTGGAATAACCAGGAAACTTCAAAAGAAGGTGTGATCTGAGCTTTCCTGAAAGACAGGTAAATTTTCCATTTTTCAAGGAGGAAGGATGGCATGAATCAAGACACAATAAGGAAGCAGTTCAGGCTGCATTTCCCTGACATCGGCTAGACCATGTTTACTGGCTCAGAAGTTGTCATGTGGGAATAAGTCTAGAAGGATGGGTAGAAGACAGATTATGACATTGGAAGGCCATGGGAAAGCATTAAAAATTATCTTAGTAATGTTTTGGAAGATTTGGCAGTGGCATGTAGGATGCTTTGGGGCAGGCCCACTCTAGAGGAAGACCAGTTAAAAGGCTCTTCTGTAGTTGAAGGCATTCATTTGTCCAGTGGTTATAGTCACACTATTCTGAAATATTTCCTCCCTTCCCTTCTCCAAGAACTTGGAACTGTTAAATAACATTTACTGGAAGCCATTGGTTTGGACTGAGCTCCTGCACTAGGCCTGAGAGACCAAACCAAAATGGAATGACTCATGCTGAAGTTTGAGTGCCACCAAGCCAAAACTACGTTGTTTATCTGACCTTCCAAAAAATCAGGAGAGAGAGAGATAATAGCAAATTCCCAAACAAGGCAGCTTTAGCTGGCACGGTAAGGAAGTTCCTTCTGCTTTAATCTTTACAAGGACAGTAACTTTGAAAGGACCAGTGTGCGTTTTGTTCTCTGATACTGCTTTCCTCACCCCTTTTCTGTCTAGAAAGCCAAAGTCCTCTGCTCTAAAGCATATTCTATAGCGTACCATGAAGTGTTGCCTGAATTTAGAATTGCAAATAAAAGCCAGTTAGGATCTTGAAACTGAATTTGTTGTAATTGCGTCTTTTGACAGTATCTGGCAACCACAAAGGACCCAAAGCACACTGCTGACAACTCTTGAGACCCTCTGAGGAATGAGGAGAGGTGCTGCTGACCCCTTTTGAGGTCTCCTGTCTTCCTCATAGAGCCCTGAGGGTTGTAAATTCCTCTCCTCTTGGGGATAACTCTGCACTGAGCTGCCGTCCCCACACCCTCTACCTCCTGATCTTTTTGGCTTTCAAACCCAGGGCTAGTGTGTGCTGTGAGAACACATGACCCTGGGCTTGCTACCAAGGGTTAGTTTATGCTGTGAGTACTGGGGAAGAGAATATGACCTTTTGGAGTTTGCAGTGGCTGACAAGTCACTGGCAAGAGTGGATGTCATGACAGAAACAGGACAGGGTCCTGTAGGGAGGCCTCAGGTGTCTGACTGGGTCTGACAGAAATTGGCAGTACATGGCAATTCTGCCATTTACTGTATGAATTTTGACTTTCAGAAATTCTTTGTAGGAATTTTGTACTCTATCCTTTTCCTTTTTTTTTTTTTTTCTTGCACACAGATCACTGTGATCACTAACAGTAGCTATGTTGACAGTTAAGTCATTGTGGGATTGTTTTTGTGCACGGTGATAGAGATTTATCTTCAATTTCTTAAACATGGCTAATCAGTCAATTAATCAGCATTAACTGACAAAACCACTATATCCTCTCTGATCTGCAATGCCAACTGCATCACACTACATGTTTCTGGCTTCCAGATTCCATTCTATTGCTGTATTTCCTGTTTCTGTGTCAATGCCACTTTGTCTTAATTACTCTATTTTTATAATATCTTATAGTATCTTGTCTATTACAACAAATAGCCCCTAAATTTCAGTGGCTTAACTCAAAATTTCCCCCACTCCCAAAGATATTGGTTGGTTGGGAGGCTGGGGAGAGTCCTGCTCTGCACAGTCATTCAGGGACCCAGGCTTTTCCATTTAGTGGCTGTACCATCCCCAAAGTCTTCAGAGGCCTTCACTGGATCATCACATCAGCATCTGGCTGGAGGAGGGA
Source organism: Macaca mulatta (assembly GCF_049350105.2). Taxonomy (NCBI): domain Eukaryota; kingdom Metazoa; phylum Chordata; class Mammalia; order Primates; family Cercopithecidae; genus Macaca; species Macaca mulatta. The sequence goes on along the minus strand of NC_133409.1, from coordinate 76,679,896 downwards.
AACCATTTACATCCACTTTACACTGACCAGGTCCAAGCACTTCGCGTCATCTAAGTTTCAAGCAAGGCTGGAAGTGCAGTCTAGTTGTATGTCCAGAGGAAGAAGGAAATGGGTTTGGTAAATACACTGTCTGCCATAATCTCACACAAGGACACAAAATTAAACATGTAACTAAATTAATCTCACAAAATTTTCTCCCAGTCTTACTACTGTTTCTCTATTTCCTAGCTCTTTCATTAATTGGACATATATTTGTTGAGAGCCCACTAGATTTTGTGGTAGGCAGCCTCTAAGACAGCCCCCAATGATACCCTTTTGCCCCGTTCATTCCCTGTAAAATCCCTTCCCCTGGAATGTGAGCTGAACTTATTGAAATATTTTTTTTTTTTTTTTTTTTGAGACGGAGTCTCGCTCTGTCGCCCAGGCTGGAGTGCAGTGGCCTGATCTCAGCTCACTGCAAGCTCCGCCTCCCGGGTTCATGCCATTCTCCTGCCTCAGCCTCCCGAGTAGCTGGGACCACAGGCGCCCGCCAGCTCGCCCGGCTAGTTTTTTGTATTTTTTAGTAGAGACGGGGTTTCACTGTGTTAGCCAGGATGGTCTCGATCTCCTGACCTTGTGATCCACCCGTCTCGGCCTCCCAAAGTGCTGGGATTACAGGCTTGAGCCACCGCGCCCGGCCCGAAATATTTTTAATGAATGGAATAGGGTTGAAGGGATGGGTGTCACCTCCAAGATTAGATTATAAAAAGACTGTGGTTTCCATCTTGGTTACTCTATGATTCCTTGTCTTTCTCTTTCTGATCACCAGCTACCGTGTCATGAGGATATCTGGGCAGCCATTGGAGAGAGTTCCATGGCCAAGGAACTGAGGTCAGCCTGCAAAAACCTGACTAAGTTTGGATCTTACTGTGATTTCCAATTTACTGTGACTGCCAACAGTCACATGATGGAGCTTGCATATAAATTCTCCAACCTTAGTTGAGCCTTGAGATAAGCCCTGGGTGACACCTAACTGCAATCTCAAGAGTGACTTTCAGCCAGAGGTACCCAGCTAAGTCATGCCCCAAATAAATGTCTGTTGTTTTAAGCTGCTGAATAGTGAGGTAATTTGTTTTGTGGCCCTAGATCATCAATATAACTTTGTATTAATTACTGGGGACAAAAGACTTAACAAGGCACATTTTGCTTAAGGAATCACCATGTTCTCCCCACAAGCATGAAATCTTAGGATCACCTTTGACTCTGACTTTTTAAAAAATGAGTTCCCTGTGGAGTCCCAAAGTTTGTAGTCCAATGACCTCCATTATCTCTAACTTCCACATTTGAAGGTAGCCCACACTTATTCCCTATCTTATCTTTGTACATTTTCTTTTACCTTCCTAATCATCTTACACTGCATTTATAGCAACTAGCCTCTACTCTAATAATGCTTTTTCATTTTTTAAGCAACTATAGTATATTGAATAATTTGTACAGCAATACACCATCATATCTTCTGGATGGCAGAGTGGGGTGATCCCTAATTGTGGCTCTAGCATAGACTGCACTAATGACCTTAAGTCTGAAGATCTCTTAAGGAGCCCAGGAGAACCATCTCTGGAGGTGACACAAATGCAAACTGATTTTCATCAAGCCACTCTTTAGGCTCAAGCATTTTGTCTCCTCATGACTCCAAGAAAACTGTACTTTTCCTTTTTTTGTGAATTGGTGTTAGTTGCATCTTTACTCGCTTTAAGGAAGGTAAGTCTTTTGTTTCATAAATAAGGAGTGAGGAAACACAGACATCAATAAAAGGTGATTCAAGGAAAAAAAATAGTATCAAACTATAGTTTTTGTTTTTTTGTTTGTTTGTTTGTTTTTCCATTGACAGGGTCCTGCTGGAGTGCAGTGATGCTATCATAGTTAACTGTAGCCTGCAATTCCTGGGCTCGAGTGATTCTCCCACCTTAGCTTCCTGAGTAGTTGGGACTACAGGTGTGTACCACCACACCTGGATAATTTTTTCTATTTTTTATTTAGAAATGGAAGCTTACTATGTTGCCTAGGCTGGTCTTTAACTCCTGGACTCAAGTGATGCTCCAGTCTTGAACTCCCGAAGTGCTGGGATTCCAGGCATGAGCCACTGCGCCCAGCCAAACTATAGTTTTAAATGAGCTTTGCCGGAGAGAGATCGCATCAATTGCTATTCAGCAGGAATTTGCAAAATTCCTTCTGTATGTTAGACAGAAAAAAAACCCAAAAACCAACATCAAGGGTTCCGTTCCTGAAGATTTCATAAGTCAGTGGAGAAAGGAACAATAAGCAAATAGTTACAATGCAATAACCGAAGAGTTAAGGGAACGGTTATCAGTTAGATTGATTAGAATGACTTCGCTTGCAAGTAGCCTGGGCAGATTTTATAGTTAATTGATTCCACAGCTCAACAGTATCACGAAAGACCTTGGAATTTTTCCCCAACAGCTTTATTAGGGAGTAATTTATATACAATACAATTCAGTGATTTTAAGTGTTTAATTCATCGAGTTTTGAAATATATACAGACAAGTTACCACCCCCACAGGGAAATATAAAACCTCCAAGTAAGTTTCCTCATATCCACTTGTAATCAATTTTCTATCTCCAACTCTTGTCCCACACAGCCCACTTTCCATCATTATATTTTTATATTTCATAATATAATGCTATACAAATTAAACCATACTGTATGTAGTATTTTGTGGCAGGCTTCTTTTACTTAGCATGATATTTTTAAAAATTCATTCATGCAGTTGTGTATATCAGCTGTCATTCTTATTTATTGCCAAGTAGTATTTTGTTCAATGAATATGCCACAATTTATTCATTTATTTACTCCTCGATAGACATTTGGGCTGTTTCCAGTTAAGGGCTGTAGTGAATAATGCTACTATAAACATTGCATTCCAGTGTTTTGTAGACATGTGTTTTTATTTCTCATGAGTATGGACCTAGAAATGAAATTGAGTGATCATATAATAAGAGGATATTCAACTATATAGTAAGATGACATAGTGTTCCAAAATGACTATACCATTTTCCTTTCCAATTCCCAACAGAAATGTGTGAGAGTTCTAGTTGCTCCACATCTTCACCAACACATGGTACTGTCAGTCTTTTTAGTTTTTGTCATTCTACTGTGCATGCAGTTACATCTCATTGTTTTCATTTGCATTTCTCTGGTAACTAATGATGTTGAGCATCATATAATATAGCATCTTTTGTGAAGTATCTGTTCAAATCTTTTGCCCATTTTAAAATTGGGTTCTCCTGTTATTTAGAAGCAAAATTCTTAATCTGTTTTATATATGTTCTTTATCAGATACTTATTTTATAAATATTTTCCCCAAATTCCTTTTCATATATTTCTTGCCTTTTTATTTTTAATGGTATCTTTCAAAAACCAAAATAAGTCCAACTTACCATTTTTTTCTTTTACAGTTTATGCTCTAAGAAATCTTTGCCTACCATGAGATCATGAAGATTTTCTCATTTGTTTTATGGCTTTAGCTCTTACATTTAGGTCCATGAACCATTTTGAGCTAATTTCTGTGTATGATGTGAGCTAAAGATTGGGGTTCATTTTTTTAAATATGCAAACATCCAGTTGTTAAGACACCATTTGTTGAAAGGACTGTCTTTTCCCCCATTGAAATGACTGGAAAACTTTGTTAAGCATCAATATGAGGTCTGTTTCAGGGCTCTCTATCCTGTTCCATTAGTCTGTAAGTCTAATCTTCTGCCAACACAGTATTATTATCTTGAACATTTTTGGTTAATGTTAAGTGACCTGATAGAGTCAAAGGTCTAAGCTTTTCTTTTTAATGGGAAGATTTTTTATTACCAATTCAATTTCTTTGATTGGTAGAGATTTATTTGCATCCTTTTTTTTTTTTTTACTTTGATTCAGTTTTGGTAATATGTGTCTTTCAAGGAATTTTTCATTTCATCTAAATTACCAAATTAATTAACATTATGCTGTTAATAATATTCTCCTATTATCCTTTTAATGTCTATAAAATCATTAGCAATGTCCTTTCTTTTATTCCAATTACTGTTGACATATGTATTCTCTGATGTTTTCTGGGCATTAGGTGCTGCTGGTGGCTGCGCCCTGCAGGAGCTGTGCTCTGGAGAAGATGAGAGACCTGTAGAAGCCTGGTGCTGGGCACACTGCCCACACATCAGGAACTCACTTCTAAGGAAGCCATGCACATCATGAGCATACCAGAAGAGAAGGAAAAACTCCTTGCTCTTCCAGGTGCCCTCTACTGACATAGCTTAGTATCAAGCTATATGGCAAAGAAAACATGTTTAAAGGGCTCAGATCCATTTTCACAGAGTTGGCAAAAAGGGTGAATTTGGAGTTGAGAGGCAAAACATCATAAACAGACATATAGTGGTTTGTTAGGCAACAAAAGCTAACTGATGGAGATGTATATTAGACCTTTGAGTTTATCTTCTAAGTCTTTTAACCTGTTTACATTTTTCCTATCTCTTTATCTTTCTATGTTGTACTCCGGGATATTTCTTAAACATCCAAGTCTTTCCTTAGTAAGTCCAATCTGTTGTTAACATAGCAATTGAATTTTAAATTTCAAAAAATATATATTTTTATTTCTAGAGGAGCTATATGGATCTGGTTACATAGTCCTATTTTTAAATGATGATATCTTTTAAAAATATAATTTTAAAGACTTACTTTACCAGCCATTTCCAGTTCTACTGTAATATCAAGTTCTTGCTAATCTTTTTGTTTATTGTGTCTGTGGTGAATTGTTTCTTCCTGCGGTTTATAGTTTTTGTTTCTGAGCTCATTTCTTTAGGATTTTTTTTTTTTTTTTTCCTGAGAAAGTCACTTGTATTTTCAACTAAGAAAATATCTTTGGGAAGTATTTTATATTTTATTCTGCCAGGTAACCAGAGATTTCACCAGTGTGAGACTAATTTTCATATTAAAATTTAGCTTGTAAATTTTCACACAATGAAGGCACTATAAATTTTGACTCCACACCTCTGCATAATGCAGGTTTGGAACTTCAGTATTTCACTGGGAATCTTTTTCCTTTCAGGACCCTGGCTAGGGTACACTTTATTGTTGTTTTCTTGGGAAAATATAGAGGTTTTTTTTAATCCCTCTTTCATTGAAAGGATAGCTTCTCCAGAGTCTTAGTTTATTTGGGGGTCTTAGTTCCAGCTCTTTACCTCGTGTGGGCCCAGGATGATACCTCCTGCCTTTACTTGAGTATTAAAATCCCTCCCCTAGCCTTTGGGGCCTAAATGCAACAATTCCTGACCTCATCCCAATATCTGAGACCTCAAGTTATAAATTTACTTCTCATTCTGACATTAAGTTCCTTCTTTATTTCTGGTACTTGAGCTTTTGAGCTCAGCTATGCATTTTAAATAATTTTGCTATATTTTATGTAGTGTTTCTATGTGTTTGTGGGGAGATGTGATAAAGAGAGAGTAGGGTCTGCATTAGCTAAATATGCCATGTTTCTGGGACCTGAGTTTTAGATCTTTCATCATTTTAGGATTTACAACTGAATATTTTAAGTGACAGAGAAACATGATCAAATTTATTTTATAATAATTCTGGTAGATCTAATAATGTATTGTAGAAGAAAGTGACTCATGACTTGGGGATCAGTTAGAATGCAATTGCAACAGCCACATTTTTTAAATGTTGAGGAAGTGAAGGGTCTCCCTTCTCCCTACCCCTCTCAAATAGTCCTTGTCCTATCACTGTGCAGTAAAGAGTGTGAACTGTCATGGTCAAGGGAGGCTTAAGGAGGAGATGACAGCTGCTCCTATCTTTGAAGGATGGAAGGAAATTACTTAGATGGTGTGAAGAGGAAAGAGCCTTCCTTTAGGCTGGAAAGGCACAGGGTGAAGCCAAGAAAGGGCAATGGTAGGAATGCAGGTAACTCATTAAAGGACTGGGTAGGAAGGCAGCTGGGCCAGAGTGGAGGGGCCGAGCAGGGCCAGTGGAAGGCAGTTGGAATAATCAGTTGGAACCATCTTGGGAAGGGTGTTTAATCTTCCTACAGGTATTCTCACTGTTAGTGATTAGTAATCACATTTTTGCAAGAACTGTACTGGGCTTTTCCAGGGCTGAAGTCAAAATATATATTTATATATTGTTTAGATTGACATGGAAAGGAGGCTGGGTCCAAAAATGTAGTTGTCCCAGTTTTCAGAGCATCCAAATGTTGTGTTGCCATGACAACTGCATTTAAATTTCAGAAACAAAGTAAATGTTTGGCAGGTGATTTAAATCGTCTGCTTCTGACTATATCAAAACAAACAAACGGTTGGTTTGCATGCTACCAGCTGCCAGTTTTTACTTGATTTTAAGATTATTTGGTAGAGGGTAGGATACAGATGGATGTTTGATTTGCTTTATATTTTTTAAAATGAGATTCATTTTAGAGTTGTAGACCATGTATTTAGAGGAAAACGTTAGGATGCTTCCTTTATTTTTTCCACTAAATGTTGCAAAGCCAAAATTATATCCATGCAATAATGTTTCACAAATGTGCTTCTCCCCACAATGATCAAATATTTTGGAGGGTTTGAGTAACTGTCACATCTGTTGAAGATAGGCAACTCAGTAACCTACGGCACATGCAGAAATGGAGGAACAGAAATAAGGAGATGATGGCTTTACCAACCAGAGCAGAACAAGAAGCCAAGGAAAAGAAATGCCTTCTATTTTTTCTTTTTAAAATGATGAGAATTTATAGAGTAGCTCAATTTTAGGCTAACACTGTTTCAGCTGTTTATCCTTTCTTGTTAAGAGTCTGATGAAAGAGATAGCCATAATTTTTATTATTTTTTCTGTATGGAATTCCAATAAAATATTCAAATAATAACTTTCAACTCACAGATTACAGTGGGTTGAGTGCCTATTACTGCGACAGGCACTTGCTTCATACCCAGCCTGTAGCCAGGAAAAATTGATGTATGTGTGAACCCACAATAGATAGCCCCGATCTTACACATCTGGGTATACTCAGCACCTGACCTAGTGCCTGACAGAGGATAGGCACTCAACAAAACTTTGTTGAATGGTTGAATATACATGTAAATGAATACGGAAGAAGGTAGGAGAGACTAACATAAACTTATGTTTAGATAATAGAGTATACAACAGGGGCTGTAGACAGGCAAATTGAGTGAAAATATTATCCGGAAAAACATTTTGAGCAAAATGGAGTGAATCTATTTTATTTCACCTCCTGAGGTGGGAAAGGTCTATTTATTTAAATATCTATAGTTTCCAACTTTTTATTTGTGTCCTGTGTTCTGTCCTCATTTGTGGTAGAACGTGATGGACCTGGCAGCTCCACTGATCACAGCACATTCGACAGTTGGGTCCAGTGTCCCCTATGTCTGGAAGTTGGAGCAGACTCTCTCACACTCTGGGAGCCCACATGGAGGCAGGTAATTGGCAAGGCGAGAGGCGGCAATATGTGGGTGGTTTATTAGAAAGTGAAGCCTGGAGGCATGTGAAGGATGGTCAGCGATGGTAAAGAAGGAGCTGGGAAGAAAGAGCAACCAGGAGGTTCAGGTAAGAGTGCAGGTGAGAGACGATGAGAACCTGGGTCAGGATGGCGGCCCCAGGGATGGAGGGAGAGACACGGGAGATGGTGGGATTGGTGACTGCTGGGACACCAGTGAGCCAGAGGGAGGGTCAGGAGGAAGGCCAGCTCCTGGCTTGGGTGATGAGTGGCTTGGGATGCAGTCACCCAACCTAGCCAAGGCTAGAAGTGGAAAGTACTGGGTGTGTGTCGGTGGGGAGCTACCACTTCATCCAGTCACAAAACCATGCTTACACGACTCAAGCCTCCAAATCTCACCGAGGCCTTCCTGCTGAACTTACAAGTGCTTCGTAAAGAAAAAAAAAAAATGTTTTTTTTTGTTATCTGTAACTGTAATTGTGCCAAATGTTTATCTTTTTAAAAAGCTGTGCAGCACCTGTCTCCCTCCCTGCTTCTGGGGCACGCCCCGCATGAGTGTTTTTGGTGGAACCCCGAGCACTGCTCTTCCCTACAGGAGTAAAGGTGGGTTCCTCCCTTCCTCCATGCTCCAGCTCACATCCTGGATTCAACCATCTGGATGCTGGGATGGTTATGTTATATGTCAACTCGGCTAGGCCATGGTACTTAGATATTTGGTTAAGCGCTAGTCTAGAAATTACTGTGAAGGTATTTTTTTAGATGAGATTAACATTTAAATTGGTTAACTTTAGGCAGAGCAGATTACCCTCCATGGTGTGGGTGGGCCTCATCCTATCAGCTGAAAACCTCAAGGGAAAGACTGATGTTCCCCTAAGCAGAGGGAATTCTGCCAATAGACAACTTTTAGACTCCAACAGCATCTCCTCTTCCCTGGGTCTCCATCCTGTTGGCCTACGTCCTCTCTCTCTTTCTACTGCTGATTGCCTGTGTTTATAGGGAGAACCCTAATACAGATATACTCACCAAGTCCTTCAAACCAGCTAGAGGAGTGCATAGGAGGAGAGAGGACGCATTCCCAGTAGTTTCAGCAGAGTGAAGGGCCAGCACTGAATACTTCCGTGAGAACACTTTGGGTGGGAGTACTAAGAATCAGTTTGCCCCCTTCATAAGTAAAACCAGGACATAAAAACCATAAACAAGCTGCTGTCATTACTGTCATCCCAGGCAAGTTCCTTAGGCCTCTCCTTGATTTAGTAAACTCTCAACAGCCTTCTAATGAATTCTTTCATTTTTAAAAAAACTTAAAATAGTCAGAGTTTGGCTGGGCGTGGTGGTTCACGCCTGTAATACCAGCACTTTGGGAGGCCAAGGGGTAGATCACTTGATGTCGGGAGTTTAAGACCAGCCTGGCCAACGTGGTGAAACCCAATCTCTACTAAAAATACAAAAATTAGCTGGGCATTTTTTTGGTTATCTGTAAATGTAATTGTGCCAAATGTTTATCTTTTTAAAAAAGCTGTGCAGCACCTGGCTCCCTCCCTGCTTCTGGGGCACCCCCCACATGGGTGGTATTGATGGAACCCTGAGCACTGCTCCTTTCTACGGCAGTAAAGGTGGGCTCCTCCCTCCCTCCACACTCCAGCTCACAGCCTGGATTCAACCAGGTGGTGTGCACCTGTAGTCACAGCTACTCTGAGTAGCTGAGGCAGGAGAATCGCTTGAACCTGGGAAGCAGAGGTTGCAGTGAGCCGAGATCATGCCACTGCACTCCAGCCTGGGTGACAGAGCGAGGCTCTGTCTCAAAAAAAAAACAAAAAAGGTCAGAGTTAGTTTCTATTGCTTGCAGTAATGAGCCCTGTACAGCAATACATGTTCATTGTTGACAAATTGCAAACCCCAGAAAAGGACAAAGAAACGGAAGAAATTCACATGCAAGCAGATGCAACCAATTTAAACGCTTTTCCTTACAGACTCTTCAATACATGTTTTAAATAATTGCATCCATGTGTGTATGGTGTTTTCTCCTACTTGTCATTAACCCCTGATAATCCTGTTGATACTCTTGACTCTTGGTCCTGCTTCAGTCGCCTTGATTACACTTTCTACTCATTACCCGTCTTTGTTATTTTCTTGGTTTGCATCTCATGTCGTGTGGGATATATGGTATGTTTTATTTGCTTTCATCTCCTATAGTAATTTTGATGTAGACATTCTGTTTTAAGACTATGTGAGGTTACCTTTTTTTTTTTTTGAGACAGAGTCTCGCTCTGTCGCCCAGGCTGGAGTGCAGTGGCCGGATCTCAGCTCACTGCAAGCTCCGCCTCCCGGGTTTACACCATTCTCCTGCCTCAGCCTCCCGAGTAGCTGGGACTATAGGCGCCCACCACCTCGCCCAGCTAGTTTTTTGTATTTTTTAGTAGAGACGGGGTTTCACCGTGTTAGCCAGGATGGTCTCAATCTCCTGACCTTGTGATCGGCCCATCTCGGCCTCCCAAAGTGCTGGGATTACAGGCATGAGCCACTGTGAGCTACATGTTTAAATCAATTTCTCTCATTATTAAAGTTAAGAACAAATTTTGCCCTTGGGTACAGAACCCCCTTCCTTTCACATGCTCTCTTTTTTAGTTTGTTATTTCTAAAATATGTGAAGTATTTGCTCATACAGATCTTTTTCAAGAGTTTTATTTCTGTATCAGTTTTGAAACCATATTGGAAAGAATTATGTGTATGTTCAATTGGCTTCAATACTTAACAGCATGACATTCCTATTTGAGTGATGTTTTCAGGAAGGTATAGGATGGCATATTTTTTGAGCCCTTGCCTATTTAAGACTATCCTTGCTACATTCACACACAAAAGACAAGTTGGTTGGCTCAGAGAAGGGTTGTCAAGCTATTAATGGGGACTTCTAATTGAGGCATGTCAGAAACTACCTTCTCTCTAGCCGTCCATTAATGTGCTGGTCCAGGGACAAGGGAGGTATGGTTCACAAGGGTAATTTTCAACCCAACCTCATCCACCCCAAAGCAGTGGAAATTCCCTCATATTCTGGAACATGGCTTTCTCCCCTCTCTAATGTCCAGGGGTGTGGCAAGTTCATCAAGTTTTGTGTACACTCAAAGGTATTCTAGTGGAAAGTTCTGGTAGAGGGGCCCACCAAGCAAGATCTGGAGTCTGCTGCCATATTGACCCCTAAATGCTGGCACTATTTTGTCAGCTCTTCTTACTTTCTTAGCCCTATTTTCAGTAGGTATTTTAGATCCTCTTCATCTGTATTAGTCAAACTACTTTGGTTGCAGGTAACTGAAAGTACCTTGAATTAGCACAAACACAAAAAGGAACTATCCTATTAATACAGGAAAGTTTCTTGGAACCCAAGGTTAAAAATGTTATTACTGGGTCTTCATGGGGAAGTGAAAAGTTCTTAGGACTCTATTTCTTATTTCTGTTTCTCCCTGCAGTGCTTTGTAAAGATTAACAGAAACAGCTGACATCTACTGAGTACTTAGTCTATGCCATAAGAGCCCTCAGAGAAGGGGATTTTAAAGCATCACCTCCATTCTACACACGAGGAAAGTCAGACACAGAGAAATCAAGTTGCCCCATTGTCACCTCATTAGGAAGCTGCTGGCATAAAATTTGTACCCCAGCAGCCTGGTTCCAGAGGTGACACCCTGAAGCTCTTCCATACACAGATGGGTCCAGATTGGACACCTCTCAGAGTCGCCCCTCTACAGCGTCCAGCATCTGTTTGAACACTTTCAATAGCAACTGCGGAGGGCAGAGGGGAAGATGAGGATCCCACTGCTGGCAGCCTTAACTAAGCAAATCATTCCCTATCTTAGTCTAGGAACCCTCAGAGATCTGAACGAACATCTTGAATGAACATCCGCCTCTCTGAGAATATTCCCATTGGCCAAGTTTCTGTCCCCTGGGGCCACCCTGAGCCCATCCAAACCTCAGTGTGCTCAATTGCCTTTGAGGTATTTGAGGACCGAATGTTATGGATGCTTTGGGCTTGGCCACCTCAATTCCCTCAACTCTTCCGCAAGGGATTTTTTAAAAAAGTGCCCCCGGCCGGGCGCAGTGGCTCAAGCCTGTAATCCCAGCACTTTGGGAGGCCGAGACGGGCGGATCACGAGGTCAGCAGATCGAGACCATCCTGGCTAACACGGTGAAACCCCGTCTCTACTAAAAAACACAAAACCTAGCCAGGCGAGGTGGCGGGCGCCTGTAGTCCCGGCTACTGGGGAGGCTGAGGCAGGAGAATGGCGGGAACCCGGGAGGTGGAGCTTGCAGTGAGCTGAGATCCGGCCACTGCACTCCAGCCTGGGCGACAGAGCGAGACTCCGTCTCAAAAAAAAAAAAAAAAAAAAAAGTGCCCCCATCATGTTGCTTCCCGTCTTCACAACATGCCTCAGATAGTGCAAGCCACCTTTGATATGACAAGCAGTTGTTTCTGTCAGAGCACACGTTCTCATCTTACCAGACACAACAGCCATCTTCTTTTCACAATGGATATTTTGTGGGTTGGTTTGTTTGTTTAAGTTTTTTGAGACAGGATTTCACTCTGTTTTCCAGGCTGGAGTACAGTGGAGAGATCATGGCTCACTGCAGCCTTTACCTCCCTGGCCAGGGGATCCTCCCACCTCAGCCCCCTAAGTAGCTGGGACTACAGGCACACGCCACCATGCCTAGCTAATTTTTGTATTTTTTGTAGAGACAGGGTTTCACCGTGTTGCCCAGGCTGGTCTCAAACTCCTGCGCTCAAGAGAGCCTCCTGCCTCAGCCTCCCAAAGTGCTGGGATTACAGGCACAAACTACCATGCCTGGCCCACAGTGGATATTTTGTAATGTCCTCTCTGTGTATAGAAATAAAAGCTACCCACACACATAATTTTAAAACACACATAATGTCCCAATTACAACATTAAGGAGGGATAAAAGAGAAGTAATTATGAAAAAATATGTAATATATAAATGCTCAGGCACAGCTACTTTGGAAAACATATGAAACAATGTTTGCACCTGCTTATAATGTTTGGTTTCACAAGAAGTGAAGAAGATCGGAAGCCCATCTGTAGAAACAGTATAGAAAATGAAAGAGTAAAGGGAGGAGTATGCAGTAGGGTAAATAACAGGCCAAAATTATGTCTGTATGATGCAAGAAAGAGAAGGTAACCTTACGTGAAGTCATCATATACGCCCAAAGAAAGGTAGACTGTCGGAAATGGGCAAGTGTGAGATCCTCACAGGTGAACTCAGAGCTCACCTCCAAGTGTAGTGTCAAAATAATTCCCTACCTTTTGACATGGGACAGTGTTGTGACTGAGAATGGCCAAGATCATAGCTCCTGGATGGAGCTCCTTAATTTACACTACAGAAAGCTTGGGAGACGTCGGCTTCCATGGTCAATGGGGCAGACAGAAGGGACTGGAAAGAGACAGAGTGAAATAAGGGCTGGCAGGCTGTGGTAGACCTCTGGAGACAATATCTGAGTAAGACTGAGAAGCTATAGGCAACTAAGGAATGAGTCATCACAGTATGCAATTTCGCAATGTATTTCTTACCATTAGGTAACAAAAGTAGTATACATTTGATAGCTATCATTAAATATTTTATTTATTTTGAGACAGGGTCTCATTCTGCCATCCAGGCTGGAGTGCAGTGGTGCAGTCACAGCTCCCTGCAGTCTTGACCTCCTGGGCTCAGTCAATCCTCTCTCCCCAGCCTCCCAAGTAGCTGGGACTACAGGCACATGCCACCGTGCTCACCTGATTATTTTATTTTATCTTAGTTGTTTTTTTGCAGAGACAGTTTTGCCGTGTTGCCCAGATTGGCCTCAAACTCCTGGGCTCAAGCAATCCACCTGCCTCAGCCTCCCAGTGTTGGGATTACAGGTGTGAGCCACTACACCCAGCCTATAAAACATTTTAAAATAATTCTTTTGAAGTATGTCATGTGTCTCTGCTAATTTCATAATTTTTTGGTTGTCAGTTAAGATGAGACTCAAAGCAGCTCTGTTACATGGTTGCTTATGAAAGTTGCAAAGGCAGAGTGATAGAGGTATGTGTTTGGCTACTCAAATACCATGGACAACATTGTTATAGGTGATCTTATTTTTCCCAAATAGTGAGCAGCTTCTTAGTAGAGTTTTAAACAAGATGAAGTACAAACTGCTGTCAATTTACATGATAGTTGCATTCCTGGAAAATTCAGCAAATGTGAAAACTGTGAAAAAGTATTTTGTATTTCTATGTAAAATGGGGTTCTTAGCTGGAGATATTTAAGAAAAGTTTTCCCCCTCATGAATGCCTGTGGGATGCTTGAAAACCATGGAGACTTGGGACAATTCTTTCTCATGGGGTGTCTACATTATAGCAGTGATATGGTTCGACTATGTCCCCACCCAAATCTCAACTTGAATTGTATCTCCCAGAATTCCCCAGTGTTACGGGAGGGACCCAGGGGGAGGTAATTGAATCATAGGGGCTGGGTCTTTCCTGTGCTATTCTTGTGATAGTGAATACATCTCATAAGATCTGCTGGGTTTATCAGGGGTTTCTGCTTTTGCTTCTTCCTCATTTTCTCTTGCCACCACCATGTAAGAAGTATCTTTCACCTCCTGCCATGATTCTGAGGCCTCCCCAGACATGTGGAACTGTAAGTCCAAATAAACCTCTTTTTCTTCCCAGTCTCGGATATGTCTTTATCAGTAGTGTGAAAATGGACTAATACAAGTAGTCTAGCATCTCTTCTAGAATCTCTAGCCCCCACCTACTAAATTCCAGTAGTGCCCTCCTTCTCCAGCAATAGTGACTGACAATAGAAAAGTGTCCCCATAAAGTTGCAAATAACCCTCAAGGCTGATCTTGCCCCAAGGAGACCCACTGGGTGAGAGTAATTGATTTAATCCTCTTCACTAGGATTCAGGTAACATATCTCTCCACACACACATGCAATTCGAGTTTAGAGAATTACATGGTTTGGCTCTGTGTCCCCACCCAAATTTCATCTCAAATTGTAATCCCCGTGTGTCAGGGGAGGGACCCAGTGGGAGGTGATTGCATCATTGGGGGTCATTTCCCCCATACTGTTCTCATGATAGTAGTGAGTTTTCAAGAGAGCTGATGGTTTTAAAGTGTGCCACTTCTTTGTTCTTGCACACACTCCCTCCTGCTGTCTTGTGAAGAAGGTGCCTGCTTCCCCTTCACCTTCCACCGTGACTGTAAGTTTCCTGAGGCCTCCTAGCCATGGTTCCTCTTAAGCCTGTGGAACTGTGAGTCAATTAAATGTCTTTTGTTCATAATTACCCAGTCTCAGGTATTATCCTTTATAGCAGTGTGAGAACTGACTAATATAGAGTATAAACTAGTTCTGAATGTATTTCCCGAGCAACCATTTTATTGTCTATTTTTCATGTACAATTTTCCTAGCTTTAAAAACATTATTGTAAAATACATACGACATACATTTATCATTTTAAGTGTACAATTTAGTGGCATTAAGTGCACTCACGTTGTTGTGCAACCATCACTACCATCCATCCCTGGCTTTTTAATATTTGAAATGCATTCAAGCTTAGAGAAAGGTTGTAGAAATAAGCCACTTAAGAGTAAATTGCTGCTATGATATCCTATCACCCCTAAATACTTTAGTGTGAAATTACCTAAGAGCAAAGACATTCTCCTAAATAACCACAGGACAACCATGGCAATCAGGAAATTGACATTGGTGAAGTACAATCAGCTAGTCATCAGACTGTGTTCAAATGTCACTAATTATCCCAATAATGTCCTTTATTAAAAAGGATCCAGCCTAGGATTTAGCATTACATTTCTTCTCATTTCTCTTTGGTCTTCGTCAATCTAGACTAGTTCCTCAGTTTATCCTTGACTTTCAGGATCTTGACACTTTCAAAGATTACAAACCAGTTATTTTCTAGAATGTTCCTCAGTTTGGATTCGACTGGTGTGTCCTCATGATTAGATTCAGGTTATGCTTTTTTGCAGGAATATCACAGAAATCATGGTGAGTTCGTCTCATTGTGCCCTCACAGGTCGTATAAAATTTCTATTTATTTCATTACAGATGACATTAACTTTGATTACTTGATTAGAGTGTTGTCTTCTGGGTTTTCTCCCCTTTTTTCTTTCTTTTTTTTTTTTCCAATTTTTATTTATTTATTTATTTTTATTTTTTTGAGATGTAGTCTCGCTCTGTGGCCCAGGCTGGAGTGTAGTGGCATGATCTGGGCTCACTGCAAGCTCCACCTCCCAGGTTCACGCCATTCTCCTGCCTCAGTCTCCCAGTAGCTGGGACTACAGGAACCCGCCACCGCGCCCGGCTAATTTCTTTTGTGTTTTTAGTAGAGACAAGGTTTCCCCGTGTTAGCCGGGATGGTCTCAGTCACCTGACCTTGTGATCCACCCGCCTCGGCCTCCCAAAGTGCTGGGATTACAGGCTTGAGCCACTGCGCCCAGCCTCCTTTTTTCCTTTGATGCTAGTAAGACTGGTAAGGAGGTACTTTGAAACCATGAAAATATTCCATCCCTCATTAAATGTTCACCCACTAGTTTTATTACCCACTGGTGTTTGCTGGTTGCGTTAATAATTACTAGGTTGCCAAATAACAATTTTCTAATTCCATCATCCCTTGTACATTTATTAGTTAGCATTTCACTGTAAGGAAAAGCTTTCTTTTCCCCACACTTATTTATTGTGGCATCTCATTGCATCAGTATAAACTTCTGGATTCCTATTTTATTTAGTCAGCTAGCATCCCTTACTATAGTTACTTACTTTGATGCCAAATTGTCCTGGATTTGTCCTGTGTGAGGCCCATCAGACTGGTTTCTATGAGCTTTTAACATGTTTCTGTCCTTCATTGAGCCATTCTCTATTTTCTGGCACAAAAAGATATTCTAGGCCCATCTTGTATTTTCCCTGTCCCAACCCTGGAATCAGTCATTTCCCCAAGAATCTTGGAATGCTTTTAGTAAAGAATGATATTTAGAAACCAAGGTCTAGACTCTAGGTGTGCACATTGTTAATGGGTATCACTGCTCTCAGAAAGAGTTAGAGATATCTATCTATTATTTAAATAAAAATAGAGCTATAGATGTATCTATCTACACACACAGATACACAAAACCACATATGTATCAGACATTTACATTTATTTTCATTTTTTAATCTCTATATGTCAAGGCATATACTTTATATTATTACTATTGTATATATTAAAAACTGAATTCATACCAATACTTCCAATTCCAAATCTAAAACCACACGGTTAATTCTAGTTTTTTTCTTTCCAGTGCTCTACACTATGCTCCCAGACATGGATGGCAGGGGGGCAGGAAGGAAGGATGCTTCCTAACAATTTAAATTCAATGTTTGTGTTATTTTAAATTATTTAACTTCAATTAGAAATGACTTGTGTGTTTTACATTTACAGAGCACTTGCTGTGTGCCAGGTACTGTGGGCCTTTACATGCATCATCTCTTTTAATTCTTGCAACCATTCTCTAAGCTACATATTATTATCCCTTTATCCATTTTGTAAAGGAGGCAACTGAGGCTTACAGAGATTACACAGTAGGAGCACAGCTAGGACACTCCAATAATCATCTTTGATAGTAATTTAAAAATTTTTAAAGTATTTATAATATATAATACCTTCTAGATATGTATTATGTGTGTATCAGCAAACAGATTTTTATCTCTGTCCTTTGAGTTTATATTTTATTCTGGTGAGCAACAAAAGAGCTCAGCTTACTATGTACTTACTCACCTTTATGGAGTGCAGCCATTTAATTAAATCCCTGAATTATTAGTACCCAGAATAGTGCCTGTGTGTAATAGGTACTCAACAAATAGTTTTTGCATAGATGGATGATCAATACATCTACGCAGCATATAATGACAATGAAGTAAACAGGGTGCCCACCAAAACATGGTTCTCTTTTCCTTCATTGACATATAGGAGGCCACACTTCTTTGCCCCCTTGCAGTTAGGTGGGATCCTGTGACCAGTTCTGGCCAAAGGAAAGTGAGCAAAGTGACTATCTAGAAGCCCGAGTCTCTCTTGTCCTGCTGTGGCAAGTTCCAGATGGCACAGCCACTAGATGGGTTCTCTGATAGCCTGGCTCCCCACCCAATCTATCTCCCTATCTCCCCCCACTGCCTTGCTGACCAACAGTAGGGTTTTTGTGAGAGATGACTTTAAAGCTACTGAGATCCTCAAGGTTAACTTGTACTTCGTAACCTGGCCTATCCTGACTCACACCTCTCTTCTCTGGTTTTACAGATCCAATTTAAATTTTAAAAAGCTATACTCCTTACTAATAGTCCAAACACCATTCCACTGGCAGTTTAAGCAAATGCCATGTGTGAGATTTATCGAAGAAACAGCATTGCAAGCATATTTATATTGAAGGAAGCACTGAAGAAGACAGGAACAATAATTAAGAAAAAAAAAAAAAGAGTACTGGGTTCAAGGCATCCTGACAGAGCTCCTTGCCCTGTAATTTCATGTGGATCCTTCCTGGGAGTGACTTCAGATTCTGACTTCCTTTATTCCTAAAATGCCAATTTGTCAAGTCACACTTCCTCTTTAAATAAAATACTGATTTCGTTCATAGTTTTAAATTTTAAATTTTTTACCCACAGGAAGATGAGAAGTATAACTTTTGTCCAGTAACTGACTAGCTTTGCACTTCTACGTCAAAGGTATTTTTAGTGTTATACCACCCCAGACACTGTTCCAACATTAAAATGGTACTTACGTTAAATTGGGAAGACTGTTCCCTTTGACCAAATGTGCTTTTGGCATTATTCCTATGAAAATTTATAACAATTTTATGTGTAAAAGCAGAGGAAATAATATAATGAATTACTATAAAATTATCACTTTAATTTTAGAATAGTTAATATTTCATCATGTTTCATCTATGTTCCCCTTTGCTGAAGTATTTTAAAACTAGTCCCAGACATCATGACACTTAACGTTTAAATACATCACTGTACATCTCAAAAACATAAGGATATTTTCTTATATAATCATAATACTATCATCATACCTAACAAAATTAACAACATAATTCTTTTACAATATCTGATACCCTATCCACATTCAAGTTTTCTAAAATATCCCTAAGATGTGTTTTAATTTTTTATTTATACCCTATCCACATTCAAGTTTTCTAAAATATCCCTAAGATGTGTTTTAATTTTTTATTTTTTGAGATGCAGTCTCTCTTTGTCACCCAGGCTGGAGTGCAGTGGTGCAATCTTGGCTCACTGCAACCTCTGCCTCCCGGGTTCAAGCCATTCTCCTGCCTAAGCTTCTCCAGTAGCTGGGACTACAGGCACACTACACCATGCCTAGCTAATTTTTGTAATTTTAGTGGAGATGGGGTTTCACCATGTTGAGCAGGTTGGTCTCGAACTCCTGACCTCAGGTGATCCACCTGCCTTGGTCTCCCAAAGTGCTGGGATTACAGGCGTGAGCTACTGTGTCCGGCCTCAAGATGTGTTTTTATATTTCATTTTTATATTTGGTTTGATGGGATCTAAACTAGGTCCACATACTGCATATGATTGTTCAGTTTCTAGTCTCTGTTGATCAATTTACTTTATTTTAAAATTCATCTGGATCTATTTCCTTTCACTTTTCTACTTTTTTTGGTGGTTGTTTTTCAATTCTGCTCTTCCAAATCTTTTCCTTTTTTGGTGGAGGAAGTTTGAGCAGGACAATATTCTCACCTCGCATCTAGGGAAATCTAGTCTCTTTTTTTTAAGCATCTCATATTCCTGGTTTTTTTTAAAAAGACAATGTAAATATAAGCTAAATGCTAATTTTTAAAAGTAAGTCATTTAAAACATCTAGCTAATAGGATACTCGAGAATGAGTAGAGTTTTATGTTTTATGTATTTCATATTTGCTAAGCTTATCTGGGTCAGAAAACAAAGCCCTCTTTTATTATAAGTCTTTAGATGTAACGGCCTATCAGAGATAAGACTTCTCTAATTCTTCAAGAAAATTTCCTAGTCAAAATAAATAAATAAAAGATAAAGATGTTGGGTGTTTGTTTTTAGCAGTCTCTATAGACAATACAATGTAGTAGTTTTAAAAAATACTATTAATATCAAGTGATTTAGGGAGTAAGAAGACTTGGTTCTAGTCTTGCCTTTACTGTGAACTAATGACTTGAATAAGTTCTGTAAGTTGTCTGAGCCTTAGCTTCTGTATTAGTCCGTTTTCATGCTGCCAATAAAGACATACCTGAGACTGGATAATTTACAAAGAAAAAGAGGTTTAATGGACTCACAGTTCCACGTGGCTGAGGAGGCCTCACAATCATGGCAGAAGGCAAAGAAGGAGCAAAGTCATGTCTTACATGGTGGCAGGCAAGAGAGCGTGTGCAGGGGAACTGCCCTTTATAAAACCATCAGATCTTGTGAGACTTATTCACTATCATGAGAACAGCATGGGAGAAATCCACCCCCATGACTCAATTACCTCCCACCGGGTCCCTCCCATGACACATGGGGATTATGGGAGCTACAATTCAAGATGAAGTTTGGGTGGGGACACAGCCAAACCATATCAGCTTCTTCATGTGAAAGCTTGGCCTAGTTGACCAACAAGATATACTTTTAATATTCTATAATTTCATAAAGCCAAATGTCTGCAAAACAAGAAAACCATTTTTGTCCCCCAACAAATATACCAGGTCTTAGGTTTTCACATGAGGCTGTTTTCAAAGCAGACCCCTTGGAGCCATGTGGTCATTTCCCTGATGGGGCCACCCCTCAAAGTATTTTTGTAAATACTTTCAAATCAGGTTATAAGCCACACAAGAAAATAAGTACTACTGCCAGATGGTCCATCTTCTCTTTTATCTAATAGGTATTTGTTGCAGACTTGCTAGGTGCATGAAGAATTGTGCAAGGTGCTGGGGTTGCTGAGGCAGGATGGGTGCAAACATGAGTAAGACCAAGCCCTGCTTGCTAAGGAACTTACCTTTTTGTAAAAGACCAGCATTCTCTAGCATCCTATTAGCTAGATATTTTGAATGACTTACTTTAGAAAATTAGTATTTAGCTTATATATATATTGTCTTTTTTTAAAAGACCAGGAATATCAGTTGCTTAAAAGAAGATACTAGTTGGAGGGAACAAAAAAGATCTGGTTGGAGGGAAGAGGTTGGTACATACACAAAACAATGAAAGGGAATGAATAAAAATTTGGGGGGGATGGGGAATATCTTTGGCATAGCGTGAATGTCTCCAAAGCCAAGGTCCTTGGGTTTCAGAAATGGAGCTCCTCAGCTATGAAGACATTAACTTCTATTTTGAAGCCAATAAAATGCCTCCTACTTGGTATTTATCAAATGTAATTCTAAGGCTGGGTGCGTTGGCTCACACCTGTAATCCAAGCACTTTGGGAGGCCAAGGTGGGTGGATCACGGGAGGTCAGGAGTTTGAGACCAGCCTGGCCAACATGGTGAAACCCTGTCTCTACTCAAAAAACAAAAATTAGCCAGGCATGCTGGCACATGCCTGTAATCCCAGCTACTAGAGAGGCTGAAGCAGGAGAATTGCTTGAACCCGGGAGGTGGAAGTTACAGTGAGCTGTGAGATTGCGCCACTGCATTCCAGTCTGAGCAACAGCACGAGACTGTCTCAAAACAAAAACAAAAGCAAAAAACAACAACAAAAAACCCAGCGATTCTGGTATCATCAGGCTGGCACGAGGTGGATATATGAACAATAGCTGGAAGTTACAAAGTTCTTAGCATCACTGGGGCAAGGTTGAAGCCAAAACAAACACACTACACACTAAATACTTTAAATAATTAACACATAGTCTTTTAAAACATTGAACATTGAAGGGCACACAATAATATGAAGGACCAGGGGTTGGGAGAGAGTTGGGAGGTCAGTTGGGGAGAATGTTGGTCAAAGGATACAAAATTCCAGCTAGGCAGGAGGATTACATTTAAGAGATGTATTGTACAAAATGGTGACTTTAGTTAATGAGAATGTATTGTATTCTGAAAAATGCTAAGAGAGTGGATTTTGTGTTTTCGCCCAAAAATGGGAAGTATGTGAAGTAATGCACATGTTAGTTTCATTTAGCCAGTCTACATTGTATATATGTATTAAAACAACATCGTGTACCTGATAAATATATATATTTTTGTCAAAAAATAAAAAAAAAGGCCGGGCATAGTGGCTCACGCCTGTAATCCCAGCACTTTGGGAGGCCAAGGTGGGCGGATCTCGAGGATCAAGAGATCGAGATCATCCTGGCCAACATGGTGAAACCCATCTCTACTAAAAATACAAAAATTAGCTGGGCGTGGTGGCGTGCGCCGTAGTGCCAGCTACTAGGAGGCGGAGGCAGGAGAATCGCTTGAACCCGGGAGGCAGAGATTGCAGTGAGCTGAGATCGTGCCATTGCACTCCAGCATGGCGATGGAGCGAGACTCTGTCTCAAAAAGAAGGAAGGAAGAAAGGAAGGAAGGAAGGAAGGAAGGGAGGGAGGGAGGGAATAAGAAAAAGAAATTAACAAGTAAAATAACTGAATTAGAAAGCACTGGATCCCACAGAACTCCAAAACAAAGAGACAAGCAATAATATGAATGAGTTTTGCTGTTCTTGTGTTTCCAGATCACCTCAATTAAATGTTCCAGGGTTCAAGTGTTTTCAATGGGGTTAGCTTTCTGCTGGATTATTTTTTTCTAAACCTCTTGTTAAATGATTCCTTCACAATCATACCAATAGGTATCCCTCATGTGGACTGGAAATTTTAATATAATTAGTAACTTGTTGATGAGGTAATAAATCCCAGCTGAGAAAGGGGTAAGAGGAAAAACAATCATTACCCCCGTGCAATGCAAGAACTTGTCCTGCTGGAAATATCAAGTGTTGTCCTGATGTGGGCTAATTACCAATTGTTCTGGACTGACTTAACAGCCTGCCACATTTTTGTTGTAACACCTGCAGTTTGTGCCAAGGAGAAGAAAGGTGTCACATTGCCAAGTGCTAGAGAAGTATTTGTTGAGGAGGATGGGCACAGCTTTTCAAAAATACTCATAAGAAAAATCATGATTCTCATTTATTTATTCAAGATATATTTATTGAAAACCTACCAAGGACTAGGCATTGTCCTAGGTGCTATGGTTTATGGTGATTTCGGGCATTTTCAGCCAATTCAAATAGGAGGCTGATTGCATAGTTGCAGAGGGGCCTAGTTGGCTTAAAGAAAGAGACAGTTTATTCTTTGCTATTAGGAAAAATAACTTCCATTGTATGTACTAAGACTACAAAACTTTCTTCTGAATGGAACAGACAATAGCAATAGAAGACTATCATCAGTAATTTAGAGTCACTGAATTAATTTAACCTGCACATGCAGTTTGGGAGGCGAAAAATTATACATGATGTCAAAGTATTCAATGGCATAAGCTAGAACTGCAAGAATCTGACAGATGCTCACTCAAAAACTTTCCGATACAATCTGTTTATAAACAAAACTGAAACAGCAAAAACAATCTTACTAAAAAACCCACAATCACAAGCCCTAAAATGCATCAGAGTGACTCCAACAAAATTTGTTCTCATCCTGTGGGTTCCCAAACCGTTCCAACAATGATGATCGAAACAGGAACCAGACCACAGGATTTTAATGGATTCAGCTGTTCCAGCCTTTGAAGCACTTAGTTCTGAAAGCTGCTGCTGCTACTTCTGTTTCCTGCTACTTAGGGAGAGAACAGAGAACCAGAAAGACAAATGAGTTTCCTCCCAAAACCCTACACCCAACTTCTGGAGGACAAACACAAGAGCAGAATGAGAGGGAGGGCAAGGCTGTCTGGGATGCAAGGACAACTGGCTGGGGTGGGCTGTGGTTGCAGAGATAAGGCCTGGTCATAGAGTCAAAGCTGAGCCTCACCAGCAGTGCCAGGTCTCCTCTGTTATCCCAGAGCTTCCCAGGTGAATGCTCCCAAGGGCCGAGTCCACCTCTCCTATCTTATCTATTACTGCCCTGGTTTAGGTTGAGAATACAGAAAACAGGGCTGGCGGTGGTGGGGAGCACATTCATTCGTGGATTGTCTATGGCTGCTTTCACCCTATAATGGCAGAGTTGGGGTGTTTTAACAGAGACCCTATGGCTCCTGAATCTATAATATTGACTAGCCATCCCTTTACAGAAGAAGTTTGCTGACCCCTGTTCCACAATGTACTGCTTCTAAAACTGTTGTGGCAATATATAAATTTATATAAAAGGTGAACTAGGGGTGATTACTTTGGAAAATAGCTGACAAATCTTAAGTAAAAACAAATTTTTTGAGAGCCTCTTTTGTACCAGGTATATCATTAGGCCCTTTTCATAATTATTTTGTTTATTCTTTACAGTTGCCCTATAAAGTAAATGTTCTCATCCCCATTTTGAGGATGAGGAAATTGAGACTCAGAGAATTAAGTAAATTGCCCACAGTGATACAGCTATTAAGTGCCCAAGTGAGAATTTGAACCCAGGATTTCTGATTCCAATCCTATAGCCTCCATCCACTATACCATGCCACCTTATTTAAAGCATTGAACATACAACTTAATTTACAGAAAAATGGGTTTTTCTAGGAAAACAAAGCACATTTGTATGTTGTGAACCTTTCAACAAAACTTTATGTAGCAATATTTAGTGAAGGATTATTTAAATCTGTATTATAAGGGATGACTCCATCACCCTATAATGTTTAGTGGGTTTTGGTCTAACATTCCCCTACCTAGAAGGGCTGGGAAAACCAGTTCTAGAAGAGCTTTTTAGAATTTTGATTTTTCTGAGTTGTAAAAGAAATTAACCGTCCTCAGAATGGTGCTTCAAGTATAAGAGCTTTTGAATGAGAATAATGAAATATGGGAATCTTTCTAGACAAGCCAATGCAGACATAGTTCATGGTTGATGCCTTAGCTCAATGATTTATGATCCTGTAGCTGGACAATGACTTTCATCTTCTAAGGTTTATAAACCTCTAAAAGAACCTCCAGACTTTTTCCCTTGAAAAAAATTAGTATCTATATTTAAATAGTTTTTCAGACCCTCGAAAGCTTATTGACAACATCTTGGTGTCCCTAGACCCCCAAATTAAGAGCTTCTGATTTATCTCTAGTATCTTCTCTCTATTGTTACTAACAGTATAACTTGGGACAAGTTACTTAACCTTGCTAATCATCAATTTCTTCATCTGTATAGTAGGAATAATAATATTCATAGATTGTTGTAAAGACTGAGATAGCCACACAAGGTGCTGAGTATATACTTGTTGGATAATAAGCATTCAATAATATCACTTCTGATTATTAGAGTTGGTTTATGTTTCCTAACTTTGTAATGTTACAACGAAAGGCTCAATTCCAGTTGATGAAGATTCATTGAACACTGCTTATATCCAGCACTGTGCTGGGATTTGCAGGAGATATTAAAGTCTCATGAAAACGTGGGTCATTCAATTATGCTACAGAATTTATAGCTTAAGAATATGTAAGGAGTTGGTAAGTTATAAAAATGATAATTAGCTTTCTATTCGTGAAATCTAATTTATTTTTGAATTCAAATATTTATACGAATTTAATTTATATCATATATTTATAATATTATAGAATATTTCCCATATTCTCAGAATTCATAATGATGATATTAATGACTAATGCTGATGTAACCTATACCATCTTGGGTAGGAAATTATGACATAATGATGCCCTGAGCTTTTCTGAGCTGCTGCTGCTTGGGACTGTGTATTGGTCAGAGTTCTCCAGGAGACAGAAAAAATATATATGTACTATATATATGTATGTATGTACACACAAATACACACACACACACAAACCCACATACACAGGGGTGGGGAGAAAGAAAGAGAGAGAGATTGAATTATTATAAGGAATTGGCTTGTGTGATTACAGAGGCTAAGTCTCAAGATCCTCAGGGTGAGCTGACAAGCTGGAGTCCCAGGAGAGCTGATGGTGTGACTCCAGTTTGAGTCCAAAGGCCAGAGAACCAGGAGTCAATGGTGTAGTTGCAGTTCGAAGGCTGGTAGACTTGAGACCCAGGAAAAGCCTATGGTTTCAGTTTGAATCTGAAGGCAGGAAAAAAATTGATGTTCCATTTCCAAGGCAGTCAGGCCAAAGGAATTCTCTCACTCAGGGGAGGATCAGCTTTTTTTTTCTAGTAAGACCTTCAACTGAATGAGGCTCAAACGCATCAGGGTGGGCAATCTGCTTTCCTAGTGTACTGGTTCAGATGTTATTCTCACCCAAAACACCATCACAGACACACCCAGAATAATATTTGACCAAACATCTGGGCACCCTATAGCCCAAATTGATACACAGGGTGGGGATAGGTCATGATGTTTCATGGGAAGCATCGGATTGTTCATGGTTTTATGGAATGGGGATCATTTATTAGACTAAAGCAAGTGGAGATAGTTCTAACACCTCTCTGTTATAGGATGCAGAGCTCAGGTTAGAGACACAGAGAGCTGTAAACTCAGCAGGCACAGTCTCGTATCAATGTTTTGTAGTTTTCAGGGTCAAAGTCTTTGCATATATTTTGTTAAATTTATCCCAAAGTATTTTATGTTTTTTTATTGTGATTTAAATGAAATTTAAAAATTTATTGTCCTATAGTTTGCTGCTAGTGTATAAAAATGCAATTGATTGTTACATATTGACCTTGTATCCTGAGACTTTGCTAAAATCTTTAATGAGTTCTAATAATTTTTGTTGTGTTGATTGTTTAGGATTTTCTATATAAACAAACTGTTATCTACAAATAGGAATCATTCTACTTTCCTTTTCCCAATCTGTTTGTCTTTTGTTTCCTTTTCTTGCCTATTACACTTGACTTACCATTTTACTGCACCTTGGGTTAGTCAGATGCTCCAAGAAGTAGATGCAAAGACAGAATTAAACATGCAAGGATTGGCCAGGCATGGTGGCTCATGCCTATAATCCTAGCATTTTGAAAGGCTGAGGTGGGAGGATTATTTGAGGCCAAGAGTTCAAGACCAGACGGGGAAACATAGCAAAGCCTGGTCTCTATCAAACAATTTTTAAAAAAATTTAGCCAGGTGTAGTGGCATGTGCCTGTAATCCCAGCTACTAGGGAGGCTGAGGGAGGAGGATCACCTGAGCCCGGGAGATCAAGGCTGCAGTGAACTATGATTGTGCCACTGCACTCTAGCCTGGCTGACAGACTGAGACCCTGTCTGTCTCCTAAAAAAACAAGGATTTTATTGGGGAAAATGCCTATCGGATACAAAATGCAGAGGGAGCCCCACAAGCTGGAAGAGCCATCAGACATTGATGTGAGAAAGTAGAGGAGAAAGGGAAGGACAAGTAACTGGAATCACTCTAGACTGCTATGTTGCATGAGGAATATCTGCAAGGAATATCACTGAGCCAGAGTCCTGTGACTCCAATCAACTTCAGAGTTCAATGGCTGGGGCCCTTGGTCAATTACATTCTCTTTAGTAGCAGGTGTACAAAGTGTATTCTCGTGACCACCACAGATCTCCAGTACAATGTTTAACAGAAACGGTGAGAATGGCCGTCTCTACATTTTTCCTGATCTTATGGGGCAAGTGTTCAGTATATCACCATTGAGTATGATGTAGGCTATAGGTTTTCAATAGATCTTTCTATCAGACCACAGGATTTTAATGGATCAGCTGTTCCAGCCTTTGAAGCACTTAGTGGCATGAGCCACCACGTCTGGCCTATGCTTTTCTTTTCTATTTCCTACGAGTTGGGTAAGATGGGTATCATTTCTTCCTTAAATGTTTAATATGTTCCTTAAATGTTCACTATGGTATATTTCTTTCTTAAGTGTTTAATTTGCCAGAGAAACCGCATAGGAAAAGTTTTTGAGTGTGAATTTGATTTCTTTGGTAGATATAGAGATATTCAGATTTTTAAAATTTCATCTGTGTTAGTTTTCGTAAGTTGTATTTTTCAAGGAATCTATTAATTTCATTTAAATTGTTAAATTTATTGACATAAAGCTGTTGATAATGTTTCCAGCTGGGCATGGTGGCTCATGCATGTAATCCCAGCACTTTGGGAGGCCGCAGGAGGATCACCTGAGGTCAGGAGTTTGAGACCAGCCTGGCCAACATGGTAAAACCCTATCTCTGCTAAAAATACAAAAATTAGCTGGGTGTGGTGGTACATACCTGTAATCCCAGCTACTCGGGAGGCTGAGGCAGGAGAATCGCTTGAACTTGGGAGGCAGAGGTTGCAGTGAGCCAAGATTGTGTCACTGCACACCAGCCTGGGTGACCAAGTGAGACTCCATCTAAAAAAAAAAAAAAAAAATTCCTTTTGATAACTATAAGGTCTGAAGTGATATCCTATACTCTCATTTATGATATTGAAAAATTATTTTTTCTCTTTTATTTTATTTGACCAGTCTTGTTAGGGTTTATTAATTTGATTAACCTTTTCAAAGAATCAAATTTGTCTTTAAATATTTCTCTGTTTTTATTTTCTGTTTCATTGAATTCTGACTTATTTCTTTTCTTCTGCTTGCTTTGGGTTTATATTACTCATTTTTTTAAAAAAGATGAATACTTGGATAGTTGACATTAAGCCTTTCTAATGTAAACATTTAAAGTTATAATTTTTTTCTCTACTCATTTATGGTCTATAAATTTTGATATGTCGTATTTTTATTATTGTTCGGTTTGAAGTATTTTCTAATTTATCTTGTGATTTCTTCTTTAAAAAGGAGTTATTGGCTGGGCATGGTGGCTCACACCTGTAATCCCAGCACTCTGGGAGGCTGAGGTGGGTGGATCCCGAGGTCAGGAGTTCAACACCCGCCTGGCCAAGATGGTGAAACCCCTTCTCTACTAAAAATATAAAAATTAGCCAGGCATGGTGGCAGGCACCTGTAATCCCAGCTGCTCGGGAGGCTGAGGCAGGAGAATTGCTTGAACCCAGGAGGCAGAGGTTGCAGTGAGCCAAGATTGAGCCACTGTACTCCAGCCTGGGCGACAGAGCGAGACTCTGTCTCAAAAAAAGAAAAAAAAAAGGAGGTATTTAGAAAAATGTTTAATTTTAAATACTTGATGCTTTTTTAGATATCTTATTGATTTCTAATTTAATTCACTTGTGCACAGAGAACATACTTTAAAATTTTAGTCTTTCAAAATTTACTGAGATGTGTATGACATGCTCCACTGTGGTTAATGTTTTATGCGCACTTGCTAAGAATGATTATTCTGCATTTGTTAGATGTGGTGTTTTATAAATACCTATTAAGTCAAGATGGTTGATAGTGTCATTCATAGCTTCCATTTTCTTGATAATAATGTTTCTTGTTCTAGTTGTTCTATCAGTTCCTAAGAGGAGGGTGTTAAAATCTCCAGTCATGATTGGGGAGCTTCTTCTTCTTCCTTTATCTCTCTCATTTTTTGCTGCAGGTAGTTTGAAGTACTGTATATTATTATTTCTTCCTGATGCATTGGACCTTTTGGAATTATAAAATCTTTCTCTTTCTCTTTAGTAATACTCCTTACCTTGCTATCTATTTTCTCCGAAAGTAATATAGCCACACCAGTTTTCTTATGCTTATCATTTTCATAATAACATTTTTCATCTTTTTGCTTTTATCCTTTTTGTGTGTCTATGTTTAAAATGCTTTTCTTGAAGACAGCATATAATTAGATCTTGCTTGTCTGATATGGTTTAAGTCTACTGGCTTCATACTTATTTCTTATTTTCTCATCTATTTTTATTTTCCCTATTTTCCCTTCCCTACCTTTTTTTGTTTGTTTATTTGAGATGGAGTCTCGCTCTGTCGCCAGGCTTGAGTGCAGTGGTGCGATCTCGGCTCACTGCAACCTCCGCCTCTGGGGTTTAGGCAGTTCTCTGCCTCAGCCTCCCAAGTAGCTGGGATGACAGACACATGCCACCATGCCCAGTTAATTTTTGTCTTTTTAGTAGAGACAGGGTTTCACCATCTTGGCCAGGTTGATCTTGAACTCCTGACCTCGTGATCCACCCGCCTTGGCCTCCCAAAGTGCTGGGATTACAGGCGTAAGCCACCGCACCCAGCCCCTACTTTCTTCTACATGAAATCTTCTTAACATTTATAAAGATAACAACGTTTAGTATTTTTGCCTCTTTGCATTTTTTAGTAGTTACTGTAGTGATTACAATATACAACTTTATCACAATCCTTTTAGAGGTAATATTGTACAGCTTGATATACTTCATAAGAACCTTATAGCAGTAGAGTTCCATATGCTTCTGTGGGGGAGGATAAAACCTTTATCTTCTCCCTCCCTTCCTAGGTTCCCTATCTGGGGCTCTGGAAATTAAACTGACAAGAGACATTAACAAGAGAAAAACAGTTTATTAACAGGTCAGTGTGCACACACACAGGAGAACTCAGTCATGAGTAACTCAAAAGAGCGGTTAGAACTTGGCCATATTTCTCACCTTAACAAAGAACAATAAAATTTTAGAGAAGTGACAAGACAAAGGAGTTTCAGCTTTTCTGGGTGTCAAACTGTGAGAAGGTAGAAATATGGGGGAAACTAACAGTAGATAGGGTTTTTTAGTAAGGTCTACATGTGGACCCATCTTGGTGCTGACTCTGCCTTCATGGCCACAAAACTCCCCTGGGAGAAGGGATTTATTGCAGTCCTATTTTTCAGAATATTCTGTTCGTAGTCAGATAAGGGAAGCTCCAAGGAGGCTTCTTTCTGCATCTGTTGATTCTCATTTGCCTTTAGCTCAAAATATCTTTACACCAAAGTGGCATAGTTTGGGGTGGCATACTCTGATGCCCTACACTGCACATGTGCACATATGCACACACACACAACACACTTTGTGATACTGTTGTTGTACATATTACATCTACCTCAAGCCAGTAAGGCTGATGTTTTCTGCCTGTAGGGGGATGGTGGTA
This sequence comes from Macaca mulatta, assembly GCF_049350105.2. Classification (NCBI taxonomy): domain Eukaryota; kingdom Metazoa; phylum Chordata; class Mammalia; order Primates; family Cercopithecidae; genus Macaca; species Macaca mulatta. Next base: position 76,649,419 of record NC_133409.1, on the reverse strand, counting down.
AGGGTAGTTCTCTCAAGAAAAATAAAAAATAAAAGAAGCTGTAAACTCCCAAATCCCATCTTTCAAGAGTAAACTCCACTCCAGTTTCTACCTGCTTCTGCTCACTCTCTAGGTTTTTAAAATATTTTTGAAAAAATTGCCCTTATTATGTCAGGCTTTAGTCTTACTAAGCTACTTAGTTATTACCAGAACTTAATCTCCACAATCATCCTTTTCCAGAGAATTTTGTAAGAACCAATGCCTTCCATTGAAGTCAATTCGTAAACATTCACTACCTTGGGAAAATACATAAGCGTAGACTGAGACCTCATCTTAAGTGCATAATGCTGGAAGCAAGTACTCTAGCAGAGTACGTGCCCCAACAGAGCAAATGTCCTAACAGAGCAGGTGGTCACGTCACCCAGAAGCAGATCCAGCTGGGTGACGGAGGAGGTGCAGGCACCAGACAGCAGAGCCTGCTCTGTGTCTGCAATGGTTTCTTGAATGGGAGCTTGCAGGAATAGGTTGAACATGTAAAATTGCTGCTGTTGACTGTTTTTTTTTTTTGACCTTGAAAAACATGAATGGTATAAGTTCAACCAAATATTCTGCTACTGAGTGTGAGGTTCAATCCTTCTCAAACATTTTCTCATCTTCACAAAGTCCTAGAGTTAAAGAAACACTCTCTATATTGTTACATAAAGGCACATGGGATGGACACTACCTGACTAATAGAGTCACAACTGTAGAAGGCAGGACTAGGGGAGCAGTCCTATTCAAAGACTTCTGCCTTAATGAGGAGTGTTACATAATTTGGGTTCAGAATTGCATGTCATGCATTAACCAAGAACAAGTTTGTGCTTCCTTGAAGGTACATATTATGTTTCTTCTAAATGTCATGGTCCTGAAGGTTGCTACACAACATCGTGGACCCCTAGGTTTGCCAGATTTTGCAAAACATTGAAAGAAAGAGGAAGGAAGGAAGGAAAGAAAGAGAGCAAGAGAGAGAGAAAAAGAAAAGAAAGAAAGAAAGAAAGAAAAAGAAAAGAAGGAAGGAAGGAAGGAAAGAGGGAGGGAGGAAGGAAGGAAGGAAAGAAAGAGAAAGAAAAGGTACAGTTAAATTTAAATTTCAGATAAATGATGAATAATTGTTTGAATAATTATGATTCATGCAATAGTCCTAAGAGAAGCGAGACATCCTTATACTAAAATATTATTTATTGTTTGTCTTAAATTCAAATTTAACAGGGAGTCCTGGAAAATTTAACTGACAACTCTGTTATATTTGTTCAGTGCTGCTGAAAAGGAGAGAATTCTGGTCCTGGAAGGTTACATTCTAGGGAAATGGGCCTCCAGTTGGGATGTTCAGAATTCTGTCCCTAGGAGGATGGAGGCACACCCAACAGAGGTAAAATCACAGTCCATTCCAAGAGTCACCAGCTGGATGCTCAGAAGGAAAATCTTCCTTTTGTGAGCTCCTAAAAATAAATGTAGCTTTATCAGGAGCATTACATGTGAGTGTGCTCTATAATTATTTATCCACTAATTGCCACAATATCCTGTTGAGGTTAGTAAATGTTTTTACCACCCTCATTTTGCAATGAAGTAAGCAGGGATGGAGCAGGAGGTTTACTCACCAGGAGGCCCAGCAAGCCAGAAGAGGGTGGAGGAGAGAGCCAGGCGGGACCTTGTGGTCCTGTCACCAGAGGTCTGCAGGCTGGCTGGCCTCAGAGCCGGCCCTTGGAACGTCATAGCCCAAATAAAACTCAGAGAAGAGGAATAAAGAAGATTCTCTGAAACTCATGAAAACCACACATTCCGAACAGCCCCATTGTTAGTAAACAAAATAGTCTAGAACAAATATTTGCACAAAGGAAACTATTGAAGACAGACTTTATTCTGCCCAAAGGAGAGAATAGCTTACTCACCCTTTGTTTTCCCCCCAAGCAAAGCAGATGTTTCTTGTTAGTGCCTGGAAAAAGAGGATGATAAGACAAGGAAACTCATTCCATTCTATAATAATAACAACAGTAGATATTAATCAAATATCTGTTACATCAGGTACTACACATATTGGATTGAATTTAGTCTTCATGGAAAGTCCCTGTGTACTGACTGCACCCATTTTACCCACAGGAAAGGTTAAACTCAGAACACAAGAGACTGACAGAAACCTTCACACTGCTATCAAGTGGTGGAGGTGAGATTCCAACCCAGGCCCTGTGACTCGAACACATACCATTGTCTGCGTAGACCCTTCCCCACCACCCAGGAAAAAACCAGAACACCCAAATCTAATTACATTATTTGTCTTTTAAAATGACATTTACATTAACTTTTTGTCTTTTTCATTAATTCTAAAGCAATTGCAGGGAAGGGCCGTGCTTCAAGATGGCCACCAACAGTGTCTTGCCAAGGCTCTTAGGTCCGTAGTAATACTTCCAAACACATTATCCTGGTGACCCTCCCAGTGATACCTCGAGGAGGCTCAGGCAGGCATCATTATCATCCTTTGGGAGAAGAGAAAACTGAGTCACAGAAAGACTAAGGGATTTGCCTAAGACCATGCAGTACCGGAAATGGGACCAGAATACATCTGCTGGCTCTTTCCATTGTCCTTGTTGAAAGCTTGAGGAATTACAGCAATCGTCTCCAATGTGCAATCTGAGTAACACACATTTTTTTTCTCACACATATTTTCCACCCCCTGTCTCATGACTGGCAGCTGGAACAGGACTGTCCTGCTAATTCACTTCCGGGGCTCCCTTATTCTAGCAACTCCTAGATAGGGATTGTGACAGGGAAGCCTTCACCACGTGGTTCTGACCTACCTGTCCAGCTCATCAGCTGCCCTCCCAGCAGGAGGCTGTCATTCAGGCCAGACAGGTGATGTCGATCCTCTACAACATACTCATAGCACTCACATCACATTTTCACTCCCTGTTGCCACCTAGGAGCCTGTGCAGTGCAGTGGACTGGGTTTTAAGCCAGAATGCTTTTGCATCAGTTGGACCTGGGTAAAAATTCTCTCCTTACCACCATCCAACTGTGTGACTTCGAAAAAGTCATGTTACATCTTCAGAATCCATTTTCTAATAGATTGTAGAGAATGGGGGATTAGAGATCATGTATTCAAAGCATCTAAGCATCCAGCACAATGTCTAATACAGAGTAGATCATCAAGAAGTGGTTCTTATGATGATAACACGTCCTTATCCTCCTATCTACCTAACTCCTAACCATTATTCAAGATTTACTACTCCCTCGTCTCACTCAAGGTAACTCTCTACTTCCCTGGATTTAACATGAATTTCACCTGTGTGGCATCTAGTTCTTGCTTACAGTCTTTTCATGAATATAAGAAATGTTCATTAGGAAGTGCTATGGGTTGAATTTTGTCTTCCCAAAAGATATTTGGAAATAGGGTATTTGCAGATGTAATCAAATTAGGATGAAGTCATACTGAATTGGAGTAGGTCCTAACCCAGTAACTGGTGTCCTTATACCGAAAGGCAGCAATTTGGACACAAATAGATTCACAGCGATGAGGGAGGCAGAGATTGAAGTAATGCAGCTTGAGGACCAGGACGGCTAAGGATTGCTGGCAACCACCTGAAGCTGGGATGAGGCAAGAAGGGACCCTCCCCTAGCACCTTCTGAGAGAGCATGGCCATGCTGACACCTTGGTTTTGAGGTTTTGAGTTTCTAGCTCTAAAACTGGGAAACGATACATTTATATTGTTTTAAGGCTCTGGTTTGCTGTTATTTGTTATGGCAGTAACAGGAAACTAATACAGGAAAATATCTGATCTAACTCCCAATTGGATAACAGGCTCATTGACAATGGTGAGGACTGGCCTCTTTACCTGTGGTCAGTGCTCAGCATAGCTCTGAACCTTGGGGAAGCCTGTGAATAAACCTGACTGCTGAGAGCAGCTGCATACGGAGCACCACTCAGCTGTTCCTACCACCCTGGAGGCTGCCCTGACAGCTAATCCCACTGCAGGTGCAGCAGCAGTGCCTCTAAAGTCCTTTGGGCTCAACCTGCTGGCAACAGCACCAGCAGGAGAAATTCACTGGATAGTTAGCCATTCCCCATTTGAATAGCAAAGTATTTCCTAAAATGGGGAGAGAAAGCATGATGATAGGTATTGCAACTTGACCCTTCAGAAACTGATCATTTCTTCAGACAAGGACGCCACTGTATAGTTATTCCAGTGTTAAAGACTAGCATCACCAAAACAACAGAAAACACAGTTAAAAGAGCAATATGTCTTCTGTTAATGATGGGATGACTGTTTAAAAGAGGCTTCATTTTATATGCATTCATTCATTCATCATTCACTTCAATATTTGTTGAGAATTTGCTAGGTGCGCAGCACTGCTTTTGCCTCCTTTAGCAGGTCATTATGTAACAGAATTTGAAGGAAATTCATGGGCATGGCAATTTGAATTTTCAAGTGGGGAGGGACACTAATATTTGTTGGTTGCTTGCACTGAGACACTTTATAGGAATTTTAATATCCGATTTTGGTTAATGCCCTTGATCATCCCACAATGTAATTGTTTTAATTTCCCTTCTGCAGATAAAGAATGGATGCCTCAGAGAAGTGAAGGATTTGTCTCAGGCACATAGCCTGTAAATATCATACCTGAGATTCTAATCTGGCTCCACTGGATCCCAATGTCTTTGCTTTTGCAGCAACTCTACCATCCTTCATCCACCAGAGACCAGACCTCCTGTAGCAACCCAAACCCATGGGAGCCAAGCCACATCCTAAGAGGCCCGTGGGACTTTTGGCCACCCCACCCCACCGGGAACCATTACCAGGCTCTTTGCTTTCTACTTTCTTTCCATCTCTCAGCCTCCTTCTGTCCTCATTTGCTTCTCTTGAAGTGGGTGGATGTTGTTTCTTTCTGGTGCCTGCTTCTAGTAGCAACATTCTCTTTCTTCAAGATGTGATGGGAGAGCTTCTTCGCCACTGGAAACTGAAGGACCTGTGGGCTGCACCCCTGAGTGCCCACCTTCCGAGCCTGGAGTAATCACGTGAGCCAGGCCAGGCCAATCAGAGTCTTCCCCCCGGATTTTTTTCATCCACAATGGGACACAGAACACATCATTTTCTGTGGCTTTGTCCTGGGGTGATACAAGTGGGAGTTCTTGTGACCATGGCCTTCCCTCATTCTGCCCATGGAGAAACACCAGGCTGGATGGTGGAACGAGAATGGAGAGACCCGATGATGCCATCTGAGCCCTTAGCTCCTGTCACCCCTGTGCTTCCCAGTTACTAGCAGTTAAATTCCCTTTTTGTTTGTACTAGTATGGGTTGGCTTCTATTATTCAAAATCAAGGGTCCCAGTTCACACATCCAGCTACATTCCATGGGCCGGCTTTTCAACTTCCCTCTTGCCAAAACTTAAATTCCAGTTTCCCATTTTCCTTTTGTTCATCCACTTAGAAGAACCTTAACTCTGGCTAAATTTACCTTCCCAGTCTGTACACCTGGGTGCTGAGTTCATCTGGGGCAGACAATGTCACTACCAAACCGTGGTCCCCAGCCTTCCTCATTTCATCCTCTCTTCCATTCCCAGTAGCAGTTACTTAGGACTGTCTCCACACTCCTCAAACATGACTCTCCATCTTTCTCCTACTTTTCAGCAAGTGATCTTGTCTCCTACTCAGTAGAGAAAATAGAAGGCATGGGAGGATAAGTCTTCCCCATCTCTCCCCACCCTGCCCTTTTATAATTGTGCTGGTGGCAAATTTGTGAAAACAGAAGGTGGCTACTGTTGGAAGCAATTGTTCTAAGAAGGAGTGCAGAATTTCTCTTAGAGAGAGACTGCTCTTTACTTTCAGAAAACATCTTGACTTTTCAAGTGTAAAAGGCAATTGGGGAAGAAATGGAGGTAACTGCTGCAGGACTGTAAAGTCAGCCAATGGTAGGAAAATGAGGGGGTGTTGGCCACCGGAGTGGAGGTACCAAGGGGAAATGGGCCAAGCCTCCTGGCATACGACTGACCTGGAGGAGAAAGATCTGGTTTCTTTCTCTGAAAGAAAACTGGATTGGGTCCTGATTTTTTAAAAACTTTCCAGTCTCCCAGCAAGAGCCAGCCTGCTGCTGAAGGTTTTTTGTTTTGTTTGTTTGTTTGTTTTGTGAGACAGAGTCTCGCGCTGTCACCCAGGCTGGAGTGTGGTGGTGCGATCTCGGCTTACTGTAACCTCCGCCTCCCAGGTTCAAGCAATTCTCCTGTTTCAGCTTCCCAAGTGGCTGGGACTATAGGTGTGCGCCACCACGCCCAGCTAATTTTGTATTTTCAGTGGAGATGGGGTTTCACTATATGTTGGCCAGGCTGGTCTTGAACTCTTGACCTCAAGTGATCCACCCATCTCGGCCTCCCAAAGTGCTGGGATTACAGGCGTGAGCCACTGCACCTGGCCCTCACTGAAGTCTTTGAAAGGCATTTGTGTCGATCAGCAACACAGTCGGCCCTGGGAAACTGAACTGTCTTCCCCATTGTCTTTCCACAGCCATAGGAAAGAGCCAGTGAGGACTTCCCTGAAACTGGGATAGTGCGAGATAGGGGTGCTGCGCCTCATCACTGCACTGTGACCAGTGGCCTTGGGTTCACGGGACTAGGGGGAAATAAAAGACAGGCCTCACACCTGCTTTGGGCGGGACAGTAGGAAGAAGCGTGTTCCCTCCCTCCCTCCCTCTCCCCAGGCCGTCAGGGAGGGAAGAGCGCATTTCAGAAGATGAGATTTATCCTGCGTCTCAAGGGAGATGAGCAGCGAAGAGAGCAGAGAGCACAGCAGATGTGAAGGCCTCAGAGGTGGGGGGTTGCAGCGTGGACCAACGCAACGCAAGAGGAAATGCGATCCGGCACTCCTCCCAGCTTTCCCCAAGTATGCCAGAGGAAGGAGACTCCGGCAGGCGTGCAGAGACTGCTCTGTTGCAGACGGGGCCATTCGTAAGGCAGACAAATGGGTCGACGATGGCAGGGCCTTCCTCCCCCATCTGAGGCAGATCGCCCCATCTGTGCTCTGCGCCTCATCCTCCGCTTCGCCTTGGAAGCCCCGCTCCTTATCGTCAACCTCCTCCTCTCTACGGCTCCCTCCCGCCAGCATGGAGCCCACTCATGCTCACATCTGTCCCACTTACAAAGATGCTTTCTCTCCTGGGTATCCCCTCCAGCTGTAGCCTCTCACTTCTAGCCCAACTTCCACCTTCCCTCCTGCATCCCTCCTAACACGCCTCCACCTCCTCCACTCCCCTGGAAAGGCTCTTTCCCAATCTCTTCCTCGCTGCCAAGCCCAGTGCAGCTTGGCTGGCCTCTCCCTCGGGTCCTCTCGCTTTGGGCTGCGTCTGCCTCTTTCTCTCTGACACTGTCCTTTCGCAGTCCCCTGGGCAGGCTCCTCTGCCCTTGTGCACGTTCATCTCAAGTCGGCTCTCCTCTGTTCTCAGTCCAGACGCTTTCCTTAGGGGACCTCAGGAACCTTGCAGACTGCCAGTTCTCCAAACTCCAGAAAGGGCGTCCACTATCAAATTGTTCGCTCGGCAGCTTCTCCCATTAATCGTGCCACAAGCACTTCACCTGTAACACATGCACGGGTGACCTCATCGCCTCCCTTGGAGCCTGCTCTCGGCTCCTGCTCAAAAACAACACCTGGGGTCCCCAGACTTTGACATCCTTCACCTCTTAATGTCCTCCCTCCTCCAATCCAACTCAGCACCTTATCTTGCCATCAAGTGCACGTCCTGGAAATCTAGACGCTGCCCAGACTGTCCCATCCCAGTTGCCTCGTCCGTAATCTCGGGGATTGATCATCTCTTCCCTGGATGGCAGCCAAAGCTCCCTAAAGGATGTCCTTGCAATGCATTTTGCCCCTTTCAGTTTTGCTTTTCACATGTTAAGTCTTCTGACATGCAAATATCTCCTTGTACTGCTCCTGCCCTTTAAACCATTCCATGGTTTCTCATTGCCCTTAGGAAAACTTACTCTGAACCTCTGACTTGTGCACAAGGCCCTACTTGTTCTGGCTCCTGCCAAGGTCGCCTGACTCACCTGCTACCTATCTCCACTCCCACTGCAGGCTTCTTCCACCTGCCTCTGGACATGCGACCTCTGCCCCTCGGCTGCCCAGTGCAGCACCTGTCCACTTGTCCACAGTGTAGCTGGGGCCTATCACCCTGGCTGCAGTCAAGGAGGGACTCAATCAGTATTTGAGGCAAATGAATATTCTTTCCTGATCAGTTTGTGTTGTTTTCCTCTTGCCTTTTACCTAATATATAAAAAAAGAAATACTATTAAGGAAAGCATGACATGAGAAAGGATTGTAGGTGTTTCCTCTTAGGAGAGAAACGTGAAACAATGGAGGCTGAATGTGTTTAGAGAATAAATATACTCACCAGTATCTCAGCTGGAATTGTCTTATTGACGACATCATCACTTTCCCTCAGATGTGGATGTCAAGTTTGTAACACCAAGAACTGTTCGGAGAAGTTCCCGTCATCTGTCTTCTCGTCTCTCCCCCTGTTCTCCCTGGATGGCCTTACCCAAGTCCAGCTCCAGCTCACCCCTTATTCCTCCATGATCTCCATTTCCAGCCACGATTATTTCCTAAGCTCCAGGCTCGAGTGGCCTCCGCGCATTTCCACCCAAAGATTTCCCATATGGAGGCTCCTTACTTGGGCTCAACGTGCTTTAACCTAGTTTTCTTTCTTAACCTCACACTTCTGTGTTTTCCTATCTCAGTGAAGGTCCCTGGACTAGTTCCATGGGCTGTCATAACAAACGACCACAAAGTAGGTGACTTTGAAACAGCAGAAATGTATTCTCCCCCAGTTGTGAAGGCTGGAAGTCCAAAACCAAGGTGGTGTTATGGCCACGCTCTCCCTGAAGGCTCTGGGGAAGGATCCGTCCTCACCTGATCTGTTTCAGGCGCTGCTGGCGGGCTATGCTGGTCCTTAGCCTGTGGATGCATCACTCCAGTCTCTGCCTCCCTTGTCACGTGGCCTTTATCCCTGTGTTTGGGCCCACATTTTCTTTTCTTCTAAGAATGCCAATCATTGGACCTAGGGCCCACTTAGGGCCTATTCCAGCAAGACTTCATCTTAATTTGATGATATCTGCAAAGGCCGGCCCTATTTTCAAATAAGGTCACAGGTACTGGGCATTAGGACTTGAACATAGTTTTGGGGGACACAGTCCTACCTGCTGGGAGTCCCACTGCCTCCTTCACCCCAGAAATCCTTGACCCTTCCCTCTTCTCTCCTTCACACTCCACATCTAGGCTGTTTATCCTATTTTTAAAATAGCTCTCGTGTTTTCTCTGTCCTCCACTCCACTGTCTTACTTCCAGCCCTAACCAAGCTAAATGACCATGACATCACCCCCACTCTTCCTTTTTGCCCTTTTGAGTCCCCCCAGCCCATCCTTCAGCCAGCATTCTGGTTCTTAAAATTTGCCTGCCGGGCCAGGCGCAGTGCCTCACGCTGGTAATCCCATAACTTTGGGAGGCGAAAGCAGGCAGATCACTTGAGGTCAGGAGTTCAAGATCAGCCTGGCCAACATGGTGAAACCCCTCTCTACTAAAAATAAAAAAATTAGCTGGGCATGGTGGTGGGTGCCTGTAGTACCAGCTACTCTGGTGGCTGAGGCAGGAGAATGGCTTGAGCCTGGGAGGTGGAGTTTGCAGTGAGCCAAGATGATGCCACTGCACTCCAGCCTAGGTGACAGAGTGAGACTCTGTCTTAAAAAAAAAAAAATTGCCTACCAGTCATCCCACTCTGGATATGTCCCTGGCAGCCCCTCCTGTGTGCACTGTGGGTGACACTGTCTCACTGCCTCATTCTCCCCTATCCTTTCCACCTCAATTCCTCTTCTCTTCTGAGAGTCAAAACCAGTTCCTACCATCTCTGAACATTTAATTGCCTGTTAGCAGCTATACTATTTTTAAAAATACAAGTTATTGAATGACTACAACATATATATTATAAATGTAAAGTAGATATTACATCCATTTGTGTATGGGGAAACTGAGGTTCCCCTGGCTTAAGCAACATGCTGAAGAGGGAGCTGAGGTTTGAACCTAAAACTCTATGGCTTCAAAGCTCTTCCTATGAACTGTATGACTAGGCTTCAGAAGATGTAGCCTTGTAAATATCTGGAAGGGCTTGCCACGTTTCCTGTTCTTCTTATAAATTTTGGTATTTTACAGAAACTGTCTGCTGTAAATGAATATAAAACACCTAAAGAAATTTATGATGATGATCCATACCTCAGTTATTCTTAGTCATTTATTTTCTCATTTCATAGTAAACTAATAGCTATTTGGTTCAGAGCCTACAGGCCTATCATTTTTTGCATAGCAATCCTGGTGAATTTATAGACAGTTCCCTGAATAATGAGCTTATTGTGTTATATCTTAAGTTTTGGTAAAACCTTCTCTCTTTTTTTCTCCTTGAAATAAATGTAAGTATATGTATATTCACAAATTTTCTTTTAAACCTTTACAATAATATTTTTATTTTCAGTGCAAATTTTGTTTAGCATGAGACTCAGGCATCCTATGAAATTCTTAGCCAAATAAAATAATAAATCTTTTTTTTTTTTGAGATGGAGTCTCGCTCTGTCACCCAGGCTGGAGTGCAGTGGTGCAATCTTGGCTCACTGCAAGCTCTGCCTCCCGGGTTCACGCCATTCTCCTGCCTCAGCCTCCCAAGTAGCTGGGACCCGCCACCACGCCCAGCTAAATTTTTGTAATTTTTTTTTAGTACAGACGGGGTTTCACTGTGTTAGCCAGGGTGGTCTCGATCTCCTGACCTCGTGATCTACCCACCTCGGCCTCCCAAAGTGCTGGGATTACAGGCGTGAGCCACCATGTCCAGCCAATAAATCATTTTTAAAAAGTATTTTCTGGCAAATAGCCTACCTATTTGGTGTTGGCTTGAACTTTTGGAATTTCTTTAGTTTGACTTATTAAAGTAAATGAAACTTGGGTGAAGAAAATTCCTGTTTTACTCAGGCAGCCGACTCAAAGCTCATGTTATTGACATGCCCTCCGTCTCCTGTCTCCGTGGCTGGTGAGCTGGAAGTCTTCCATGCGTGCACTGCTCTGATGGACTTTATCAACGAGCCATGCCTGACGCACTCACGGACACCAGCGGCCCTGAGCTGGGTGCTGCGAGCCTCCCTCACACTCCTGTCCTGCCTGACGGGATCTATGAACAATCTGGAGGCCTTGGATGGAGTCCACGTACCATTAGCTGTGTGAAATTCTGCATAGATCTGTGGAAAACGTTCAGCCCTGGGCAGGATCAGCTATATAATTTGCAGACCTGGTGCAAAATGAGACTGCACGGCCTCTTGTTCAAATATTACTAAGCATTTCAAGATGGTGACAACATTTACTTAAGCACTGAGCCCAACCACAGGCTGGCTCAGCTCACCTGCCCATGAAGCCAGCCATGCCCTGGGGGCTGCTGCTCTGCTTTTAGACCCCTGGTACTCTCCTTCTTCAACCTGTTATCTGGGCCCTCATTTTCACCTGCATGTGTCATCCATCTCCAAGCGCTGCCGGGCCTGTGGCCTAGATCCCTCCCCGCAACACACCCAGTGCTTCCCCTTCTGCTACCTCTCACCCCCGCCACCAAAAATCCTCCACACAGGCCTCCAGATCTGGCCCTTTCTGTCCCTTCCTTCCTTCCCTGACATCCTCAGCTCCAGTCAGGCCTTCTCCGGCCTCGGTGTGTCTACTGTGGCTTTCTCCCACGCTGCCCTCGGGAGGGATGCTCCCGGTCCCTGAGCCTCCTCACTGGCGGCCCCCTCTGCCTGAATCGCCCTTCCTCTCTGTCTTCCCCTGGCTAACACTTACTCAGCCTTCGGGTCTTGGCTTCAGCACAATGTCCCCTGTCCTCCAGGAGCTTTCCCTTCCTCCGCAGACCAGGAGTCATCCCCTGGCTGCCCACGCCCCAGCGCGCTCTTCCTGCTGGTACAGCTACGTGTATTTCCTGTCCACGAAGACAGGGTGCCTACGCCTGCATCAGAGTAGAACTCTGCAAACATTTGTTGATAGTGGGATCGATGCCAGGCTCTCCGGTGAATTCGGTGTCACACACAGAGAGAACTGCTGTCACTTGGCAATGAGAGAAATGCAGTACCTGATGTTGCTGCTGCTGTTGCTACATTGGAGGCCCAAGGAGCGTCATTGGAGCTGGTGACTCTGCTGAAAGACAGTGTGGCTCATCTGAGCAAGTACTGCTCACTAAAGTGTCCACTACTTGTGTTGCTATTAAGTGTGTTTTTATTTATTCATTTATTTTGAAATGGAGTCTTGCTCTGTCGCCCAGGCTGGAGTGCAGGGGCACAGTCTCAGCTCACTGCAACCTCTGCCTCCCGGGTTCAAGTGATTCTCCTGCTCCAGCCTCCCGAGTAGCTGGGATTACAGGCTCCTGACACCACACCAGGCTAATTTTTGTATTTTTAATAGAGACGGAGTTTCACCACGTTGGCCAGGCTGGTCTCAAACTCTTGACCTCAGGTGATCCGCCCGCTTCAGCCTCCCAAAGTGCTGGGATTACAGGTGTGAGCCACCGTGCCCGGCCAAGTGTGTTTTTAAAATGTGGCTTCTGAGATGATATGTGCATTTCAAAATGTTCTTCTCTGTTTTTCTGGTTTGTGACAATATGCGTATGGTACTTTGATAGTCATGAGGAACAACCCGTCCCCAGGAAATTTTACGTTAAAAAAAAAGCACCAGGCAAGAGCAATTTGCTGTTAGGGTTCATTTTAATTGCAAATGTATTTCCTCTGGCTGGAAAGGGGAAACATCTTACCTGACCTGCTCTACACCCCACAGAAGAAAGGGTATGAAGAGGAAGTGAAGTATGGTGTTATGTAAAAGTAAGAAGACAAAACAGCCATCGCGCTACACCGAGGCTGCTGCCGAGTCCCACGGTGGTGTTGACTGCTGCTGAGGTCCTGAGCTGGGAGGAGAGTGAGGGACCTGGCCTTCAACTCCAAGGCCATGGCTGTAAGAAACAATGATTTCCAACCCCACTTAATTATCTCTCCTCAGTCACTTTTTCCCCTTCTGTTATATTTGTCTTCTGCCATGTAAGTAAAGGAAGGAAAAGCAAAATTTAAGAAAAGTCTATGGAGTAGGTTAGGCAGGGGTTAGTGTGGATAGTGAGACTGAAGGGTCAGAGGAACATGAGACAGGTCAGACTGGGGTGGCCAACTGTGCCAGTTCACCTGCGACTGAGGAAGTACCTGGGCCTGAGACTCTTGTTTTAAAACTGGGATGGTCCTGGACAAACCAGGAAGAGTAGATCCCCCTACTCCCTGATGGCCTGGGAGGCAGCAGATATGGCCCAGCCGTCCATCCTCCCAGGAACCCCCACTGTGAGGTCACATGCCCTGCACCTCCCCATGGCACCCCCTGAGGGCCTCACAGGATTACCCTTTTCCAGGGCAGTTTTGGGAATCAATTCTGGCCTGACCTTGGGAATCCAAGCCATACTTTCATCTTCAGCATGCCACTTCTTAAACGATTTTCCAGAATGAAACTCCTTTAACTTTTGTTTTAAAATGATTTGTGATGAAAGAGAGAACAGGATCTTTGTATGAGCTAAGATTGTGGCACATTAGAACAGTCAAAATTGTTGCCTTTAACTTGCATTGAATGCAAATTTCAGTTCCTAAAAAACCCAAATAAGGTAATAAATGTTCAGGGAAGGAGGTTTGATTTATCTCTTTTCCCAAAATGATGACCTTGTAGGAAAATTGCTGATTGAGGAAAAACACATGGAGTGTTCACACTAACGCAGGGACACACTTCATGGCTGCTAGAGGGTCGCCATGAAAATAATTAGTATCACACCCCACTTTCCACATACCACCCCCAGTCTTTCTAATGATTCCATGAAGTAGGTGCCCTCATCATCCTAGTTCTACAGATGAGAAACTTGGAGCAGTTAAGTGGCCTGAGGACAGGCATCCACACCTCACTGTCACCAGCATTGACAGCATCCCCACCATGGTTTTGCTTCATCTCTTCTTATTCAAAGAGAGAGAGAAAAAAGTCTATTTCTACTTCTGTATAGCCCTTGTGCTAGCTCAGCCGCTCAGACCCAGGGAGTTAAAGTGCCAGCAAGCGAAACACCTCCAGCTGAGTACAAAAGATGAGACAGCCAGAGGCAGCTTCATGTTGAAGGCAGATCCGTAGATGGCAAAGATCTTTCACATTCTTTGGAGGAGGAGGAGAAGCAGCACTAGTAACAATTGAAGGAGTAATTAGTAATAGTAACAATAAAAGTACCTTTCATTTACTACTTGTCACACACTGGGTGCATTTAGGTAAATGCATTTAGGTAAATTACATATTTAGGTAAATTATATATTTCTAATTTTCAAAACAACCCAGTGAGGAAACTGAGACCCCGAACGTGGCTTTATCCCAAGGCTGACCCCAATGTTCAAGTGTTTTGCATTTTATCATATTCACATTTTCAAACGAGTTTCTCTCATTTTACAGCTGAGGCAACACAGATTTATTGGGGGTACAGTTTCCAGCGATTACACATCCTTAGAATCCACAGGGCCAGATTTCACACCCACCTGTCCAGAAGTCCCTCATACAGAACTCAGAGTCAGTGCCTGGGAGAAGCCGCAAGGCTTGTCCAATCAGCTGGCATCCCGAGCCCCATAGAAGGATGGGATCCCAAGATACTAGTTAGGAATCTTTTGGTTCTATGGGATACAATCACCCAGAGTTGAGCACACAAGGAAAATGTAATACCTGAGAAGTATCCAGCAGAAGCAGGACCAGGCCTCCCGCAGAGCTTGTGGAAGGGCAGGACTGAAGTCTGAGAAGCCTTCGGGGCTCTGTCTCTTGTTGCTGTAGGACAACTTCCACACGCGTCAGTGCAAGGTGGGGAGCACGGAACGTAGTCTGGGGAGCGCCGAGCTACACATTGTGAGTCCAGCAATAGGAAAGATTTCTTTGTTCCATTTCATATTCCAGGGGAAGCACCAGTGAGTGGCTAAACCTGGGTAAGGTCGCCATCCTGGTCCACACTATTATAGACAGGAGGCAGGTGACCAATGACAAGTTCATCCCCTTGGAATGGGGGACTGGAGTTACCAGAGAGCTGGGAATCATTGTGAGTGGACAGAGGACTCAGTAGGTGTCCACTGTGTGTCCAGGTGTCTGGATTCAAAACAAGTTAAAATGAAACATCATACTCACACCCAGACAAAGTTAAGCAGGGACAAGTTAGTGACAAGAGAGTTCACCAACTATTTATTAAAAATCTTCTGGAAAATATGTGTGTGCTGTAAATATTGTCTTGATGATGACAATGAGCTGTTTTAAAATATATATACATATATATATTTTGAAATGGCGTCTTGCTCTTCCAGACTGGAGTGCGATGGAGTGATCTCAGTTCACTGCAACCTCTGCCTCCCGGGTTCAAGCGATTCTCTTGCCTCAGCCTCCCGAGTAGCTGGGACTACAGGTGCCCGCCACTATACCCAGCTAATTTTTATATTTTTAATAGAGACGGGGTTTCACCATATTGGCCAGGATGATCTCTTGACCTCATGATCCGCCCACCTCGGCCTCCCAAAGTACTAGGATTACAGGAGTGAGCCACCGTGCCCGGCCAGAAGATTTTTTTAAAGGATAATTTAGTGGGGAAACATGCTCCCAGACAACAATGCTCATGGACCCGAGACCTTTAGGATGCTTTTATTTTATTTTATTTTATTTTTTATGAGACGGAGTCTAGCTCTGTCACCCAGGCTGGAGTGCAGCGGCCGGATCTTAGCTCACTGCAAGCTCTGCTTCCCGGGTTCACAGCATTCTCCTGCCTCAGCCTCCCGAGTAGTTGGGACTACAGGCGCACACCACCTTGCCCGGCTAGATTTTTTTTGTATTTTTAGTAGAGACGGGGTTTCACCATGTTAGCCAGGATGGTCTCGATCTCCTGATCTCGTGATCTGCCCGTCTCGGCCTCCCAAAGTGCTGGGATTACAGGCTTGAGCCACCGCACCCGGCCTTTTAGGAGACTTTTGCTGCAGAGGAGTCTGCACGGATAGGCTTTCCTGACTCATACCCTACTTGTTTCCAAAGCTTCCCTGTGAATAAATATTAAGCAAGAGGGTGAGGATGGAACATTAGCAGATGTGAACATTTTGGCTCTTGAGGGTGAGAGTGCTGCATCTACGCCAGGTCCTTTCTCTCTGGAAAATTACTAAACTACACTCAAATGATAGAACAAATATATTTCGAAATGAACACCCGAAGCCCCCACGGCTGTAGCTGTGTGCCTCCATGCACTTCTGCAATGTGGTGGGAGTGGGAATATCCATGCACAAATACTTGCCTGTATCCATGCACAAATACTTGCCCATCTAACTCTTCATGGGGGAGATCAGATCAGAGTGGAAGGGCTAGGTGTCCCTGAGGGTAACGCCCAGTGTAGAATCAAGAGGAGTCTCTTGCTAACCTTAATAGGCTTGTTAACTTTCGGCTTTCTTCCTGTTCCTTTTTGGATAGTCTATTAGATTGGCACAAAAGCAATTGCAATCTTTGCCATTAAAAGTAATGGTAAAAACCGCAATTCCTTTTGCACCAAAATAATACATCATAGGTTTACACTCAGCCTTTGTTACTATTTAAGGTTGAATTATTTCCGTGCAAACCCTCAGAGCACAGGTATCCATAATTATACTTTGCAAGAGATGTTACGTGCTACCAGCAAATTTTCCAGCTCAGTGTTGCAAGGCAGTAGCTGTACATCTTCTGACATGTGGTTACTCATTCCATACAGTACTGAGAAAGAGCCTTAGTCACATTTGGCCTCCCTGAGGAAGTGTCAGGCCACATCACTGCAGCCACATTCCTTCGCAGAGCTTGCCTTAGCCTCGCTCCTCCAGGCGAGTTCCATGCCCCAAGCCGGCCTCGTGATGGCCCCGCCAATGTTGAGAAGTGATTCATCGTCAGCTCGAGGGGAAAAACAGACTGTGTAGGAAGGTTCCATATGACAAAAACATCCGGATTTTTTTTCTTTCTGCCTTCTACTGGGCAATTCGGACCTTGTTAGCATACATTTGAGGTGGAAGTGTGACGTCATTAAACTGATTTACGAAAGTCACATACAGAAACCAGAGTCATTTTTTAAAGCCCCAGTGTGGTTAAAGTTAACTTCCTCTGTACATTTATAGCAAAGGCTTTTGAACATGGTTGAGGGCAGAGAGCCAGCTTTGGGTAGATTGGAGAAGGTCTATTTGCTGGTTCCTGCTTCTTCAATTTGTATTTCCCCCTCAGTTTTACCAAGGAAAAGGCCTTAGTGGACTCAATTCAATGTGAAGCTTGTGTTATTCTCTATCTGTGGCCGCTTCAATGTGAACACCAATGACCATGAGCCGAGTAATGACTTGGAAATATACTAGACAGAGCACAGCTATGGGAAATACCACGAAGACTATTTTAGCTCCAGAATCACACCATTAAGACTAGCTTAACTTAGTACAGCATCTGGATCAGAAATAGTCCTGAACATGCATACACAAAGCAATTATACATTTGCATGATGTGGACACAGAGCTTTAAAAAGCAACCTGGATATAGTGTGTCAGTTTTCAGAAAGGGACCAAGACGAGATGAATGAACCTTGACACCTGCTTTGCTCTCTTCCACTGCCGTAGAAATCCTCTCTGCGGAGAGCCTGGCATACTTCATAGATACAGCATTTGGAGAAGCAGCAAGGCTGGATGGTTTGTGTAACACACTAGAAACGTCATGAGGCTGATTCTAGACTTGCCAGTCATCAGCTGTGAGCACTTGGCCATGTTTTCTAACTCACAAAGTTTTCCAGGGTAACATTTCACGCTACCTCCCCTTGGCGTTTTGAGGAATTGCCAATGGGACAGACAGGCGAGCACATGAGAAACGTAAGCTGCTAGTTAGCACAGGTGGGTTGGGCTGCTGGAATCAGGCAGGGGTATGGAGTGGGGTGACTCACGGAGGAGGAGGGGTTCCACCTGGGAGGGAGGCTCCCCGGTTTCTCTCCACATAGGGAATGTGAGTCACCAGATTCCTGGCTCCCTGCCTGACCAGCTTCCTGGTCAACCACGGAACCCCACGGCCACCTGAGGTTGGGCCTGCTCCAGCTGTTCCCTTCGGAGCCTTGCCCTGCTTGCTTTGCACTTGTTAGAAGAGGGAGCAGGTACTTCCCCACAGGGACCTGTCTCTGCCTTCAGCTGTCTAAATTCCATGGAGAAGGCCTGGAGATCCATGGGGAAAACTCCTTTCATCCTGGGATGGTCTGGCCTGGAACCCCAGGGCAGCGTCCTCAACCCTGCTGCCCTCCCATTCTCCCTGCCTCGTACCCAAGGAGCCCCAGCCCCTCCTTCACATCACAGAGGGCAGAGGTGGAGCCCACCTGGGACAGTAGCCACCTATACCCTCATATCCAGGCCTATATCAGCACCCTCTGGGCATGACTTCCCTCACTTTCTAGGTAATGAAGAAAAAGCTTGTGTTTTACTTTGAGGTGTATAATCTGTGTAGCTTGGAAGACAAGACTATGCAACCCCCAAATTATGCATAAGGATTGTGAGCTGAAGGCAATTAAGAAGCAGATGCAGGAGAGCTCTCTGCCCTCCCTCTATTTGCCTAAAGCGGGGCACAAAGGCAAAAGGTGCCCTGCCCCCCTTCCACCAGGGAGAGCAAAGGTTAACCACAGAAGACAACTTCAAACCCTGTCGGCCTGGACATGGTACTGGAGGAACCTACATGGGCAAGCCTCACCGAGCAGCCTTCCTCTGCCAGTTATTTGCTTCTCCCCAAATTGCTGCCCCCTAGAGACTTGAAATCCTTTTCTGTTTTTATTTTTTGAATATTTTCAAAAATACTTCCCCCCACCCCCACCGCATCCTCCCTAGCCACAGCAGGCTCCGGGACAGTATTCAGAGTCCTTTTCCTTTTCCTTTTCCTTGTCACTTCTCTAACAATTAGCTGTTCTTTGTTGAAGATACTACGTAAGCTGGAATTCAAAGACATCTCTTTGGAAGTTAGTCACTTCCTGGGTATCTTCCATGTACATATTAAAGACACAACACAAAACTTTTGTTTTTCTCCTGTTAACCTGTCTTTTGTTACGGGGTACGCTCCAACTAAGAATTTATGAAAACTGAAGAAAAAATTATTCCCCCTCTCCCCCCACAGCAATGAACCAGAAGGAGGCCACAGGGCCATCTGCTTTGGAAGCTGTGATGGGATTCATAGGCTTTCTACCTCCTTCCTTCGTAGAAGAAACTGCACTCTTCAAAACTGCAACAAACCCAGTGAAAAGAGAAGAGGCTTCTGGCTTCAATCAAATCTGCCAATTGGCAGTTGATGGTGGGGGCACGGCCCCCAGAGCAGCTTCTAGACCTACTCTGCCCCTCCCAGCCCCTCATGGGGTGCCCTGAGCTTGTGAGAGGCACAGCCCTACCTGGGACCTCTCCCATCTTCTGGCCGTGCTCCCTGCGGTGCTCCCCACTCCAGTGAGCTCCAGCCTGGCTCCCTTCCTTGCTGCGACGTTTACCCAGTTTCTCAAGTTCCAATTTTCATTCTGATGCCCTCAAACTTTTCTCAGCACACTGTATCTGCAGTGAAAATGGAAATTCCAGACCTAAATCTATATTGAACCTCCCCACATATGCTGACCCTGGGCTCTCCTTCCCCCTTCTCGGATCCTGAGGAACTGAAGCTGTCCTAAGAGCTCACGTGTGTGTCATCCCTTCCTGCCACTGCTTCCACTGGCCCTTAGCAGTAACCTGGGAACAGCCCGTCATGTACTGTTAGCCCCATTCTACCAATGGAGAGACCGAGGCTCAGAACAGCTCAGCGGGATGTGCCTTCTAAGGTCACACGGTTCATGCGCACCAGAACTTGCTTCTAGGCCGCCTTTCCGTATCCTGTGCTTTTTCAAAAGCCCCCTTTTAATGCTTACAACCCCTTTCTGCTGTGCAGGGTACAATGCTAGAATAGCAGGAAAGTGGTGACTCATAACCAACTTCTGACTTATTTCACCACACACACAAAACAAGGCTCTCTACCAATTTTTCCAAAGCACAAATTGTGTCTTTAAGAATGCTCTTGAACTCCAAGTGTAACTGACAGACAGCACACCATAGACCGCTTGATACATGTTGTTGTCGGAGTGGAAAAACAAGACATGCCTCCAATTCCCCCAAAATAAGCGATTCTATGAAACTAACATCACAAAAAGGAACTAAAGAAGAATGTGTCAGCTGTTCTAATACAACCAACTGACGACCTAGAACACAGGCAAAAATGCACATCTGGGGTGTAACCAGTGGTGTGGGGGTGGGTCTGCCATTGTTGACAATTGCCACACATGGTGATAATAGAAAGCAGACCACTGCTGTGTTTGTCTTCCTATTTTTAAATTCTCTGCAGACAATGCACCCCGACTCCCACAGCTCTCTCCTTCCCCTTGGTACACCACCAAGTGTAACTAGTGATTCATACGAGGGTGATTCGTGTTATCCATCAGATTTTTTCAAAATTATTTTTATTAGTCTTCTTGTTGTAAAACAAATCTCATTTCCCCCGGCTGGGTTGCCAGACACTGCCTTCCCCAGGCTGCTCCCCTGCTGCCTGCCTGCTTGCATTAGCCAGGCCTGGGGCAATGAGAAACACCTGCAAAGGTGTTGAAGACCCCCTCCCCATGAGGGAGTAGGACGGGAGTCAGTCTGTGCAGCTCCCTGTCCCCCACCCAGGCCAATGTAGGTGAACAGGCCACCAGTTGGCGTCTGCCCTGATCCTAGATTTCTTCTGGGCCTCAAATCCAGCCCTGAATGTCAGGCCAGGCAACCAGAAGCTACTTCCTCCCAGTCCCCACATCCTCTGTACCCTCACTGGCTGGTTCTGCACCTGGGCAGAGAGCTATCTGAAGCTGTGACACTGGCATCTCCTGAGGCTAAGAACTGTCCTTGCCTAAACACCTGGCTGTCACCCCGGCTCTGCTATAC
Organism: Macaca mulatta; assembly: GCF_049350105.2. Classification (NCBI taxonomy): domain Eukaryota; kingdom Metazoa; phylum Chordata; class Mammalia; order Primates; family Cercopithecidae; genus Macaca; species Macaca mulatta. The sequence continues at coordinate 76,628,389 of NC_133409.1, read as the reverse complement.
CAGCCTCACCAGACTGAGACAGAGGCCACTGTGGTTCAGACTTGAGTTCCCTACTTTGTGATTTGAACCTTTGGACACTCTCTGGGGAAGAAATGTGGATGGTGACACCCTCTGGCCTGGTGCTGGTAAATGTGCACAACAGGCTCTCTGGAACAAGAGCCCTGAAATGTACATTTGCCGATTTCTGTGGTGTTCATACTGCCCCCATGGCCAATGTCCAGCTGTCAGTAAGATGTCACTGAATGTGGAGGTGGAAAGAGATGTAGAGCAGAACAGGGTTATATAATGCTTCCTCCACTCAGGCACACACATCTAAATAACCTTGATGGCTTGGGCGTGGTGGCTTATGCCTGTAATCCCAGCACTTTGGGAGGCCCAGGAAGGCAGATCACAAGGTCAGGAGATCGAGACCATCCTGACCAACATGGTGAAACCCTATCTCTACTAAAAAAATACAAAAAATTAGCCAGCGTGGTCCTATGCTGTGGTGCGCGCCTGCAGTCCCAGCTACTCGGGAGGCTGAAGCAGGAGAATTGCTTGAACCTGGGAGGTGGAGGTTGCTGTGAGCCAAGTTCACGCCACTGTACCCCAGCGTGGCAACAGAGCAAGACTCTGTCAAAAAATAAATAAATAAAAAAATAAAAAATAAATAAAAACCTTGATGGCATAGGTAATAGTAAAGTGTAAATCACTAGAAAGTGATGAGATTTAAGTGTTTATTACTTTTGTTTTTAGTATAATCTATTCAATTTGTAAGTTTATATCATTTAATTTTTATTTATTTTTCTTAGGTATTTATTTATTTATTTAGAGAAAGGGTCTCCCTCTGTTGCCCAGGCTAGAGTGCAGTGGCATGATCATGGCTCGCTTCAGCCTCAACCACCTGGGCTCAAACAAAGCTCACACCTCAGCCTCTTGAGTAGCTGGGACTACAGGTGCCCACCACCACGCCCAGCTAATTTTTGTATTTTTACTAGAGACAGGGTTTCACCATATCGGCCATGCTGACCTCAAACTCTTGACCTCAAGTGATCCACCAGCCTTGGCCTCCCAAAGTGTTGGGATTACAGGTGTAAACCACTGCACCTGACCCATTTAATTTTTAATAATGGCTGTGTTTAACAACCAGCTTGCAAATTCCCTGAAAATTTAACCATGAGTGCTCCTGGGCCCATCAGGGCCAGCTCTAGCATGTCACAGCCTGGTTTGGCTCTCAGGCCCCATCTTTGCATGGCTTCAACCAGACGTCATGGTCCCCTGCCCGCAGCCTTCATGACTCATTCCTATCAGTCAGGGCCATGTGACTTCTGACGTCCTGGTTGCTAAATTCAACAGGTAAATTTCGGTCCTTATACTACTTGGACTCCCAGAGGCTCCTCTCTTTTGAAACTCTCAACACCATCATTGTTCCTTGCCATGATTTTAGACCTTCTCTGAGGGTGCAGGTTCCTCTGCCGGCCCTTCAGTCGTTGGTGTTTTTCAGGACCTGGCCATGAGGTCTTCTTCCACTGTCCTCACTGGGAATGCGAATGCTCCTGCTTCCCAGATCCCTGCCTTCAGTTCAGGTCTCCCTGCTGAATTCAGGTCTCATCTGTGCAACTTCCTGCTGCACAGCTTCCTGTGACCATCTCTCAGGCATTTCCTACTCAACAGGTTACATCGTCCCCACCTGTCCTGCTCACACAGGCATCCATGCTAGCGTTCACCCCATAAATACTTCTCAGACACCCATTACCTGCTAGTCACTACACCAAGCGTTGATAATACAGCTGTGACTCAGCCACAGTCCCACCCCTCATGGGGCTTATCCAGGGGACACGGTGTCACCATATGCCCAATGACCCCAGCCAGAGCCTTCAGTCATCCTTACCCCCAACCTGTCCCACTTACCATTGTTTAGTCAGTAGATCTGATCTGTTCTTCTTCCTGCCTGACTCCAGAAGCTTCCCCTTCCTCTGCCCCCACAAGGACTGTCTTTTCCCCAGGCCCTTGTCATTTTGCTCTGGGATCATCGGGAAGCTCCTCACTGCTCTCCTATCCCCAGACTTGCCGCACTCTAATCCATTCTCCATGCTGGTAGAGTAATGATACTTCTGAAATCACATTTATGATATTGCCATTTCCCTGTGTAATATTCTCCCAAACACCCTCCTAGCATTCCATATAACAGCTATGCTCCTTGGCATGGTAGAAAAGGCCTTTTAGGTGACCTAGCCCATTTGCTTCTTTTTTCTTTCTTTTCTTTTTCCTTCCTTCCTTCCTTCCTTCCTTCCTTCCTTCCTTCCTTCCTTCCTTCCTTCCTTCCTTCCCTCCTTCCTTCCTCTCTCTCTTTCTTCTTTCTTTCTTCTTTCTTTCTTTCTTTCTTTCTTTCTTTCTTTCTTTCTCTTTCTTTTCTTTCTTTCTTTCTTTCTTTCTTTCTTTCTTTCTTTCTTTCTTTCTTTCTTTCTCTTTCTTTCTTTCTTTCTTTCTTTCTTTCTTTCTTTCTTTCTTTCTTTCTTTCTTTCTTTCTCTCTCTCTCTCTCTCTCTCTCTCTCTCTCTCCCCCTCCTTCCTTCCCTCCTTCCCTCCCTCCCTCCCTCCCTCCCTCCCTCCCTCCCTCCCTCCCTTCCTTCCTTCCTTCCTTCCTTCCTTCCTTCCTTCCTTCCTTCCTTCCTTCCTTCCTTCTTTTCTTTTCTTTTTTGACAGGGTCTTGCTCTGAAGACCCTGGAGGCTGGAGTGCAGCAGTGAGATCATAACTCACTGTAACTTTGAACTCCTGGGCTCAAGTGATCCTCCTGCCTCAGCCTCCTGAGTAACTGGGACTATAGGCATGCACCACTACAGCCGGCTAATTTTTAATTTCTTTTTGTGGAGATGAGGTCCTACTATGTTGCCCAAGCTGCTTGAACTCCTGGCCTCCCCATCTGCTTCTTAGTCTTCTTGTTACCATTCCTCCTGAGACCTACGCTCCAGCTGTGGGGACGTTTCTCAGGCCTACCCCCTTTGCTGGTGCCATCCCCTTTGCCTGGAATCCCTCCACCCGATACCAGCCCTAGCCCCCATTCCCTTCTTTGATTGCCTGCTCCTTCTAGTCATCCTTCAGAGCTTGGTTCAACGGCAAGCTTCCCAGTATGGCTGTGCAAGGGGGCATTGCAAAGAGGTGGCGTGTGTCCCATGCACATCTGTGGTCACTGTAGATTATGACAATTTTCTGGTACATAGTGATAAAATGAATGATGCCACTGAGGTCATCAGCAGGACGACTCCTGTCACCTCCTCTTGGAAATGTTCACTGGCCCTGCCAGTTTGCGTTGGGTGACTCTTCTCTGTCATGGCCATGTCATACCAAACTATGACTGTTTGTTAGTGTCCATGCTTCTTTGGGGGGTGAGCCTTTGAAGGAGAGGACCGTGTCCTTCCCTTCTGTGTATCCAGCATGAGAACCGATGGGCAGTCAGTGAAGGTTTGTTGAGTGAATGAGCACGTCCGTGGTAACAGAGTGCCGTGGATAAGGCCCCAGTATGCCGAGTTAGAATCCTGGTGCTGCCTCTCCCATGCAGGGTGACTTAGACACGGCACTCCACAAGTAGCCACCTCATACAAAGAGTAGGGGGCTCAGTGAGAAAGTGGCTGCCAAGCACTGAGGGAATGCATGGCGACTCTTCCAACGACTGAATATTTTCTAGTGCTGACGCTGCTTCTGTGTTATGCTTCCTAGTCCACGTTTCTGGACTCCCTCCCTCAGTTTGTTTATTATTATTTTAATCCTCCTGAGTTTTACTAGAGAGGCAGCATCATCTTGGTAAATATCTTAACTGCCAGCTCCTGGTGCGGGGAGGGGGTGGAAGTTGTAGTGGAATTCAGTGCAGTGATGTGTGAGATCATGGAACACACACATATTACAGCTAAAGTCCAAGGGAAAGGCTGGCAGAATTAGCTGGATTCTCCGAGCGTCCTCTCCGCACCAGGGCTTGCGATCTGGCCCTGGGCCACAGGTTGGCACAGCCTGCTTTGTTTCTGAGATGCCCGGCTTCCTCTCGCTCCTGCCCTCTGCTGGCCGGAATCAGATCCTTCCCTGCGTATTTGACTCTGTTGCCCCCTGGGGATCTGCCTGCGTCTCGAGGGGGGCCTGTTTTTCAGTGCGTATTCACTTGCTTTCTGGAGTGTCTATTCCCTGCGTGCTGCATTAGAAGCTATGGGGTACACAAGTGATGCTGGTCCTCAAAGTCAACCTTCAAGGAAGAATAAATTTAGATAATCTTGGAGAAGCAGAAGCCAGGACCTCAATCCAGAACTCTGTGCCTGGAGCGATGAAGGAGTTATTGTCCCCAGATATGGCACGCTAGATTGCAAATTTATAAAGACAGGGAATTGTACTTATGTAGAGCTTTGCAATTTACAGAGCACTGAGACATACATTTTCCAATTTAATCCTTTTTTTTTTTTTTTAAACAGAGTCTCACTGTCTTGCCCAGGCTAGAGTGCAGATGCATAATCTCAGCTCACTCCAACCTCTGCCTCCTGGGTTCAAGCAATCCTCCTGCCTCAGACCTGCAAGTACCTGGGTCTACAGGCACTCGCCACCACGCCCAGCCAATTTTTGTATTTTTTGTAGTGACAGGGTTTCACCATGTTGCCCAGGCTGGTTTTGAACTCCTGACCTCAAGCGATCCGCCCACCTCAGCCTCCCAAAGTGTAGGGATTACAGGTGTAAGCCACCATGCCTGGCTAGTTTAACCCTTTCAAGCAGACCAGTGAGGATGGTATTAATGAAATAAAATAGAAATTGTGTTCGGAGACTGACATTTACTGTCATCAGATGTGATTACTGGCCAACGTCTCGTTAGTCAGCTGATGTTATGTCTCACCTCAAAGGACACACCTGGAAAGGAGTCTGGTTTCAAAGGAAAACTGTGTGGTCTGGGCCATCACACTATCTTTCCGTAGCACCTGAGCTTTCTGTCCCTGCCTCTCCAGCAATGTCCGAGAAGATCAAAGTCTGAGGAGACAGATGTGGTTCCTGGAGAGGCATCCAATGGGTAGTTCTCCACTTCTGCCTTGCAACCGTGATCCCAGAAATTCGGAAAGGGCATTTTTAGGATCAAAAGCATTTAGCTTCGTTTCTTCCATTGTAGGAATGGAAAATCAAAATCATTCTGAAGTCGTGGTTTCTTTTAAGATGCAAAACAACTCCTTTCAAGCCATTGCTTTTAAATCTCTCACATTCAGGCTTAAATCAGTGAGTGACATTGTCACAGTGTAATCTGAGTGAGTTAAATCGAATAGTGGGAAAGTGGCCTTTTCTTTCTTTAATCTTTGAGGAAATAAAGGCAAATTCTAAAATGACGCCCAACAGTCTATCAGCAGTCTTTGTTGTTCCCCATGTTCAAAAAGAAATGTCTACAAACTCTCAGCTGGTGTTTTTCTAACCTGGACGCATTCTCTTCCCTACCAGGAAGAGAGGAGTGACTAATACTCAGGCATGCGATGCCGAGAGAGGCCACTAGGAAAGAGACGGCTGAGAGGGAGAATTTCTCCCTGTGTCAGAGGTGTGTGAACTAGAGCAACTCCATCTTGACTAGGAGCTGGGTAAAATGTACTGGCCTGCATTTCCAGACTGTTAAGGCATTCTAAGTCACAAGATGAGATAACAGGTCAGCACAAGATACAAGTCACAAAGACCTTTCTGATAAAACAGCTTGCAGTAAAGAAGCCGGCCCTATCTCACCAAAACCAAGATGGCCACGAGAGTGACCTCTGACCGTCCTCACCGCTACACTCCCACCTGCACCATGACAGTTTACAATTGCCATGGCAACATCAGGAAGTTACCCTACACGTCTAAAAAGGGGAGACATGAAATTCACCCCTTGTTTAGCATATCATCAAGAAATAACCATAAAAATGGGCAACCAGCAGCCCTCAGGGCTGCTGTATGGAGTAGCCATTCTTTTATTCCTTTACTTTTTAAAATACACTTGCTTTCACTTTATTCTATGGACTCACCCTGAATTCTTTCTTGCACAAGATCCAGGAACCCTCTCTTGGGGTCTGGATCAGGACCCCTTTCCTGTAACACCTGCACTCTTATTCCGATCACAGTCTTGGATGCTTTGAGGTTGTGATAACTGCACAGGTAAGAGGGAGAGCCCTCACTCAGAAATTTTGCTCCCAAAACTCAGAGGCACAGAGCAGACTTAGGATGTGCTCATGTCCATCCTCACAACATGCATGTGTGCTCATTTCATACAATGTGTGATGCACATGAGACAACTTTCAAGAAAGCACTTTTATGTCTCAAAACAGGAAGCAGCCAATGAATGCAGACACTGTTTGTCGAGGACCCAACAGCCACCTGACTTCTTCCTTCCAACAGAATCTTGCTCTTGTCCAGGTTTCTATCCTATCTGTGCTTCCCATTTTCTGTCCTAGAAGTGAAACCGCCTTTGGAAAATTATGACTGATACAGTGAAAGAGATCTTGTTATGCCCAGACAGTTTATTCCCCGAAGAAGACCACCAGAGTCCAGAGTCAAAGCTAAGCAGCAAGGATCTTTATTACAGGTTCGAACCTGGAACTCTCCCTCGCTCGTGAAATGAGACGGGCAGGAGAGCTCCCCCACTGAGCTCCGAGCAGTGTTATATAGTCTAAGAAAAGTGGGCATAGAGTTATTATACAAATCAGATATATGATTGGCTAGTGTTTGAACAAGGCGATTTGGCTAACTATGATTGGTTCCCGCCATTTCTGATATTTTGGTTCAAACTTTGAGGCGGGAGAGCAGGTTTATGGCAGCAAGAGTTTATCTTACTTAAACACGTCTTGTGACCTTGCCTCAGAACTTACAAAATCTCTGGTATGTGCAAAACAAAATCTCTGGTACGTGCAGAAAACCAGGTACTCACAGAACTTACGAAATCTCTGGTATGTGCAAAGATTAGAGAGCAGAACAAGGGTGTAGCGGGTGGGGGGCGGGTACACATCTATCTTTGTGTCCTTTCAATCTAACTTCATCGACTCCTTCTTGCTTCTCACCTCCAGGCTGTCTGTGTTCATTCCTGGGCGTAAGCTGAACTAACTTTGGGAGAAACTTAGCTTACAGTTTAAACAAAGACACTAATAGCTCTTTGCCAAGCAGACCTCCTTCTTTCCTGGGGACTAGACTGCCTTTGTAGGACTAACATTAGCCACAAGATTAGAAATTATGATTTAGGAGTCATGCAGCTGGAGGCGACAAGATTCTGACCCTCCCTAAACTGCTCCTAGAAATCAGTGCTTGAGATATTTTGCAGATCCTGCACTTGATGAATCAGTTGGCACCACCCAGATCAATAATCTGGGTCATCTGATCTTGTGGCTCTCAGTTAGGAGCTGACTCAGCACAAGAAGATACATTCCACTCCCTGTGATTTCATCTCTGACCAATCAGCTGTCCTGGCTCACTGGCTTCCGCCACCCACCAAGTTATACTTAAAAACTCTGCTCCCCGAATGATCGGGGAGACTGATTTGAGTAATAATAAAACTCCCATCTCCCACACAGCCGGCTCTGCGTGTATTACTCTTTCTCTATTGCACTTCCCCTGTCTTGACGAATCGGCTCTGTCTAGGCAGCGGGCAAGGTGAACCCCTTGGGCAGTTACAGAAGCAGAATCTTGATGACCCCAGGCAATTATGGTGGTCCCAGTGACTGGCTTCGGAGGGAATATGTGACCTGTTCTGGCCAATGAGACATTGGGGGGAAAACTGGAGGCTTCTGGAAAGATTTTTTCACTTCCTTTGAAAATAGAGGGAAAAGAAAGACACAGATCCTTGTTCTCCTCTGGAATTAACCATGGCTGTTTTTAATCTCAGGATGTGGCAACCATCTTGTGATGATGAAAGGAACCAGCCCGAGGCAGAATAAGTCTATTGAGTCTGGTAGACAGAAGAAATGTAAACAACTTGGATCCCTGAAGAAATGGAAGCACCTTTTTGAGTTACTGAATTAGCCCTGAAACTGCTCTACCTGTGAACTTCTTTTTATATGAGACTAAATCCCACTGGTTAGACCATAATGAGTTAAATCTGAAAGATGCTAAACAAGAATCCATAATTATCTATAATCTCTATTCAAAGCTGCTGTATCCCCTCTTTTTTTTTTTTTGCCACTAAAAAGAAAACTATGGCAAGAACACTTAACATAAGCTCTATCCCATTAATTTTTTTTTTTTTTTTGAGACAAAGTCTCGCTCTGTCACCCAGACTAGAGTGCAATGGTGCAATCTCGGCTCACTGCAACCTCCGCCTCCTGGGTTCAAGCGATTCTCCTGCCTCAACCTCTGGAGCAGCTGGGATTACAGGCATGTGCCACCATGCCCAGCTGATTTTTACATTTTTAGTAGAGATGAGGTTTCACCATGTTGGCCAGGCTGGTCTTGAACTCCTGACCTCAAGTGATCCACCCGCCTCAGCCTCCCAAAGTGCTGGGATTACAGGCGTGAGCCACCGCGCCTGGCCCTATTAATTTTTTAAGTGCACAGTAGAGCATTAACTACAGGCACTGTGTTGTACAGCAGACCTCTAGAACTTATTTATCTAGTATAACTGAAACTGTATTAATTGAATAACAATTTCCTATTTCCACTCCCTCCCTCCAGACCCCAGCAACCACCGTTCTGCTTTTTGTTTCTATGAATTTGACTATTTTAGATACCTCCTTTAAGTAGAATCATGCAGCATTTGTCTTTCTATGTCTGGCTTATTTCACTTGGCCTCATGTTTCCAAGGCTCATCCATGTTGTCTCACATTGCAGGATTTCCTTCTTTTCTAAGGCAGAATAGTATTCCACTTATGTACACACCACATTTTCTTTAGCCATTCATTTGTTGTACATTTAGGTTGTTTCCACATCTTGGCTATTGGGAATGGTGCTGCAGTGAACATGGGAATGCCAATATTTGAGATTCGGATTTTAATTTTTTTGGATAAAGACCAAATTGCTAGATTATATAGTAGTTCTAGTTTTAATTTTTTGCAAACCTCCTGATATGGTTTGGCTCTGTGTCCCCACCCAAGTCTCATCTTGAATTGTACTCCCATCATTCCCATGTGTTGTGGGAGGGACCCAGTAGGAGATAATTTGAATAATGGGGGTGGCTTTCCCCATACTGTTCTCATGGTAGTGAATACGTCTCGTAAGATCTGATGGGTTTATCAGGCGTTTCTACTTTAGCATCTTCCTCATTTTCCCTTGCCACCACCATGTAAGAAGTGCCTTTCATCTCCCACCGTGATTCTGAGCCTCCCCCCAGCCATGTGGAACTGTAAGTCCAATGAAACCTCTTTTTCTTCCCAGCCTCGGGTATGTCTTTATCAGAAGTGTGAAAATGGACTAATACACCTCCATACTGTGTTCCATAGTGGCTGCACCATTTTGTATTCCTGCCAACAGCATACAAAACTTCCAATTTCTTCACATCCTCTCCAACACTTATTATCTTTTTAAAAAAATAATAGTCATTCTAACAGGTGTGAAGTGCTATCTCATTGTGGTTTTGATTTGCATTTCCCTGATGATTAGTGGCATTGAACATCTTTCCATATGCCTGTTAGCCATTTGCTTGTCTTCCTTGGAGAAATGTCTATTCAAGTCCTTTGCCTATTTTTAAATTGCGTTATTAAGGTTTTCTTTTTTCTGTTGAGTTGTAGAAGTCTCTTATATGTTTTGGATATTAATCCTTTATCAGATATATGGTTTGCAAACATTTTCTCCCATTCAACAGGTTGTCTCTTCACTCTGTTTATTATTTTCTTTGCTGTGCAGAAGCTTTCTAGTCAGATGTTTTCTCACTTGTCTATGTTTGTGTTTGTTGCCATATCCATGAAATCATTGCTAAGACCATGCCATAAAACTTTTCCTCTCTCTTTCTTCTAGGAGTTTTACAGTTTTGGGTTTTACATTTAAGTTTTTAATCCATTTGAGTTGATTTTTGTGTATGGTGTAAGATAAGGATACAATTTGCATGTGGATATCCAGTTTTACAAAACACCATTTGTTATAGAGACTATTCTTTCTCCATTGTGGATTCTTGGCACCCTCATTGAATATCAGTTGACTGCATATGGATGGGTTTATTTCTGATCTTTTGGTCAACATGTCTGTGTTTATGCCAATACCATACTGTTTTAATTATCAGAACTTTGTAATGCATTTTGAAATTAGGAAGTGCGATGTCTCCAGCTAACACAGCTGGAGTTCTTTTTCAAGATTGATTGGGGTATTCAGGGTCTTTTGTATTTCCACATGAATTTTACATTTTTTTTCTATTTTTGTAGAAAATGCATTGGAATTTTGATAGGGATTACATTAAATTTATAGATCATTGTGGTTAGTTATGGACATTTTGAAAATGGTAACTCTTTCAATCCATGGACATGGGTTGTCTTTCCATTTATTTGTGCCTACTATAATTTCTCTCATTAATATTTTGTAGTTTTCAGTGTACAAGTCTTCTACCTTCTTAGTTAAGTTTATTCCTAAGTATTTTATTCTTTTTGATGTTATAGTAAGTGGAATTTTTTTCCCCTAGTTTCCTTTTTTGGCCATATCAGTTCTTCTACCCTTCATCTTAGTAGGAGTTAGTGCCTTGGTACGGTGGCTCATGCCTGTAATCCCAGTACTTTGGGAAGCCGAGGCAGGTGGATCACCTGAGGTCAGGAGTTTGAGACCAGCCTGGCCAACATGGTGAAACCCCATCTTTACTAAAAATACAAAAATTAGCTAGGCCTGGTGGCTGTAGTCCCAGCTACTCTGGAGGCGGAGGCAGGAGGTGGCAGAGGTTGCAGTAGCCAAGATCATGCCACTGCACTTCAGCTTGGGTGACACAGCAAGACTCTGTTTCAAAAAAGAAAAAAAAGCACAATTGCCACTACTGACTGTAATACAGTAATTACTCCCATTACTTCAGCATATACTCTATGTGAGGTCAGTGCCAAGCCCTTTACATGTAATATCTTACTTAATTGTCAAAATGATTCCATGAGGTAGGTTTCCTCATCCCATTTTATAGATGAGGAAACTGAGGCCCACAAAAGGTAATTAATTTTCCCAAGGTCTCAGACTAGTAAGTTTCAAACCTAAGAGTCAAACCAGACCCTGACTGCACCCCATCACCCATCTCCCCAAACTCTCTCCCTGTCTAACCATGGGAACAGCAGGTATGCATGGGATAGAGACCTCTTCATCTGATGGTTTCACGGAATCAATATGCAAGTTCCCTCGGGGTTGTGAAATCTAATTTAGAACCCAAAGGTAATGGACTATATAAAATTCACTGCTTGACATGAATTCTCTTGTGAGTTTTATTTAACCTCTTTGTACTTTAGATTCTCTGTGAGGCTGTGACAGAGATTTTCCGCTACCTACTTCCTCAGGATGTAAGAAGATAATTGAGATAATGTCTCTGAAAGCATTTTTCAATATTGAGAGGAAAAATACTATGGAGAGCCATGCTATTGTTATGTGATTTTAGTAACTCTTTTCAACTCTTAGGATATTGATATGATAATGAAACATATTAATTTATTGAAAATATTCCATACAGCTCCTTAAACTCTCAGGAGAAAAGACTCTTTGAAAATGAAAATGAGAAATCAGATAAATTATCGGCTATAGATAAAATACTCTTTTTTTTTTTTTTTGATACAGAGTCTCGCTCTGTTGCCCAGGCTGGAGTGCAGTGGTGTGATCTCGGCTCACTGCAACCTCCACCTCCCAAGTTCAAGTGATTCTCTTGCCTCAATCCCTCGAGTAGCTGGGACTACAGGTGCACACCACCATGCCCTGCTAATTTTTTTTTTTTTTTTTTTGAGACAGAGTCTCGCTCTGTCGCCCAGGCTGGAGTCCAGTGGCACGATCTCCGCTCACTGCAAGCTCTGCCTCCCGGGTTCATGCCATTCTCCTGCCTCAGCCTCCCTAGAAGCTGGGACTACAGGCGCCCACCAGCACGCCTGGCTAATTTTTTTGTATCTTTAGTAGAGACAGGGTTTCACCGTGCTCGCCAGGATGGTCTCAATCTCCTGACCTTGTAATCCGCCCGCCTCGGCCTCCCAAAGTGCTGGGATTACAGGCATGAGCCACCACGCCCAGCCTGGGTAAAATATTCTTTAGTACTCAGAAAGTTATCTTGGACAGAAGATAAATTTGTTTTAAGTAAGGGGAAGTTCTCTTATTTTACATTGGCATTTGTAAAACAAGTAAAGTATAGACCCCTTTTAAAGGAAATATTTCTCATAGATATCCAATGTTGACCTAAATTCTTTTTTATTATATTACTTAAATATGATCAAAACTAAAACAAGATATGGAGTCCTTATACGGGTAGATCTAATACAATGATAAAACCAAGAAAAATCTATAAATTCGATAAAAACAAAATGAAAAAACTAATAAAATTCAGATTAATAACATGAATTTAATATGATGGATGATGATGTTTTGTATTTAACAGAATAAAGAACAAAATTCTTATTTGGTTCTATGTTTAAGAGTTCTGATTCAATTCTCAGACTGCTTGGGTTCAAATCTGAACTCTGTCTCTAAGTGGGCAAGTTATTTAACCTCTCTTAGACTCAGTTTCCTAATTGGAAAATGAGATAATAATAGAACTCAGCTCAAAGAGCCCTAGTAAAGATTAACATTGGTAACATCTATCAGTTACTTAGCACAGTGCTTAGTACATAATAGGGGCTCAATAGACATTTGGTATTATTAATAATATTGTTTTATTTATTTAAAACTAATAAAAATAATTCATATTTTCCATAAGTATACTTTATAGGGGATTAGTAATTTCGTTGCTTTGTTTTTTAGTTCATGATGATTAAACGTTACATTTAACCAAATTCTGTTATGAGCAATTCTTTTTTTTTTTTTTTTTTAAGATGGAGTCTTGTTCTTGTCGCCCAGGCTGGAGTGCAATGGCACAATCTCAGCTCACTGCAACCTCCACCTCCCAGGTTCAAGCGATTCTCCTGCCTCAGGTTCCAGAGTAGCTGGGATTACAGGCGCCCGCCACCACGCCCAGCTAATTTTTTTGTATTTTTTAGTAGAGACGGGGTTTCACTATGTTGGCCAGGCTGGTCTCGAACTCCTGACCTCAGGTGATCCGCACGCCTCAGCCTCCCAAAGTGCTGGGATTATAGGCGTGAGCCACCACGCCTGGCCTATGTTATGAGCAATTCTTGATAGCAAGTGTTGATGAGGTATCACTTAGTAACAGCACAAGGCGGCCTTATCATTTGAAGATAAGCTTATGTTGAGTCAGTATTGCACTGTGCCTTAAATGAGTAGTTAATACAATGATTGCCAGAGTTAATAGAAGAATAACTTTTCACAACATCTTTACTCCTGTACTTATGGCAAGCTGATATGAAGATGGAACAGAAAACTCGACTGCTCACAAGGTTTGATGATCACTGAATTCTCCTCTGTGCTTGCAATATCTCAGTTCTTCAAGTGCTTTAAAAAAATGTGAACTATTCCTGCAAGAGACGATTTGGTCAAGCATGACTAAGAGAGTAGACTGTTTTCATTCAGTGAAAATGTCTTGTGTGTTTGTGTGTGCATGTACACAGCCACATGCTTTGTTCAGGTTCCTCTGGCCCCTTCTGGTCTGTTCTGGTTTGTGTGGGGGCATTCTTTTCCTCTATATGGGTTTTTATTCTTTGTCTTTGAGCAGGGGTCCTCAGTCTCAGGGCCACAGACTGGTACCAGTCCATGGCCTGTTAGGACCCAGACTGCACAGCAGGAGGTGAGCGGCGGGCAAGCAAGCATTACCGCCTGAACTCTGCCTTCTGTCAGATCAGTGGCCCCATTAGATTCTCATGGGAGCATGAACCCTATTGGGAACTGCGCATGTGAAGGATCTAGGTTGTGAGCTCCTTATGAGAACCTAATGCCTGATGATCTGAGGTGGAACAGTTTCATACCTTCTGACCCCACAACCCATCATGTGGAAAAACAGCCTTCCGTAAAACTGGTCACTGGTGCCAAAAAGGTTGGGGACCACTGTCTTAGAGAATATACTTGCTCAGGCTTCAAGCTTCAAATCACACCTTTCCTAACTTTTTGTTGTTTTGAGAAAAAGTCTTGCCTTGTCACCCAGCCTGTCTTTCCTGATTTTAATTGTAAGAGTCTGGCTCCCTCCAAAAAGCTCTGCAGAAATGTCTGCCACTCATTCTGTACCCCCTGCAAAGACTCCTTCCTCTCTTTCTGGCCAGCCTCCCCCTCCATCTGTGTCTTGCCCCAGGATGAGGATGGGAGGGTGTCCGGTTGCTCTCCATTTGGCTGGAAGAGTAACTTCCTGAAAACAGAGTACTCCATTGGGCAGAAATATGGCAGCTTGATACTTAACATTTAATGACAGAAAGAAGTCTCCTGCCTGGCGATGGAAGAGCAGGATCATTACCTGTTAACCCCTTTATGCCCAGCATCCTGTAGGGTACAGACTGCCCAACGTAACTGTTTTATACATTTACATTTTAATTTTTTTTTTTTAAGGGGAAACAAAGTTGTGTCATAAATATATGCAAGCTCAATCTTTGAATACTTCAACTTTCAGGAAAAATGCTCTTCACATGTGGCAAGCCTTCACAAAAGAATTATGCAGAAATGGATAACTAATTGTAAATTTTAAGTAACTTCCCATTCCTTTTCTATTCCCATTGGTCCATTTGACTAGTCCTAACAACGACAAAAAAGTCACTTCCAGGACATTTGATTCCTGGAGTTCTATCTGCAGGATGCCATTGATTAATTCCAACATTCTAAATCTTTTTTTTTTTTTTTTTACTGATTCCTGTTTTGGATTCTATATTTGTCTTTTTGTGTTAATATGTATGTGAGAACCAAAATTCCAGGGATAGCGGATTTTAATGAAGAATAACAGAGCATTTATGTAGTGTGTTTACACAACAGGATTGAAAATTTTTCTCTAAATTTATTTCTTTCCATGCTTTCACATACACAAATGGAGAAGAGAAGAAGGGCAATTTTGGATCCAGGTAACACCTTCAGGAACTCTTAGGGTGCAGCAGTTCTCAGTTTGAGAAGCCAGGATGGGCATCTGACCATGGACACACTGTGCCTGCGTTTTTCACCTGCTTTTCCATTTATAAGTAAATCTTTCACATTCTTGTCCTTGGGCTCATTAAAAGAAGAAAAACATGAAGTCTTTCAGTGGTTTGCTCTTTCTTGGCCCAGGAAAGTGAAATTGAAGGCGAAAAATCACCCTGGGCAGAATGGAAATGCCAAACTTTCCAAGTCAACTTTTCCTGGGTTAAAATCAAACAGGGCCATGAAGGATCAAGTCTTCTTTTTTTTGGCTCCACAAATTACAGAGGGAGCAACAACAATGTCATTTAATACACGGGAAAGGGTTCCGTGCCTGCAGGGGAGTTTATTAGGTTTGGATTTAAAGAAGAGAATGAAGCAAAATACAAAAACCGAGGCCTAGACTTCCAGTGTAGCTATGAGTGACTTCTTTCCCCACTAGTGCCATAGCCTTTATCAACATGTGGCTGTGACGATGACCATCGCTGCTACTAACTGGGCACCTCTTGAATACCAGGTTCTTGACATGTAGAACTTCTATGTCTCCCAATAACCTAGCAAAAAAAAAGGTGATCTTATTCCTCTTTTGTAGATGAGTGTGACAGAGGCTCAGGGAGGTTCATAGCTTATCCAAATCACATAGCCAGTAAATAGGAAAATTGGGCTTTGAACTTAAATCTGCTTGACTCCAAAACGTACTCTTTCCTATCTACCCTTCTTCCTTTGCTTATTGCAGAAGTTCTCCACACTCCTTAAAGTTAGAAAGAAAGACTAAGTCCAGAGGGAACCGGGAAAATGCCGTCATCATCCCTGTTGATTCTAGTGAGGGCTGAAGTGCTGGGGGGGCCATCGCAAGCCTTTCCGCTTCCAAGGGTGGGGAGATGCATCTTCCATGGCGTGAGAGGGCTGGGTGAGGAATCAGGGTGTCAGAAAGAGTGGTTCCAGGGGGAGGTTGATTGCATTTCAGTGAATACTGGGAGCAGGAGAAAATGAATGTGCTTTCTTCTCATGGCTTTCTCCACTCATCTGCCTGTGATCGCTGGAATTAAATTATCCTACACATTTTATTATACATTCCATGAGTCATATCTTAAAATTATATTGAAGATTATACCTGGAGATTGCATGATATATTTAAGAGGCAAGAAGAGCCTCTTAAACTACGGCTCATTTGCAGTGAGATCATGGGGCATGATGGTGCATTCACAGAGGCGCATAGGCTGAAAGTCAGAAGATGGGTGGTCTTGTCCCTGCTCTACAACTCAGCTACTCAGCCACTAAACTGCTTAGGGCCAGCCGGGAGCACTCATGATCATATAAAAAGAATAGCTGCTGTCTTCAATATCGAGCATTTACCATATGATAGGCATTAGATTAGTTGTTTTATATACAATGCATCATTTAATTTTCATGACCACTTTTCCAACTTACTCTTGAAAGGACAAGATTTATGTATAATTTTTTTTTTTTTTTTTAAGACAGAGTCTCTCTCTATCACCCAGGCTGGAGTGTAGTGGTGCCGTCTCAGCTCACTGCAACGTCTGTCTCCCGGGTTCAAACGATTCTCCTGCCTCAGCCTCCCGAATAGCTGGGACTATAGGCGTGTGCCACCACACTTGGCAATTTTTTTTATTTTTAGTAGAGATGGGGTTTCACCATGTTGGCCAGGCCACTTGAACTCCTGACCGCAAGTGATCCACCAGCCTTGACCTCCCAAAGTGCTGGGATTATAGGTGTGAGCCACCATGCCTGGCCTTATTTATGATTAAAATAGATAATGCTGAGAAACACTTCGGAATGGTAGTGCAAGGACCTCTGAAAATCCTGTCTCCATAAAAGCAACAAGAAAATTAACCAAAGGCTTACAATAATACCAGGAGCATTTATTCAAGTAAAATGGTTAAATCTTGGTAAGGACAATGAGCCTTGTGGAGTTTTCTGTTTATCTGTTACTGCTTTGATTACACACTGGGTCTTTGATGTCTCCATTCCTAAGCCTAGCTTTTTTTTTTTTTTTTTTTTTTTTTTGCATAGGCCTTAGGCCTTTGAAATCAACTCCAATGGGCCTCTTACCTCTAAAATGATATTATCTCACAACGTCTTTGTTGGCAGGGATGTCTGGCCTATTAGATGGTACTGTCACCATGCCTCGGACTTGTCCACAGGCTCACAGAAATGACTGAGATTTACAACAGAGAACTAAATCCAAAAATAGAAATAAAGCTTCAAAGTCAACATGAATGAGGATTTAACTAAATATCTGAAAAATATAACATCATAGTCCCACTCATTCAGTCACTAAATTTAGGGCTTTTGGAACTTCATTACATTAGCAAATTATCTGTGGATTAATTGTTTTTCACTTTGAAAAAATTCCTGAGTATCTAGATGATCTCCAAGAAATGACTGTTAATCTTAAATTAAATGAGTTACTGAGACCAACAAAAAATTTTCGAAGTATGATTATAAAATTTTACTTAAGGTGGGCCATGGATATATTCTTGGCTTTGATGTGATGTAGGCCCCAGAAGTCAGAGTTGTAGGACTCAGGGAGAGCTTACAATGGCCTTGGCTATGAGGAACAAATTACATAGGTAATAATCACATTACAAATTACATTACATATGTGTAATGTAATGTGTACATTACATATGTAATAATCACATTACAAACGTGATTATTGCATTGTGGAAAAATCCATTGACTACTCTGAAGAATCTACAGAAGACATGCCATCGCCTCAAAAGACCATCAGCCAGGAGCCCCTGAGCCACACTACACCCGTTCCCAAATCCACCCGATCATCCAAGTCACTGGGAAGAGTGTCAGAGCGGTGCCCGGGAATTGGTGCCTTAACCAGCACTCCAAGTGATTCTGACAACAGGCCAGGTTTGGGGATCACTGGACTTGACCCAAAGGTCTTCCCATCGCCTCTCATCTCATTTCATTTCATTTTGCTCTTGGTTTGCCCTTTTGGACAAGAACAGCTGATCACTCTCATCTTGACCACGAGTCTTCATGACCCTGACTGCTGCCAAGTCTTTCTTATCCAAGCAGGAGAAGCCCAATGGCATTCAGAACACAGTCAAACACAGCTGCTTCTGCCTTTTCCTTCCCAAACCTCTCCTCCTGGAAGGAAGGAAACCATAATAGCTTCCTTCCCAAACTCTCTTCCCCTGTCCTCTCCTCTGTCCATCACCCTTACATGCCTTCTCACTCTCAGATGCTGGCTGGGGGGTTTCTTCTCTTCCCTGCTCTTTTGTTCCAAGTCACACTGTATGCAAAATGTTTTCTATTCTGGTTTTGCAATAACAGGCAGCAGCAGAGATTTCAGAGTTAGCAGTGCTATTACTGCTGGAGGCCAAGAGGCTGGAGAGAGGAAATAAATAGTGTTATATCCTCCTGAGGCCACCAGCAGAGCCAGTTGTTGTGGTGAGGGGAGGAAAGGAGGGAAGTGAGAGATTCACCTTTGCTTTTCTGGGCACTTTACCTTTCCTTGGGCAGGAAGTCCATTGAACCGACAGAATGATGGGGCCAGGTGGGACCTGACTCTACACTAATCCGGGCTGGAGGCTGCAAGGAAGTTCTCTGCCGGAAATGTGATGCTTTAGTAATTTTAGCAAGAGTCTTATTTTGGCTGCAGAGGTCGAGGAGGCTGCTTTTCTTCCTTGGTGAGGGGAGCCCTCCCCCCCGTGAGGTTCATGTGCCTGGCGGATTTGTGCACAGAGAATGCTGATGGAATTCAGCTTTTACCAGTGAGCCATTGGGTACCTCAAGCACGGCAGACTTAATCATTTTTAATGGAACAGGCTAATTATAGAGAGATAATTAAAATGAAGATGAATTTTCTTGTTGCATGAGATATCCGCCATGCTCAGGTTTTGCTTGAGAGCAGCAGCAGTGGTTTACTGCAGCGTGGCTCAGTGTGCGGCCAGTGATCATTTACATCAGAATCACCTGGGGCCCATTGTTAAAAATGCAGATTCCTGGACCCAGATGCAGGTAAGCAGAATGTCTGGGGTGGGAGGCCCAGGCATCTGCATGTTTAACTAGATTCACAGGTGATTCTCTTTTTTTTTTTTTTTTTTTTTTGAGACAGAGTCTCGCTGTGTTACCCAGCCTGGAGTACAGTGGCACAATCTTGGCTCATTGCAACTCCACCTCCTGGGTTCCAGTGATTCTTGCGTTTCAGCATCCCAAGTAGCTGGGATTACAGGTGTGTGCCACCACACCTGGCTAATTTTTGTATTTTTTAGTAGAGACGGGGTTTCACCATGTTGGCCAGGCTGGTCTCGAACTCCTGGCCTCAAGTGATCCCCCTGCCTCAGCCTTCCAAAGTGCTAGGATTACAGGCATGAGCCACAGCACCCGGCCAAGATTCTCAGGTGATTCTTAGAACACCAACGTTTAACAATCATTGAGTGAGAAAAGATGTGCCTGAGGTCATATGGCATTATCAGAACCAACCTCTGGCCCTCTTGACCTGTCTAGCATTCTTTCCTTCTGACTTATAGGATGACGAATTCAGTCTAAATCAGCTGCCCTCAGATTCTTGAGAACTTAAAATTGAGCAGAAATTCCCAAGGCCAACCTGGCTCTCAGGGACCGACCTGCAGAACTCAAGATTGAGTGAAATATTTAGGCCAGTTGAGTTTTGCAAAATGAGTGGTAGGGGAAAACAGATCTAGCCTGTAATTTAAAACTAGGGTTCAAAAGCCCTAGTGGGAGATGTAGTATTGTCCTAGCATTTAAATTCTCATGAAATGGGCTTGGTCTGTGATCTCTTGGTCAGACATCTGCCTTCCAGGCGATCCTTTGAGGTTGTATAATTCAGCTGGCCCTGGCTCCTGGTCCCTGTTACTGAGCTGGGAAGTCGAACTGAAGGGCAGATGAACTCAAGATCATGCCTTGGGAAGCATGGTGCTTTAGGGGTGCCTTTTTATTCCTTTCATTGTATTATAGACTGTTTCCAAGTTTATGGTTAGAAATGGTAAAGTGGGTCTGGTGTTTTGAGGTAGAATCCAGCCTGAAGCAAGATATGAACTGTTCTTGAGGTAGAAATGTCTACAGTCAGTTGTTTCATCTAGCTTGCAACTTAAAACACAAACCCTTCAGTTGCTTTCACTTAATGAACACATTTGCCAATGACAGAGGGTTATACAGGATCCCTCTTTTACATTTCTATTGTCTGCTACACTCATCAGAGTATATTTTGGGGTATGAGGTTTTGGGTTTTTTCCCCCCATTTTGTAACTGCCTTATTGAAAAGTAAGTGCCCTTCCATTCCAGGCCTCCTCACGTTGTACTTGTTTCCTACCAAATCTGGGGGATCATTTGTGTTTTAACTTTGTAATCTATGGCTCTGTACTGCTGAAAGGCTCTCAATTCTATGGGGTCTCCTTAGTATGTATGTGACTGTTCATGTTGCAATATCACACAGATGGGATGGCCCGACTTTTGCTCTTAATAAATAATCTGAATGAGTAAGAAAAAAAAAAAAAAGAATCATTGAGTGGGAACCTATTTTGTGCTGGAGATTTCATCTGACTACCAAAAAAATCTTCATAGCAATTTATAAAGTAGATGTTATTCCCTCCTATAAAGTAGATGTTATTCCCTCCATTTTGAAACTGAAGCCTAGAGAAGCTGAATGACATTACTAAGGTCACACAGCTAGTCGACGGCAAAGCTAGGATTCCAGGCCCATCTAATTGGAAGGCCTGCATTCTTTCCATGTTACCTCCACAGATGCCTCCTGTCTGCCAGGTCACTGGGGCAGCCCTGAGCCAGTCGGGGAAGGCTCCTGGTATAGGCCCTAACTGTGGGAAACCAATGGCAGTTGTGAGCTCTTTTCTCCAACAATTATGGATTCATTCTCCTCTTGACTGTAGAGGGCTCACAGCTCCCCAGAGTTCATGCTCCCGACTCTACAGAGCTCTCCAGCCAATGCTGTACACCTATCTTTTCGGAAACTGATGATCAGAAGCAAAGCGTGGCAGATGCTGTTGGGGACCCAGTGATTTGCTCCCTCTGCATTGGGGTGCTGTGTGCTTCAGGGAGGGACTGGGCCCTCACTATCCCTAAGTGTGTCAATCCTGATTTGCTCAATTATCCTGGGATTCTAGTCCACTCGCCAATGAGGCAGCAGTGGGTAACTGAGCCACTTCCTGTCAATGAGAGGTGAAAGTCTATTGGGAGGTTTCCTTTTCAAGAGTGATCCAAGTTGTTCTACTGCAAGACCTGGGCTGATGTATCACACAGCTCTAGGGGAAACCAGTATATTGGATTCTATGGGAACAGAGACCCTTGGAGTTGGGCAATGTGGCCTTGCACAAAAGGGGGTTTGACCTGCACATACTGAAATGTGTACCACTTGGAATTTCCAATCTCACATTTACTTGTGAACATTGGTTAAATAAAGATTTTTTTTAAATTATACTTTAAATTCTGGGATACACGTGTAGAATGTGCAAGTTTGTTACATAGGTATACATGTGCCATGGTGGTTTGCTGCACCCATCAACCCGTAACCTCCATTAGGTATTTCTCCTAATGCTATCCCTCCCCTACGCTCCCACCGCCCAACAGGGCCCTGGTGTGTGATGTTCCCCTCCCTGTGTCCACGTGTTCTCATTGTTCAGCTCCCACTTATGAGTGAGAACACGCAGTGTTTGGTTTTCTGTTCTTGTGTTAGTTTGCTGAGAATGATGGTTTCCAGCTTCATCCATGTCCCTGCAAAGGACATGAACTCATCCTTTTTTATGGCTGCATGGTATTCTGTGGTGTATATGTGCCACGCAGTCTATCATTGATGGGCATTTGGGTTGGTTCCAAATCTTTGCTATTGTGAAGAGTGCTGCAATAAACATATGTGTGCATGTCTCTTTATAGTAGCATGATTTATAATCCTTTGGGTATATACCCAGTAATGGGATCGCTGGGTCAAATGGTATTTCCACTTCTAGATCCTTGAGGAATTGCCACACTGTATTCCACAATGGTTGAACTAATTTACACTCCCACCAACAGTGTAAAAGTGTTCCTATTTCTCCACATCCTCTCCAGCATTTTTTGTTTCCTGACTTTTTAATGACCACCATTCTAACTGGTGTGAGATGGCATCTCATTGCGGTTTTGATTTGCATTTCTCTAATGACCACTGATGATGAACTTTTTTTCATATGTTTGTTGGCCACAAAATGTCTTCTTTTGAGAAGTGTCTGTTCATATCATTTGCCCACTTTCTGATGGGGCTTTTTGTTTTTTTCTTGTAAATTTGTTTAAATTCCTTATAGATTCTGGATATTAGCCCTTTGTTAGATGCATAGATTGCAAAAATTTTCTCCCATTCTGTAGGTTGCCTGTTCATTGTGATGATAGTTTCTTTTGCTGTGTAGAAGCTCTTTAGTTTAGTTAGATCCCATTTTTCAATTTTGGCTTTTGTTGCCATTGCTTTTGGTGTTTTAGTCATGAAGTCCTTGCCTATGCCTGTACTGAATGGTATTACCTAGGTTTTCTTCTAGGGTTTTTATGGTTTTAGGTCTTACGTTTAAGTCTTTAATCCATCTTGAATTAATTTTTGTGTAAGGTGTAAGGAAGGGGTCCAGTTTCAGTTTTCTGCATATGGTTAGCCAGTTTTCCCAACACCATTTATTAAATAGGGAATCCTTTCCCCATTGCTTGTGTTTGCCAGGTTTGTCAAAGATCAGATGGTTATAGATGTGTGACATTATTTCTAAGGCCTCTGTTCTGTTCCATTGGTCTATATATCTGTTTTGGTACAAGTACCATGCTGTTTTGGTTACTGTAGCCTTGTATTATAGTTTAAAGTCAGGTAGCATGATGCCTCTAGCTTTGTTCTTTTTGCTTATGGTTATCTTGGCCATATGGGCTAATTGCCCCAATTAAAAGACACAGACTGGCAAATGGGATAAAGAGTCAAGAACCATCAGTGTGCTGTATTCAGGAGACCCATCTCATGTGCGAAGACACACATGGGCTCAAAATAAAGGGATGGAGGAATATTTATCAATGGAAAGCAAAAAAAAAAAAAAGCAGGGGTTGCAATTGTAGTCTCTGATAAAACACTCTTTAAACCAACAAAGATTAAAAAAAAAAAAAAAGACAAAGAAGGGCATTACACAGGTAAAGGGATCAATGCAACAAGAAGAGATAACTATCCTAAATATATATGCACTGAATACAGGAGCACCCAGATTCCTAAAGCAAGTTCTTAGAGACCTAAGAAGAGACTTAGACTTTCACACAATAATAGTGGGAGACTTTAACACCCCACCTTCAATATTAGACAGATCAATGAGACAGAAAATTAACAAGGATATTCAGGACTTGAGCTCAGCTCTGGACCAAGTGGACCTAATAGACATCTACAGAACTTTCCACTCCAAATCATCAGAATATACATTCTTCTCAGCACCACATCACACTTATTCTAAAATTGACCACATAATTGGAAGTAAAACACTCCTCAGCAAATGCAAAAGAAGAGAAATAATAACAAACAGTCTCTCAAACCACAGTGCAATCAAATTAGAACTCAGGATTAAGAAACTCACTCAAAACCATACAACTACATGGAAACTGAACAACCTGCTCCTGAATGACTACTGGGTAAATAATGAAATTAAGGCAGAAATAAATAAGTTATTTGAAACCAGTGAGAACAAAGACACAACATATCAGAATCTCTGGGACACAGCTAAAGCAGTGTTTAGGGGGAAATTTATAGCACTAAATGCCCACAGGAGAAAGCAGGAAAGATCTAAAATTGACACCCTAACGTCACAACTAAAAGAACTAGAGAAGCAAGAGCAAACAAATTCAAAAGCTAGCAGAAGGCAAGAAATAACTAAAGTCAGAACAGAACTGAAGGAGATAGAGACACAAAAAACCCTTCAAAAAAATCAAGGAACTCGGGAGCTGGTTTTTTGAAAAGATTAACAAAATACATAGACTACCAGCCAGACTAATAAAGAAGAAAAGAGAGAAGCATCAAATAGACACAATAAAAAATGATAAAGGGGATATCACCACTGATCCCACAGAAATACAAACTACCATCAGAGAATACTATAAACACCTCTACACAAATAAATTAGAAAATCTAGAAGAAATGGGTAAATTCCTGGACACATATACTCTTCCAAGGCTAATCCAGGAGGAAGTCGAATCGCTGAATAGACCAATATGAAGTTCTGAAATTGAGGCAGTAATTAATAGCCTACCAACCAAAAAAAACTGAGGACCAGACGGATTCACAGCCACATTACACCAAAGGTACAAAGAGGAGCTAGTATCATTCCTTCTGAAACTATTCCAAACAATAGAAAAAGAGGGACTCCTCCCTAACTCATTTTATGAGGTCATAAACCTGGCAGAGACGCAACAAAAAAAGAGAATTTCAGGCCAATATCCCTGATGAACATTGATGAGAAAATCCCCAATAAAATACTGGCAAACCAAACCCAGCAGCACATCAAAAAGCTTATCCACCACCAAGTTGGCTTCATCCCTGCGATGCAAGGCTGGTTCAACATATGCAAATCAATAAACGTAATCATCACATAAACAGAACCAATGACAAAAACCACATGATTATCTCAATAGATGCAGAAAAGGCCTTCCATAAAATTCAACACCCCTTCATGCTAAAAACTCTCAATAAACTACGTGTTGATGGAACGTGTCTCAAGATAATAAGAGCTATTTATGGCAAACCCATAGCCAATCATAATGAATGGGCAAAAACTGGAAGCATTCCCTCTGAAAACTGGCACAGAACAAGGATGCCTTCTCTCACCACTCCTATTCAACATAGTATTGGAACTTCTGGCCAGGGCAATCAGGCAAGAGAAAGAAATAAAGGGTACTAATACAAGAAGAGAGGAAGTCAAATTATCTCTGTTTGCAGATGACATGATTGTATATTTAGAAAACCCCATCGTCTCAACCCAAAATCTCCTTAAGCTGATAAGCAACTTCAGCAAAGTCTCATGATACAAAATCAATGTGCAAAAATCACAAGCATTCCTATACACCAATAACAGACAAACAGAGAACCAAATCATGAGTGAACTCCCATTCACAATTGCTTCAAAGAGAATAAAACACCTAGGAATACCACTTAAAAGGGATGTGAAGGACCTCTTCAAGGGGAACTACACACCACTGTTCAAGGAAATAAAAGGGGACACAAACAAATGGAAAAACACTCCATGCTCATGGATAGGAAGAATCAATATCGTGAAAATGGCCATATTGCCCAAAGTAATTTATAGATTCAATGCTATCCCCATCGAGCAACCATTGACTTTCTTCACAGAATTAGAAAAAACTACTTTAAATTTCATACGGAACTAAATAAAGATTTTTAAAGAAAGAACTGTCGAGGCACAGTAGGCGTTCCAGTTGTGTTCCTCCCTACTTAACAAAATCCAAATACAAGAGTCTCCAGAAATTAGAGTTTATGCTGAAGCTCTCAGAAGATAAACATCTTCAGTCTGGAATCATTAAGAGGCTCAGGTGAGAATTTTTTTTTTTTTTTTTTTTTTTTGAGACATAGTCTCTCTTTGCCCAGGTTAGAGTGCAGTGGCGTTATCTTAGCTTACTGCAACCTCCCACTCCCAGGTTCAAGTGATTCTTGTGCCTCAACCTCCCGAGTAGCTGGGATTACAGGCGCATGCCACCACACCTGGCTAATTTTTGTATTTTCAGTAGAGACATGGTTTCACTGGGTTGCCCAGGCTGGTCTTGAACTCCTGACTGCAAGTGATCTGCCCTCCTCGGCCTCCCAAAGTGCTGGGATTACAGGCGTGAACCACCATGCCAGGCCCTCAGGTGGGATTTTGGTGGCCTTGATGGAGCAGTCACAGGCTGAGGGGACTTGAAGGCAGTGGCCCACGCCCTGGGCTGATAGTAGCCCCTCTGCGGGAGCTGATCTCAGCTTCTGCCTCAGACTTGCAAAGGTCTGGGCTTTTATTTTATTTTTATTTTTTAGTAGAGATGAGGTTTCGCTACTTTGGCCACACTGGCCTCAAACTCCTGACCTCAAGTGATCCACCCACTTCAGCCTCCCAAAGTGCTGGGATTACAGGCATGAGTCACCACGCCCAGCCGGGTCTGGGCTTT
Source organism: Macaca mulatta (assembly GCF_049350105.2). Taxonomy (NCBI): domain Eukaryota; kingdom Metazoa; phylum Chordata; class Mammalia; order Primates; family Cercopithecidae; genus Macaca; species Macaca mulatta. The sequence continues at coordinate 76,602,169 of NC_133409.1, read as the reverse complement.
TAATTGTCAGCTTCCACAGGATGTTCATTTTGAAAAGCCAGCTTCCTGCCTGGTCCAGCCCTGTTAGTTTGTCGGGATGGAGACAACCCTGGAATCAAGCTCTGTCCCTCCTGGTTCCACTTGAATGAAGCCCTTCTTTTTTTTTTTTTTTTGAGACAGAGTCTTGCTGTCACCCAGGCTGGAATGAAGTGGTGCGATCTCTGCTCACTGCAACTTGCACCTTGCACCTTCTGGGTTCCAGTGATTCTTGTGTCTCAGTCTTCCCAGTAGCTGGGATTAGGGGTGTGCACCACCATGCCCGGCTCATTTTTTGTATTTTTAATAGAGACGGGATTTCGTCATATTTCCCAGGCTGGTCTCGAACTCCTGAGCTCAGGTGATTTGCCTGCCTTGGCCTCCCAAAGTGCTAGAATTACAGGCGTGAGCCACCCTGCGCAGCCAGGAGGCCCTTCTTGACCTTGTGACAGAAAGACAACCCTCAGCTTCCGGCAGTCCTCAGCCAAACTGTTGGTAGCATCTTAGCCTGAATCCAGTTGGGAAATTCTTCTTAAAGGTGCTGGCTGTTTTCTTTGAACATAAAACTGTAGGGGAGAAAATATAATTTCTTTTCTTTCTCTCATGGGTTCTTCACTGAAACACCCCCCTGAAAACAAAAGCCAGATTAAAAAGGGAAAAACCAGCAGAAGTTTACAGACATGTGCTGTACCCATCGCACTGGAGAGGCCTTTGTTCAAGAGCATTTCTCTCTAAGGCAGTGGCCTTGGGACTTTGCTCAAATAGTATTTTAACAAAGAGTCATAAATCCTGTAACAGTAAGACAAAGAAGAGAGCATCTTCAGGCTTCCAAAAAGCAGGAACATGCAGGAGGACACATTTACGGAAAGAGTAAAGTCTGCTCTTAGGTCCTCGGGGGCTGCTGTCTCCCAGCTGAGAAGCAAGCGCTGTGAAGGCCCTTGTCTTTAGGTGGAAAAGGCAGGGAGGAGGACAAGGAGATCTTTGTCTTCATAAATTGCTGTCCTGCCATCTAATCCCCGGGATTTTAGAGAGGGATATTTTGGTTTCCTTCACAAGAATACAGCAAACAATTTAAAATAGCTTTGGAAAATATACCTTTCCTCTCCAATTAGTGCAATCATATACACTCAATGCAGAGAATGAGGAAATCATGAAAGAGCATGCGCACGCACACACACACACACACACAGATAAATCCTAAGCTGAGTGTAACCCCAACTCTCAGAGGTGACCCCTACCGACACTGATTTATGTATTTGTTCTTCTGTCTTCATTTATGTATTTCCATTTATGTATTTCCATCATTCATTTACGTATTTATTTTTCATCTCCCCAGTTCAATATTATTATCTTAAAATATTATATTATCTTAAAATAATATTATCTTTTACATTACAATGATCATCACCATTTCTATTGTTAGTCGTCACCATTTTTACTTTTGTTCTTTCCAAGGGTGACGATTGTCATGTCGTTATACAACACTGAAGAGAGTTTCTCCACTCACAAAGGCTGTCCCATCTCAGGACGATGACCAGAGGGTTGTCCTTCAGTCATAAATGCACACCACTGGTCTTGGGCTGTGTCTGTATCACCTGGGGTCCCTTCAGAGGTGAATCTTCTGAAATACTGCAAGCCCCCTTTGGAGGCAGGGACCATCTCAAGCTTGCTGTGGAGATCTGGGGAGGGCGACCCCTCTCTTTCTGAGCTTATGGAAAGATTTGGAAGTGTCCCTCTCCATGGTTCTAGCTGCCGTGTAGAGGCCTGCAAGCTGAAGCTAGGGCCTCTTAGGACAAACCTGTCCAACACGAAGTTTTCTAAGTCAACTTGGAGGCCTTTCTAGCTGGAACGGCAGTGAAAGGCTTCACTTTCCACCAGGCAAATTTTTCTTTCTTTCTTTTTTTGAGACAGAGTCTTGCTCTGTTGTCCAGGCTGGAGTGCAGTGGTGCCATCTCAGCTCACTGCAAGCTCCGCCCCTCGGGTTCACGCCATTCTCCTGCCTCAGCCTCCTGAGCAGTTGGGACTACAGGCGCCTGCCACCACACCCTGCTACTTTTTTTGTATTTTTAGTAGAGACGGGGTTTCACCATGTTCACCAGGATGGTCTCGATCTCCTGACCTCGTGATCTGCCCGCCTCAGGCTCCCAAAGTGCTGGGATTACATGTGTGAGCCACCACGTCCGGCCCCACCAGGCAAATTTTTCTAAGCCAGTGTTGCAGCCTGGGCTCTGCCATTGCTCAAAACAATGTACTTGAAGAGTATCCTAGGACAGTTAGAGCCTTGGGAAATGCTGGAAGTCCCCTCAGGAGGCCACAGAAGGCTGGAGCTGTACCTGCCATTTTCAGCAACATAGGTGAACCCAGAGGGTGTCAGGCCAAATAAAATAAGCCTGGCACAGAAAGACAAATACTGTACGATCTCACTTAAATGTAGAATCTGAAAAAGCCAAACAGCAGCAGAGAGTAGAATTGTGGTTACCAAGGGCTGGGGCAAGGGTGGCAGAAATGGAGAGATGTTGGGTCAAGGGTACAAAGAAGATGGGCATGGTGGCTCATGCATGTAAGCCCAGCTATTTGGAAGGGTGAGACAGGAAAATCACTTGAGTCCAAGAGTTCAAGGCCAGCCTGGACAGCATAGTGAGCCCTCCTCTCTAAAAACAAACGAACGAAACAAAACAAAACAAAACAAAACACCTACAAAGGGTAGGAAGGTTTAGTTAAACAGGATGAATAAGTTCTGGAGATCTTATGTACAGCAATGTGACTATAGTTAACAATACACTACTGTATACTTGAAATTTGCTAAGAGGGTCGATCTAAAGTGTTATCACCACACACACAAAATAGTAACTGTGTGAAGTGAGGGATGTGTTCATTAACTTGACTGTAGCCATCATTTCACAATGTCAATGTATATTGAGTCATCACATTCTATACCTTAAATATATACTATGTCCATCTGTCAAGTATACCTTAATAAAGATGAGGAATTAAATTAGGGGTCAAAAAAAGAAACAAGAACCTCTTCAAATAGGGATTTATCCACAACCTGCTGGGACTGAGCAGGTGACCCAGGCCTAAGCCATCTGGGATGTGGTAGTAAATGCAGCCTGGGGTAGAATGTTAGAAGGCGTGGAGTGCTGCGAGAATGGCTCTGTGACGTCCTGCATTTTGGTGGGAGGAACTAGGGGCTTACAGCCAATGACCATATAGTGTTTGCAATCTGACCTCAAGGCTGGAATTACTAAGGGGCCTCCCTCACTGCCTCTAGGCTCTCCCACACCAATTCCTTCCTATCTGGCAGCCAAGGTAGTCTTTCAACTATCAATATGCCTTTTGTGCCTCCAACCCCTCAACAGGGCCCTTCCCTGCCCTCTTGCCAAAGGAGGGAGTTCAAACTGTTGACCTTGGGACTTGGCCTTTGGTGATTGGACTCCTGCTTCCCTGACTGGCATTCCCAGCAGTCCCATGATTTTCCTCAACACTGTGCGCTCCATGAGGACAGAGATCATTCCGATTAGACTGCCATCCATCAGACTGAGATATCCAATAGGACACCTAGCTGGGCTTCAAGCTGGAAGTGCCCAGTTTAATGCAGGACACAGTAAGAGGGTCGTTGAGAAGGGAATGATATCCTTTACAGATTTTGATAATAGATCGGCAGATTATTCTTACACATAGAAGAGGGATTAAATATAATTAGTAGTCGAAGGGATCTAAACTGACAGGGGATCATCCCAAAGTTTCACTACTTGATCTGAGCAATTCCAGATGAACTCCAGGAGGTCAGACGAAGACTTCACAAGTGGTAACTCATTCAGAGAGAAAGCATCTTCTTAATTAACATGGAAACCAATCCAATCTCACGTAAGAACCAACGAAAAGAAACATGTTCTTCAACACGATGAGCAGGAGGTCATGGAGTCATGAGCAGACATAGACCATGGTTTCCACCTGTTGCATCTTAGGAAAAGAAACCAAGTATTTCCTTCCTGTCTGCCTTCCTTTCTTTCTTCCCTCCTGCCTTCCTTTTTTTCTTCTTTCTTGCCTCCTGTCCTTCCTGCCTGCCTTCTTTCCTTCTAAAGTAACATTTGTTTATTAGAGACCGGGCCCGGTGGTTCACATCTGTAATCCCAGCACTTCGGGGATGAGGCAGGTGGATCACGAGGTCAGGAGATTGAGAGCAGCCTGGCCAATGCGGTGAAACTCCGTCTCTCCTAAAAATACACAAATTAGCTGGGTGTGGTGGCGTGCGCCTGTAATCCCAGCTACTCGGGAGGCTGAGGCAGAAGAATTGCTTGAACCTGGGAGGTGGAGGCTGAAGTGAGCCGAGATCACACCACTGCACTTCAGTCTGGGCCACAGAGCAAGACTCTCAGAAATAATAATAATAATAACAATAATAGAGTAACATTTGTTTATTAGAGAAAAAGTTTGAAAATGTAGGTAAGGCCAGGCGCATTGGCTAATGCCTGTAATCCTAGCACTTTGGGAGGCGAGGCCAGCAGATCACATGAGGCTGAGAGTTCAGGACCAGCCTGGCCAACATGACAAAACCCATCTCTACTAAAAATACAAAAATTAGCCAGGTGTGGTGGCAGACACCTGTAATCCCAGCTGCTAGGGAGGCTGAGGCAGGAGAATTGCTTGAACCTGGAAGGCAGAGGTTGCAGTGAGCTGAGACTGTGCCACTGCACTCCAGCCCAGGTGACAGAGCAAGACTCCATCTCAAAAAAAAAAAAAAAAAAAAGAACAAAGGGACATAAGTCAAAATTTTTAATAGTGGCTACCTCTAGGTAGAGGGCTAATGGATGGTTTTCATTTTCATTTCGCTTACCTACTTTTTTTTTTTTTGAGACAGAGTCTTGCTCTATCACCTAGGCTGAAGTGTAGTGGTGCGATCTCAGTTCACTACAACCTCTGCCTCTCGGGTTCAAGCGATTCTCCTGCCTCAGCCTCCCAGAGTGGCTGGGACTACAGGCGCATACCACCACACCCGGCTAATTTTTGTATTTTTAGTAGAGACAGGATTTCACCATGTTGGACAGGGTGGTCTTTGAACTCCTGACCTCAGGTGATTCACCCACCTCGGCCTCCCAAAGTGTTGGGATTACAGGCATGAGTCACCGTGCCTGGCTCCTTCATTCTTTTTTTTTAAAAAAAAGTTATACTAAGATATAATTAACACTGCATAGAGTTCATGCATTTAAAATGTATAATCCAATTGCGTTTAGTACAGTAACAGAGTTATGCATTTATCATCACAATGCATTTTAGAATACTTTCATTACTCCAGAAACAAACCCTGCATGCACCCCTTAGCTCTCAGCCCCAACTCCCCGCCCCCACACTCATTCCAGCCCTGAGCAACAACTCATCTACTGTCTATCTCTACAGATTTACCTGTTCTAGGTATTTCACGTCAGTGGTCCGTACTTTACGTCTCTGGCTACTTTCACTTAGCTAAACGTGTGTGAGGCTTATCCACATTATAGCATAGGTCAGTGGGAGCAAGGGGAGTTAAGTTCCTCATGTTCAGTTTATTGAAAGAATCTATTATATTTTCTTTTCATCGTTTTATGGTTTAATTTTTAATGCTTTGTTTTGGCTGGTCTCAAACTCCTGAACTCAGGTGATCCACCCGCCTCGACCTCCTGAAGTGCTGGGATTACAGACATGAACCATCTCACATGGCCCTGGATTTTATTTTGATATAAGCAAGAAGTGACTTAGGAATGCAGCTTTGTTTTATTCTAACTCACCATCCATTTTTTTCCTCACCTTTTATTCTGCACTTTCAGAAATTCTATCGTTTTTATGTTCTACTTTCCGTTATATATGTCAGCGTGCTCTCTGCTGCCTACTCAAGAGAGTCCCCGACTTAAAACTATAAAGGCAAAGCAGGGAAGGATTCTGCAGTACCTTCTAGGACGGGGGTGCAGGGTTGCTGGGACTTGGACCCACATCCTAGTTCCGCACAGTGGGGGCAGTGGGAGGGGCAGCTACTCTCAACTGTGAATGCAGATTGCTCAAGGCTCAGTAAAAATTGGAAGTAACTAAAAGTTTTAACTTTAGGTTTCTAATAAAACATTTTAAAGAAACTACCTTTGAAGGAGGTACGAAGGCAAGCTGACAAGAAGAAATAGTGTCAGTCAGTAGCCTTCATCTGCAACAGGGAAAATACTCAAGGGCAAAGTTTAAAATGCATTCCTATGTTCACTGATGAATAGGCAGAAAGGTCTTTCTTTTTTTCAATTTTTAATGTTTTTTTGAGATGGAGTCTTGCTCTCTCAACCAGGCTGGAGTGCAGTGGTATGATCTCGGCTCACTGCAACCTCTGCCTCCTGGGTTCAAGTGATTCTCCTGCCTCAGCCTCCTGAGTAGCTGGGATTACAGGCACATGCCACCACGCCCGGCTAATTTTTTGTATTTTTAGTAGACATGGGGTTTCGCCATGTTGGCCAGGCTGATCTTGAACTCCTGACCTCAAGTGATCCACCCACTTTGGCCTATCATAGTGCAGAGATTACAGGCATGATGAGCCACTGTGCCCTGCCTAGAAAGGTCTTTAAAGTCTGCTTAAAGCCCAGTGTCAATTGCGCTTCCCTAGGACACAAATGGACCTGGGGGAGATAACAGAGGTCCCTTTTAGAAGGAACTGTTTCACCTGCTGTAAATAGCAATATGACACTCAAAGCAAACCTCAGCCAATCCCTCTGCAGCTCTGCCACTGGAGCAAGGAATGGTAGGGACAATCTAACCTTGAGGGGGAAAAAGATAACATTGCTTCTGGGCTGTACCATGATGTCACATTTGTTGTGGAGAACAGATAACATCATGAATTTATACACTGGAGTGCAAAAGCCCATTATCCCAAGGGGAGATGCGAAGGCAAAGGTCGAAGTCGATTTCTGACACATGTTTAAGGCAACTGAACCAGGTCCTCTTGACAGACTCCCTTCTGAATGCTTACCACCCATTGTTGATGTCACTAGTTTGAGAATTAATCATACTTAATTGACATGCCAACTGAAGTTGACCCTGTCCTTTGGGTTTTGAGTGAAATTGACTCAAACCTCCATCCCAGGTGTACTTGGAGACCTAGAGTTCCTTTCAAACTCTTTGGGGGATTCATAGGGTGAAGGGCATATGTATCACATTTTTCCAGGTCACCCCAAGCTCTGAAATCCTGATTCTGCAAAATCAATTCAGCTAATGGAACATCCCTTCATCCCAGCTTGCAGCTCGCTGCCCTAACTGGCCATGACTTTGATAATTTCATTTTTCGACATGCCATTGACTAAGGCTGCACAAATAGCTGAATTTTACCAACAATTTGAGGCCATGGAGAGATTTATACCACTGAATCTGAATCTCAGTCTAAAGTTAAATATGAATCAAATCTAAAATTGAATGATAGACACCCCTGCTTTTCTCATTAAGAGTTTCTATTTCACTGCCTATATCTCTCCCCGCTTCTGGGCCAGCTTGTGGCAGGTCAGTTCTCCCTGACAATCACACAAACAGGCCTGCATTGCACCCCAGCTACACAGACAAATTTCCACAGCACTGCCTCAACATTAAGCTAATAATTAAACCCAGGGAAATGGATGCCCAGACATCAAAGCCAGAAATGAAACACACATCCTACACAGGCTTCTCCCAAACCTGGAGCAAGCCAAGATAATGGAGACAGCCTTACATTCCTCGTGCCAGGACCCATCTCGGGTCAACAAAATCTGAGATGAGTCAAGGTAACTGAGGCAGCTGTTTGAAGAGATTTATGGGAGAGTTTAAGGCAGCTCTCTGGACCAAACTGCAAATAAGATAAGATAGGAATAATCACTCTGGTACTACAGTCCTCATTAAATAGAATTTAGGTGACAGGCCTTAAGGTACTGGAGACCTCACAGCTTGATCAGACTTAGAAAGCATTTGTTGGCCTCTGACCTTTTAGTTGAAACAAAATTAGTTACATAGACTTAGGTGAATGCATACCGCACATAGGCACATGACCCCAATCTATGTAAGCACTAAGAAAACTGCAACACTTTGAGTTGGTCTAGTGGAATTATCTCTGACCTTCTCCCTGTATCTGGTTACTACAAGAAAATTCTCTTCTTCCCTAGTTTGTCTGCTTTTTGTTATTGGGCCATGAGAAGACACAGCCGGACACGGCTCGATTCCAGGAACAATCTGGCCTCCTGTCTCCCTTCCCTCGACTTTTCCCCTTGATTAATTCCCTTCCCTCCACCATACCCAGATTTCTCCTAACCTCTTATGCAGACCATTTTGGCTCTCTTTTTTCACTGCTGCCTTCCAGACAAACTGTTGAAGCCTCACCTCCCAGCTACAGTGACCTGTCAAGGTATTTTCAAAACAAAAGTCCATCCTCTTCCTGAGTGAAACACCAGTGTTAGCTGATGGAACACATCAGATCCATGTGTAATTTCTAATTATGGCAGCCTGTGACAGTTCTGAGTTTTATTAAACTCCTGTGTTGTTTTTAAATGTTTTAGTTCAACAGTGAGATAGGGCCAGGAGTAGCACCTGTTCCCATAAGCCAGACTAGAAAGCTTCATGATTCATTTTATTGGGCATTGGGTAGAGCACTCAGAAAGGTTTTACCTCAGTAATGAGGAGTAATGAGTCCTAGATTAATCATGGCTCAGTCCCACCTAAGAAATGTTCAAAGCAAGCAAGCAAAAATCAGACTGTTTCCAAGTCACTTAACTTGTCCAAGAATATTTATAGGAATACAAAAATATCCAGTATTCAACAAGGCAAAACTCCCTATTGTCTGGCATCTAATAAAAATTACCAGGCATTCAAAGAAGCATAAAAATTTGATCTGTAATGAGGAGAAAACTTAATCAACCAAAACCAAGTCAGAACTAGTATGGATGTTAGAATGAGCAGACAAGGATATTGAAATAACCACAATACCTGTATTCTGTATGTTCAAATAGTTAAGGAGAGACATGGAAGATATAGAAAGGACCCAAAATAAACTTTCAGAGATGAAAGCTACACTGACTGAGATGAAAAATACATTGGATGGGACTAATGACCACAGCGGAGATTCCAGAGGAAAGATTTGTAAATTTCAAGACAGTAGTGGAGACGACCCAAAAGGAAACACACAGAGAAAGAAGAATTTAAAAAATGGACTGTCACTGAGTGGTGGTGAGACGGGACAATTCCTTTGACCTTGACCCCCTTCGTGGATTGGAACTGGAGTGGCTTGTTTCCCTCAGCCTGCTCCTGGCCACTCCTCGTGAGAGGGAGCATGTGAGCAAGTGAGCATGGGAAACAGAGGGAATGAACACTGGAACCAGCTGGTCACTCCTCTCTGGTGGGAGCAGGCTATGTGCAGGCCCGTGGCATCATCCAAGCCCCCGTCCTCTCGGCACCCAGGTTCTTGTTTGGCGTCCAGGAAGAATCAGGTCACTCAAACGGATTGAAGGGTAGTGTATGTGGAGAATTTTCTTGGGTGATGGATGTGGCTTTCAGCGGAATGGGGAGTTGGAAAGGGGATGGTATGGGAAGAAGGGTGCAGGAAGAAGGCGACCTTTCCCTGAAGCCACACTGTCTGAAGTTATCTGTGTCTGTCCGTAATCTCTGACACTCAGTTGCTGCCTTTCTGCTTGCCACTCAGCCACTTGTATCCCTGACACTCAGTGGCTTGCATCCCTGACTGCTTGCATCAGTCACTCGTGTTGCTCTGCCAGCTGAAGTCTTTTTACAGGCACAGAATAGGGGTGTGGCAGGCCAAAAAGCAACAATTGGATGGAAAAACAGGGTCAGCTGTTTTCACTTAGGGCCACAGTTCCAAGCTTGAGGGTGGGGTTTAGCCGGGAGCCCAGCTGTTCTGTATCAGTGGGAAACTTTAATCAGCTTAATCCATAATTAAGGTCCCTGGAGTGGAGGAGAGAGAGGAAGGACAGAATAAATGTTTGAAAAAATAAGATTTGAAAAAATAAGAGTTGAAAAATGTGCAGCTTTGTTGAAAACTACCAACCCACAGATTGAATTAGCTCCACACAAGGAAACCTCAAGCACAAGAAACGTGAAGAAAACCACGAGACACATCACAACCAACTGTTCAGAACCCATGATAGAAAGGAAATCCTAAAAGCAACCGAGAAAAAAGACACATCATGTACAGAGAAACAAAGATGACACTCATGGCAGACTTCTTGTCAGAAACAGTGCAAGTGAGAAGTTAGTGGAGCAACATCTAAAGTATGGGGAAAAAAAGTCAACCAGGAATCTTATGATATTGACTGAAAACATCTTTCAGAAATGAATGCTAAACTTTGTTGAAGATATAAAAGATGAAAGAATTTATCACCAGCAGACCTGAATTACCGTGTCTTTCCATGTCCTCAGCGGTATTGGTTTCAGGACCCCTGAGGATACCAAAATCCTTGGATACTCACGTCCCTTATATAAAATGATATTGTCAACCTAAAATAATCAAAAGGGTCAGAATCTAGTTTAAAGAAAGTTTATTCAAGCTCCAAGTTTCAAGATGGCTGCCCAGGAAGCACAGATTCCAAAGAATGAAAGTCAATGTTCCAAAGAATGAAAGTCAATGTTCCAAAGTGTAGAAGTTTGGAATCATTTATATAGACAAATTCGGGGTGGGGGGCACTTAGCAGAATGTTAACATCCTTCTACATAAGGCTTAATGCATAGTCACAAATGATCTGATTAGTCAAGGTGGTTTTTAACTTTCAGGGAAGGTATATTTAACATTCCATATGGAAGACGTGTCATGGGGTTTTTGCACCACCTGGTCTAAGTTAGGTACCAGACAGTAAAGGAGGCAGTTAATCTACAAGAAGGGTCAGTGGTTGGAAAAGGGGAGGTCTGGCCTCTGATCTCCCCTAGTCATTTATAGAACAAGAACAAGGAGGAAGAGAGTTGATCTACAATCTAAGAAGCTGAAGATACAGCTACATGCTGTGGGACTCAGGTCTCCCTGGGTCTGGTACATTTTGCATACCTCGCATAGCTCAAACTGTTCCGAGCTATTTTGCTTCACTTACCCCTAAACAACAGCCTTGGGAGCATCTGGGGTTGTGGACACACTGAAGTGCTGGGTGGCTGTTCAGAGAGGGCATGGAAGCTCCAGGCCCCCTCCCTTTCCCTATGTGTCTTTCGCATTTGTTTGTTCCTGAGTTAGATCCTTTATAATAAACCGGTAATAGTAAGTAAAGTACTTTCCTGAGTGCTGTGAGCTGTTCCAGAAAATTATTGAACCTGCAGAGGGGATGTGGGAACCCCTCCTCACTTCATAGCCAGTTGGTGAGAAGCACTAGTGGTTTGGAGTTGAGCCTGGTGCGCGCAATCCAGTTGGTCTTACGGGGCCAAGCCCTCAAACTGTGGGGTCTGTGCTTACTCCAGAAGTTATCAAGCAGAATGGAATTTAATTGCAGGACACTCAGTTGGTGTCTGAGAGATTGGGAACTGGTTTTCAAGGAAAAAACTCACATATTTGGTCTCAGAAGTGTTGTGAGTCAAAATAGTTCAAACGGAGGGGCTGCTCAGCCTGGACCCTTGTCCCTGATGCAGTCTGAGGCTTCCCAAGACTAAAACGTGCTTGCAATTAGGTTGTATTGGGAGCTAAATCTCTTTCTCCCTTGATCTTGAGTCCTTGGGCTCAACTTTAGAAGGATATCCAGAGGTTTTTGTATAAAATATTCATCCAAACCCGAACAAGACAAGCCTGCTACGCTTCAGTCGTTTCTGTGAGGTTGGTTTTCTTGGAGCCTGAAGAAAACCTCCAAGGGCTGAGCCTGAGTGATAGATTTGGCATGCGAGGGAAAAACCCAGAGCTTGAGAAATTTAAATGACAAGAAACTGAGTTTGCTGTGGAACAGGCCTGAAGTTATTAGTTCACAATGACAGTTCAGCTCTCTCAGGCTCAGGCATTTTTTAAAAAGTGATTCTGAAGTACTCTGTTAAGAGAATGTTGTTTCCTAAGATTAAGGAAACTCTGACTATTAAAAAAAGATTTTTTTAAATCACTTGTGCCCTGTCTACTTTTGAAAGAGTTTAGAGGTGGCTTAAAATACTAAAGTGTGTAGAAAGTAGGACAGCTAAAATAGAGGTTAGAAGGAGCGCAGAGGGGCCGAGGGTGAGATGGATAAATTTAATGCTCATTCTAGAAGTTATTAATTCAGGACATAAGAGTGGTTGGACAGATTGTGCAGTTCACGTTGCTTGATTAAAGAAAACTGGCGAGAGAGATGGATATTTTCAGGTGCTGAATTTTATGAGGATTTGTGAGTGTGTGTGTGTGTGTGCGTGCGTGTGTGTGTTTCCTCATAGGAGGGGCTTGAAAAATGTCTCTGTAGTAATTTTGTAAAAGATATAAAAACTTTTTTTTTTTTTTTGAGACAGAGTCTCACTCTGTCACCCAGGCTGGAGTGCAGTGGCACGATCTCGGCTCACTGCAAACTCTGCCTCCCAGGTTCAAGCAATTCTCCTGCCTCAGCCTCCGGAGCAGCTGAGATTACAGGCACCTGCCACCACACGCGGCTAATTTTTGTATTTTTAGTAGAGACGGGGTTTCACCATATTGGTCAGGCTGGTCTCGAACTCCTGGCCTCAGGTGATCCACCCGCCTCGGCCTCCCAAAGTGCTGGGATTACAGGCATGAGCCACCGTGCCTGGCCCTGGATATAAAAACTTTTTAAAAGACAGGATAAAAACACTGAGTGAGGATCACTTGCAGGATCCCTTGTCTTTTGCCTTCCCCGAGGTCTGATTCATCTGCCTCCTGCTATCCTTAAGGCGAGGAGAGACAAAGAGAAGCGCTTTGCTAAAATTGCTGTAGGCTGGAGCAAAATGGCTGCGGAGGCACAGACAGTCATCATTGGAGTCAAGAGAACATGGAGAGAAAAATGAATATGCAACAAAAATAATTCTAGAGGGTGTAGCATCCTATGGCCACTGGAATAGAGGCTTGAGATCATCTGTCACCACAGGCTCAGGCAAGACTTAAGGGTTTTCCTCACCTCCTGTGTCTAGAGTACTTATACCAATAGCACAAAAGAAATGGTGGTAGAGGGCTTCTTATCAGATAAGGATAACAAAAGAAGTGCTTTTTTTTTTTTTTTTTTTTTTTTTTTGAGACGGAGTCTCGCTCTGTCACCCAGGCTGGAGTGCAGTGGCCGGATCTCAGCTCACTGCAAGCTCCGCCTCCTGGGTTTACGCCATTCTCCTGCCTCAGCCTCCCAAGTAGCTGGGACTATAGGCGCCCGCCACCTCGCCCGGCTAGTTTTTTTGTATTTTTTAGTAGAGACAGGGTTTCACCGTATTAGCCAGGATGGTCTCGATCTCCTGACCTCGTGATCCGCCCGTCTCGGCCTCCCAAAGTGCTGGGATTACAGGCTTGAGCCACCGCGCTTGGCCAAGAAGTGCTTTTTACCCTACCGACCAAAAAGAGAAGGTAATTACTGGAGAAGTAGATTTGACCTTTGGATAACAAAGAATAGAAGAAAAAATCACCCCGTTTTCAGCTTAAGGTTTAGGAAGAAAACATGAAAACGCTTCACCTCTATAGCCTGGAGCATCTGAATCAGACTTGAGGGTTTTACCGAATTCCGCCGGCGCCCAGTTCCCCTTGCAGGGGAGCCTTGGAAACCGGGGGCCCAGCAGGAACGGGCTTCATGGGAAAGTGCTATGGATTCAGCCCCTGGACCCAAAGGAGCGCTTAGGAGAGCTGGTTTCCCCTGGAGGACCCAGAAAGGCTCCCCTTTTGAGCCCAGACACTTTGAACTTGGAAGGTGGGTCTTGGAGGATTTCTGTTGCATTCCTGAGACTCCATCAATGGTATGGTTTGAATATCTCCATGTGGCCAGGCACCGTGGAAGGTGCTAGCACCACAAAGAACAACAGACACATCCCTGGTCGCTTGCATCGCACTGAAGAGCAGGATGGGTGGGAAGGATGGAAAGAACCTCGGTCCAAGAAGTTCTCCAGCAAAACAGCCTGACTCCGACGAAGGGCAGGCATCCCTGAGGAATGGACGGGAGGTCGGAGGAGAGACCCGCGGCGGGGAAGAGCGTTCCCTGCAGAGTGTGCGCACAGGCCGGGCCACACAAAGGCAGCGAGAGAAATGCAGTGCCACTGTAGCGTTGTAAGCAGGGCAGGTGACAATCAGATCTGGGTTTTGAGATCACTCCGGCCGCAGTGTGGAGGAGCAATTAGAGAAGGGCCTGAATCCGGTTATTTTATTCCTTTGAATAACTCTGATTTTACTTCTTCCAGTTTAAAGTGATTCACTTGGAGAATGCTGGCGGCACCTATCAGTTAAGATTAGCATGACACTGCATTCTGGTGTGCTTGGGACAATCCTGGTTTATGTCTGTGGTCCTGCTATAATTTTTTTTTTTTTTTTTTTGAGAAGGGGTCTCACTCTGTCACCCAGGCTGCAGTGCAGTGGCACAATCTCGGCTCACTGCAGCCTCCGCCTCCCGGGTTCAAGCAATTCTCCCACCTAAGCCTCCCGAATAGCTGGAATTACAGAGGTGTGCCACCACGCCTGGCTAACTGTTGCATTTTTAGTACAGATGGGGTTTCACCATGTTGGCCAGGCTGGTCTCAAACTCCTGACCTCAAGTAATCCACTAGCCTCAGCCTCCTAAAGTGCTGGGACTATAGGCCTGAGCCACTGTGCCTGGCTCCTGCTATAATTATTAATAGTGCCTCTTTCACTCAAAGGTGTCTGGGTTCGGGCAACGAATTACATGATCACCATAGTTAGAATGCTTTTGTTTTTGTAGAAACAAGGTCTTGCTATGTCAACCAGGCTGGTCTTGAACTCCTGGCCTCAAGCTGTCCTCCTGCCTCAATATACTGTTAAACTACCCCAAACACACTGTCTTGGCAGTAAGGGCATCTCTGGCTCGCCTTCCTAAATAGGCCACAGGCACGGCAGCTTCACAGTCAGCTGGGTAATGGGCTGTATGGTGTCTTCACAACCCTGGATTCTCCTTATTTCTCTGCTCTGCCACTCAGAGGGTCAGCATCCCCCTTGGGCTGCCTTCTCTCATGGCGACAATGTTGTCCCACAGTCCCAGAGCTTGTATCCACATGTCAGAGGGAGAGAGACTCCTCTAGCAAATCTTCTCTTGTGTCTCATAAGCCCAGCTGGGTCCCAGGCCATTGCTGAACCAATGTTGTGATTGTCTGAATGCCATACTCAACACCTACACCCATCACTGTGAGATACAATTGCTCCCTTCTCTGTTTTAGATTAACCAGGGCCTTCCTGAGGGAGGGGCCTGCCTCTCCCAAAGCCATGGGCTGCAGGAGGCAGGAGAGGCTGCTTGAATGAAAATCTGAAACCCCTTAGGAAAGGGAAAGGGGAGGATGGATTCTAGTTGCAATCAACAAAGTATACAGCAGCAGACATGAGGATATTAGGGCTCTTCTATTTGCGACTCTTAGGGATGTAGTGTTTTGGAAGGGGACAGCTCTTTATTTTTAAAGGAGAACAACATCCTTCATTATTCATATAGCATTTCATATAGCAAATCTTTGTGACCAGACATGCTAATGAATATTCAAGAACATCCAAGAATGAGGAGGCTCAAGTCTTGACTCTTTTTTTTTTTTTTTTTCCTTTGAAACAGCGTTTGGCTCTGTTGTCCAGGCTGGAGTGTAGTGGCTCAATCTCAGCTCACTGCAACCTTTGGCTCACTGCAACCTCCACCTGGCAGGTTCAAGTGACTCTCCTACCTTAGCCTCCCAAGCAGCTGGGGTTACAGGCATGCACCACCACGCCTAGCTAATTTTGTGTTTTTTAGTAGAGACGGGGTTTCAGCATGTTCACCAGGCTGATCTTGAACTCCTGACCTCATGATTCACCCACCTCAGCCTCCCAAAGTGCTGGGATTACAGGCATGAGCCACCATGCCCAGCCATCTTGACTCTTTTATATTCATTTTGGAAGCTCAAATTCACCTTCACACTGTCCTTCCTTTGAGCATCACTGAGCTCCAGTGTGTGTGCGTCTCTCCTCTAATCACGACTCTGCTGTTACAGCACTATCTTCAGTGAGTTCTCTTCTAAGCACATTTTGCATCTAACTGAGTTATCGTCACTCAGTGCCAGGAAAGACTGAGACTGAGGCAGGAAAAGACATGCCTGAGTCAGATTTGTCTGCCAGAGTTTAAATGGTTTGCTTCTGTCTTTAAATCCTTGGCTTAATTCCAAGATAATGTGTAAGTGCTTTAGGATTGACTGTTATTTTGTATTTTCTGGCTTTTGGCTCTTCTCCATTAACATAATGGCTAACCCTGTAATTGTTATGAGAGAATGAGACCATTTTACCCTGAGCTTGGAAAAGGGTAGAGACAATGTCTATTTTCTTGCTTCTGGAGCCACTCTGGAAAAACCTTATTGTATTGTCATTCCAGGGGTGCCTACTTGACATGGTAGAGGATGGGTCCATGGTGAAGCCACTGCGCTCTCACCTAGAAGTGAGCACAATGGTTGGCTGGGGACATTCTGGGAGGATCGGGAGCTTCTCTGCCATTGTCCTGGGAGCAAGCGGCAATCTGTGGTGGGATGCACCCCGCGGGCAGGACCTGGGCATGGGGTCAGAGTGGGCCGGGCCAGAGCACACTGCCTCATCAGGGTGTTGTGGGTGGGAGGCCCCTGAGCAACTTCCACAGAAAGGGCCTACTACCCAGCAGGCAACAATGGCCAAGGGAAGACCCCAGTGGCACTGCTTGAATAAAGACTTTGGTCTCTGCTTCCCTTCTTCCCTTCACAGCACATTGGGAGAAAAGGGAGGAGGAAGAAGGAGTTGGGCAGAGACCCTCACCCCTCTGCAAACCAAGGCTCTGAGGCTGGGACCTGCTACTCCTTCTGCTAGGAGGCAAGGATGTGCAATGGAAGTGGATTAAAATGGAGTGGACAAGACTTTGAAAAAACACCCTGTGTCATCCAAGAGATGGAATCGGAATAGGATCACTAACGGACTAGACGTTTATGAGAAAAATAAAGCAATTTCATGTTTGTTTCACTTGTTCCATAAAGTAGTTGGCCACACATGTCTAAGATGAATTACACCAAACCGATCTAGCTTTTATTTTTAAATTCAAGACTTCTAAATCCACCATATGAATTATACCAAACCAATCTAGCTTTTATTTTTTAATTCAAGACTTCTACACTCACCATAGACAGGTAATTTCTCTATGCTGATAAAGCCTGTTACATCTTTCTTGCCAGGTGTCTTTTTAGAATACATATAGAAAGAGGGATATAGGATCTGAGCTCAAAGAGGATCCCAAAGGATGTGGGAAAAATGAAATGCTCATACACTGTTGGTGAGAATGGAAGTTAGTACGACCTCTGTGGAAGATGGTCTGGAGATTTCTCAAAGAAGGAAAAATAGAACTACCCTTGGATCCGGCAATCCTGCTACTGGTTGTTATATACCCAAAGGAAAATAAATCATTATATAAAAAAGACACCTGCACTGTCAGCTGTAGCACTACTCACAACAGCAAAGTCCTGGAATCAACGCAAGCGCCCATCACCAGACGATTGGATTAAAAAGTGGTGCATACATACATCATGGAATACGACTCAGTCATAAAAAAGAATGCTGTCTTTTTCAGCAACATGGATAGAACTGGAGGCCATTATCCTTAGTGAAATGGCCCAGAAACAGATGATCCAAAACTCCACATTCTTATTTATATGTGCATACCCCCAGACATACAGAGGAAAATAATAGATACTGGAGACTCCAAATGGTGGGCAGGGGGGAGGGGTGAGGGACCACCTCTTGGGTTAGTTGTACGCTGTTTGGGTTACGAGCACACTAAAAGTCCCGATTTCACCACTGTGCAATATATTCATGTGAAACAACTGCATTTGTACCCCTAAATCCATAAAAATAAAACATTTAATAAAACTAAAAAAGATTTTGAAAAAAATAAGAGGCTCATGCCAAAGCTGAGTGGCATTTCTATAGCTATACTTTGAAGGCCCATCCTTAAACATGCCCTGCTCAGCCTCAGTTCCTTGCACGTGACCTACTTTTTCAAGAAAACATTTATGGAGCACTTCGTGGCGTAAGACCTTGGTGTTAGGAGCTGCAGAGGCGAGACTGTCCCTTACAACCTGGCTTCCTTCTGGATGCTTCCCACCTAGCAAGCACCAGGCAGTAAATAAAATAATATAAGGATGGAGCCATGGCTCTGAGCAGGGGGTGGGCGCTGTGGTGTAGGAAAAGGGGGTGTTTCTCCTTCCCCAGGCAGGAAGAGAGATAGAGCAGGTATGCACTCTGACCCGAGCAGGGCGGGCCGGCAGAGCACAAGCGTCTTTCGTTAAAGGAGCAGGAATGATAAAGAGGAACTTAGTGAGGTTGGGTGGGGTGACTCACACTTGTAATAGCAGCACTTTGGGAGTCTGAGGCCCAAGAGTTCTAGACCAGGCTGGGGAATATAGCCAGACCCTCATCTCTACAAAAAATAAAAAAATTAGCTCGTGTGGTAGTGCATGCTTGTAGTCCTAGCTACTTGGGGAACTGAGGTGGGAGGATTATTGAGCCAGGGAGTTTGAGGGACTGAGGTGGGAGGATTGTTGAGCCAGGGAGTTTGAGGCTTCAGTGAGCTATGATCGCACCACTGCACTCCAGCCTCGGTGATAGAGCAAGACCCTGTCTCAAAACAAACAAACAAACAAACAAACAAAACCCCCCAAAACCAAGTAACTTAGCTAACTCCTGTTTAAACCTCTTGGATGAACACTGGCTAGAGCCTTCTGTTGACCATGGATCAGGTGTCACAGCCATTGCTGTCTGGTCAGTAAAGTGCAGCCCAGCAAATGTGGAGATGACAGAGATGGGCATGGGATGGTTGAGCAGGGGTTCGCAAAGGACAAAGGTACTGGACGCTGAATTTGCTTTGTGTTGATATTGTTTCCCCTTTTCCCAAAAAGAGGCATGGGAAGCTTGGCACGAATCACTTATGGGCAACGTGAGACAAATTCTAAAATGGTCCGCTCCATGCAACCAATTTCCATTGAAAGCCGCTCCTGCTAAATGCTGAAAAGCCATAAATCATCCAGCCTAATGGATTTTGTCCCATCTATTCAATATCTTCCAGGGCATTGAATTTAGAATGTAATGCATTAAGAAAGAAAACCTCCCTAGAAAATCATATAAGCTTGAACATTTTCGAAGTAAAATCCCTCAGGCTAAAAGCATCCCTCCGTCCTTGTGACAAGACCTTCACCACTTCTCTCTTGCTGGTCTCCCCATCGCAGACGACGGCTCGCCTCCCAGTGCTGCAGGAAGAGCATGGCTGCCTCAACATGAGCCCAGCCCTGCCGCTCCAGGTATGGGACCCGGGCAAGCAACATCAGTCTTGCAGCCACAGTTTTCTTGTCCATCCAGTGGACCTGGGGCTATTGTGACTATAAATTAAAAAAGGTTTCATAGAACTGAAGACAGCCCTGACCTCACAGTAGTTGCTTAAAACATGGCGGCCAGCATGATGGTGGTTTAAACGTTTGGGTCCCCTGCTCTCTTCTCCCACGTTTCCTAGTGTCTGGGTTGGAGGCAGCCTTAGCCACCTTCTTCTTACCTTGCCTTCCCTCCTTCCTACCTGTGTTCAGGACAAAATGCATGAGGAAGGTCTCTGCTTCACTAAGCAGCAAAACACACAATGATCCTTGTTATTATAGCTGCTATTCCTGGTGTGCGAGGGTCCACCCAGCTCTGGCTTCAGTTAAGCTTCTGACTGGGGAGAGGCCCCAGCAGCCTGGCATCCTTTTTCGGGGAAATGGCTGACTAGTTCTTTGACTGGGTGGGTCTGTTTTCCAGGCTGCACGAAAAGAGCCTCACCCCTGCTGCTCCGAGGCCGGGCTTCTCCCTGCAGAGCCTGGGTCAGGTCAGCTGGGATTCCAGGGCCGACCAATTTGGTCACGAGGGTTGCTCTAACTCACTGTTCGGGAAACTCAGCCCCGGAAAACAAAACTGTGTTGTGAGATTTCTTCATTTCTTGGTTTGCACACCATCAAATTACTCATGAGTTTAATGTAATTTGAGCTTTCCTCTCAGATGACACCCATGGCAAATACACAGAGGAGCCAAAATGCCTACTTTTTAGGCTTTGTCTTGATTTTTTTCTTTTTATAGGCCATGTATCCCAAATCTTTATAAAAGAGAACAACAAAAACACATACAGATAAAACTGATATCCTTTTTCTTTTTTTCTTTTCTTCACCTTTTTTTTTTTGAGGCAGAGTCTCACTCTGTCACCCCGGCTGGAGTGCAATGGCATGATCATTACAGTCTCAATTACAGCAGCGATACATCACTATAGCCTCAATCTCCTGGGCTCAAGCAATCCTCCCATCTCAGCCTCCCAAGGAGCTGTGACTACAGGTATGCGCCACACCTGGCTCATTCTTTTGATTTTTGGTAGAGACGAGGTCTCACTGTTTCCCAGGCTGATCTTGAACTCCTGAGCTCATGTAATCCACCCACCCTGGCCTCCCAAAGTGCTGGGATTACAGGCATGCGTCACTGTGCCCAGCCAAAACTGACATTCTTTTTGCCATCAGTATCCAATTAGAAAGAAAGCTTAATTCAGAAAGATGTTCTTGACTGTGTCCCTGAGCATGAGGAAGGCATAGGGAGGGGGATGTTTATTCACCCCATAGTTAGTTCTTCCAGCCTGGGCAGTGGCGTGGTTCTGTGGGACTCTGTGTCCTTCCAGCAGATAGGTACCTGCTGCTGCTTTTTTTTTTCAGAGACGGAGTCTCGCTCTGTTGCCCAGGCTGGAGTGCAGTGGCACGATCTTGGCTCACTGCAACCTCTGCCTCCCGGGTTCTAGCAATTCTCCTGCCTCAGCCTCCTGAGTGGGTGGAACTACAGGCCCATGCTGCCACGCCCGGCTAATATTTTGTATTTTAATAGAGATGTGATTTCACCGTGTTGCCCAGGCTGGTCTCAAACTCCTGAAACCAGGAAATCCACCTGCCTTGGCCTCCCAAAGTGCTAGGATTACAGGTGTGAGCCACTGTGCCTGGCCAGTACCTGCTTCTTGGCCTTGGGATATATATGGTATATACTGAAGGCCTCCCTTGACCAGTTCACCTTGGGATATCTAGTGTGTGGCATCCGTGCTGTTTCTCTCCTCTGCATATGGCAGACATTGTGAATGACACACAGGGCTCTCTCCGGTGTGGCTTCAGAATGCCTCTGGCCCAATACTCCAGAAAATTACCAACATCCATCCATGTAGACAGAAGGAATAAATTCCAGTGGTCATCCTAGGGCTCAGGCTATCATGTGAGCCTGGATTTATGAGATGTTGGCAGCTACCTTGGGGCAGAGAATGAAGAGGACCTGTTCTCTCCTAAAACTCAAACCATTAACTGCTTCTCATATACTGGTTGACCTGGAAAACAGTTTTAGAAAGAGCAGTTGGTGAAACTGTTTATTGAAGTCATGCATTCCCAATTAGTTAGGCCATTGTCATTCCAAAGATAATACAAGTCAATGAGGTATTGCATTTCTGAGAAAGGAAAATTCACTCAGGCAGGAAGCAGACATCTGTGGTCATTTGGGATGCTGGCTGGTTAGGGCTCCCTCTGGGGACACCTCTGTCTTCTGGCACCTTTGCCAGATTGTAGATGAGCTGGTGGAGCTCCTGGCAGATAGAACATCTCTTCCAGGGCTGAGATTCCATAAGCAATAGGGGTAAATGGCTGGGCTAGAGAATGAGAGACAGGGAGAGACCCGGGACACAGCTGATTCCACTGCCCCTCCTGGCAGAGCAGATATCCCGTGTACCGTCACAGCTACGGGTGATGACCATGGCCCTTGTCCATGAGCCGCTCCCCTCAGCCTGCCAGGCCACTCCCCAGCTCTGACAATGCATTCCCCACTGTGGGTGCAAAGAACCTGGACTGACATCCTTTTCTGGGGCCCAGGCCGGTCTTGTACAGGGATCTTTTCTGGCCACACATGCTTCTGCTCAGCCATCAGGTGAAATCAATTCGCTTCAGATGTAAGATTTCCATGACGGCACTGTGGACACCATCAGCCGCCTGCCCACCTTCCGTCTGCTTCCTCCTTCCTAACAGAACCCTGTCTCAGGGAGGACCCCGATAAGCCTCGTGATCCTGCAGACCCGGGCTGCTGACCAGAGCCTGGCTCATCAATCCAGGCCAAGCGTCAGGGGGCCCCCGTCCACGCAGCTGCCCTGTAACGGGAATATTCGGGGAGAGAGAGTTTTGACCAGGGTTTCCCCACCATGCCTCATCCTTGCTTCGCTTTTCCCCCTCCATGGATGAGCAAGAAGCGGCCACCAGTTAGCCTGTTTCTGGCTTCCATGTTGTGGGTGGCTCCCTGTCCTAGCTGACAACCCAGGCTCAAGGTCTCAGAGGTGCCATTAGAGCCTTGTCAATCTGGAGGAGTTATAGGGACACTTGTGAAGTCCAGCAGAGGTTAGGAAGGAATGCATACGAGAAATGCTCTTTCTCCCAGTCCCTTCCTCCCCCAGTGACTTTAATCATACCTGCTTGCTCTCCAGTGAAGGGACAAACAGAGGGACATCAGGGTGCAGAAAAGTCCCCTCTTCCTGAGGCAAATATGCTGACTGCAAAAGGAAAAACATTGCCTGGCCAACATGCCTGCCTTGCTGGCCTGTTCTGTGTCTGTGACCAGGAATTTCAAGGAGGGGATTCTGTGTCGGGGAGGACCCTGTCATCACGTGCTGGGAGATGCCAGCTCATAAGAGCCACGTTCCCAGGTGTGCTCAGCCCTCTTCCTCTGCAGCCTGCAATTCTGCAGCATTCCAAGGACTAGGCTCTAGTTCTCTTCACATCTGAAGCCATCTCCAGGAGAGATATAAGTGACATCACAATGGCAGAGATAATGATAACTACTACTTATTAAGAGCTATATATTAATATTAACCATGTGCTCTGCATGGATCATCTACTCCTTCTGCAATACTGCAGAAAATGTGGTATTGTGCCCAATTTACAGACAAGGAAAACTGAGGCCTATAGATACCGAGACACTCACCCAGGTACACAGAGCAGGAAGGAGAGCTCAATAGCTTCTGGGCCTTTTGGCTAAGATCAAGTGTAGCATCTGCTATCAGTTTAACATCTGATACTGAAGCAGTGTCATCTCACACTGAGGAAATCAAGGATGCGGACACACAAGAAGTGAGTTTAAGAGTGGAGGTTTAATAGGTGAGAGAAAGAGAAAAGAGAAAAGTGTTTTCTCCCGCAGCAAGAGAGGCTCCCGAGTGGGTCTTCCGGTTTCACGGTGAAATGCACAGGGTTTTACAGACCAGCTTGAGGAGATGGTGTCTGATTTACATAGGGTCCAAAGATTGGTTGGAGCAGGTGGGCCACTGACACAGCACAAAGCTGGCTGCCCCATCCTAATATTTTATTATGCAGATGGGTTCTCTACCTGGTTGGTGCCACATGGCCTGTTCCTTTACTGCACACATGGTTGACAAAGAAGGGAACACGGAGCCTCCATGTTGCACATGCCTGATCACCAGGTAGCCTTTTCCTATTGGCACAGCTGCCGGTATTCATCCGTGCGAGCTTCTAGCTTGCTTTTTTATGTCTGCAGCTTGATTTTTCAGGCTGCTCTTTGTTAGAAAAGAAATGATTTTGGGACTGCTTTTTATTAAAAGGGAAACCTTACCAAGGACTCTTTTACCCTCATTCGCTGCCAAAATAATTTCTTTTTAGCTCCTGTATCAATACATCCTGTACTAGAGGACAATAATCAAATGAGTTTTTGGAGGAGGGAGATGGGATCGGAGTGTGCTGAGAGTACTTCACACATTGACGTATGCTGCAGTACCTCCAGGATTGGAGCATGCCCCTGGGATAAGTTAAACAAAAAGTAGAACTTAGATTCCATCAGAGGCTGGTGTATCTGTATGGGGTACCCCTTTCACTGGGCAGCACTGCCTTCCATATACCAGTGCCCATCCTGCCCGCCAGTCCCCCTCCAAGTCCTGCTCTTCCCTGGGGTCCAGCCTGGGCAGTGAGAGAGTGAAGCTGGCATTGATTAGTCTGTTGGCTCCCGGTCTGCGCTCAGATCAAGGCGGCGGGGACAATGTTTTAGGCAACACATGAAACCCTCATTCCCCCATGGGAACCAAAGGTCTCAATGTCATTTTAGAGCTGATGACACAGAAGCCCAGGGATGGAAATGGCCAGTTTTGAGCTTCTCAGGACAGCCATGGGACCTTCTGCTCTTAACCTGGGGCCAGTGCTGGCTCTCAGACCAGTCCAGCCAGATCAGGGCCTGCTTTTCAGGGGATGCGGCCTTTGTCCACCACCCTGCAGGTCCTGGAGAATGAGTGTGGCTCTAAGTTAACTGAATGTTGACAACAAAAGGTCTGCAAAATGGGCAGGTATTCCATTTATAGCAACGCCTTGGGGACCCTAAGGAGATGGCCTCACAGATGCTGTCGGGCTTTATCGAAGCACGTGGCTAAGTGAGAGAAGCTTTGAGCTCTGACCCAGTGTTTAAATCAAGGGCCAGTGGTACAACCGATAGCCCAGCACATGCCTAATGTTTTCTGAATCCTTTTTAGGGTCACTTACATTATAGAGCTGCCTCATCTACGCCTCTGCCACAACAACCCTGGGAGGGGCATCTTGACATGGAAAGAGTGCGGCTCAGGAAGACTGTGTGACTTACCCAAGGTCACATGGCCTGTAGGCAACTGAACCAGTCCTTGAATTCAGAGCTGCCTGAATCAAGCTCCCACATTTTCAACATGTGACCACACTCCTCCATGCTGAGAACGTTTCTGCTTGCAAACTGGTGTTTTTCTGGAAGAACAAAGAAGGCCATACCAGACAAATCTGGCTTATAATGAAAAAACCACCTTATTCTATATGGGTAAGCCTGGGGACCAGGTGCCTCGACCTGTGAGGTGAGTGTGACTCCGGGGAGGAGAGGAGCATAGCCAGGCTGCCTCACCTACCTCCCCTAGGCAGCGGCCCCCGAGTGGATCTACACAAACTGCAAGGACTTTTGGAATGGACTGAATTGTGTCCCCTGCCAAATTCACAGGTTGAAGCCCTATCCACCAGTGTGACTGTATTAGGAAACAGGGTCTGTAAGGAGGTAATGAAGGTTAAATGAGGCCAGGCTGGGAGCAATGGCTCATGCCTGTAATTCCAGCACTTTGGGAGGCCGAGGCAGGTGAATTATTTGAGGTCATGAGTTCGAGACCAGCCTGGCCAACATTGCGAAACCCCGTCTCTACTAAAAATGCAAAAATTAGCTGGGCATGGTGGTATGTGCCTGTAGTCTCAGCTACTTGGGAGGCTGAGGCAGGAGAATCACTTGAACCCAGGAGGTGGAGGTTGCAGTGAACCGAGATTGCGCCATTGCACTCCAGCCTGGGCAACAGAGTGAAACTCCATCTCTCACACACACACACATGCAAATGTTTAAAAGAGGTTCTAAGGATGAGGCCTTAATTCACTGGACTGGTGTTCTTAGAAGTAGGGGAAGAGACAGCAGAGCTCACTCTCTCTCTGCAGGTGCACAGAGAAAAGTCTGCGTGAGGACACAGCAAGAAGGCGGCCATGTACACACTAGGAATGTTACAGGAAAGGGGTCCCGATCCAGACCCAAAGAGAGGGTTCCTGGATCTTGCACAAGAAAGATCTGTGGATCAAGGCAAGTCCATAAAGTGAAAGCAAGTTTATTAGGAAAGTGAAGGAATAAAGAATGGCTATGCCATAGGCAGAGCAGCCCCGAGGGCTGCTGGTTGCCCATTTTTATGGTTATGTCTTCAAGATGTGCTAAACAAGGCGTGGATTATTCATGCCACCCATTTTTAGACCATGTAGGGTAACTTCCTGATGTTGCCATGGCATTTGTAAACTGTCAGGGTGCCTGTGGGAGTGTAGCAGTGAGGACGACCAGAGGTCACTCTCGTGGCCATCTTGGTTTTGGTGGGATTTAGCCGGCTTCTTCACTGCAACCTGTTTACAGCAAGGTCTTTATAACCTGTATCTCGTGCCAACCTCCTGTCATATCCTGTGACTTAGAATGCCTTCACTGTCGGGGAATGCAGCCCAGTAGGTCTCTGCCTCATTTTGCCCAGCTCCTACTCAAGATGGAGTTGCTCTGGTTCACACGCCTATGACAAAACTGCAAGGACTTTTGGAATGGACTGAATTGTGTCCCCCGCCAAGTTCATAGGTTGAAGCCCTACCCCACAATGTGACAGTATTTGGAAACAGGTGCTATAAAAAGGTAATCAAGGTTAAGCGAGGCCCTAAAAATGGGGCCTTAATCCACTGAATTATCCTTAGAAGAAGAGAAAGAAGTCAGGAGTGATGGCTCATGCCTGTAATCCCAGCACTTTGGGAGGCTGAGGTGGGCAGATCATGAGATCAGGAGATGGAGACTATCCTGGCTAACATGGTGAAACCCTGTCTCTACTAAAACTACAAAAATTAGCTGGGCATGGTGGTGCGTGCCTGTAGTCCCAGCTACTCGGGAGGCTGAAGCAGAAGAATTGCTTGAACCCAGGAGGCAGACGTTGCAGTGAACCGAGATTGCGCCACTGCACTCCAGCCCGGTGACAGAGTAAGACTCCATCTCAAAAAAAAAAAAAAAAAAAAAAAGGGAAAGAGACACTGGAGCGCTCTCTCTCTCTCTCTCTCTGCAGGTGCACAGAGAAAAGGCTGCATGAGGACACAGCAAGAAGGCAGCTGTGTACACACCAGGAAGAGAGGCCTCACCTGAAACCAACCCTGAGGGCACCTACAGGGCCCATAGACCTGTAAAAAGATCAATGTCTGTTTAAGCCACCCAATTTGTGGTATTTTGTTGTGCTATCTGAGCATATTAATACAGTTTTTTTTTTTTTTTTTTTCCAGAGATCCTCAAAGCTCGCATTCCAACATAACACTGGAGTGAAAGCACAGGCTTTGAAGTCAGGAAGGACTAAGATCTCAACCTGGCTTCCCATTCAGCAGGACCTTGGCTTTCATCTCTAGGATCCTGTTTCATAAGATTGATATGAAAATTAATTGAAGCAATGCATAGGAAATACTTGTCATGGTATGTGGAACATGTAAGGATATTACTATTATCCTTATTGTAATTGCCTTTGCAAAAAATTATATCAGTGAGAAAATTATGGCTTTGGGGGAGATCTGATCTGGCCAATCCCCCTTTTGCCTTTAGCCTTCAACTGCCCTTAATTATTCCTGGACTTAGGCTAAGCTAACTTTGGGAAACATTTAGTTTATAGTTTAAATGATAATATCCTTTCCACCAAATTCAACTACCTTTGTAAAGCTAATGAGAGACTACCAGGCTAGGAGGATAGAGGAACCTGAATTTGGCTAAGGTGGAGACATAAACAATTGCCAGCCATTATTCCGGAGGTCACAAGATATGCAGCTTCCCCAATGATTCCTGCAGATAACATCACTACTGTAGAAGGTTAAGATTGGTCTTTTGAGATGTCTTTTCAGGTTTTCTGCATGTCTCACACTGATAATGGCTCCACCTGGATCCCCAAGGGCTCCTGTGGTCCTACCTAGAAGCGACTCAGCTCAGGAGGACCATTTCCCACACCCCTCTGATGGCCCCCCAACCAATTGGCAGCAAGCACGCATTGCCTAGGCACCCCCACCCCTTTCCGCAAACTACCTTTGAAAAACCCTAGCCCCCGAATTCTTGGGGAGACTGATTTGAGTAATAGTAAGAGTCCAGTCTCCCGTTCAGCTGTCTCTGTGTGAATTAAACTCTTTCTCCATTGCAATTCCCCTGCCTTAATAAATAGGCTCTATCTGGGCAGCAGGCAAGAAGAGTCCATTGGGTAGTTACATTATGAAGTTCTCTTTACTCTGATGGAACTGGCAGATGGTACTTGGGTTCAACTGCTCTGAGTTTTTCTAGCTGTGGTCCATTGTTCCAAAGCACACATCCTGACTCTAGGGTGTCACTGGGGTCTGGTACAGGTAGTTACGCATGAGCAGGGCGGGAGAGGGCTCTCCCCTACCCACCAGGAATGTCAGGTGATGGTCTCAGGTGATGGTGTGACAATGATCACACTGCCGTTCTAAAAGTGATTATTCGGCACCCTACGCCAGGGAGAGACAATCTCCTGAAGAGCCACAGCTGTTAACGTTAAAGCTGTTAATTTAATGCAGGTGCCAGGGAGAAGCAAAAATGGCTTCCAGTAAAATCTCAGTTATTGGGCTAGTGAGCTCAGGCATGCGCGTTAAGCCACAAAATGGTGGAATATGACTTTCCGGGGGCCTCCACCGGAAAAGGGAGCGTGCCGCCTACAACTTCCTAAACCTACTGTGCGTGCTCAGTTCCCAGGCGTCAGGACTGCTCTCTGCATGTGGGCATCCCACCCTAAGGGAAGAATTATGGGAAAGGGCTGCAAAATGCCAGAGGTGGGCCAGGCTATAAAGTCCAAGGATCAAATTTAAATGCCGCACTTGTTCTTCAAGTTGCCAGCTTGAGACGCTTCCAAGTAAGTGTACTTTCCTTTCTTTCCTGCTCTCTCTTGCTCTGAAACTTGCCTGGGTCTCTTTTTCTGCCTTGTGCCCCTCAGTCGAATTCTTTCTTCTGAGGAGGCAAGAACTGAGGTTGGTGCAGACCTGTATGGATTCACTGCCAGTAACTCGGACACCTTCCACCAGTAACAGGGTGAGTCCACGGGGGTTCGTGGCCTATTTTTAGCATATAACAAGTTTGTGAAGTGTCACCCATCAGCCTGCAACGATGCTACACAGGCTAACCAACACATCATGTTCCTTTGCTTTTGGCTGGAATTAAACAGTGTCACCATGGAAACACTGCTTATCTCTAATGACCAGAAGCTGAGATCAATGGATATTCATGTCCTTGATTTATAAGAATATTGGAGCATAAAATACCTATTATCTTATCATAGATCCTACAGGACCCATGAGGAGAAAAGAAAGAAAAGCAGTCCTATGTAAACCAAAAATAAACCTCAAAGCTTCCCCCTCCCCACTTCAAGTTTCCCACCCGGATCGAACCAATGTCAATCTTACATGTATTGATTGATGTATTGTGTCTCCCCAAAACGTATAAAAGCAAGCTGTACCCCGACCCCCCTGGGCACATGTCAGGCCCTCCTGAGGCTGTGTTACGGACATGTCCTTAACCTTTGGCAAAATCAACTTTCCCAATTGACTGAGACCTGTCTCAGATATTTTGGGTTCACACCAAGTAGGTGAAAAGGTCAGGCACCCTGGCAGAAATTGCTGCACTAGTTTTGGGTATTTTTCTCCCAGAAATTTTATAGCAATAATGCACTATAGTGTTCAAGACCTGCTTGCTTTTTAATTATCTATGGCTTAAGCATGTACTATTCTTCTGCTACTCTGCTCTGGTTTGCCTAAAACCAAGGCATGTAGAGAAGCTGTGAAGGCATTCCTCACCTGCCATCGCGTGTCTGTGCATCGGCTCCACACCTGGTGAGTATGTGGTCCTCACACTGCTGGGTGGCAGTGCAGGAGGTGTCTTTAGTGACATGTTGTTGTGTTGCCTTTTATGTGCAGGGCATAATTGATGAACCGGATTTGTCACATTCAATAGCCCCAGGAAAAGCTTTGTCCTGGATGCCTGCAGGGCTCCATGTCACAGGGAGGAGAGGAGCCATTTCTACCCTGTCTCTCTGATACTTCGGCATCCAGGGTCTCACTGACCCTGGGGCCAATTCCTGAGGATAGTAAACAGCTCACCCAGGATGTGCCTTTCTTATTCAAAGGAACTCATCCAGCAGCCGCACCCCCAACTACCTCTTTCATTGGTCCTCACACTCCAGGCCACCATTCACCTGCCCTTATCATCTCAGAGCTGGGTGCCAGACTGCTAGGAACAGCCCCTATGCCCACGGCATGCTGAAATTATTCACTGTCCAGCCCTCAGCCTGCTGCCGCTGCCTGGCCCACACCTTCCTACGAAGGCACAATAAAGGTTCTTCTTCACACCTCACCCACCCACCCCCATGCATTGCGACCAACCTGGTGCATCCCTCTGTGGCCCTGCCTGGTGTGCCCTGTCTCCTGTGTAAACCAAAAATAAAATTAAAAGCCCCACAACCGACTAAATGGATCTCTTCCCTCAGCCAAGGAAATTCCAAAGTCAACCTGAAAAACGAGTTCAGGTCATGAAGCAGAGGTCAGCTATGCCTCTCTGTCCCCTCCTCCCTTTGAAATTCAGGCACAGCTGACCAGCATTAACATTAAAATGAGATCTTAAGACTGATAGAACAGACTCCAGCAATAAGATACCAAATTCTAACATCACTCTAGTATAGCATCACATGACAGATGGCAGGCCCTGAAAGAAATCAAAGTATTTTATCCCAAAATATATTTCTTTGACATATTTTTATTTTTCTTTCTTTTTTTTTTTTTTTTTTTTTTTTGAGACGGAGTCTCGCTCTGTCGCCCAGGCTGGAGTGCAGTGGCCAGATCTCAGCTCACTGCAAGCTCCGCCTCCCAGGTTCACACCATTCTCCTGCCTCAGCCTCCTGAGTAGCTGGGACTACAGGCGCCCGCCACCTCGCCCGGCTAGTTTTTTGTATATTTTTTAGTAGAGATGAGTTTCACCGTGTTAGCCAGGATGGTCTTGATCTCCTGACCTCGTGATCCGCCCATCTCGGCCTCCCAAAGTGCTGGGATTACAGGCTTGAGCCACCGCGCCCAGCCTATTTTTATTTCTTTATTGATGTTTATAGAGACAGTGTCTTGCTATGTTGCCCAGGCTGGTTTCAAACTCCTGGGCTCAAGCAATCCTGCCTCAGCCTCCTAAAGTGCTGGGATTACAGGTGTGAGCCACTGCACCCAGCCTCTTTGACATATTTTGAAACGGCCCTGCAAAGCTACCTCTCGTAGGGAAGATCTACATTCTCTAGAGAATCCCCTTCCCTTTCTAGGTCTTTTCCGGATCCAGGAGAGATTAAGAATCTGGCACCTTTTTAGGTTTGATAAGAGAGATTTACCATCTATTCTCTCTGAAGCCTGCTACCCAGAGGCTTCAGCTACATAAGTGTCAGGCCTCTGGGCCCAAGCCAAGCCATAGAATCCCCTGTGACTTGCATGTATAAGCCCAGATGTCCTGAAGTAACTGAAGAATTACAAAAGAAGTGCAAATGCCCTGCCCCTGCCTTAACCGATGACATTCCACCACAAAAGAAGTGAAAATGGCCGGTCCTTGCCTTAAGGGATGACATTACCTTGTGAAAGTCCTTTTCCTGGCTCATCCTGGTTCAAAAATCTCCCCCACTGAGCACCTTGTGACCCCCACTCCTGCCTGCCAGAGAACAACCCCCCTTTGACTGGACTTTTCCTTTACCTACCCAAATCCTGTAAAACGGCCCCACCCCATCTCCCTTCGCTGACTGTCTTTTCACTCAGCCCGCCTGCACCCAGGTGAAATAAGCAGCCATGTTGCTCACACAAAGCCTGTTTGGTGGTCTCTTCACACGGACACGCATGACATTTTGGTGCCGTGACTCGGATCAGGGGACCTCCCTTGGGAGATCAATCTCCTGTCCTCCTGCTCTTTGCTCCGTGAGAAAGATCCACCTATGACCTCGGGTCCTCAGACCCAACAGCCCAAGGAACATCTCACCCATTTTAAATCGGGTAAGCGGCCCCTTTTTTACTCTCTTCTTCAACCTCTCTCACTATCTCTTAACCTCTTTCTCCTTTCAATCTTGGCACCACCCTTCAATCTCTCCCTTCTCTGAATTTCAATTCCTTTCATTTTCTGGTAGAGACAAAGGAGACATGTTTTATCCGTGGAACCCAAAACGCCGGCGCCGGTCACGGACTGGAGAAGGCAGCCTTCCCCTGGTGTTTAATCATTGCAGGGACGCCTCTCTGATTACTCACCCACGTTTCAGGGGTGTCTGACCGTGCTGCGGGGACGCCTGCCTTGGTCCTTCACGAAAAGTGGCAAGTCCCACTTTTCTGGGGGAGGGGCAAGCACCCCAACCCCTACCCTCCCTGTCTCTACTCCTTCTCTGCTTTTCTGGGGGAGGGGCAAGTACCCCGACCTCTTATTTTTGCGCCCTGACCTCTTATTTTTGTGCCCCAATCCCTTAGTTCCACACCCCGATCCCTTTCCCGATTTTCTGGAGGGCAAGAACCCCCGAACTCCTTCTCTCCATATCTCTACTCTCTGTTTTCTCTGGGCTTGCCTCCTTCACTATGGGCAACCTTCCACCCTCCATTCTTCCTTCTCCCTTAGCCTGTGTTCTCAAGAACTTAAAACCTCTTCAACTCACACCTGACCTAAAACCTAAACGCCTTATCTTCTTCTGCAACACCGCTTGGCCCCAATACAAACTTGACAATGGCTCTAAATAGCCAGAAAATGGCACTTTAGATTTTTCCATCCTACGAGATCTAAATAATTGTCGTAAAATGGGCAAACGGTCTGAGGTGCCCGACGTCCAGGCATTCTTTTACACATCGGTCCCTCCCTAGTCTCTGTTCCCAATGCAACTCGTCCCAAATCTTCCTTCTTTCCCTCCCGCCTGTCCCCTTAGCCCCAACCCCAAGCGTCGCTGAGTCTTTCTAATCTTCCTTTCTACAGACCCATCTGACCTCTCCCCTCCTCGCCAGGCCGAGCTAGGTCCCAATTTTTCCTTAGCCTTCGCTCCACTACCTTGTAATCCTTTTATCACCTCCCCTCCTCACACCTGGTCTGGCCTACAGTTTCTGGCTTACAGTTTCCTTCCACAACTAGCCCTCCCCCACCTGCCCAGAAATTTCCTCTTAAAAAAGTGGCTACAGCTAAAGGCATAGTCAAGGTTAATGCTCCTTTTTCTTTATCCGACCTCTTCCAAATCAGTTAGTGTTTAGGCTCTTTTTCATCAAATATAAAAAACCCAGCCCAGTTCATGGCCCGTTTAGCAGCAACCCTGAGACACTTTTCAGCCCTAGACCCTGAAAGGTCAGAAAGCGGTCTTATTCTTACTATGCATTTTATTTTATTACCCAATCTGCTCCTGACATTAAATAAAACTCCAAAAATTAAATTCCGGCCCTCAAACCCCACAACAGGACTTAATGAACCTCGCCTTCAAGGTGTACAATAATAGAGTAGAGGCAGCCAAGTAGCAACTTATTTCTGAGTTGCAATTCCTTGCCTCCACTGTGAGACAAACCCCAGCCACATCTCCAGCACATAACTCCGAACGCCTAACCACAGCTGCCAGGGGTTCCTCCAGAACCTCCTCCCCCAGGATCTTGCTACAAGTGCTGGAAATCTGGCCACTGGGCCAAGGAATGCCCGCAGCCCGGGATTCCTTCTAAGCCGTGTCCCATCTGTGCGGGACCCCACTGGAAATCAGACTGTTCAACTCGCCCGGCAGCCACTCCCAGAGCTCCTGGCGCTCTGGCCCAAGGCTCTCTGACTGACTCCTTCCCAGATCTTCTCGGCTTAGTGGCTGAAGAGTGATGCTGCCCCATTGCCTCGGAAGCCTCCTAGACCATCACAGATGCGTTGGGTAACTCTTACAGTGGAGGTTAAGTCTGTCCCCTTCTTAATCAATACGGAGGCTACTCACTCCACATTACCTTCTTTTCAAGGGCCTGCTTCCCTTGCCTCCATAACTGTTGTGAGTGTTGACGGCCAGGCTTCCAAACCTCTTAAAGCTCCCCAACTCTGGTGCCAATTTGGACACCATTCTTTTATGCATTCCTTTTTAGTTATCCTCACCTGCCCAGTTCCCTTATTAGGCCAAGACATTTTAACTAAATTATCTGCTTCCCTGACTATTCCTAGGCTACAGCCACACCTCATTGCTGCCTTTTCCCCCAGTTCAAAGCCTCCTTCGTGTCTTCCCCTTGTATCTCCCCACCTTAACCCACAAGTATAGGATACCTCTACTCCCTCCTTGGTGACTGATCATACACCCCTTACCATCTCATTAAAACCTAATCACCCTTACCCCACTCAATGCCAATATCCTATCCCACAGCACGCTTTAAAAGGATTAAAGCCTGTTATCACTCACCTGTTATAGCATGGCCTTTTAAAGCCTATAAACTCCCCTTACAATTCCCCCATTTTACCTGTCCTAAAACCAGACAAGCCCTACAGGTTAATTCAAGATCTCTGCGCCTTATCAACCAAATTGTCTTGCCTATCCACCCCGTGGTGCCAAACCCATATCCTCTCCTATCCTCAATACCTCCCTCCACAACCCATTATTCTGTTCTGGATCTCAAACATGCTTTCTTTACTATTCCTTTACACCCTTCATCCCAGCCTCTCTTTGCTTTCACTTGGACTGACCCTGACACCCATCACCATCAGGCCCAGCAAATTACCTGGGCTGTACTGCTGCAAGGCCTCACAGACAGCCCCCATTACTTCAGTCAAGCCCAAATTTCTTCCTCATCTGTTACCTATCTCGGCATAATTCTCATACACACTTACTCTCCCTGCTGATCGTGTCTGGCTAATCTCCCAAACCCCAATCCCTTCTACAAAACAACAACTCCTTTCCTTCCTAGGCATGGTTAGCGTGATCAGAATTCTTACACAAGATCCGGAACTGCGTCCTGTAGCCTTTCTGTCCAAACAACTTGACCTTACTGTTTTAGCCTAGCCCTCATGTCTGCGCGCAGTGGCTACCACTGCTTTAATACTGTTAGAGGCCCTAAAAATCACAAACTATGCTCAACTCTCTACAGTTCTCATAACTTCCAAAATCTATTTTCTTCCCCCAACCATTGCTCAGGACAATGCTTATGCTGATAAATTAGCTAAAAAAGCAGCCAGTGTTCCAAATTCTATCCCTCACGGCAGTTTTCCTCCTTCACATCAGCCACTTCCACCTATCAATCTCATCCCACACAAGGCAAATGGTTAAAATATCTCCTTCCAGCCTCACAGGCCCAATCTATTCTGTCGTCATTTCATAGCCTCTTCCATGTAGGTTACAAACCGCTGGCCTATCTCTTAGAACCTCTCATTTCCTTTCCATCCTAGAAATCTATCCTCAAGGAGATCACTTCTCAGTGTTCCATCTGCTATTCTGCTGCTCCTCAGGGATTGTGCAGGCCCCCTCCCTTTCGTACACATCAAGCTCGGGGATTTGACCCTGCCCAGGACTGGCAAATTGACTTTACTCACATGTCAGAAAACTAAAATGCCTCTTAGTCTAGGTAGACACTTTCACTGGATAAGTAGAGGCCTCTCCCACAGGGTCTGAGAAGGCCACCACGGTCATTTCTTCCCTTCTGTCAGACATAATTCCTCGGTTTGGCCTTCCTACCTCTATACAGCCTTTAATAGTCAAATCACCCAACCAGTTTCTCAGGCTCTTGATATTCAGTGAAACCTTTATATCCTTTACCTTCCTCAATCTTCAGGAAAGGTAGAACGGACTAATGGTCTTTTAAAAACACACCTCACCAAGCTCAGTCACCAACTTAAAAAGGACTAAACAATACTTCTACCACTTTCCCTTCTCAGAATTCAGGCCTGTCCTCGGAATGCTACAAGTTCCAGCCCATTTGAGCTCCTGTGTGGACACTCCTTTTTATTAAGTCCCAGTCTCATTCCAGACACCAGACCAACTTAGACTGCACCCCAAAACACTTTCATCCCTACTGTCTTCTGTCTAGTCATACTCCTATTCGCCATTCTCAACTACTCATAAATGCCCTGCTCTTGTTTACACTGCTTATTTACACTGTTTCTCCAAGCCATCACAGCTGATATCTCCTAGTGCTATCCTAAACCACCACTCTAAATTCCCTCTTAAAGTAAACAAATAATCTTTGCTAGCAAGGCTATGCTGAGCCTCCTTAAGCACTCTCTAATCAGATGTCCTAGGTCCTCCCAATTCTTAGTCCTTTAATACCTGTTTTCTCTCATTTTCTTATTCAGACCTTGTGTCTTCCGTTTAGTTTTTCAATTTATACAAAACCACATCCAGGCAATCACCAATCGTTCTATACGACAAATGTTTCTTCTAACGACCCCACAATATCACCCCTTACCACAAAACTTTCCTTCAGCTTAATCTCTCCCACTCTAGATTCCCACGCCACCCCTAATCCCGCTTGAAGCAGCCCTGAGAAGCATCGCCCATTCTCTCTCCACACCAGCCCCCAAAAAATTTTCACCGCCCCAACACTTCACACCATTTTGTTTTATTTTTCTTATTAATATAAGAAGGCAGGAATGTCAGGCCTCTGAGCCCAAGCCAAGCCATCACATCCCCTGTGACTTGCATGTATACACCCAGATGGCCTGAAGTAACTGAAGAATCACAAAAGAAGTGCAAATGCCCTGCCCCTGCCTTAACCGATGACATTCCACCACAAAAGAAGTGAAAATGGCCGGTCCTTGCCTTAAGTGATATTATCTTGTGAAATTCCTTTTCCTGGCTCATCCTGGCTCAAAAAGTTCCCCCATTGAGCACCTTGTAACCCCCACTCCTGTCCGCCAGAGAACAACCCCCCTTTGACTGTAATTTTCCTTTACCTACCCAAATCCTATAAAACGGCCCCACCCTTATCTCCCTTTGCTGACTCTCTTTTCGGACTCAGCCGCCTGCACCCAGGTGAAATAAACAGTCATGTTGCTCACACAAAGCCTGTTTGGTGGTCTCTTCACACGGACGCACGTGACAGTAAGAACTTTGGTCTCTACAACCTCTCATTTTAACCCAGAGACTCCCTTCTATTGATTCCAATTCTTTAGATAATAACTCTTTCTGAAACCACCTTTGCAAAATTATAACTGAGGAAATTATGACAGTGAAAGAAATCAGACCTAACCGACTCCATCTTGCTTCTAACCTTTAAGCTGTTTTTGTTTATTGCTGAGCATAGACCAGACTAACTTTGGGAAGGAATTCAGTTCATGGTTTGACTCTGAAACAAAATTGATAGCAGCCCTTTCCTGAAAAGACCCCCTTCTTTCCTGGGGACCAGTCTGCCTTTGCAGGACTAACAAATTAGCTACAAGATAGAAATTATAGTTTAGGGGTCATGCAGCCTCTGGCTCCAAGAGTCTGAATCTCCCCAAGTCGCTCTTGGGGATAACATCACTATTGTAAAACCTAAGATCAGTGCTTGAGATATTTTGCAGCCCCTGCACTCACTCGATGGATCAGCTGACACCACCCAGACCAGTAACGTGGCTCAACCAGTTCTGCCATCCCACCCAGGAACAGAAAATGGCAAGAAAAACTCACTTCAACTCCTTATGATTCCATCTCCAGCCTGACCAATCAGCACTCCCCACTTCCCAAGCCTCTACCTGCCAAATTATCTTTAAAAACTCTGATCACCAAATGCTCAGAGAGACTGATTTGAGTAATAATAAAACTCTAGTCTCCTGCAAGCTGGCTCTGCATGAATTACTCTTTCTCTATTGCAATCCCCCTGTCTTAATAAATTGGCTCTGCCTAGGCAGCAGGCAAGACGAACCTATTGGGAGGTTACATTTCAACCAACTGTCAATCAGAAAATCTTGGAATCCACCTGGAAGTCCTCCCCACCCCACACTGTGACTGCTTCAAGTTGTCCTGCCTTCCTGGACCAAACTACCAATCTACACCTTACACATATTGATTGATGCCTGGGTTTAACTTCTGTCCCCCTAAAATGTCCCCCTAAAATGCATGAAACCAAGCTGTAACCCAACCACCTTGGGCACATGTTCTCAGGACCTCTTGAGACTGTGCCTTGGGCCTTGGTCACTCATATTTGGCTCAGAATAACTCTCTTTAAATATTTTACAGAGTTCAACTCTTTTCATTGACACCTGCTTCCAGGGAACTGTGAGTAAACACTTCTTCATCCATTGAAAGGAATGAGGCACACCCCCCATATATCTCCCAATTTCCTCAGCCCAGCACAAACACATTCCTCCATATTTCTTTCAAACTTCAGAAAAACATCACCTGGGAGATCTCCGATAAGGAATGCTAAATGTAGAATGTTAACCAATTGTAATGTTGTAACCGAGAGAATTACCTTGTTCCCTATAACTTTACATATCCTGTTTACATCGGGCTATAAAAAGCAAGCACTCGCATTGTTCGAGGCCCTCTTGTATGCTGTGGAATGGAGGGACCAAGTTCGAACTTGCAGTAAAGATCCTTGCCGCTTGGCTTTGACTCTGGACTCTGGTGGTCTTCTTTGGGGAACAAACGGTCTGGGCATAACACCATGACAGTCATTTTTATATCTGCGTGTCTTCCCATACCTGATTTTAAAAATCCTTAGGATCCTTAAACCTCCAGGAGCTCCAAAGTTCAGTTCAGACACGCCAGTCCTTGGCCAGGCTATGCAGGGTCCACGCAGCCTCTGCTTGCCAATTCCAGATGGCAACAACAGTTCTGAAAGGAGCAGCAACTCCTGGGAGAGTGTGCTGTTCACAGTCCAGGTGAAAGGTGCTCTGGAGCTGTGCTAAGACCCTTTCCTTCATGTCCCCAGGCTTGTAGACAAGCGCACACTCGAGAGGGCTCAACAGAAGCCATAAGTGGGGATGGAGGCAAGTTTTAAGGCCTCCCTGCCTCCGTCTAGACTCAGATGAGGGCTTTTGAAAAAACAACAATGTACTTTATATTCCTTCATTTCCTTTCATGTATTTATTCATCCATTCTTTCAAATATATGTTGAGTATCTATCATGTACCAGTTCCATGTATCAGGAACTGGAGGTCCACAGATTAATAGGAGACCATCTCTGCTCTTGCAGAACCACAGGTTAGTTAGTGGAGGCGGCCATGACAAAAGCAAAGAAAAAACAAACTCTCTATGAATATAGGCTCTAATAAAGGAATGTTCCAGGGAACCGGTGGAAGAAAGGATTTCCGAGAGTGAGAGGGAGTGACTAGGGCGGATGTCAAAAGGTATGAAGGTTTCAGCTGGGTCTTGAGGGATGAGTAGGAGTTTGTCAGGCACATCAGGAGGAGGTGTTCAAGGGCATGTGGATGGAGCCAAGTATTTGGAGTGTCAGAGAAGGCATGAGGCTGGAGAAGTAGGATTTATATGTTGTCTCAGTTTCTATTGCTATGTAACAAGTCATCTCAAAAGTTACTGGCATAAAATAACTATGATTTGTTATATCTCAAATTTCTGCAAACTGGCTGGACTTGCAGGGGAGGTTCTTTTGCTCTGTGGGGTGTTGGCTAGAGCTACCGCTCCACAGGTGTTGACAGCATTCATCTGGGACCTCAGTTGGGAACTGGAATACCTCATGTGGCCTCACTCATGTGTCTGGTGCCTCAGCTGGGGTGGCTGGATTGGCTGGGGACCTGCTGGGGCCTTGTTCCATCAGCCTCTTAGGAGGCGGCTCAGGGCTCCAAGAGAACTAAAGCAGAGTTGCTGAGCCCCTTAAGCTCAAGGTCGGAGCTGGCCCAGCATCCCTTCTGCTGTACTGTTGTTCCTGGACAGAATGAGGTCTGGCTGCTTGTTCTCACAGTCTAATAATGAGATGTAGACAGACTGGGAAAGAAAGGAGTTTATATTTGTGCAGCCAGTTACAGGGAGAAGGTTGGAGTAACTCACCAGACCAACTCAAAGTTACAAGTTTTTTTCCTAATGCTTATATTTATTTTAAGTTCCATGCTATGTGTGGAATTGCACCTACAAATAGGAGTGTTTCATTCAATCTACATCTAATCTTTATTTTTATTTTTATTTTAGACGGAGTCTCGCTCCGTCACCTAGGTTGGAGTGCAGTGGCACGATCTTGGCTCACTGCAGCCTCTGCCTCCCGGGCTCAAGCCATTCTCCTACCTCAGCCTCCTGAGTAGCTGAGATTACAGGCACCTGCCACCACCACACCTGGCTAATTTTTGTATTTTTAGTAGAGACAGGGTTTCTCCATGTTGGTCAGGCTGGTCTTGAACTCCTGATCTCAGGTGATCCACCCAACTTGGTCTCCCAAAGTGCTGGGATTACAGATGAAAGCCACTGCACCCAGCCTAGATCTAATCTTTAATTAGGGTCTAGGGTCTGGAAAGCTTTCTCTAGAGTCTTGGAAACTTTCTTAATCTTCAGTGGGTCCTGGTACGAGGTGCATATATAAAAATGCTATTATTATTTGATCAGACTTTAGGATTTGAGAAAACCCAGGTGGGTCTTCATTTTGTTTTCACATTCCAGCCTTCATACTCAGGCACCAGTTTCTCCAGTTCTTTAATGTTTAACTTAAGCATTCAAAGAATTAGTGGAAACTGAGTGTTCTGGTTGCTAATGGAAACCTGGCCTGCCACACCGTGCTGGTCAAAGCAAGTCACAGGCCAGCTCAGATTCAAAGAGAGCTGAAGATTCAAGCTTTGAATCCAGCTTGGATTCAAAGAGGCACACTTGTGTTGTGTTGAGTGGCTGAGGTGGTGTTGCTCTGTCACTGCAGCCGACGAAGCTCATGCCGGTGCTTGTGGGCTGACTGAGGTGGGAGTGGGCACGGGAAGGGGGCGCAGGCCGCAGCGCTTTGCGGAGGCAGAAGGAGCCCTGTGGGTGACAGCATGGGGGCCAGGGGAGGTGCACAGGATGGCCATGCCAGACCCAGGGTTTGGCAACTGCTCTGAAAGCCCCTGTTCTTTGCCTCGGCCTTTGCCAGCCCTTGTTAGATGGCCAAGTGGTGGTATTGCCTGACTTGTCTACTCAGAGCTAGCATTACACCAAGGCCTTTGTGCACAGGGGAAGTGCAGTGGACCATTGCTCTGTCCAGTCCACCCTGACTTTCTACTGGCAACTGCCTGTCCCGCTCTTGCTCCATGAGGTTTGATGGGGCTGACTCCTCACTCTGCAGCAGGTTGGGGGTGCTTAGGTCTGGAGCAGCAGATCTCCCGGTATCCTCTGAGCTCCAGGGATTGGTTCTGGGCTGGGCAGGTGACCCAAGCAGGTCTCGTGAGATTGGGTTGCAGGACTTGGCGCACGGAGGGAGGAACCCTCCTGTTCTCTTTCACTGGGGTCACTTGCCTGCGAGGACAAAAACTTGGAACTGTCGGTGCCTATTTTGTCATTCTGAAGGCTGAGACCATCTGAATGGGAAGCCAACCAGGGGGGAGCACAGTGCTGAGAGGTGAAAAGAGAAAGATGGAAAGAGCGAGTCCTTCTGACATAGATGGGGCCCTGGACCATGCTGGATCTGATTATAGATTATCCTTGTGAAGCAGTGAACCCTCTTATTTTGCTTAAGCTACTTTGAGTTGGGTTTCTTTCTGTCACTTGCACCCAAGCAAGTGCTAACTGAAGTCCTGGCGAATATATTTACTTCCTTTCTGTGCCAATGCACTGGAGAGAGGAATTGCAAATTCTGGGGAATATGGGGCTCAGTACTGCACTGTTGGCTCCTTCCTCATTTTTCCATGTCTAAAGTTGTCTTCTGCACACCCTTGGGGTGGGATTAGCCCAGTGGAATATATTGGAATCATGGTAAAACCTTTCCAAGATCCAGTTTCTTCACTCCAACTTTTCAGTTACCCCCCACAACCACTGTATCATCTTTTAAAGTTGGCAGTTGAAGACCACAGAATAAAATGTTCCTCAACACTTGTTCGCTGCTAGTGAATATGAATACAGGGCTCCTGAGAGCGGAAACTACCACAGGACATGATGGGAAGAACACAGCAGCATAGGGTAAGAAGAGCGCTCTACCTGGGACTCAAGGAAAAGCCAGTCGTTTATAAGGGAGATTGCATTTTGGTAACTGCAAAGGTTCTAGAAAAGATGTTCTAAGGAGATGCATGGGGCAGGAAGGCCTTTCTTTCCTTGCTCAATCTTGAGGCAGATCACACACGAAGGGCATCGAGACATTAAGCCTTGGGTATATTTACTTCTTCCCAGTTAAGCAGTAGAACGTTTCCTGTATTTTTCAAACACATTTTCTCTTAAGATCCCCTGAAGTCCTTCCAAACCAGTGGGGTGTGTGCAGCCCTAAATAGGGCTTTTACTCGGCAAAGGAAACTAAGCCACTGACACTGGGTTTAAAATAGCCCCAGCCAGGATATCCTGAACTGATTTTCCTGACTGCCAGCTCACACTTGCGATGGACTTTACCATGACATCTTAACAGCCCTATCTGCAGACAGGAACAGGCACTAATAAAGGGGGAAAGAGAGCCTGCCAGTGCTGCCCGAGGCCAGGATGGGTGCCAGCCCATCCCATGGGACAGTCACACTTGTTATGACTTTTCATGGGTGAGGCACATGGGAATGTCCTTAGTTGGTTTCACGATTCATCCTTGGTGTGTATATATGTGCTTTAATCATTAATGTCATATCATTACTTTCTTGACGATGTGGCCAGTGTTTCTTGTTTTTAAATTAAAATATTTTTAGAGCAGTTTTAGGTTCACAACAAAATGGAGTGGAAATCACAGAGAGTTCCCATACATTCCCTGCTGGGACTCACACAGCCTCCCCCACCATCCACGTCCTGCACCAAGTGGCATATTTGTTACACCGATGACCCTACATGGACATATCATTATCGCCCAAAGTCCACAGTTTACATCAGGATTCACTCTTGGTGTTATACAAATGTGTGACATGTGTACACCACTGCAGTGTCATACAGAGTAGTTTCACTGTCCTAGAATTCCTCTGTGCCTGTCTATTCACCCCTCTGTCCCTACAACCCCTGGCAACCACTGATCTTTTTTTTTTTTTTTGAGACGGAGTCTCGCTCTGTTACCCAGGCTGGACTGCAGTGGGCGGATCTCAGCTCACTGCAACCTCCGCCTCCCGGGTTCACGCCATTCTCCTGCCTCAGCCTCCTGAGTAGCTGGGACTACAGGCGCTCGCCACCTCGCCCGGCTAGATTTTTTTTTTTATTTTTTAGTAGAGACGGGGTTTCACCGTGTTAGCCAGGATGGTCTTGATCTCCTGACCTCGTGATCCGCCCGTCTCGGCCTCCCAAAGTGCTGGGATTACAGGCTTGAGCCACCGCGCCGGGCCAACCACTGATCTTTTGATTGTCACCATAATTTTGCCTTTTCCAGAATGTTATGTAGTTGGACTCATACAGTAGGTAACCTTTTCAGATGGGCTCCTTTCACTCAGTAATATGCATTTAAGTTTCCTCCATGTCTTTTCATGGCTTGAAAGCTCATTTCTTTTTAGCACTGAACAATCTCATCATTTAGTTGTATCACAGTTTATTTATCCACTCACCTACATAAGGACATCTTGGTTGCTCCTAAGTTTTGCCAATTATAAACAAAGCTGCTATAAACATCCGTGTGCAGGTTTTTGTGCAGACAGAAGTTTTCAGTTCATCTGGGTAAATATCAAGGAGCGTGACTGCTGGATCATATGTTAAGAATATGTTTCGTCTTGTAGGAAACTGACAAATTGTCTTCTGAAGTGGCAGTACCATTTTGCATTCCCACCAGCAGTGAATGAGAGTTCCTATTGGTCCATACTCTCACCAGCATTTGTGGTGTTGGTGTTTTGGATTTTAGCCTTTCTATTAGGTGTGTAGTGACCAGTGTGTCTTCATAATTATATTTTGGCCATTATTTCAAGTATTGACTTTGGATGTTGCAGTTCTATCATCTTGAATAAATGAAAAGTGTAACAAAACCAACTCATACATTCATCATTCACTTACTGATTAAAAAAATACTTTGAGTGGCTATTATGTGCCAGGAATGGGAGATTCTCAGATAAAAATTCTCTCTACCCTCGAAAAGCTCAGAGGCTACTGGAGGAGGACAGGAGAACGGGTTGACACTGAGAGTGCGCAGGAGGAGAGCGCTGTATTTCCATGAAGCAGAGCCTCAGGAGGGGGCTCCACCCCGCAGAGAAGGGGAGGCTGGACTGGGAGGCAGTGGGGAGATGGCCCACCAGCCTCTCAGTAGGTTGGAGGCTGGAATCATTGAAGGTCTGGGAGACATGAATGGGGGCAGGGGTAGGGAGGGAACACGCAGTTCCAGGCAGACGGGGTGGATATGTGAAGGCATGGGGGGAAAAGCTGCATTTCAGGGTCATTGAAATCTAGGGTTTGAGGATGAGCGATCAGGGATTTAAACAGGGAAGAGACATGACCGGGTTTGCTTTTCAGGAGGACCCTTGGCCAGTGGGGAGGACAGATGGGATGGAGTGACAAGGAAGGGAGGGAACTGGTAGGGTGGCAGGTATGGGACGGAGTGTAAGGAAGGGAGGGAACTGGTAGGGTGGCAGGTATGGGACGGAGTGTAAGGAAAGGAGGGAACTGGTGGGGTGGCAGGTATGGGCTGGAGTGTAAGGAAGGGAGGGAACTGGTGGGGTGGCAGGTACGGGCTGGAGTGTAAGGAAGGGAGGGAACTGGTAGAGTGGCAGGTATGGGATGGAGTGTAAGGAAGGGAGGGAACTGGTAGAGTGGCAGGTACGGGATGGAGTGTAAGGAAGGGAGGTAACTGGTAGAGTGGCAGGTATGGGATGGAGTGTAAGGAAGGGAGGGAACTGGTGGGGTGGCAGGTATGGGATGGAGTGACGGAAGGGAGGGAACTGGTAGAGTGGCAGGTATGGGATGGAGTGACGGAAGGGAGGGAACTGGTGGGGTGGCAGGTATGGGATGGAGTGACGGAAGGGAGGGAACTGGTGGGGTGGCAGGTATGGGCTGG
This sequence comes from Macaca mulatta, assembly GCF_049350105.2. Classification (NCBI taxonomy): domain Eukaryota; kingdom Metazoa; phylum Chordata; class Mammalia; order Primates; family Cercopithecidae; genus Macaca; species Macaca mulatta. Next base: position 76,557,505 of record NC_133409.1, on the reverse strand, counting down.
AGTGTAAGGAAGGGAGGGAACTGGTGGGGTGGCAGGTATGGGATGGAGTGACGGAAGGGAGGGAACTGGTAGAGTGGCAGGTACGGGATGGAGTGTAAGGAAGGGAGGTAACTGGTAGAGTGGCAGGTATGGGATGGAGTGTAAGGAAGGGAGGGAACTGGTGGGGTGGCAGGTATGGGATGGAGTGACGGAAGGGAGGGAACTGGTGGGGTGGCAGGTGAGGGTCTGCAGCTGGGGAGGCTCATCACTCCTTTGCATTCTGCAGATGTTTATGGAGCACAGATTCCTACCCAGAGAGAGCTTCTGGTCTAGCCATTGATTATCCCAAATATCCTTTTAGGGAAAATGTCAACCTTGTCTGTTTACTCTTCATAGCTGGGACCACAGCTGCTGCCATGCTAATTTTAAAAGGCAGATTTAGGCCAGGTGTGGTGGCTCTTTCCTGTGATCCCAGCACTTTGGGAGGCTGAGGCAGACAGATTGCATGAGCTCAGGAGTTTGAGGCCAGCCTGGGCAACATGGTGAAACCCTGTCTCTACAAAAAATACAAAGATTAGCCAGGTGTGGTGTTGTGTGCCTGTGGTCCCAGTTCCTTGGGAGGCTGAGGCGGGAGGATCACTTGAGCCTAGGAGGTCAAGGCTGCAGTGAGCTGAGATTGCACCACTGCACTCCAGCCTGGGTGACAGAGCAAGACCCTGTTAGAAATAAAATAAAAGGCTGATTTAAGGTTATTTATTCCCCTCTTCTTGAGTGCCAGTGGACAATGAGTCATGAAAGGGCCTTAACCAGGTGGCAGAAGTGGAGAAGGGTGTGGGGGTGGAAGGGGACCTGAGGGCTAGGCTAGCCCACGGTGCTGTCACCACCCTTGAATCCTGGACAGACGGCAACTGTCTGTCGCCGCTCCGACTCCATGGTAACTGCAGTCTGCTCAGCACCTGGTGAATCATCTGCTTAGTATTTCCCCTTGTTGGGCGGCGGTGATGATGGCGAGCTCCTCCTGCTTTAAAACAGAGATGGAAGACAGCCATTTCTTTCCATTCTCCCCCTGGCTGCTGCTGCATTTTTTTTTTTTTTTTTTTTTTTTTTTTTTTGTGGAGCTCCAACTAGCTAGCAGCACTTACACACCATTAGGCCCAAGCAATTATGATGACTGTGCTAAAAAAAAAAATCCATAAACTAGACAAAAGTAAGATCCTTCTCACAAACGCAGGATATTGGTATTTCTTGAACTGGGCTGAGCTCAGTAGGGAAATGACACCCTGATAGGCTCTCTCCAGTTGGAGCCAAGGCTGGCCCGACAACAGCAGCAAACACAGCTTCTGAATGACAGCAGGGAGCGGCTGGCTCACCGCAATGTAGAGTTTCCTCTAAATTAAGATCTTCATCCATTCTGTAAACGTTGAGCATCTACCCTGCACCAGGTAGTGCTCGAGGCACTGGGAAACTTATCCCCACTGATTCAAGGCAAAGTCCTTGTTTTCAAATGGAAGTTATATATTCTATTAGGGAAGACCGAATATAAACAACTTCAACACTGTATATAATATCCGCAAGCAAAAACTGCCATGAAGAGTCAAAAACCAAAGCAAGGGACTGGATGGTGCTCAGGAGAGACTAACATGGGCAGAGGGCGTGAGCACGTGGCACTGGGAGCAAGTGGGGGGTGCATGTGAGGCGCAGAGGCTGGAGATGTGGTCAGCAGCCACTTTTGCCCTGGGATGGCCCCACAGACTACTGAGGTAGACACTCCACGTGGCCAGGGACCAAGCGCCTCTTTAAGTATCAATGTCACAGTCACACACGTGGGTGAGAAAAAGCTTGCTTTTGATAACTACTTGATTTCCAGCTCTGAGCCCCCATGCTCCATGCTGTGCGGGAAGCATCGGTGCAGGCATTTCTAAGTAACCTCATCTAAGCAGTTTCCTTCGTCTGGTTAGAGCTTCCCTCTCACCCTGGGCTGTGTGTGTGCTTCCCTTCCTCTGGGAAGACGCCTTGGTCCTTGATCACCTTCAGCTCAGTGGCCTCTGTGGAGAAGGGACCCCCAGGGCCCCCGGGTGCTGCTCACACAGTAGACATCACGGATCTGTGCCTTGGCTCGGGAGATTTTGTGCCTATGGCAGCGAAGTGCTGTCCTCTTACAAAAATCAGTCTACTAGGACATTTCCCCAAGAGAAGGAAGGAGCAGTGGTGAGGACCCTTTCCCTGATTTGTACTCGAGTGCGCCTCTGGGCGTGGCTCAGGGCACAGGACACTTCCGGCTGCTCTTCTCTGCCTGTCTGGAACTTTGGACTGAGCAGCTGGGATCTGGTGACGGGGCTCCCTCTGTTTCTCAGCCGTTACCTGGCCTGCCTTGATTTCCACTAGCTGCTCTCATGCCAGCTGGGAGACGAGCTGTTGTTAGACTCGACCCAAGAGGCACAGTCCCATCCCTCCGCTCTCGGATTCCTCCAGAACCCTTGGAGGGGCAGGCTTCCCTCTCTGGTTGCCGTCTGCCGTTGGAAAATCTCCTTCCCTCAGTCCAGACAGAATTCTCAGCTCTTCTCCAGGTGGTGGAAGGAAACTGGCTGCTGATATCCTTCCAGGTCTTTCTTTATACCCAGACTCAAGGGGCTTTTCTCTTCCTGTTACTGTCTCTGCTCTGGCTTCACAAAAGCCTGCTAGCAGCTCCAGGTAAGAATTAGCTTCTATTTTCTGGGCTGTGCCAGGATCCCCAAGAGTGGCCCCAGACTCAGTGAGTGGAGGGTGGTGGCACAGTGAAGAATCGAGGGGGTACCTGGTGCGAATCCTGTAAGGATGACCGTCTGTGACGGTGCTGTCCAACCTTCCAGGCAGAAGTGGTGCATAGTGTGTAGGTTGTCAGTGTAAATCCTGCATTTCCAGCACTCGCCGACCGGCCAACTGCTGCCTGAGTACCAACTGGCCGCTGTTGGGTTATCTGCTGATTTGGGGCTTTAAAATTTGAAGGCTGTTCAGCTCCTTGAGGAGTCAGGAGTCTGGGACTGGGTCAGGTTCACCTGTGGATTCTCAGCACCTGGCCAACACGTGGGCCACTGTGTTACTCAGTACCCATTTAGAGAGAGAGAGGTGGAGTCTTCCTCCTGCTTGGTTTCCCCATGGTGAGGTCTGGCTAGGCCAACAGTTACACAACCTCGGTGCAGAGCCCCAACACAGTGGTGGATGTAAGTGGCCTTGGCATCCATCCCCCTTGTCTTCCTCCACTTCCCAGGGACTCCATTACTCCATCTGCCGTCTCTTTCCCTGTCCACGGAGACAGACCAACCTGCCACTCTTTATAGCGGTGGTTCTCAAAGTATGTTCCCAAGCCTGAGACATCGATTTCAGCTGGAGACTTATTAGAAATGCACATTCTCAAGCCTCATCCCAGACCTACGAATCAGAAATTCTGTGGGTGGGCCCAGCAACCTGTGTTCTCTCCAGTCTCCGGGTGATTCTCGTGCCCCAACATTTGAGACCTGCTGCTTTAAAGGATGTCGGAGGCATCGCCTCTGCTCTGCTGCCAACAGGCGTGGGCACAGGGGAGGTGGGAGAAGCAGAGAGTGATGGAGATCGGGGCCCACGGAAGCTACTTCCTTGTCATGTGGGGAGTTCTGAAATGCCCCCTGCGGTCCTGCCTCACTGCCCATTCATAACCTACAGGATGTCCCTGGTTTCTTGTTGTCGGCATGTGACCTTCACGACAGTAGTTTTCAGATCCTGAAGAACCTGAGTTGGAAACAATTCCTTATGCAAGGGGAGCCACATAGGTGTCCGCACAGGTCTCCTGGGTGTGCAGAGCCACAGGGCTCCGAGGCTTCCTCCACTGAGTGTGGCTTAGCCCTTAGTTCACAACCAAGCAATCCACCATGTCTTCAAACAATGAGAAGACAAGGGTGGTTCTCAAGAGGTGGCGCTGAGAGAATGGGTGTGTGGCCCCCACACCCAGCAGGCTGCAGGACCACCTCCCTCCCCTGCTCCAAGCTCAGGGTTTTGCCCAAACCCAAGCACCTCTACTTTTTACTCTTAGTTGACATCTGGAATTGCTGAAGCCTGCAACACCTCTTGAAATTTTTCAGCAACAATGTCTTTCTTTTTTTTCCTTCCTTCCCTTCCTTCCTCTCTTTCTTCTCTTTCTTTCTTTCCTTCTTTCCTTCTTTTTCTTTGAGACAGAGTCTCCCTCTGTCGCCCAGGCTGGAGTGCAGCGGCATGATGTCGGCTCACTGCAACCTCTGCCTCCTGGGTTCAAGCGATTCTCCTGCCTCAGCCTCCCAAGTAGCTGGGACTACAGGCACATGCCACCATGCCCAGCTATTTTTTTTTTTTGTATTTTTAGTAGAGACGAGGTTTCACCATGTTGGTTGGGATGGTCTGGATCTCTTGACCTCGTGATCCACCCGCCTCAGTCTCCCAAAGACAACAACGTATTTCTTAGCTAAGGATTTTATCATTTTCCCTAGAAAATTAGGAGGAAAAAATCCCAAACAACTCTCTTTGTTACTCCTAATTTTAAATATTTCTGAGTATGTTAAATTTGCCGGTGTTCAGAGCAAACCAAAGTATAAACCATGTTTTCTTCTCTCTCTCTCTCTCTTTTTTTTTTGTAAGCTAACAAATTGGTCTAGGTCTAGAATGGCACTTAAGGGAATTAGCTTGATGTTTACAGTGATTTATCCTGCCAGCTGTTCTTCATTTTCCTACTAAGACCTACTTGCCCTCTGCTTCTTGCTCTTTGCTGGCTAATACCATTTTACAAAAAGGCTGCTAGAGTTGTAATGCCTGGTGACCCCCACGGTCCTCAGATAACACGCTGCCCTATGAGCAAGGCCCTCAGGGTCTGCACCACAGCATTTTAGGGGCTCTGGCTTTTGGGTGGGAGAGATCATAGATTTGGGGAATCATTAGGGGACCCTCAGAACACAGTTTGGGAGCAGCTGCCTATACCAGGGTGCAAAATTCAGGAGTCCCCAAGGCCACCCTCAATTCTGACACCCAGTGTAAGATTGGGGCTCCTCACAGCCACCTTCAATTTGAAAATTGGCTAGTAGGACTCACAGAACTCCGGAGAGCCTTTCTATGTGCAGTTCTATTACGGTGAAAGGATCCAGATCAAAGTCAACCAAAACAAGAGGCGCACAGGGTGGAGTCTGAGATGCCAGTGCAGAGCCTCTGGCTGTCCTCTCTCAGAGGGGCTGTGTGGACAGGGCCCACCTCTGCCTGCAATGATGAGGCAACAGGCTTGGAATAGTGCCGACCAGGGAAGCTCACCCAAGCCTCAGGTCTGGAGTTTTCACTGGGATGGGTCATGGGGACACGTTGGCTATCTCCACCGCTGGCCTGAGCCTGCAGTCGCTCTAGAGACCAAGCTGATCCTTGGGGCCATAACCCACATGGCCAGCACAGACTGCCTGGCTGGTCCAACCCCCCAGATAAGCAGAGGGACTCTTACCACGCAGACAGTTGCAAGGGCTTGAAGATGACCTCCCAGTAGCAGAGAACAGAAGCCAGGCCTCTCTAAGGACATGGTTAATCCTCCACTGCACACGAGGCTACTCAAAGCACGTGCAGCTCAGCACCATGCAACTATTTGATCCTGGTCCCCGATGAGATAATACAGAGATGGCATGTGTGTTTAGATACAGCTACGGCAATTGGACAGAGTATGTCTAATGCATCTAATCATGAAACAGTGAGGCTTTTCGTTATCTATTGAAAATTTTTTTCCAGTAATTTAAAAATTATATTTTATAGAAGTACTCATGTGCAGTGAATAGGAATTTTTTAAAACAGTAAATACTGTTCTTTATCACTCATGGTTCGAGAAGGGCTGACCTCCACTCTGTGCCAGCTCTGTCCCGGCCACCTCTGTAACCTTGGATATGACCTCTCAGCTCTCTGGTTTCCAGGGTTCTCTTTTGTAAGTTGGGGCAGGAATGGGTGAACTGAACAGTTTTTTCAGATTTTCTTTTTGACCATGATGAGAAAATAGATCTATGTCATGACCCAGGACCTGTTTCTCCTTGTTCCAGGCAAACCAGTTTGACATTTCCTATTCTCATCCTTCTGTTCTCACCCCTTCCATCTGGAAAGAAGACAGTGGCTTGCACCCACTACTCTGGTTTTGTGACCCACGGAGGGCATGGATCTGAAGTGGGAGACCCAGTTAGGTGGTCTTTAAAGTGATTTCCTGCCACTGGAGGGACTTGAACAAGATTCCTGTGTGTGCATCCAGAGCCAGGGCTGGCTGGGCTGAGCTCTACAGATCATGAGCGTGTGCAGAAGTCATTATGCTCTTTCTGTGACTCGTCTAAGCAGGGGGTTTTCTCCTTTTATTTCTTAGAATAAAAAATGTCGAAAACCCGAGATAGTCACGTGAGGGTGCCACTGCTTATCCTCTCCATCGTGGTGTCAGGGGTGGCTGGGGCCTGTGTCAGGAGCAACTCTCCGCGTGGGATTCTCAGGGGGTACCTGCGCCCCGTGGAGGAGATTGCTCAGTCTGGGGTGACTTGAGGGCATGGTCCTGGCTTTGCAGCTCTCCTGCCTCTGTTCCAGGGCACCCTCATCCTCACTTGCCCCTGCAAACCACCTCAGCATCCAGTCTAGAGGCAAATCATGTCTGGTGTCTTCTTGCGGGTTATCTGGGCACTCATTGGCTTTTACATAAAACACTGAGCATTGAATGTAGTTCAGCTTGTTACCATGGGTTACAAAAATGGAAGTAGATTCTGTTTAAAGAAAAGAAAAAGCTCTTCTGCTCCCCTCTTAGAAAAAGCACCATCCCCCTAAACACTTCCAAGCGACTTGTCTCCTTCCTGGCAGGTGACGGGTACTGAAGAAGGGGCCTGCGGAAGACCTCTCAGAGCAGATGCTGCTCAGGATGAACTGACAAGGAGGTGTTTGGTGGGAGCGAATGCCAGTCCCTTCTTTCTGATAATGCAGAATTTCTAATAATGCAGAAATTAATAATGCAGAATTCAGCCACATCAGCTGGAAGCTTACCTGTCAGTTCCTGAGAACATACAGAACCCCATTGGTCAGGAGGAAGTTCCCATCGCAGGGGAGCTGACATGTCCAAAGGTGACCGGCTCCCTTTCATGAGGTTCCTAGTTGACATCCTGTATGTTACAGAAGGGAGGGGTGCCTTGAGAAGAGGGGGTACAGGCAGAGAGATCCACAACAGCATCTCAGGTGAACTGGAGGTGGGTTCTGTGCTTCATAAAAGGGCTCTTCACATTTACACGTTCAGTCACTGCCCATCATGTTCTGGGATTGCGTTTTATTGCAGAAAGTCAATGTTCACTTAGATCTTAGGAGGACAGCTGCAGAAGGCAAGGCACCAGGAGTCCCGTTAGGTAGCAGAGCATCAGCTGACGGGGCCTCACCGTGGCCTCAGCACTGCTGACCTGCAGTTGTTATCCAGGCACATGGCGAACCCTATTTGGCATTTCCATGAGAAGATGGGTTGGAAACAACCATTGGTGGCCTCTGAAGCCATCTGTTCTCATTATCTCCAGAAAGCGTGTTTTCTAGCACAGCTGCCACACTGACCCAACTAATTAAATTTCAATCCCAGCTACTTAGGAGGCTGAGGCAGGAGAATCGCTGGAACCTGGGAGGTGGAGGTTGCAGTGAGCCGAGACTGTGCCTTTGCAGTTTAGCCTGGATGATGAAAGGGAAACTCCATCTCAAAAAAAAAAAAAAAAAAAAATTTATCAGTCCTCAGAGTAGACCTCAACTAGAAGATACAGATGCCGCAGGCCAGGTGCAGTGGCTCATGCCTGTAATCCCAGCTCTTTCTGAGGCCAAGGCTGGAGGATCACCTGAGATCAGGAGTTCAAGACCAGCCTGGCTAACATGGTGAAACCCTGTCTCTACTAAAAGTACAAAAATTAGCCAGCGTGGTGGCGTGCGTCTGTAGTCCCAGCTACCTGGGAGGCTGAGGCAGGGGAATCGCTTGAACCCAGGAGGTAGAGGTCGCAGTGAGCTGAGATTGCACCATTGCACTCCAGCCTGGGCAACAGAGTGAGACTTTGCCAGAAAGAAAAAAACAAAACAAAACAAAACAAAAAAACCTTTGCTTGTCATCATCTCCCTGGTACCTTTCCAGTGGGGTGATGAGTTCAAGAAAAGCTTTCTAAAAGGCTTCACAGAATAATAATTTTTTAAAACATGTGTCAGCTAGGCACATTTCAAAGCACACCGCATGTTTTGATCCAGGATATTAACAACAAAAATTTGTCAGTCCCCACTGAGTCATCCATGTTTACTCAAGTTGGATTTAGCTGCTGAGTTATCTAGAATTTCTGGTGGAAAATCATCTGAGCTGAAATTCCGATAGGCTTTCAAGAAAAAGGAAATGCTCATTCTTTAAGAGATCCTTAAATACATTGTAAGGGAGATTTGAAAGATTTTGAAATCTCTGGAATTAGAAAATTTAAGGATTTCTTTCCATTTTCTTGTTTGTTTGTAGAGATTTTAAAGAAATCAGATGAGCTCCATGTTTCTTAAGATGGATTTAATCTATCTGGTAGTGAGGTAGAAATAGCAGTGGCTGGGGAGTCCATTCTCTAGGGGCTCTGGGGCTGGCGGGTCTTAGACCCAGGCTCAGGGCTCAGAACTCAAAGAAGTTTAGGGGTTCAGGAATGCTTAGGATTGCTTAGGTCCGAGGACTATTAATATTATTCAGGTAAACTATTTTGTGAGCTGGTGTAGCGTCTAAAAGCCATTGACGATTTTTGTTTCCATGGGAAAGTATATTCCAAGTTCCAAGCCAATTTATGGAATATAATCTGTTGGTAGAGAGTATGCATCATCTATTTTGCCATAGAAAATGTGGTTTGAACATTTCACATGTGTTATAAAACATATATGTATTAGAGCTTTTAGTACAAAGAGCAATGCCCATTACTCAGAACAAGTACTGTGTCACATGTCCAACAAGTGTTTGTTAATGGAACTGGCTAATAGGTTTTTATTTTAAAATTTTTTTAAAGCATGCAATCCCCAAATAATCCAAGTTATCCTACTATGGCCTCCGCCTCCCAAGTAGCTGGGACTACAGATGCATGCCACCACACCCAACTAATTTTGGAATTTTTAGTAGGGGCAGAGTTTCACCATGTTGGCCAGGCTGGTCTCAAACTCCTGACCTCAGGTGATCTGACCACCTTGGCCTCCCAGAGTGTTGGAATTACAGGTGTGAGCCACTGCACCCTGCCAGATGATATATATTTTTGAAAGTTCCATTATTCTGTTTTTCTATTAGAAGTACATGACATCTTAATTGACTTAAGACCCCAATTTTATCCCAAATTATCCACAAGAAAGGACGGGGAGCATCAGGTGGCTTGCAAAGGGGAGTGAGGAGGTCTCATTAGCACCGTGTAGCACGGGCTCCAGGCTCAGCTGAACTCCACACAGGGACTCACGTCACAGCAGGAGCCTTTCCTCACAGTTGGACATAGCGGGGACTAAAAGGGAGGGGGGCTTTTCTCTGAGGCCCTTAGGTGTCAGCACGAGGTCCCTGGGGGAGTTTGGGTCCTCAGTGCCTTACAGGCTGTCTCTGTTACCCTTGTCACCTCTACCTTCCCCTTCCCGAGCAGTGATGGTCCCCGGTGGTGCAGGACCCTGCCTGGCACTGTGCCACAGCAAAAACCCTCGAGCCATCACAGTGCTCTCAGGCGTTACTGGGAGACAGGACATTCACATGAAGACAGAAACTGCAGTAGGTGGTCTAGAAAAAGGATGAAATGCGTGAGGGAAATGTTCTGGGTTAGTGGTGATGTTTGCACGATCTTGCGATTATACTAAAAACACGGAATTGTACATTTTTAAAGGGCTAATCTCATGGTATGTAAATTATATCTCAATTTTAAAGAAATATGTGAAGGAGCAAGTATTTGAGGAATTCAGAGGAAAGGGGGCCCTCAGCTCCTATGAAATGTGTTGGTAATGGGAAGGTAGGAAGGTCTTAGACAAGCAGAGAGAGGCAGAGAGGGGCAGAGGGAGACGTGGAGGGTGGGAAGCGCCTGGCAGGTTCTGCCAGGGAGGGAGGAGGCTGAATTGCCAGAGAGGGAGAGACAGGGAGAAGGGAAAAGAAGAAGGGAAACCATTTGGGACCAGATTACGGAGGCTTTAGATGCTGGTCTGAGGGGCAAATGGGGAAGAAAAAGCTGTGGATGGTCTGACACCTGGGATCTGACACGGGCCTGGCAATGGCTGGGATGACACATGCCTGGGTTGTATGGGATGGGCAGGAACAGGAACATTCAGCAGGAGGAGAGCTCTTCGCAGCCATCATCACATTTTGGGTGAGATGGTGAAGGTGGCGATAAAGTGAAGAAGGAGGACAGATTCTGTGGATCCTGCAGAGGAAGAGTGACAGGGCTTGAGGCCCGCCTGGATCTGCAGAGTAAGGAAGTCAAAGGCCTCTCCAGAGGTGTAAGCTTGGGGCTCTCCTGGGGAAGCTTCAACTAAAATAAAGGCCAGTTTGGGGAGAAAGACGTTGACTCCAATCTCAAGCATTTGGGTTTGGGGCAGTGGTGATGGGATATATAAGTGGGAACATGGAGCCAAGCATAAACCATGGTGTACCCAGAAGTGGTCGCATTTGTGGCCAAGGAAACTAAGGCCCACAGGCTCTGTGACCTGCCTGAGGTTACAGAACCAGCTGCAGGCAAGCGGGAACCAGATTCCTGGCTAAACCTCCTTCTGCCTGGCAAGCAGCTGGTTCAGCTGTGGGGCTAGTCCTTGGGGGAGGGTGACAGCCACTGGAGAGTTGAGTCCATAGAAGAGGCAGGAGTAGAAGGCAATGGAGTGGTGAAGTCTCTGCAGGGGAATAGAAGAGAGAGCAAAGGCCAAAGGGCAGGGAAAGGAGTCTTGCCATGTGTCCTCATTTGCGGGATGTGAGAAGGAAGCAGATTGCAAGCAGACGTCAGCTGGAATAAAGACAGCAGTGTCACCCAGGCCAAAGGGAGACAGCACTGCATACAAGCATCAGAGACGCCCACCTGCACGCTTGTCTGCCTCCTGCAATACAGACAGCCGCACGGATCCAGGGGCACGGGGTGCTCAACCGTGTCAGATGCTTCAGGAATGTTAAAAGAGAATGCAGCCAGGCCACAGGATTTGCCACTGGAGATCATGGAGAGCGCATTTCAGAAGCATCCTGGGAAGGGAAGCTGACAGAGAGTGGGAAGTGAGGAAATGGAAGATGGGAGGACAGACCACTCTTGAGATACTTGGCAATGAGAAGAATGAGTGCTTAAAGATGAACAGAGACAAGCCAATGAGAGGAATGAGTGCTTAAAGATGAATAGAGAGACAAGGAAGGTGAGTTTTTTTTGTTTTGTTTGTTTTCAAAGTAGCAGTATGGTATGGTGGCCTACAGAAACAACTGGTGGGAAGAAATTGAAGATGCAAGAGATTATAAAAGAACTGGGTCCTGGGTCATGGAGGAGAGAAGGGTCTGGGTCCTGGGACCTGGGTCCTGGAGGAGAGGATGGCCTAAGTGCTGGGTCCTGGGTCACAGAGGAGAGAAGGGGCTAGATCCTGGGGTCATGGAGGAGAGAAGGGGCTGGGTCCTGGGTTTTGCAGGAGAGAAAGGGCTAGATCCTGGGGTCATGGAGGAGAGTAGGGGCTGGATCCCGGGGTCATGGAGGAGAGTAGGAGCTGGTTCCCAGGGTCATGGAGGAGAGAAGGGGCCAGGTCCTGGGTCATGCAGGAGATGGGGTCAAGCCTACTTTAGCAGGTAGGAATGCTCTGTAAAGGGAGAGAACAGTAGATAGATGAAGGGAGAGAACAGTAGATGGATGAGGCAGAACTTTTTAGTGGACAGGAGAAGGATGACAGAGCTCTAGCTGGAGGGCCTCACTCTTGCACTAATGGAGGAGATGGAATTTTCTATTGTGATTATCTAGTGGATGCTCATGTCCCCCTTCTTCCTGACCAACAGAACTCCAATATTATTTGGAGCAGGAATGTGCCCAGCTAAAACACCATGCTTCCCACCCTTCTTTTTAGCCAGCTGTGGTTATGTGACTTAACTTCGATCATGGAAAAATCATAGATTGGGGTTTCTGGGGATCTCTTTAAAGGGAGCAGTCATAAGTGTCTGTGCCTGTTTTGCTCCTCCCCGTTTCTCCTTCTTTCAGCATACAATGCCACACAGACCTCCAGAATAGGTGGCGGGGACCAGGATGAATAGAAATTCATTTGAAAGTCTCTCTCTTTTTTTTTTTTTTTTGAGACGGAGTCTCGCTCTGTCTCCCGGGCTGGAGTTGCAGTGGCCGGATCTCAGCTCACTGCAAGCTCCGCCTCCCGGGTTCACGCCATTCTCCTGCCTCAGCCTCCCGAGTAGCTGGGACTACAGGCGCCGCCACCTCGCCCGGCTAGTTTTTTGTATTTTTTAGTAGAGACGGGGTTTCACCATGTTCACCAGGTTGGTCTCGATCTCCTGACCTCGTGATCCACCCGTCTCGGCCTCCCAAAGTGCTGGGATTACAGGCTTGAGCCACCGCGCCCGGCGAAAGTCTCTCTCTTTTGGACAAGAATATGCTAGACTCATATGTATAGCGCATATGTACTTAATAGAAAACCTAAGGATATGGCTGTGATGGCTGGTGCTGTAGCAGCTGTATTGTGACCATGAAGTGACCTTGAGGATGAAAGCCAGTGCTAAGAATGGCAGAACAGAGAGAAGGAAGCCAGGACACTGATGACACTGCAGAACCACCACAATGTCCCTGGATTGCCTTACCTCTGCACTTGTTTTGCATAACAGAAAAGACATTTCTTTTCCTAAGCTGCTGTTATTTGGGGATTTTGTTATAAGTAGCCAAACGGAGTTCTTATCTGGTGAGGATGGGGGGTGTGTGTGTGTGTGTGCGCGTGTGTGCGTGCGCACATGCGTATGTGTTAAAAGGTGGCATATAGAACATGTTGGATTAGGGACTTTAAATTTCTGCATTGCTCTAAAGTAGAACTGAAACAGTTGAGAACCACAGCTGAGGAAACCAATCTGATATCTATGATCAGAAAACCCTCATTCTTATACAGATGGGTGTCCACACCGTGCATATTCACCAAGTGCAAGTCGATTGCCCCCTTCCCTACATCTTGTTGACCAAGACAATATCTACCTCATAAAGATTGAAATTTACATTTTATGCCATTAGCAGTTTTTATTGAAGGAGGTAAATGATTTTTTAATTCATCTCAGGTTTAAGATAAATTCTGCAAACATTGATTAAAACATGAAAGGCACTTAAATAAGCATACATATCTCTGAAAACATGAAATGTTATGTACATGTGTTCACCATTGTTTGGATTTAGAGCTTTGAATTCACTAAGAGTTTAAAATGCTTTTTTTTTCCTCATGCCAAAACGTTTGACTGTGAAATATCAACCCAGAATGCTCTGGGAAAAAGTTAGCAGGGCTTCAACCGTTTTTGTTTTTGTTTTTTTTAAATTGCAGGCTTAAACCATCTCTATTCATATAGAACCCAGAAAACATGTCTCCTTGGATATGCCATGTGGCCTCTCGGTTTCACCAGGCATCTTGAAACATCGAGGGCAAGTAAGAGAGTTGTCCATTCATATCTTCATCACCAATATTAAGTTTCTTTTAAAAATTCAACACTTGCTGGGTAGAAAAGTCTCTGCAATAGCACAACATGCTTGTCTGCTTTTCAGTCCATTCTGTGTGTAATTCCTGGGGTTTATGAGATAGAAAAATAACTCCAGTTGTGGCCATTTATCTAGTTTTGTGGCAGCTGCAAATTCGGTTGCTCCAGAAACCACCTAATCTTCAATCTCCCAACTACTTTTAATGGCTGGATTAATGGACTAACCACTTACATGTGAAAATCCATCTTGGCTCCATTATCAGGACCATGGACAATGGGCAGATGGACAGAGGATTTACTGATTTACAAACTATTACCATCTTTGACATTTATTTGAAAAAAAAAAAGACGCTTCAGATCGTTTAATATTTCAATGATAACTTAGTTTTATGAGAGAGAGATGTTTTAAGGGAACAAATGAGAGGCAGTGTTTTTTTGTTTTGTTTTGTTTTTTTTAAATGAGGTACCTTGGAAAACAGCATACAACACCACATGCAGACCTCCACAATAGGTGGAGGGGACCAGGAGGAATACGAATTCATTTGAAAGTCTCTCTCTTTTGGACAAGAATATGCTAGACTCCCACAGCTCATATGTACTTGATAGAAAATGTAAACATTGATTTGATTTAGGCTCAGCTTCAAAACAGTAGTAAGGCATTAATTAGAAAAGATTATTCCATATTTGTTCTCCTTTATTCTTTTCTTACTTGGTCAAGAACTAAATGAACTCAATGTACTCTTGTGGATGAATGAAGGGCAACTCCCTCTGGGAAGATTCCTTATATTAACGCAAACCCCTGATCCCTTCCGGTGAACTCAAAACCCTAAGCCGAGGCTGAGAAGCAGCCGGTTCCTGGCATGATGAGGATGGTTGTAGGCTGAGGTCTGAAGGGAGAAGTCAGGTAAAAGAGAAGCATTTGCTGCAGAGTAGTGGGGTGGGCAGAGACCTGAGACCCTTGGGAATAGCCCGCCAGGCTGTGCCCTTCAAAGTCTCTGACCAGTTCTGGTTCCAGCATTTTCTGGGCAATGCCATCACAAGCCCCTGTGTCAAGGACAACTACTGCCAATTTTGGCAAGTTTATTTTTCTTGCTGTTGAGTCAGACAAGAAGGCCCAGGCCAAGGATGTGAAGAGCTTAGGGACTTTCAAAGCCACAGAGGGCCTGGCCCATCAGGTCTCCGCAGGAACATGGCTCATAAAATGCATTTGCTCCTCACTTGGAGCCCCAGCTGGCAATCCTAGACAGAACAGGCGAAGGCCACAGTAAGCTGCGGGGTGGCATGGAACTCTGAAAAGACTCCTCCCTTGTGCCATTCTGGGCCAGAACAGAGATTTCACATTTTGCTGGCTTAGGGTGGGGACATGGCATTGTCCTCACAGGCTGAAATCATCACATTTGAAAGCTGGAACAAGCATCTTTTGAATGGGCATAACGTGATTGCTGGGCCAATTTCTGCAGAACGGAGTGACAGGTCACTGTGCCCTCCCGGATGCAGGCTGCCTGCCGCCTTCCTGCAGCATCCCCCTGCTTCCTGCGGACCAGGGCACTGATGCTCAGTTCAGCCTTCAAGTGCCGGGAAACCTGTGGTCCCCCCAGGGCACTCCTGGGAGAATGAACGCAGACGAATTTTTAAACAGCAGAATGAGTGTGTGTTTGTGTGTGTTTGATAATGGTCCAAGCTTTAATAGCATGGTAAAATATTTACTTTACTTTTTATAGCTAGCATGTAATCAATCGCTAACACACTGAAAGAAGCTAGAAACACCACCATCTACTCAGCCACAGCTAGAAGGAACCATTCAACATTTACAAACATAAGTGTATACATATTTATGTACGTGTCACATATAGGTTCATGGGAAATGCAGAGTCATCACCTCGCCAGGTGAGCTGCCCCCCGACCATCCCTCCTGCCCAACAGAAGTGGGCGCCCCTGGGGGCATCATCGCTCATTTCCTCTGACGCTGGGTTTCTTTTTCAAGCCACAGAGGACAGGGCTGTGGGCTTCTCTCTGGTTTTGGTTTTTAAGACATTAATAATCTAACAAATTGGCCCATTCAAGTTAATCTCCCTCTTGACCCTGAATAGCCTTGATTCATTTCGCCAAAATTCCCAATCCCCTATTGGATAAATGATGCCAAGTGTGTACCAGGGACAGGGTTGGAGGTGGGGAAATTGATAATAAATATTAAGTAAATGTCCATTATGTGAAGACAAGTGAGTGGTGATCCTGGCTTCTGGGATTTTTTCATAATGAGGTGGGAAGAAGGGCTGGTCACAGGAGAGCGGCAACCACTGAATTAGGAAATGTTAGAAGTGGGAGGCCTCTGAAGACCATGATTTTCCTTTCCAGGGGAAGGAGTTGGGAATGGACTGGGCCACACATGGGACCGGAGTGAGGGCTGAGCTGGATTCACGGTCACCCGTGGAACACCCTTCTCATCAGGGCCAACTCCTTCCTGGGGCTTCTGGGGAGCAGGTGGAAGGAGGCAAGGAGCAGAGACGGTTTGGAAAGCTGTGGAAGCTCCTTTGTGGGGCTGTCACTTTAGCCTCACAGGTAGCGTGGACAAGGAGAATCCCTGTGAGTTGGTGCCTGTGCACGTGTGTGGTTGTGTAAGGACGGCACTGCCCCACTAATTACAAATTGCAGGTGGGTACAAGTAGTTAGGTGGTTCAAAAAATCAAAACTGGTTACACAGAATGGACCTATTCCATTTTCTATACGTGCATGCAGTGTGAAAACAAAGATGGCTCCAAGATATCACAGTGCAAGAACTCTGCAGGCCTTTCGAGCATGAATTATTTTGTGACCTGTGAATTGCCTTCATTCCAAATAAAACTTGGGTGCTTTTCTTTTTCCTATCTTCTTTTCTTTTATATAAAATGGCAACTCTTTCCCAGGAGAAATAGCCTTTTTCCATAAATGCAAATCATTTGGGGTTACTTGTATCAATGGTCAATGTGCCTTGTCTTTCATATGGTTATAAGGAGCAGGGCCATGGCTTTGAACTTGAGTAGCTTTAGCTGTTAGATTTATGGTCTGGAAAGAAGTCAGGAGAGGAGTTGCTGTGTCCCCTGCGGCTGCCTCCATAGTGACACACTCCCTAAGTCCAGAGCCAGTTCCCTTCTAGGCGATCAATGAAAGTGAACAAAGTGGTCATTTTCTTAATTTCATTCTGATTAGTGTCCAGGGAAGGATGATGACCTACGTGATCTCAGCCCAAACCGTAAGCCGATTTCTCCTCCTCATTTTCTGATACCTTTACTAGGACCTCAAGTTGCACTTCTGGGATTGAGTGACACGTTAACACGGAGGGAAGCCCAGAAGACGCCCGACAGAACCCCTTCTCCCTGAGCGTCCCCTCCCCTCTCCCTACTTCCAATCAACTGTTGCGCGGCAAACTGCAAACGTACAGCAAATTCCACTAAGATGGTGTCAAAAAGAGAGAATTAAAGAAAAAACATGATGGAAAGCTCGCCTCTTATCTAAGAAATCATTCTATAAATATCTCCCAGTTCAAAGATTTGACTTTTGGTTGTTTGGGGACTATTCCTCACTAGGGATATTTCAAGAAAAAACTCTCCCCATCTGGATGATTTTGTTTTCATTTATGCTATTAAGGATAACTGTACGCAGATCCAAAATAACAGAGGACGTCATTTTATTGGCTGTCCACGGGAAGTTTCATCACACACGGAGGTGAAGACTGTGGGGGGCGCGGCACACAATACCTCAACACGAGACCTCATCGAGCGGCCAAATAGAAGGTGAAATGACCCCCGACACGACGGAACCCCAGCCACCCTCTGCAGCCCTGGTGCCACCTTTCCACAGATGCCGCAGCCCAATAAGCTGAGTGAGGACACTGTCCATCAGTCTCGGTTCGTTGCACTGTCTTCCAACAAAACAGCACTTAAAATTTCACAAAATTAAAAAAAGAAAAAGAAAGCAGCACTTCCTTGGAAACAGCAACACCACTGTAACACAGACGGCAGCGTGGCATGCAGATCCACACCTGGTCGGTTTTTTCCCTTTAGGATTTTTTTTTTCCTTTTTTTTAAATTAACAAATGGAATGGCATGTCTGTTTCAAATATTAGTAGCATAACACGTAAGTGCAGTTGCAGTCTGGCCACAAGCGTCAGAAGCCTTCCGTGTGTCTGTCACGAGGGCGGGCAGACACACTCCGATTCTACCCCTGGAGGGTCCCCGTCCCCAGGCCCACCAAAAGAAAGCAGCGACTTCTCTGTTTCCATTGGTGTCAAAGCACTCAGGTTGGGGAAGAAAATTCAAATGAAACCAAGCTCTCAGCATCCGGGGCCGGCCGCCCTGTGCCGTTCTAAGTGGTCTCTGTCCCCCAGACCTGGGGCTGTTATCTCCACCGTGGCATTGGCTGGGGGAGTCGCTGTGGAGCACACCCCTCCGCTCACTCCTGCTGCCCGTGGAGGAGCCTCTGGTGCCTCCCCAGCCTGGGGCCACACGGGTCACACGGAGCTGAGCTTCACCAGGCCGCGCACAGAGTCCTCGTGCAGGGAGTCCTGGCTGGCCAGGCCCAGCACATGCATGGTGCGGCTGTGCGCCAGGGGGCTGCCCGCCGCCAGCAGCCTGGGGGGCGAGGGCGCCTCATCGGGCGTCAGGAACTGGTGGCCCATGTGCTCATCTTTCCGGGGCATCACGTCCGCAAGCGTGGCCTCGGCGAGGTTGGGCATGGAGGCGGGCGGCGTGGGCGGGCCCAGTGTGAGGCTGGCGCAGGGCGTGCCCAGGCCAGGCTTCCCGGGTAAGTGCAGCTCGTCGCTGGTGAGGCTGGGCTCGCTCTGCAGCAGGGGGGTGGCCGCGGCCTGCAAAACGAATTTGGTGCTCTGAATGCACTGGTCTTGGTCGCACTGGAGAGCGGGAGGCGCCAGCAAAGAGAAGGTGGAGAGGAGGGGGCAGAGGTGGGGAGGGACGGGGACAGGGCATGGGCGGGGAGGGCGGGGTGCGAGAAGAGAGAAACCGTTAGTGACACCTCAGTCAGCCAGGCAGGGAGCGCGTAGAGTGGCCCAGGTGTATTGGGAGAGACACCCAGGGCCTGGTGCTGCAATCGCCTCTGCTCAAATGAAGTTACCACGGGTGCCCGGTCATAACATGCAGCACTGATCATGAAGCCAGTGGCCTTGGTTCCCAATTTAAAGGACACAATTGAAAAATCTCTTGGACAGAGTCACAGGCCACCTACAGCAGTGGGTGGCTGTTTCTTGTATGCTGAAAACCATTTTTTAAACCACATTGTTTTAAAAATACAGGGGTTGTACACCCGTGTTCATAGCAATGTTATTGATAGTAAGTCAAAAGTCAAAAGCAACTCAAGTGTCCACTGATGAACGACAGCAGGGACAAGGTGCAGTGTAGACACACAATGTTAGTGATTCAGCCTTAAAAAGGAAGTGCATTCGGACACATCCACTAGATGGGTGGACCTTGAGGACAGCATGCTAAGTGAAACAAGCCAGTCACAAAAAGACGAATAACTGTGATTCCACTGATACGAGGTCCTTGGAGGGTCATGTTCTTAGAGAGAAGGAAGAATGGTGGCTGCTGGGGTGGGGGACGGGAGGAGGAGGGAGCTGGTGTTTAAGGCATGCAGAGTTTCGGCCAGGGAAGATGAAGAAGCCCTGGAGATGGGTGGTGGTGGTGGTTGCAGAACAACATCAGCGGATTTAATACCACTGAACTTATACTTACAAATGGTTAAAATGGCCAATATTATGCCGTGTCTATTTTACCACCAAAAACAGAGAGAAAAGTACATGGGTGACAGAAGCCCTTGAGGGTCTGATCAGATTGTTTGGTAAAAGCCTAGAATTCTCCACTGCTAAATTTCCAACAGCTTCAAGAGCCATTCCCCAAGCCTCTGTGGTCTGAGAATGCCCACACTTGAGAAGACGTTTCCTATTCTTCCACTTAAGTCACATGACATCTGCCTTGTGTCCTGTTTCCCTTTGCTCACTGGGCCAAGAAGATAGTGTAAGCACTTGTTCAGCCTATGCAACGGGCACCCCGATAGCTCTGCAGACCCTCTCCTTGAACTATGGGCAACTTTCAGAACAGCTAGAAGATACTTAACGGGACTTGGACACCTTCAACTTAAGCCTGTGCAGCACCTTCTCAGTGAGATTCAGGAGCAGTGTTTCGATGGGAAGGAGGAGGAATAGGCATGGATATTAGGGGAGCAACTTGGGACTCTGTGCCCAAGCTTGAAACTGGCTGCTCCGCTCCACTTCTGCAGAGTTCTTACAACGAGCTTGCTTCCCCTCTTCACAAATGAAGACCCTGGGACACGGATGGGTTGGGCAGCACGATCAAGACCTTACAGATGAAAGTAAGGGATGGATCCAGGATTTGAAGCTGGGGTAGACCTCTTTCCACTATTAGGCATTTGACACAGCAGATGCTTAATAAATGTTATTTGGTCTTTCATCGCCTCCTCTTTATCAGAAGGCTAGAGTTACTTAAGAACTACTCACCAATGGCTTTGTGATTTAGGTGTGCCAACCTCTTCCTGATAAGAGACATGCCCAGAACTGCCATTGCTCATACCCCTGCAGCCGGAGCCGTGCAGGGCCAACATGCACAATACAGCCTCGACTGGAGGGAGGAAGTTCAGCCGAAGCCGATCCCAAGGTGCTTATTTCGTGCAGTGCACGCTTCCTTCCCTTCCTCATGGGTTTCTTTCTAAAATCACAAGTAGTAGGCAGGCCACCCCTGAGCCACCCTCCAGCCTAGAAGAGCAGGTTGAGGGGCTGCAGTCTTCAGAAATCTGCAGGTTTTAGATGCTCAAAGACTAGGTCCTAGGCAAGAGTAAAGCTCATAGTGGAGTTATGAAGAGGGCAAGCAAGTCTCACGGAAGATCCTTGCTTTTCTGTGGCTTCAACCCGGGTAGTGAAATTGCAAAACACTGAGAAGCTGGGTAAAGCCTGAGAAAGAAAGGTGTCAAAGTGGGGTCCAGGGGAGCGGAGGGGAGTGGGGTTATTCAGAGGAAAGGAAAGGCCATTAGAAACTACTTGGGAGGCGGGCTGGGCGCGGTGGCTCACGCCTATCATCCCAGCACTTTGGGAGGCTAAGGCAGGCAGGATCACCTGAGCTCAGGAGTTCGAGACCAGCCTGGGCAACATGGCAAAACCTCATCTCTACAAAAAAATACAAAAATTAGCTGGGCATGGTGGCACACAAATGTAGTCCCAGCTGCTCAGGAGGCTGAGGCAGGAGAATCACTTGAGCCCAGGAGGCAGAGGTTCCAGTGAGCTGAGATCGTGCCACTGTACTCCAGCCTGGGCGATAGAGCAAGACCCTGTCTCTAAATAAATAAATAAATAAAAAGTACTTGGAAGGGGCTGACTGTGAAGTGTTAACAATCCTTTAATGCACTCATTTTTCTACTCATCACCAGAATCATCTGTGCCACAGCGGTGCTTCTCCAAGCTGTCAGGTGGGCAACAGAGTCGCTTTCTCTGTCTTGCAGGGAATTTCAGCTCAGGGTGCAGGTCCCTTCTGGTGGGGGCTACTGAGCAGGAGGCTGTCAGGCTGCAGAGAGCTGTGGCCTGTGTAGGCTGCTTGCACTCTCCCATGCTGTCAGCTCTGCTCAGAACATGGGCTCAGTCTTGACAGGGCAGAGGTGGAGGCAGACCAGCCTCACTGATTAAACATTCACCTTCTGGAAACTATACCAGGGTTTGGATAGACTGAGCTTTGCAAAGAATGTTTTATGAACATCACCGTTTCGTATTCTTCCTGACAGAGGCAGCTGAGCCACAGCGGCACTCCCATTTCCTGTAACTGCGCACAGCCTCCAGCAGGCCGGGCCTGGGAATGAGCCCAGGACTGAGCTGCCGCTTCAGAGAGTTCGGCTGGCGAGCCAGCGCTCTTGCTGGACCAAGGCATCTCGTTTTCAAGCTTCCCCTCTGGAGCCCTCACTCATCCTAATGCTTTCTGTCCACACAATACCCCCCGGCTCTCAGGAATAAGGAAATTGCAAATTAGATTTGCTTGTCTCTGTTGACCTGAAGAAAGTCTTTTCCACTGAAGACTAATTGGCATATTCTGTTTTAGGGATCAGCCCAAGTACTTCTGACTGACTCTCACAGACTCACAGAAAAATATGTTTGAGGGTGGAGCTAGAGGCGATGGTCAAGGTCACACAGTAGGAGCCTGAGGGCAGACGAGGGCTCCTCTCCTCCCAACTCTGTCTCTTTCACCTTCCCTCTGGGAAGAGGTGGGCTCCCCTCATCCCTGTGTTTATTTCACCCTCCCTCTCTGGGAAGAGGTGGGCTCTCCTCATCCCTGTGTTTATTTCACCCTCCCTCTCTGGGAAGAGGTGGGCTCTCCTCATCCCTGTGTTTATTTCACCCTCCCTCTCTGGGGAGAGGTGGGCTCTCTTCCACTTTCTGTCTTTTTCCCCCTCTCTTGTCCATTCTTCTACTCTGCACTACCCCATCAGCTACTGGCCCTTTTCCTCTCCCCTGATCACCTCTCTGCCACCTAAGCCTGCAAAGAGCTCCTGCACACCCGTGAGAACCTTCTCGGAGAAGGTGGTTGTCAGCAGCGGTTGGTTAAGCTCCTGAGAGCTTGTGTTCCCTGTTGGGGTTGATGCAGAGTTGGGTGCACTTTGGAGACTTCTATTTGCAAACATCCTTTGCTAACTTAAAACACAGATAACAGCCCTAGAGGTGGCTTTACTGGGAACCTAATGATGCTTCAGGCTCCTTTACTTACACAGCCTCTTTCCAAGGCCTCGTTCTCTGCATACTTAAGAAAAAGCATATCTCATGGAGATTTGCTTTTTCTTAAAGGGGGTCTCCCATGGCATGGTTCAGACTGCTCCAATCCTGGCCCACTCCAGCCATACCTATTGGCACTTTGCCATGCTCTACCTACGACTCGTTAAGAACTGGAGTAAACACTGTGTGGGCCTCACTGGCCAGGACCTTGTTGGAAATGCTCTTGAGTTTGTCAAAGGCTTAAGGACTTGAAGAAGGTGTGAAATAATATTTGTGAAAGAAAAAGTTTAGCCTAAGCCGTTTAATTTTTTTGTGTTTTGTTTTTGTGAGATGGAGCCTCACTCTGTCACCCAGGCTGGAGTGCAGTGGCACGATCTTGGCTCACTGCAGCCTCTGCCTCCCAGGTTCAAGCAATTCTCCTACCTCAGCCTTCCGAGAAGCTGGGATTACAGGCATGCACCACCATGCCTGGCTAATTTTTGTATTTTTTTTTTTTTTTTTAGTGGAGATGGGGTTTTACCACGTTGGCCAGGCTGGTCTTGAACTCCTGACCTCAAGTGATCCGCAGACCTCCCGAAGTGCTGAGATGACAGGTGTGAGCCACCGTGCCCAGCCTGTAAGCCATTTAATTTAAAAAATCTATATGGAAGTCACTCAGAAATGTTTTCCAAATGACTCTTTGGAACCCTGACTTACCCGATGATAAGCACCTCTTCTACGCAGATTTGTTTAAACATCTTAAAAGATGACTGTCTTTTTAAGTCTAGCTATGGGTGTTTCCCCTGATAGAGGGAAGGCTTTCATATCAACCATGAGCCTACTGTCTGTGCCCTCCCCAGCTTTCCTGCTGAGGTGATAGCAGGGGGCAGGGCCACTGGCACCAGGCACCTAAGTGTCTGAGTCCTGTGTGTAGTTCACAGCTTTGAAGACACTCTGCCACATTCAAACCGATTTCCATTTAGAAGGCAAATCTCAGCTGGGGCACACCGGGACCAGGCTCTGTTCTGCAGGGTGTCACCCATCTAAATCTCCTGTTGGCTCAGAAGAGGGCACTGGCGTGGACAGAGCAGAATTTTGTCAGATTCCAACCAAGGGTAGTGCAATGACTCTACTGACTGGAATTTACAATTCTCATTAAATGCTCTCAAAACGTCGCCTGTTTTGAACATATGCTTCTTAGAAAAAACTTAGATATCAAATGACTCAGGGATACCTGATTTTTTAAAAAGAGCTTTTCCTAATTTTCCACTCTGCCAGAATTCCAAGGACGATGGCTGTAATTCCCATTTGAGAAAGTCATGGGGGAAAATGGCCAATATTTTCAGGGTTACTGTGGAGATGACCATGACAAATATTCTTACACTTCTCCCTCTCTCTCTCTCTCTTTTTTTTTTTTGTAACTTTTGCTTCTAATTCTTATTTGCCCATTTCTTGTTGACTTTTCTACTTAACTTTCTTGCTCTCTGCACTCACCAACTCTCTTCCCTCTATCCTTTTTCCGCATTGATTTCTCTCCCACTTCTGCTTTTTCCGTCTTCTCTTTTTCTTGTCTCTTCCTTTCTACCTCTCTCTTTTACTTTGAACCTTTTTCCCTCCACCACCCAGGCTTCCTGGCTTTTCATCTGAGGACCCTTTAATCTTCTGCCAGTAGAGGGAGACATCACCGCTCGCTTTTTTCTCTTATAATTTGGTGGCTAACACCGAGAAGCCGTTGGGTATGCTTGAATTGATCTAACCAGTTATAAAATCCTAAGGAAAAACGGCCGACCACTTGGATATCTGACAGTGACAGTCCATCTACTCTGAACAGCAAATTGAGATACTCATGTTTTTATTCCAAAACAACCTTTTAAAAGTTCATATTTATCAAATATTAGGTTGAATCATATGACATGACCAATTTTTAAGGTCAAAAATTGGTCGAATGCTGGATGCTAATAGAATAGAAGCTTGATTTCTTGTAAGAGTGTCTATGAAAAGACCTTTCTGCTGGCAGCATAAAAATCCCACTGTCTAAAGTGCTGGAGCTTTTGCTGTCATTGCAGTAAGTCACTGTGACAACTGATTTACTGCCCAAATGAAGCGTCAGCATTTAACTTGCAAAGCAGTTTATGGTTTCAGACGTCTGGATGTCACACACATTAGCACTTAATGTTACAATTTAAAAACGCCATAGAGATCATTTACTTTTTGTTTCTGCAGATTCTCATATAAAATTGCTCATGTTGGAATACATTTTATTTTACCCTAGCTGACTTCTTGTCTGAAAAAACCGAGTGTACAGATGCTACTAAAAGCAAAACTAGGAGCTTTCTAGATGGCCTGTGTACAAATTAAGAGTGAGTGAAATTATGTATTTCTTTTGCTCCGATTCTGTCAAAAGCATTAGCGTTAGGCATCATTTATTTCTGCTTGGCTGTGAAGCTCTGTTCTGGGGTCTTATGAATGCTTATTGACAGTTATAGAAACACCACAATCTTCTAAAGTCCACCTAAAATGTAGGTGCAGTTTCGAAGGAGAGCTTTTTTGTATTCTTTTATTTAACATTATCATTTATGTTTGCCTAAGTTATTTTTTTTCCTTCTACCTTTGATTTTTCAGGTTACATGGAGCGTTCTTCTGTGATACTAGTTTAATAAATGATGCAACTGCTGGTTTCATCTTGTTTTGATACTGGATTGGGGGATTTAAAATGTTAGGTTAAGTAAATATGGTAAATGATTTTCTAAAAACAAAATTGTAGCAATGATGCACCACGTTACTATCTTTGCATTTAGCATGTGATCCCAAAGGACCTTTGTAGCAACAAGTGCCAGATACAAGCATAAACGATGACATCAATGCTATACAGAAGTTAAATTATTTGACAATCAAACGAGGTATGCACACTAAAAAGTGGATCATAACTGGATGTCGTGAGTATGTCATGCATATACATTGTCCTAGATAGAACTTCGATGTTAGCTAATAATAAAAGCCAATAATGAGGGAAGCAGGAATAATCAAAATGTGGTCCTCGGCTGGCTCTGAGTTATTTGCACATACTTCTAGTATGGCTCCTTGGAATTTCATAGGGGTTCAGAGGGCAAGAGATACTTGGGGTCACATGCATCATCTTACTGCTTTAGATGCCACATTGTTGCTTCTCTAACATTTTCTTCCTTGAGAATTTGTAGTAGAGGGAAAATCTCACAGGCACTGAATAACCACCCCCGTCCCCTACTCGTGAGAGAGGATACGCTAACACTGGATCTTCCCATTCTTGAGATCATAAATAAGACCTCAGTAGGTACTTTGATGTCAGCTTTCTATCAATATTTATCTAGTTTTTTTGACCTGCAATATCAGGGTGTTTATCTAGATGTAAAATTATAAAGCCTTTATCTCTAATTGCTAAGATACTGTGTATTTCCTTAGGAACACATTTTCTATCATTCAAGAAATACGTTTCTTATCCAGATACTGGTCCTAAAATAAAATGGCAGGCAAAAATTTGACCAAAGATACCCAGGGCCTCTTTCCCTCCAGCCTTTCTCTCCTCTGCAAATGGAACATGCTGAGTCTGATGCTAAATCTGTCTCCAAAGGCTCCTCCTTCAAAGTAAGCACTGGAAATGGCTTTAGGTCAGAGTAGTCCTACCACATGGCTAATCCAGTGTTTATTGTCGGTAGAGTGGGTAGCAAACAGCCCATGTCTGGAACATATGGCAACATGAGTTGTAACATGTCCTCTAATTATAGAGACAAAGCTTCTACTTCCAGGAATGCTGGAGAACTGACACTGGACCAGCTTTCAGCCTGTATATAAGGGAGTATATGAAACTGGCCAAAGTACAGGAGGCAAATGGTTTCCAGTAGCGCACAACGGGCAGCGCAAGACTGTAATCCCTGAGGGGAGGGAGACTCACAAGGTAAGCCCCACAACCAGCCAGTTCTTTTCTTGGGGAAAGTTCCCCAACCACTGCACAGAGCTGGAGTCTGAGCAGACCACAGTTGTTCGGCTATAGAGAAAACAGAGGTCGGAGTGTGAGAAAAACAAAGTGGCTGGATCTGCAGGGCAGGAAACTGGAGAAGAGGATGCCATTCAGAGAGGGAGGACCAGAAGTCCTAGTGGGGGTTCCAAGGGCTGTAGCCAAAGGCTGTGCTGTGCATGTGCAGGGTGAGAATTCTCTGCCCCAAGGCTTATAAGACAGCAGCTGCAATGGGGTTGAAAGAGAAATAGAGATACTTGAGGTTGAGACAAGTAGTGCATTAGGGACACTGATGTCATGAACACCTCCAACACACTGTTAACACCCCTAGGATCCCAAAGACATCAGAAGGCTGTGCCTTAGGAGTAAGAATCGTGCCCTAAAGTAAGACCCCAGGTCCATCCTAACAAAGCTTGAAACCAAACAATCTTCAGAGAAGACATAATTTGGAGGTTGAGTTCCAACAAATTAAAGAAGTCTGGAAAACACTTTGGACTTTCCACAGATCTGTACTAACAAAATATAATATAAGCCGACACATGTTCAAGGTGACCAGCCAGTAACTGAACTGCTTACTGTAACAGGAGCAACACTCTTTGGCGTCAGGTAACAACATCAACAGTTTCTATACCATGTATCTAAAATGTCCTGTAGTCAACAAAATATTAATAGACATACAAAGAAATGGGAAAATATGATAGAACCAAATCAAAACTTTAGAACTAAAAAGTATAATAAACAAAATGAAAAATTATCTGGATGAGATTAGCAGTAGACTGGATATGGCAGAAGAACCGGTGAACATGAAGAGAGATCCAGAGGAATTATCCAGTCTGAAGAGCTGAGAGAGGTGCTGAAGGAAAATGCACAGAGCCTCAGGGACCTATCCTCTGGGTCAAGGTCAAATGGTCTAACACGTGTATCACTGGAGTCCCAGGAGCAAGGAGAATGAATCAAGGCAGAGAAAAAAAAAAGTGAAGATGTAAGGGCCTAAAGCATCCCAACTGGATGACAACAATAACTTACAGGCCCAAAGAAACTGAAAGAACTCTAAGCAGTGTAACAGCAGAGATCACCCGTGGGCCAGGTCAGTAATTCACGTGGATACTGACATGTTTCCACAGGGACAAGCCTTTTGCCTGATCTCAACTAGACTGGTCTGAAGTGCTACAAATGGTTTTGACTTCAGGGAGCAAGTAGAAAGAAAAAAGCGTGAGTTTAATGTGTCATCGACTAACACTGTCATTTGTAACAGAGAGGAAACTGCTGATGCTGGATAGATGTGCTGATCAGGTTGCAGGTTAGATTATGAAGAGGTTGCACATTCGGTTTCACAGCCTGGTTTTGTGACTGACCGCAACCGATTAATCATCCTTGGGCAGAGAAAGCCTGTGGGGTGTGGCTTCCTCAGCCCTGGGAGGAGCCTTCAGGCCTACCAGGGAGACTTCTGGTGTCGGGGTTAGGAAGAGTATTTTCCATGGAGTCAGACTGCCAAGCGTGAGATCACGGCGTGGCCACTGGTTATCTCTGTCACACACTTAACATCCCTGAGTCTCAGTCTCCTCAATGGGGCAATCAGAGTATCCCCATGAGATGGTTTTGTGAGGACTAGACGAGATGATGATTATGTAAAGCACTGAGCCCAGTGTCCGGCACACAGGAGACGATCTCTTTCTCTCTCCTTTCTCTTTCTGTTTCTTGTTTAACCAACATTTGCTGAAACCAACTATCATAGGGACTATTCTAGACTCCGGGTAGATGTGCTAAACAAATAGCACTGAAGCACTCAATTATTATTATTAAAGCCTGAGGCATTTTTAATAGAAGGTAAAATATTCATTGACAATTGAAATTCATAAATCCTTGAAGTTTGGCTGAAGCTCCCCTTCATGTAAAAATGACTAATGCTTGGTAACTTCCTAGCACAGGCTTTCACAGGGGAGCGTGGGTAAGGGTAATGGGTTGTGGGGACTGAAAGAGTGTGGCTGAAAATCAATTTACGCACAGTCAGCCCCTGTAGATGTTTCTTTATTGACGTGCATAACATAGGGTTAAGAGCATGGGCTCTGGGGTCAAATTAGGACGTTTTTGTTAGAAAATTGTACTTAAGCTCTCCTTCCTCTGGTTTTGTTAATCTATAAAATGGAGATAATATTAGTAGCAGGCTCAGAGGGGTGCTGTGAGGGTTAGCAGAAGTTATGTACGTGGAAGGCTTGGAACAGCACGTGGTATGTCCATGTGGTATAGTCTGGGAAGTGCTGAGCCCTGTGTCGGTGTGAAGGTGGATGAACTGCAAAGAGGAGAGTCGGGAAAGAACATCGGGTCTCATGTTCTGCTTAGTGCCAGCCCTGCTTGCATGTTTCCACAGTCCTGTGAGCACGGTCCCTATACCACAGAAGCCCATAAAGAACAACCAAAGCAACAGAAAGGCCTGTTCGCCAGGCGCCCGAATGGCCGGTAAATGTACAGTCCAGTGGAACATTATCTGCTGGTGATACTGGCCTGTTGATTAGACACAATGGGTTCAAAGCCCTGACGACAGAGAAGAGTCTGCTGGAGGGGACCTCCACTGGACAGGACCCTGAAGGTCGATGTTCAGCCCTTGCCATTAATTTCATCCCACCAGCTACCTGGGAGGCTGAGGCAGGAGAATTGCTTGAGCCCAGGAGGTGCATGTGTCAGTGAGCCAAGATTGCGTCACTGCCTGTCCAGCATTGCGAGGAGATGCTCCCTGTCCCAAGTCTGACATCTCTGGGTGGGGACTCCCGGTCCTGGGCCGTTCCCTCTTGGATTGAGTAGAGTCTGAATCCCAGACCCACTCTCTGGTCCTAGTTGTGACCTGTGGGGCAACACAGAACACATCTCATCCTCTCCTGCTGATGTTCTCATGGCACTTGGGGTAGTCCAACAGGCGGTAGAAGCCTTGAGACCAAAAGGACTTCTTCCAGAAGCAACCTGGGTTTCTCACAGCAAGGGGAAGGCATGGGACTCCAAGCTAATTAGACTTTTAAATTTATTCATCTATGAGCAACTTACTTTGTAATTGGTAACAATTTCCATGTAATCATATATGTGCTTGGGGATTCTGATGAAGTAAGAAAAACCCAGTGTACAAATCATTTCTAAACTGTCATAAAAGTTTCATGAGTGCTAAGTTTAACAATTAATGAAGTTAACATATTCATGTGTCTCAAAGACATTAAGCATTTATCAATTTTGATTTTGCAGTTTTCTTTTCATGTTTTAGAGCTTGTAATTTTTTTTCCAGGTCTTACACTTTTTTATAGTTCCTGGAAAAGTGCATGGGCACTTGCCTACAGTGTCTGATGGCTTGAATGACCATGACATCTGTCTCTTGGTTCACAGATTAATTTCATCCCACCATGGTCATAACTTTGTGGAACCATGACATGTCACTATATCAAAGAGAACTCCTTCCCTCTAGCTCCTAGTTCCCCATTCAGGATGGAGATCTTTGGAGATGTGGCAAAATTGGAGGATGGAAGGAATGAGGAAAAGAAGTTGGAACAAATTAATATTTGTTAAGAACCTCCTGTGAGTGAGCCCCTGCAAGGAGAATTTGCACATACTTTCAACTGAACGTTTAAAAACCACCTCCAGGCCAGGTGTTGGGGCTCATGCCTGTAATCCCAGCACTTTGGGAGGCCAAGACAAGTGGATTACTTGAGGTCAGGAGGTCAAGACCATCCTGACCAACATGGTGAAACCCTGTCTCTACTAAAAATACAAAAATTAGCCAGGCATGGTGGCATGCACCTGTAATCCCAGCTACATGGGGGGCTGAGGCAGGAGAATCGCTTGAACCCAGGAGGTCAAGAGTGCAGTGAGCAGAGGTCATGCTACTGCACTCCAGCCTGGGTGACAGAGTGAGACTCTGTCTCAAAAAAAATAAATAAAAATAAAAATAAAATAAAATAAAATAAAATAAATAAAGGGGTAAGTTAGAAAATGTATGTCTCAGTGCTCTGTAAATTGCAAAGCTCTATATAAATACAATTCTCTGTCTTTATTAATTTGCAATCTGGCCTGCCATGTCTGGGGACAATAACTCCTTCATTACTCCACGTACAGAGTTCTGATTTGGGGTCCTGCTTATGCTTTTCCAAGATTATCAAAAATTAGCCAGGCATGGTGGTATATGCCTGCAGCCCAGCTACCTGGGATGCTGAGGCAGGAGAATTGCTTGAGACCAGGAGGTGGATGTGTCAGTGAGCCAAGATTGCACCACTGCACTCCAGCCTGGGCGACACAGTGAGACTCCGTCTCAAAAAAACAAAACAAAACAAAACAAGCACCTCCAGTTTATTAGGTCATAAACTGTTGATGGCAAGAGGAAATAGAATCTCTGTCAATCCTTACCACAGGCCAGGGAGGTGAACATCAGTATCACTTTCTTCATTTTACGGTTTAGGGATTTAAGGCTCTTGGGATTAAGTGACTTGCCTAAGATCACCCAGCCCCAAAGTGTCAGGGCTGGCAAAGGTCAGAGCCAGCCCAGGTGCTCTGACCCCACAGCTGTTCTCTGACACTCCCCACTGCATAGGCTATTTGCAAAGCTTTTCCTTCCATTATCTTTCAGGATTATCTTATTCTGTTGTTCTTACTTGTGTCCAATTAGACCAAGGAGAAACTTCACTTGAACTGGTGGGGACACAGCTGGCAGAGGTGGGCATAGAGAAAGGAAAATGTAATGAATGCTGATTTCAAAAAATAATTTTCCAGCATGTAAGATGAAATTGGACTAGTATCTCAGATGACAAACATGAGTAAGTCTTACAGGTTTTTTGAAATGCCGGAGTGACTGATACTTCTAGGCTAGCTGACAAAAGGGATTCACGTCTCCACTGTTTCCAAGTGACTTTCTACCAACCAGACCATTTCTCTATCGACACAGGAAGCAAACCTTCCCTGAGCGTTCCATCCAGCTACCTGCTGGGCTGCTCCCCACCACCCCCAGGTATCCGTGGCACCCACATTCCACATGCCTAAGTCAACTTCCCCGCAACTTGCACCCCCTCTTGAAACACCAAGACGCTTTGCCCCACACATGCCTGTGCTTTGTTTGCTTGAAACATCCCTCCCGCCTTTGGGTGGCGAATTCTCAGATGTCATCCCCTCCAGGAAACTTTGCCTGAAACCTAAGTGCTCTTTGTCGAAGCTCCCCCGCCCCTCCCTCAACGGTCTGTCACATTCTAGCACATTCTGTTCAAATCCTCCGAATACCCATTTCTCTGAATAGACCATGTGTTACTTGAATGAAACTGACCTAAGGTTTTTCAAGATAAAAGAAACTTATTTGTGCCAAAGCAAATAATGGCTCAAAATTATTCCATTTAACTGAAACGTTTGGAGAGAACAAGAGAATCTGAAGGCTGTGTCGATGGTTCTCAACACTGGCTGCCAATTAAAGTCTTTTCCAGTTCCATAGCACCACCAAGGCCTGGCTGCCCACCCTGGGATTCCGACTTAACTGGATGCAGAGATCAGTACTGTGATTCTAATGAGTGTCCTGGGCTGAGGAGCAACAGATTGTAATAAATTATCCCTCAGCTCCTAGACACAGGGCCAGGTCTGAAGAGGGTCACCTTTCCAACTTGAGGGCTTTTCAAATGGAAATATGACATGTAACAGAAAGCACCTGGGCCAGGCACTGCGGCTCATGCCTCTAATCCCAACACTTTGGGAGGCCAAGGTGGGTGGATCTCCTGAGGTCAGGAGTTCGAGACCAGCCTGGCCAACACGGTGAAACACCTTCTCTACTAAAAATACAAAAATTAGCCTGGCATGGTGGCACACGTCTGTAATCTCAGCTACTTGGGAGGCTGAGACAGAAGAATCGCTTGAACTCGGGAGGTGGAGGTTGCAGTGAGCCAAGATTGTGCCACTGCACTCCAGCCTGGGTGACAAGAGTGAGACTCCATCTCAAAAAAAAAAAAAAAAAAGAAAAAAGAAAAAAAGAAAGCACATAGGCCTTCCTAGCTGTGTGACTGTGAGCAAGTTACTCAACATATGCAAGTCTCAGTTTCATCCTTTGTAAAACGAGGCTATCTTGCAGGTTGCTAATACTCTTGCAATGATAGTATCAGTATCACCAATGCTCTGTCCATTCTAGAGTGCTAAACCTCAGCAGAGACCCACCTGGCCACAGTATGCTTCTAGAGCAAATAAATTTTGTGCCGTTCTTAGAATGGCTTGAAGTTCAGCTTGCAATTCTGACTAATTTAACACTAAAGGATTTGTGTATTTGTTTTCCCATCTGTCTAATTGGGGATTGGAATGCAAAAACTCTTTTATTGATTTTGAGATCTAACTATATCCAAAACAGGAAATAAGTAAAAAGGAAGATGACGGATTGCTTGGCAAGTTGCCAGACCACTTGCTCTTAGCGATGGTGCTGCAGGCTTTCCGAGCACAGAGGGTGGGTGCCCTGGGTGTCTATCACTGCATCACAGACCAGAAAACCATAGGGCCTCGGGACCCTTTCGGCCAGGCACTGCTGGTCATGATGTGCTGGCTCAGTCTGTGGTGGTCTTTGTTGCTTGGGATATCTGTTACCGGCAGCCGAAGCAAATCAAAGGAGAGAAATGTTATAGTTGCCCCAGAGAATTTGTATTGTTGTCTTGAAATATTTCAGATCATTTGTCCATGTTTTGACAATTCCTGGAAATTAACTGGTCTGTGTATTTCTCATGGCCTTAATATGACTCAAAGCGGGAGAAAGCAAAGCAACAGTGCGGGGCTCATGCTGGAACTCGCTCTGCTAGAGGTTCCCAGCTCTCTCGGCTGGCGTGTGCATTTCACAGAATGTTTAAACAAAATACCAATTTCTTCCCTTCAGGGCTTACTCCAAGTGCCTGTTGACTTTCACTGAAGTCTTTGACTGCTTCTAATTTGTCTCTAATTTGTTTAATGGATAAATTCCTAGAAAGACACAAACTACTGAAACGGACCCAAGGAAAAAGTAAAAAATCTGAATAGACCTGTAATAAGTAGAGTGAATTAGTAATCAAAAAAATATCCACAGAGAAAGTTCAAGACCAAATGGCTTTCCTGGCAAATTGTTCCAAATCTTTAAAGGTGAATTCACACCAGTTCTTCACAAACTTTTCAAGAGACAGAAGAGTAAGAAGCACTTCTCAACTCCTTCCATGAGGCCAGTATTACCTCCTGACACCAACACCAGACGAAGACTTCACAAGAAAACTACAGACAACTCTCTTATGAATACAGATGGAAAAATCCTTAACAAAATACTAGCAAACTGAATTTAGCAACATATAAAATGGATTATACACCATGGCCAAGTGGGATGCATCCCATAAACTCAAGAAACAGGAGACAAATAAGAAAAACAACACATACTCCTACTCTCAGGGAAGTTCTGGTATGATGGTCAGACTGCACATGGCCCCACAGCACACCCCCAGTCCTGTGTCAAGTGCGGGCTTAGTCAGTTTGGGGGCTGTTGGTCAGGGTGGGTGGGAGGAGAGGAGGAGCTGAGAGTCATGGTGTTTACCTCCTTCTGGGGGTTGGAGAGCTCTTTCCTGTGCGTGTGGACTGAGATGTTGTCTCTGCCCTCCTCATCTCCTGGTGGAGTTGCAAGGATCGGAGACTCACAAAAGGCTCACAGCTAAATGGGGGCTTTAGGTACAAATTAATCCCAGCTCCTATTTTGCAGATGAGGAAAACTGAGGACTAGTGAGGCAAGAGGGACCTGCCAATCATCAGGGAACTCACTGGCAGGGGCCAGAATGGGAGCTCTCATTCCCTGGTTCCCATCCTGGGCTCTTTCCCTCACACCAGTCATCTCTATTGTTTTCCAGTTGCTGCAAGAGGGTCCAGTTGAGCTCACTCATCCTGCCACTCATGGATCTCAGGGAGATAATAATAGTAACAGCTGACACTTAAATAGTACTTCTCTTCTACTAGGCAAGGTTTTAAGTGCTTTACATGTCTTAACTTAATCCTCAGAAACCCTACAAGGTAAGAATATCAATGTTCCTATTTATAGATGAAAACACTGAGGCAGAGAGGTTAAGCAACTCATCAAGCTTATGCTTCTAGTAAGTGGCAGCAGTCTGGTCTCTGCAAAATGAATCCCCATCTCCAATTTTCCTCTTCCAGATGGGGATAAAAAGTCATCTTAAAGCCCGCTGGCTGACTCGAAAGCATTTACCATGTGGAAGAGACGTCTCTGTACAGCTTTTATCACTGGCTGGAACATCCTGCTTAAGGGACTTGACTCTAAAATTCTGTGCTATTACCAAATCCAGACTAGCACTCACATGTGGATGACTCCCAGGATGTTGAGATTTCTTACAGTTTTGCCTCCGTTAGGGAGACGGTAGACCATGGTACTCACTGATGGAGAGCTTCTTTACCATGAGGTCCATGGGCTTTAAGACCTTGATCCTGAAATTTCATGCACATGTCATGTGTCTGAGCCTAGACTCATGGGGCATGGATTCATTAGGGCTGTGATACTGGAGCGTTTTTGTACTGTACAGCTCCCAGGTGCACATGAGTCCTGTTCATTTCTTTACACCCGACAGTGCTTTCAAGCCTTCCCCTGGAAGCTCTCTGGAAAGATTTGTGCATGCCTGAGTAAAGGAATGAATGGCCACATGCAGTGGCTTACACCTGTAATCCCAACACTTTGGGAGGCTGAGGCAGGTGGATCGCTTGAGGTCAGGAGTTCGAGACCAGCCTGGGCAACATGGCAAAACTGTCGCTACAAAAAATGCAAAAATTAGCCGGACATGATGGTGCATGCCTGTAGTCCCAGCTACTCAGGAAGCTGAAGTGGGAGGATCACCTTGAGACCAGGAGGTGAAGATTGCAGTGAGCTGAGATCTCACCACCGTACTTCAGCCTGGGCGACAGAGTGAGAATCTGCCTTAAAAAACAAAAACAAACAAAAAATGGTGCTCTCTTCCCTTTGTGTGTATGGATGGCAAGAAGATGCTACAGGAGATGTGAAGTCACCTGCACTCACGTGTGCATGGCAGAGAGTGCACTGTCAGCCTGGGCAGGTCCTCACTCAATCCCGCCATGATTCTGTATGCCATCAGCCTGAGGCCAGCAGTGAAGAGGCTCTGCTTCCAGGTCCAGAGCTCCTCCTGATCTGCCTGGTGCTCAGTGGCATGGTGACATCACATGCAGCTCTTTCCTGGGGTGTTCAGGCTGTCTCATACTCAGTCACAGTGGAGAATAGGAGGGCAAGGAGCCTTGGTTTTTTTTTTCTTTTTTTTTGCTATCTTCAAACTTCCTGACACAGTACTCAAGCCCACAGATGAACAGATGCCTTAATAAGTAGTCTTACAGGCTGGGCGCGGTGACTCATGCCTGCAATCCTAGCACTTTGGGAGGCAGAGGCTGGTGGATCACTTGAGGCCAGGAGCTTGAGACCAGCTTGGTCAACATGGTGAAACCCCGTCTCTACTAAAAAATAAAAAAATTAGCTGGGTGTGGTGGCGGGTGCCTGTAATCCCAGCTACTCGGGAAGCCAAGGCAGGAGAATCACTTGAACCTAGGAGACGGAGGTTACAGTGAGTGGAGATCATGCCACTGCACTCCAGCCTGGGCGACAGAGTGAGACACTATTTCCAAAAAAAAAAAAAAAAAAAAAAAAAAAAAAAAAAAAAAGTAGCCTTACACTGGATTGAGTGATAAGGGGTGACCAACAGGCAGCTGCTGCATGGCTACAGGCTTCTTAACCTTTGCAGCATCCTCTTCCAACAACGCTTACAACATCACAGTCCAGTGCCTTCAGCGGTACTAGTTAGTTGGAAGGTGACTCCTACAGGAATAGGCAGATGAACCCTAGCATTTCTGCCATGTCACGATATGTGCGCTTGACCAGAGTCTTGGTGCGGGTGTAGAATGAATGGACTCCAGAGGGGACTCTGATTTGCCATATGGAGTAAAACGACCTCCCCATTTCCATGGTTAAAGCTACCTTCTCTATCACAGAGGCACAGCGTAGGTGCTCAATAACTGTTTGCTGGATTGATGAATTATGTCCCACCTGGTCTTGACCTGAAGTGGCTTCCTGGTGAGAGCACCTGTAAACAGCCTTTGTTAATTTTCTTAATCTCAACAAAGCATAGAACTTGCTGAGATCAGTACCCTGAAGAACTTGGTGAGCCCAGTATTATGGGGATCACAGGGTAAGAGGAACATAAGTTCACTGGTTTTGAGAAGAACAGTTGCCATCAGTGGTCAATTCTACTGCAGGTTCTTAATGCTTCCTTCATGTATCTGCTCACATGCTGCCCCCGACTACTGACCCCTTTGAAGGTGGATGAGCTGTACCCCACAAACTTTGTATCTCTAGCTCCTAGTCTAGTCCTCAACACACAGAGGGAACCCAGGTAGAGTGGCTGATTGAATGAGAGGTTATTGTGTGTAGACACATGCACACATCAGAGAAATGATCAACGTATGTTGTGGCCAGAATTCTGGTGAGCTCTGTCCTTAAGGGCACTTCTTGTACACCTGCGAATCGTGAAGAAAGCCTCTGAGCACAGATCTCCTGGTCTTTAATGCCTGTGCACTTGTGGGCATGCAGTATCAGAAGTGAACGTGGGCACTGGAGTCACCAGGCTAGCTTTGAACCCACAAATTAGTGTCTGTGTGCTCTTGGGTAGACAGATGACCAATCTCTCCTACTTAAAAAAGGTGGGGTCAAGCGTCCCCTTTTCCCACTGTGGCTTTAGGGTTAAATGAGTTGGTGACCACCACACGCCCTGAACACAGCTGGTCTCCGTGAATGTAATCCCCTTTCCTGCGAGCCTGTCTCTTCCTCCGTCTGTTCTCAGTTTCTTTTTCTGAAGAATATGGGGGAGTGACCCTCAAAGGGTCCCTTGAGTGCATGAGTTATGACCAAACAAGCTGTTTCCCTGATACCTTACAGAGTGGAGGGCAAGGACCCTGAAATAAACGTACTTGCTTTGAAAGAAAACATGCCAGGCACAGTGGCTCATGCCTGTCATCCCAGCACTTTGGGAGGCTGAGGCAGGTGGATCACCTGAGGTCAGGAGTTCGAGACCAGCCTGGCCAATGTGGCGAAGCCCTGTCTCTACTAAAAGTACAAAAAGTAGCCTGCATGATGGCATGCACCTTCAGTCCCAGCTACTTGGAAGGCTGATTCGCTTGAATCTGGGAAGCAGAGGTTGCAGTGAGCTGACACCATGCCACTGCATTCCAGCCTGGGTGACAGAGCGAGACTCTGATTCAAAAAAAAAAAAAAAAAAAAAGAGAGAGAGGGAGAGAAAACGTTTTATTAGCAAAGCAGAGCAAAGCAATACAAACAAGACACCACCAACACCAACACACAAACCCCAGCCACCTCTGCTGGGGGCTGAGCCTTGTTCACACAGCTGTGGAAGCTGACAGTCTCAGGACTCTCTTGAGGCTGCCAGCTTCCACCTTGCAGTTCTTTGCTCCCAGAAGCAAGGTGTTCTGGGCTGCTGCCCACATCCAGTCTACCTGAAAGTCAGGTCTCTGATCTGTCATGGACGCTCTGGAGTGGGTGATTCAGCTACAGAAAGAGCACACAGCGCAGGACCACCACAAGACAAGGTCCTCTGCAGGAACATGGAACTTCTAACTTTAGGGACATTTGTTCCAAATAAAAAGAGGCCATTGCCTTCCAGACACCTAGGGAATCTTAAGACACTGACGGTCGGGACCAGGCCAGGCTGGGATTTCTGGTGTCCATGAATAACTCCTGCCCCCTCCCCCAGATCTCCACCTGCCCATTGGAAACCTGCAGGCTGGGAACCTGCACGCAGGAAGCAAAGCACGTCCACCCGTCGAAGAAAGCGTGAGACGTGTACGCGCCCTGGAGAGGCACTGGTCAGTTTTGCGGCAAGTGATCGTACACCTGGTCTGATCATTTGCACTATTTAGCACAGGGCTGATGCTTTGGGTGGACGCAGGGGAACTGGCAGCACCAGCCACGCACGCTTGAGGAAGTGGAAGAGGGGTCAGTACAGATGGGGACCAAGGTACGGAAAGGGAAATGGAAGACCATGAGCACAGCCTTGCCTGGGACATGTGTCTCATCCCTCAAACAACAGCCTGATCCTGTATAAGGGGGGCTTCCATCCACATGCCTCAAGCTGTTTTGGCAGAGGGATCGCGTGTGTGGACTTCCCCTGCACAACTGTGAACAAGCACACCAAACTCAGTGGCCACACGCTTCCCTGGCTACTGCCTTTGTTTAACGTCTTGCCTGCCGTCTGAGCACGGTAGTCAGGGGGTGGGGGGCCGCGGGCTGCCCCTGCTCCTGGGGAGGTCTGCTAGGAAGGCTGCTCGGTGACTTGTTAGTGAGCACACAAGCAAAAGGAAAGCTGTCATGGGGCGGTGGCCCCCGCTCCTACCATGTCGCTCTGTGACTGTGTGGCCCCGTACATG
Source organism: Macaca mulatta (assembly GCF_049350105.2). NCBI lineage: Eukaryota > Metazoa > Chordata > Mammalia > Primates > Cercopithecidae > Macaca > Macaca mulatta. The sequence goes on along the minus strand of NC_133409.1, from coordinate 76,518,718 downwards.
GTGATACCGCTGGAGGGTGCTGCTGGCTGCGGCGTGTCAGGCTGGATGTACCCTCTTCTGTCAATTAGGCTGCGAGAGAGAAGAGAACACAGGAGGAAGAGAGTGAATAAAAAGCCAGAGATGGAGCAGCACTATTTCAGGTTCCGTGTCAGGGCTCCCTCTTCCCATGATAGGCCCACCTCAGGCACCTTAGACTACTCCTCTCCTCACTTTCATGTACAATCAGTGACCAGATTCTGTTCCTTCTCCCTTTAAACATGACTGTGGCATGGCCTGCCTCCTGGCCAGGCCAAGGGCATGTCACCTGCTCAGATGCCAGCATCTCCCTCTTGTCCACTAACTGCGGCAGCCTCTAAGCTGGTCTCACTCCACCTGTCACCATCTGTCCCCAGTGCTCCTCTCCAGCCTCAACGGCACATCTTCTTACTACATTCACTCAGCAAACGTGTTCAGGCCACGACCATCCCCACCTCTGAGGACTGACTATCTGGGCTGCTTTTCTCAGAACGCAGGGCCTCCTACGTGTCAGTTCAGCTTTTGGAACACAGGAGTTAACCTCATGACTACTGCCTTCAGGTCTTTAAGTGGCAGAACGATAAGCCAGAAAAACCACGGGATCCTCAAATGGGACTCCCTCTGCCTCAGTTCCAGCTGAACACTCTATAGGTTTAGAAAAAACAACAGGCAACAAGAATCTCCACCTTTCAAAGAGAAGTGCCGGACCTCCTCTGCAGGACGTCAAAGGGGGTTCTCAAACCAGCGTTGCAACCCTCCCTTCAAAGGTACAAAGGGTCAGAGGGGGAAAGAGCAGAGAAGGCTGTTTTGGAGAAAGGTGCTCTGCCCTCTAGTGTGGGTGACAGCCAGGGATGGACTGGGACCTGAGGGTTGGGTGAAGGTCCAGGTGTGGGTCTCATGGGAGAGAGCCAGTGCCAAGCTGTCTTGAGGGACTGGGCACAGTGGTTCACACCTGTGATCCTAGCACTTTCGGAGGCCAAGGTGGGCAGATCACCAGAGGTCAGGAGTTTGAGACAGGCCTGGCCAACATGGTGAAACCCCGTCTCTACTAAAAATACAAAAAAATTAGCCAGGTGTGGTGGCACGTGTCTGTAATCCCAGCTACTTGGGAGGCTGAGGCAGGAGAATCGCTTGAACCTGGGAGGCAGAAGTTGCAGTGAGCCAAGATCATGCCATTGCACTCCAGCCTGGGCGACAGAGTGAGATTCCGTCGCAAACAACCACCACCACCAGGTCTTGAGTGAATGTCACGGGTTGAACTGTGCAGAAAGATATGAAGTCCTAACCTGGTACCTGCAAGTGTGACCTTACTTAGAGGTAGGGTCTTTGCAAATGTAACCAAGTTAAGATGAGGTCACACTCAATTGGAGTGGGCCTTTGTCCAATGTGACTGGTGTCCTTACAAGAAGAAAAAGAGGAGAGGAAGAGAATGCTGGGTGAGGGTACAGAGACACACAGGGAGAACGCCACGGGCTGACAGAGGCTACCCCGCAGTGAAGCATGTGCCAGCCAAGGAACGCAGAGGGCTGATGGCCCCACCAGGTGCCCGGAAGAGGCAAGGAAGGGTTCTCCCCAGCCTCGGGACAGTTGCAACCCTGCTGGCACCTTGATTTCAGGCTTCGAGCCTCCGACTGTAACAGAACAACTTTCTGTTGTTTTAACTCTCCCATTTCATGGCAGTTGTTGGACTGCAGTGCCCTAGGAAACTACGATAGGACTCAGCCCAAGAGACCCACAGAGGGGGCCTCACAGAGAGGCCTGTGCAGGGCTCATGGCCTCGGGCGCGGGGTTGCAGTGGCAGGTATGAGTGACTCTCAGGAGAAAAGGCCCTGCCTCCATCAGGGAACTGCGATGGGGGGTCCTCAGAGGAAACTCTTAGTCAGGAGCTCTCAGACCCCACCAGTTTAGAGCATTGGCAGGGGACCAACAGCACTGACCCCCTGCCCAAATCCCCTCCTCACTGTTGGACAGGAAGCTGGTGGGGAGACAGGACTAGCTGGGGGCGGGGGGTGGGGCAGAACTCAAGGGGAAGAGGGAACCCCACAGTTCTCCCAACCAGGTTCGGGTGAAGGGATGGGAAGTGTTAACTGTCAATGAACTTGGCAGTTCTGATGCACTGAAATGATACTATTTTGGAGGGAAAGTGCCCTGACGCGCTCTCTCTCTCTCTCTCTCTCTTTTAAGTGACAAGAGAAATTAAGGGGCTTGCAGGGGATTTTATCCAGGAGCGGAAAAAGAACTAGGTCATCAAAAAAGTCTGAAGGGACAGCAGGGGGAGAAAAATGAAGCGTTCTCGGCCAGCATCCCATCACATCCAGCCTGTTTAATGTAGCAGCTGGGCTCCCAGGGCTGTGATGCTCTGGACACAGCGGGCTCTGCCTATCCTTCTTGTCACCTGGCCTCGCCCCTTGTCTTGTCTCACCTCTCGGCCCAGCTCCCCTCGCCCCTCACTCCTGACACTAACCCCCTCAGCATTTCCTTGGATGAGCCAGGACCCTCACCCTCGGGTCCCTGCACAGGCTGCCCCCTTTGTCTTTTGAAACCCTGCTCCTCCCCACCACTTCCTCCTCCAAACTCCTTCTCACCCTTAGGAGAGATCACAGCTTAGACCTACTCCTGGGCGGCCCATGCACCTTACTGTGCGCCGCCTGCCCATGGACGGTCCCTGCTGCCCAGGAGCCAGACCCTCTCCCGTGCACCCCCAGCGCCTGGCACGGAGCCGGCTCCACTGCGCATGCGCCATCAGTGGTGGCCACGTGACCCACGTGACCGGCCCAAGTCTGGTGTGACACTGACCATTCCTTGGGCCTTTCTGTGTTCCCAATTTTCCATTCCTCCTGTCAGGCTTATATGAGGACCCCTCCCCCCAAACCTGGCCATACCCAGCCAGCTGCCGTCCCTGCCTCTGGTGACATTGCAGGAACCGAATGTGGGTCTCTGCACTCTTGGTATGCAGGCTCCCAAAAGGGAACACAAAGACTCGCTCTGCTTCATTTGCATGGCATGGCACCGTTTAAGAACCCACGAGGGGCAAGTCAAGCACAGGGGTCTGGGCACGTGGGTCTGAGGCAGGGCACACTCTCAGCGGGTGGGCCTGACTGGGATGCCCGGGAAGGCCCTGGCCCACTTAAGGGCACAGGGGCTGGGGCGAGGTAGCACAGGGGGAGGGGAAGGCAAGAGAGGATGAGAGGGAGAGGCAAAGGTAGGCATCACCCCCTCACATCTGCCTGGGAGCCTGTGAGTGGCCTGTGTCCCTGCCCAAGCGCCAGAATGACCCAGGGAAAGCTATAGCCCTGCTTTAACAAAGCAAATATCTCATTTGCCTCGCTCTACCTTCACCCAGTAAAGCCTCCCCCGGAGTCCCTGCAGTGCGGCCCCAAATCCCTGGAGCCTCTTCAGTGGGCCCCACACTGCTTCAAGTCTGGAGCTGCCAGATTCATGAATCACCTCCGTTCAAATACATTCTTCAATATTTTCATGTCCTTCAGTTTACCTTTTAACAAATGATTCAAACACTTCTGAGGGTAGGACCATTCTCAAGAAACGCCCCACCCAAAGGAACGTGGATTTTGGAAAGAATACAGCCCAAATCCAGCCACAAAAGCACATTTAACCCAGTTGTGGAAATAATTTTGGTTGTGACAGTTTGTGGTCTCTAAACAACATAAAGCCGTGCCATATGCAGATGAAGGACTTGGGAACAAGAACGGAGATTTGGGCAGAACTGAGGCTTCAGCATCCTCTCTTAGACCCACACATACACCGCAGGCGGCGGAAAGAGGGCAGCTCTCCCTGGCTCTTACACTCAATTTCCTGGCCTGCCCTGCTAGCCACAAACATGCCAGTGGGAAGCACCATGGAGGCTGCGACAAATCAAGCCACTGCCTGAGAGACTTTCTGCCTAAAGAGCTCCCGGAAGGATCCCTGGGTGAGTCAGGAGGTTTCTTCAAGAGGAGCTGGCACCTGCCCAGGCATGTCTGACCCCTGTGGACCGAGCAGCCTCCCAAACCCAGGATCCTCACTTGCCCTTTCCAAGCCTCTGAGGAGGTCAGGGGTCCCTTGAGGACCCCTCGTTCAGGAGGACAGTGGCATGCTGGGCTCCCCACTTTCTAGGCTAAAGCTAGACAATGATCAAGTTCTAGTTTTGCAGTAGCACCACGATGACTCAAAGTCATAATAACTCAATGCCAGTGCACAGATGGCCTTGGAATATGTGCTTGGATTTTTTTTCTTGAATTCTTTTTACCTCTCTAATGAGGATTCACTGAGGCTGATAATCAAATGAAGTTTGCATTTCACAAGCGCACATCGGTAAGGTCTGGGTGCCCAGTGGGTCTGCCCTGGACACAGTCATGGTGGCTTTTGTAATTTCTCCATTTTACACATTTAGAGACCAAAAGGCAGGAAGCAGTAATGAGTTGGAAACTCATTCCAGAGACCAAGTAGATTTGCTCAATACTTATTTGTTGATCATGGTTCGATTTATCAGTTGAAAATATTCTCCATAGGTGTAACTCACAAAGAATCTGTATTTTGAACTTGTACACTCTGACTTGGAGGCAGCGTGCCTCAGTGGGCACACACTGGCTCTGACATTGGGCGGCCTGGGTGTGCATCCTGACTGGCCAGCATTTACTGTCTGTGTGATCTTGGGCACGTTATTTAAACTCTGTGCCTCGCTTTCCTCATCCATAGAATGGGATATAATGGTGCCTACCTATAGGTACAGAGTGAGCTTGTAAAAGGCTGATGCAGGTAAAGAACTTACAGCAGGGCTTAACACAGATTCAATAAAGGTTAGCTACTGCCATGGTTCGTGTCATTGTCATTATCACCACAACCACAGTCTCAATGACTGCGGCACATGTGGCTCTCTCCCTATGAACATTTCTATTCTGTGCAAATCAACTTTCAAAACTGGTTTCCGCAGGCTTTCTGGCTGCTTCCTTCCTGCATGTGTCTTGTCTCCCTGACGATGCTAACCACGGCTCCCTGCGCACACCTTCAGTCATTAGCAGGTCCTCAGTCATTAGCAGGGCCACAGGCATCTGTCTCTCTATTTTGGGCTTCAGGAAATTTTCCCCAAATCAGACACAGATTCGGTTGAAGATCAAAAAAGGTGTGAAGTGTGACACCACACACAGAGCCAGATCTCGATTTCATGAAGGCCATGTCCACGGGGCACAAAGCGGTCACCTGGTGGCGGTGACCCATTCCGCCAGGGCGGGGGGCCTGTGCTAACGGCTGAGGCATTCGGTTTTCCAAGGTCTGTATAAGAGCACGATGCGTCCTGAGTCTTACCTTGGTGAGATGGGCCCACACAGGGCAACACAGCAATTGGTAAAGATATTTCCGTAGCTGTAGGGATTGTAATTTTCTTTACCTCTTTTATTTGACCAGGATCCTTTAATCTGAAAGAAAAGGAAAGTCAGTAACAAGCAATATCCTTCACGCCAATGCACGGTTGAGGTGAGCTGGACCATGAGAAGCCATAAAGAATGCAAATCATCTTTAATCCAAAGAAATGGAGGTATTTTTCTTACAGAAAATGGGCATTTACTCCAAACTCGGAAATGTCCTAAAACAGCAGGTTAGATTAGCGAAAGAATAATATTCTCAGGGACAATCATCTTTTATTTGTCCCACATGATACTAAAAGGCCATCTCATATAAGCCAGCAGAGATTTTTTCATACTCACATTTAGTGCCCTAAATGATAATTAAATGAATGGCAGGTGAAATGGTTCCCCTCATTGCTAATTTACAGACTGAAATAATTCAGCCTCTTCTTGTAACCAAAATAGTCTGTTTTGCATATTCTGATATTTGTAGCTACCAAGTACAAATAACTGTATTAATATTCTCTTATCTCATGTGTCTTATCACAACCTATTTTCTCAAGCTTTTGTTTAAGGTAACTGGACCTATCCTGAGACATTTAATTCACGTGTGGATAGAGACTTGTATCAAAATCTAAGTGTAAAGAGCAAAGTGGACCACGCTGCTCTGGAAACATTCTCTAACATTTTGTTTCCTCTTTTTTTTTTTTTTTTTTTTTTTTTTGAGACGGAGTGTCGCTCTGTCACCCAGGCTGGAGTGCAGTGGCACGATCTCAGCTCACTGCAAACTCTGCCTCCTGGGTTCAAGTGATTCTCCTGTCTCAGCCTCCTGAGTAGCTGGGATTAGCGCCTGCCACCATGCCCGGGTAATTTTTTTGTATTTTTAGTGGAGACGGGGTTTCACTGTGTTAGCTAGGATGGTCTACGATCTCCTGACCTTGTGATCCGCCCGCCTTGGCCTCCCAAAGTGCTGGGATTACAGGCATGAGCCACCGTGCCCGGCCTTGTTTCCTGTTTTCATACTTCCTCTTCATCTGTATTAAGTACAGGCAGACAATCCTGGATAAAAAGTTAAATTTTGGGTCAGGGCAATTTCCTCCCATAGAGAAATTAAATATGAAAGGCAGACTCAAACATTCACTCCAAGATATTGGCCCGCCATGGTTTCTACCAGGGGAAGTGTGATAAGAAGCTTATGAAACCATTTCAAAGGAATAGAAAGAACACTCTCTTCAGGGCCAGAAATGGGTGTCACTTGGCCAACCTTAGTATCTAATGGATGTGGTCAGAAAAAAAGAGAACGTAGAGATTCCCAGTAGAGAAACATGCAGAATGGCATGTGGAGAAGTTTCCACGGCACCGCCTCTGTTCCCAAGGGCTCACATCTGGAATGGGATGTATGGGAGAAGCTGGGCCCGACCTCTTCTTTCCTTTTTCTCCTCCATTGCCCAAAACCCAAGAACACACCCCGTGTCTTGTGTGGTCAGGAACTTACGTCCTCATTTGTCGTCTGGTTGGAGCTGATCAAGTAGGTGTGGAATCCTGAGAGGCCAACGATGGACCAGACAGAGAAGAAGCACACCACAGCCTCCAGGACAGTGACACGAGTCAAGGAGGCAAGTGGAAGTGAGGGGCCGCGCAAAAGGTGGACGTGATGGAGGCCTGGAACCGAAACCCCCCCAGGCACAGGCCACTCTCTAGCTGCTGGCCTCTCTCTCTCCCGGCCTTGCCTTGGTTCCTGCTCTTCCGGGAATTTCGTCTAACCAGATGGAACCCTCCGTCAGGGCAGGGGGCGTCACATGCCCCAGCGTGGAGCAGCCTCTGTGGCTCCGTGATGACTGGAGGGCTCCCTGGGCGTCACCTTCCTTCCTCTGACTTCTACTTGACCTTCACCTTTTTCTGTGCCTCACTGTGGAGCCAGTGACTGTGGCATCCTGCTCAGGAAGCACACTGGTTTGAGTTGGCTGCAGCTCAGGCCCTGGGTAAAAGGATGACATATTGACTTGTACATCAATCGCAGACTCTAATTTTGGCTTCTGAATGCTGAGGACTGCAGTGCCAACAGGCGTCTCCCCTGAGGAGAATGGCTTCTGGGGCCCAGAAAGCCCTCTGCTTTAGTGGGCGGCCTCTTCTCTGCTTACAGAGAAGGGGAAGAAGGAGAAAATAAGCCCCTGAACGGGCGGTGGCATTTCCCGGAGTGACATCAGGGTGAGGGGTATTTTTTACTTGGGGGAGTTTTCCCAGCCTTTCAGGCAACCCCTGACCTATATGGCCATCCTCCGCTGCTTGATAGGCAGCTGGGAACCACGAGTTCTCGCAGGACATTGAGAGAGAGGAAGTCAAGAGTTCCACAAGATGTGTCTAACACAAAGGGAAAAAGCTTGGTGCTCTTCAGCAGATGAGATCCATCACCCGAGAGTGTGGCAATGTGAAAAGGCCAGAGACTTTTTCTGTCCCACAAATGCTTATAAAATTCTATTTACAGGATACAGATATTTCTCAGGGCGAAAAATCCATTCATCCTGGGTTTGGGAGTTTACACATACATCTGGCATCCCCTATCGATCTATTACAGGCTAGAGAAAGAAACGCTCCTGCTCTCCTAATGTTTCCGAGGATGAATGCCAAATAGACCATGCCAGAACATATCAGTGATGATCTTCTCCAGGCTGGAGAGAATTCATCTTTAGACCAGAAGGTTGAGCACATTACCCAGTGCGGTGCCGTGGTCTGCTGTGCCATGGTTAACCAATGTCACCATCTGGGCACACAGGGCTGCAGGCAAAACAGGAGGGAATGGGCTTCTGCCTGTTGACTGACTTTCAACATCGCCCTAAACCACTGGGTCTGTTCTAGAAGGAGATGGTAGCAGGCAGTGGTAGGGGACCAGAGAGACACAGGGAAGCAGACCCCTACCCACAGCTACCGCCAGCCTGGGCAACCCCTGCTGGGCAAATGGCAATGGTGGAGGCTCTGTGTGCACGTGGGGTCACATGGGTGGTGTCCCAGGCAGCAAAGATGGTCTCATTTTCAACTGCCTTCCCACAGAATGGGGCTAAAGAGGCCCCTCTCCCTACCCACATCCCCCCTGCCAGGAGGGGGCAGACCTGGGAGGCAACTCCCCTGGGATTCAGGTCATGCACTGGCTGGAAAGAAGAGGTGAAGTGGAGTCCAGGGAACACGATGAGAGAGCCAGTGGGAAGACTGAGTCAGGAAAGCTGGGTTGTGTGAGAGGGAGATGACGTTAGACACTAGCAATGGGTTTGGACTGGCTACGACGGGGAAAAGACAGGAGACAGAAAGAGGAGGGGACACATGGAACGGAAACAAGAAATAGCCAAGGTAGAAAAGAATCAAGAACAGAACCAGATTTATTTACTGAATAATACATGAAGAGCCAAACTGCAATCCCAGAAATACTCATGTGTCACCCAGAGTTTACGATCCAGGTAGAATGATGGCAAAGTCAAAGTGAATATAACATTCCTATGTATGAACCATATGAAACCTGGCATGTACGAGCAGTGAGGATCCCAGACTGAAAGTGGCTGCAGCTCCTTTGACAATGCCAACTATGCTCATTACCCCCATCGGGAGGCATCATAGCCAGCGGACATAGAATTCTAAAGGTTTATAGCAACAATAAAAAAATGCAGCTTTTCTATTTTTTTTTTTCTTTTTTTGAGATGAAGTTTCACTTTTGTTGCCCAGGCTGGAGTGCAGTGGCACAATCTCAGCTCAGTGCAACCTCTGCCTCTCAGGTTCAAGTGATTCTGCTGCCTCAGCCTCCTGAGTAGCTGGGATTACAGGTGCCCACCACCACGCCTGGCTAATTTTTGTATTTTTAGTACAGACAGGGTTTCACCATGTTGACCAGGCTGGTCTTGGACTTCCGACCTCAGGTGATCCTCCCACCCCTGCCTCTCAAAGTGCTGGAATTACAGGTGTGAGCCACCGAGCCTGGCTAGCTTTTCTATTAATATCTCATGTGCTTTCGACACATTTTGTAAATTATGGAATGCAGTTCCACTGTCAGCTTGCAGCTGTGTCAAAATGACATGAATCCAAAGTAGGATGCGAGATGCAAGATGCAGCCTGCTGGCACTACCCACATCCTAGGACCCAGCTGACTCAGGAGGTCTCGAGGAACCATCAGCATCATCATTCCTAACAATGGCTGGCATCACTGGGATGTGTCAGGTCCTGTTCCACTTAAACCTCAGAGTGACCCAGGGAGAAGTGTGACTCCCCCTTAACAGACAGGGAAACCAAGGCAGAAAGCAATGAAGTAATTTGCTTGAGAAATAGCAGAGCTAGGACTTGAATGCTGGAAGTCTGCTCTGCTGGGATGACAGAAGAGTCTCGGGCTGGTCCCTTTCCTAAATCTTGCCAAGAGACGGGTGGCCCTAGACCTACCCCAACCTCCTGCTTCTCCGGGATTTGTAAACCTGTGGCAGCTTACATGGTCTGTTCCCTTTCACATCCACTCTCAGACTCCGACACAAATACACAGACACACATTCCTTACTGGCCCACTGGCAATATGCTGAAAATATCCATGCCATAATAAGATCAAGAAACAGAAATTTCTTTTAAAGGTATCAAAACCCATTTACTGTCTTTTTTTTAGAAAGAGAAAGAAGAGGAAACAATCCAACTGTACTGGGAGCCGATTTCATAAGCAGCTGGGACTTCGTTTACTGCATCGAGGATGGGTTTCAAATCATAGCAGCTACCGCGGCGCCTCTGTCTCCCCCACAACCCCTGCTAAGAGAGTTTGACTCCGTTGTGGCCAGAAAGATGGCTTTAAATTCCCCACAGCCCTAGCCTAAGAGGTTGCACACTGCAGTACTCACTGAATGTTTACGGAATTGAAAAACTCTGACAAGCACTGTTCTACGGAGACCCTTCTCTCAAGTTCCTGCCTAATCCCAGAAGTGCAGGCTCTGTGTCCTTCTATGTACCCAGCCCTGCACTAGGGACAGGACAGGGCAGGGAGGGACCAGCTTCCAAATACTGCAGCAGTATTTGGAGGATCACAAAAGGTGAGAGATCATGGGTCCACATATGTTACATATCCAGAATTCCCGGATTCCAGAATGGCCAAGGAGATGATGTCCTTGCTCTTGTTCAAATACGATGTGGGTGTGTGCATTCTTGTGTTTTAAAATTTTTTGAGTTGTAATTTCCAATATGATAAATAACTCTCTCTCTCTTTCTCCAAAATATGCACAAACAAAAGCTCTTTGGGGGTCCTTAATAATTTTTCAATGTGTAAAGGAGTCTTGACACCAAAAAGTTTGAGACCTGCTGGAATAGAACAGTAAAACAGTAAGTGGTGTTGGGACACTTCATTAAACATTTAGAAAAAATAAAGCTAGAACTTCAGCTTGCACCACATCCACAAAATTATCTGATAGATAAATTACTGCACCAAATATAAGAAACACAATATAAAGGTATTCGAGGAAAATTAAGGAAACATTCATGTAACTTTGGGGCGAGGATATAAGACACAAACCAAGGAGCCATGTAGTATGAGATTGACAGTGTGTTCATTAATAAACACTTTTGTGTAAAAAAGTAAAGTTAAACGGTAAATGTTGGATTTGGAGATTGGCAAAGGATACCTAAGAGATTATTATTATTATTGAGAAACATAAAGAAACCCTACATGTTTATAGAAAAAGAACAAATAACCCAATTGATACATGGACATGTACTGGCATATATTGTGATAAGAAAAGAAAAAGATCCCTTAACATAAAAAGAGGTACAATCTATTATCCAGAAAACAGAAATTAAAACAATGTAATTTTTTTCCTTTTCATCAAATTGGCCAAAATGACAAGACTGTTCACAGCCAGTGCCATAAACATGTGGGGCACAGGAGCTCAGACTGGAGCATTTGGCAACCCTATCGACATTTAAATGTGCTTCCCTTCAACTCAGAGATGGCACATCCAGTGTCAGTCCTAGAGACACAGTAACGTGTGCACATAGAGATACACAGAAGAAAATGCACTACTTCGTTTCTTGAACAGTAAAAAAAAATTAAGAAATATGATCCATCAACAGAAGACTAAACTATATTTCATCTACACTGTGGAATTCTATGAAATAGTTTAAAAAATGAGGTAGATCTATGTATCATCATGGAAACATCTCCAGGAAATATTTTAAAAAATCAAATTGTGGAACCGTGCAAAAAGAAGGGCTCTTTTTAGGTACAAGTCCTCCCACCCCCATATCAGCATATGTGTATGATGCACACGGATGTATTCAAACTCAAAGACCATCTGGAAGGACACATCAAAGCTGGCAAGGGTTCCTACAGCAGAACGGAGGAAGGGTCAAGAGAAAAACTTTCTTTTCATTCTTGTATTTCTGGACCACTGGGGATTTTTTTTTTTTTTTTTGAGATGGAGTCTTGCTCTGTTGCCCAGGCTGGAGTGCAGTGGCCCAATCTCAGGTCACTGCAAGCTCCGCCTCCCGGGTTCAAGCGATTCTCCTGCCTCAGCCTCCTGAGTAGCTGGGACTACAGGCATCTGCCACCATGCCCGGCTAATTTTTTGTAGTTTTAGTAAACACGGGGTTTCACCATGTTAGCCAGGATGGTCTCGATCTCCTGACCTCGTGATCTGCCTGCCTCGGCCTCCCAAAGTGCTGGGATTACAGGCATGAGCCACGTGCCCGGCCTCCATTGGGGATTTTTTACAATGAGAATATATTCTTGTAGGATTTGGGTGATTTGAAAAAACAAACCACCTCTTTCCCACCTTGTGATCTTATGAGACACAATCTGATGCTTTTTCCTCCTGACCCTCCCTCAGTCAGGCTGGTTAGGGGCAGCAGGAAGCATCTCAGTCCCCTGGCGGGAGGGAGGGGTGGTAGTTGGGAGAACTGGGCTCCAGCTCCGGACACCCCTGAGCAAGTCATTAACTTCTCAGCACAGCTGCAGCTGGAAGCAGCCTAAGGATGCCTGTCCTACCTACTTTCTGGGTTCCCTCTGAGGATCAGCAGGTATCAGGATGGACAAGTTAAGAAAAGACCTGTGCTGCCTTCGTGATTTTCCCACTGTGGTGTCCTTTCTGTGGGCCAACCTGGATCCTCCTACCAAATCCCATTAAAACAGACGATACGTATTAGGCCACTGTGCTTTTCAGATGGGTCAGTGTCCAGTGAATGCAACTTGGGGATGAAAACGCTTTCTGTCACAGCCTCTGCAAATGGAGATTCAATCAACATTTGATTTACCAACCACGGAAAACCCTCCACATTTTGAGAGAGCTGAACAATAAGTCATGATTAAAAATGGTTGTAATCCCTTTAATTGGATGTTAATGCTATGTTACATTGAAATGATTGTTGACGGGCAGGGCTTCCCCTTGGCTCCCCAGCACGTGTTTCTGAGGGCTCTGGCCTCCATAAATCGGAGAAGCCAAGGCGGCATCACCACGTGGCTTCCCCGACAGGCACCTGGTGGGTAACATTTCCTATGAGGCTGCGACATTCTCATGGACAAGCAGCTGATTTTTCCCTCCTTCCATATTTCATGCAGGTAACTAAAGAGAGGAACTTCAGGTCACTCTAGGCCAATGGGGAGACTCATGTGTGTTATCTTTTAGGTTCTTTTTGTAAACGTATCTTAGAACTCACCATTGCTCTCCAAACTGGTACTAGCTGGATCCCTCTTCCAGCGTGACCCTTTCCCCCAGGTACTCTTGCCAGAATGCTCCTACTCCTCCGCCCTCACCCCTCTCCAGGCACAGGTCCCACTGCCCTGCTTCTCCCTACTGAGCTGTCCCTCTGCCACCGATTTCCCCCGCGGGAGCCTTTCCTCTGCAAACATCTGTTCTACTCTGTTGTGTCTCCTGATGCAAGATAAATGTTCTTGCCGGGCGCAGTGGCTCATGCCTGTAATCCCAGCACTTTGGGAGGCTGAGGTGGGTGGATCACTTGAGGTCAGGAGTTCGAGACCAGCCTGGCTAACGTGGTGAAACCCCGTCTCTACTAAAAATATAAAAAATTAGCCGGGCTTGGTGGCGAGTGCCTGTAATCCCAGTTACAGGAGGGTTGGGAGGCAGAGGCAGGACAATAGCTTGCGCCTGGGAGGTGGAGGTTGCAGTGAGCCGAGATCTCACCACTGCACTCCAGCCTGGGCAAAAGAGTGAGACTCCATCTCAACAACAACAACAAAAAAAAAAAAAAAAAAAAGAAAAAAATTATTTAAAACAAGCATCACAACCCAGCTCTGATGATGTCATTCACCTGCCAGCATGCAGGGGATGAAGTCTTCAACACTGTCACACCTGCCCCCACGCCATAGGAGTTCAGCTACCACAGCCCCTCTTAGTTTTCCGTCACACAGTTGGGTGTGTAAGTGCACCTGTGTGCTCACACGATGTAGGGCAGACCACATGTTGATGGGCAGCCCTGCCTCCTTTTGATGCCCAGCCCCAGTGGGCACCCTGCCCAATGTGGAGCGAGTGGGCACACCACCAGGATGCCAGGCGTGGCTCTGCGGATGGGCTGCCCCTTCCTGATAGCCCCTGGCACCATCCTCTGGGCCTTGCTCAGGCTGTAGGAGCTGCCTGAGACCTCTCCTTCCATGTCCCCCACTAGAACCCACCCATCTCCCACAGCCCTGCGCGGAGGCCCCTGTCACCACCTCTCCTGATGTCCCTGCAGGATGCCCCACCCCAAGCACAGGGTGTCTTTTTCGTGGCACCCAAGCCTTATTCTGCATAAGGAATCCTAGCGAGAACCCAGATCTGGGCAGCAGCAGATGCCGGCAGAAGAGGGCGAGCCAGTGCGTTTGTGTGCTTGCTCCATGTCCGCGCCTCATGCTTCCAGGGCCCAGTTCTCGACCTTGTGACCTGGCAGGTTTTGCCCATGGTGGCTGTTGAGTAGAATGATTTTTACAGGAAACAGTTGCTGAGTGGATCTCCTTTGTTTGAACATGCCTGGCTGTGTGGACAGAGGGACCAGTCCCTTTTTTTTTTTTGAGAAGTCTCTCCATTCGTCTGTGTCCCTGGGGAAGGCCAGGGGGCTCTTGTCCTATGGTACGGGGCAGCTACCCCACTGCCACAGGCCCTGAGAGGCCCCTCCCCACTGCCTCTGCTTCTCTGATACAAAGAAGGATAGGAAATGGAGTTTGGTACAGGCAACGGGAGGTGGAAAGGAAGGAGGAGGAGGAGGGAGGGAGGGAGAACTGACTATGGACTCTGAGTCAGAAGTGCACCCTCCAAGGCTGCATCCCAGCAGCAGGCACCCTGCCCTATCCCTCACCCCTGGGAGGGCTGATGGTGCAGGCTGGGAAGGGGCCTGCTAAGCACCTGAAAATGAGTCAGGCATTCTGTCACAGCCATCGAGGGCCTCCTCTACTCCCCTGCCTCCACCTCCCTCTCCTCCTGGGCTGCCCAGGTACCACCCAGTCTGGGCTTACTAACACTAGAAGCTACTCGATTCCCTTCTCCTAAAGTTCCGCTGGGTTTTATGTGGGCCTGATGAAGAGCTTTCAGTGTATCAATGTTTCCATCATTGACACTGATGTTTCTGCCAGGGTGTCCTGGATGGTTGTCTGTTAGCCATTTTTGTTTCTAATCTCTTTCACTTCCTCGATGACGTTGTTCTTAGTTGGATATTTTGCCGAGTAAATCCGCTGTGAGAAACCTTTGCCTGTGCCCTTATTTCTCATCAAAATATTTTTATTGCACGATCAGGAGATTAGATATGAGGTCATTGAAAATGTGAAAATACAAGTTATCGTCTTGCCCGAGAAAATGCTGCAGAGGCCACTTGCAAAGGTTTCACTAGACTCCAGTGCTGTGCTCAGGCAAGTCAGCTGGGAAACGTCCTTCAGTTTTAAAAACTTGGGACTTTACAGATCCTTCCTCTGGATTGAGTACAGGTCTGGAGAGGATGAATTGTGGGCAGCTCTGCCATCAATCAAAGGACAGCTTTTATGAGCGTGCCCCAGATCAAACTCATCCATCATAAACCAGCCATCCCAACAGCCACTCTCAAGTTCTCAGGATCTCGGCAGTGGAAGGGGTTGGGAGGTCTTGAGTTTAGCATTTCTCTAATGCTAGAATCCCCCACCACACTGACAAGCAGGACCCATCTTCCGTTCTAGCACTCCCAGTCACTGTGATCTGAGGCTTCTGCCTGAGTGGCCCCTGAGGTTGGCACACTCTTCCTCAGGAGCTGCAGGGCTATACTACGTAAGCTCCCGCTGGCATCCCCATGCCACCTCCAAAGCCGCAGGCATCCAGAGGAAAGGCAGGCACCAAAAATACCAACAGGTGTGCTGTTGGGATCCCGCCCTACTCAGCACCTGGTTCTCTAATAAGCAGAACTAATGTTTTTTCAGAAACACATGGCAAGCCAGCAGCACCCAATGCATGCTTATTCTTCCGGAACACAAACTTAGGAAAAAATCATCTGTGTAATACTTCTTAACAAACCCACTGAAGGAAGAACTCTTCTCCAAAGCACATATTTCAAACAGAAAGCACCCGGTCGGAACACAGAACTTTTAGACAATCACAGCGTTGAGGAGGGGAGGGGCGTCATTGGCACACAGAAGAAATGTCTCTGTGCTTTGCACATTAAAGCACCCAGCACCTTGCTTTGCAGTGTGGGTGTGTGTCTGATGTTCCTGAAATTCATTCCTGCTTCCAGAAAGGATTAAGGAGACCCAGGCTGGGGTGCTGCCTGCACTGCTCACTTCTCCCGCGCTAGGAACAGCTTTGTGGTTCTTCCCGGACCTTGCTTTTGGCCCCCGCTTTTCTCCCGGAGGAATGGGTTTTATCAGGGTCTTTTTGTTGGCTGCCCTGGGATAGTTTGGGTTTAGAGTTAAGTCTCCTTTTTCCAGGCAGGAGCCCAGCAGGACCTCGGGTCCATAATGGAGGCGCCACAAGACCAAGCAGGGAGCGAACCAGCAGGAGGGAAGTGAGGACGGGCAGCCTCCCTGCGAGCGGTGTGGGCCAGCAATGGCCTTCAGGGCGTCCCGCAAGCATTTCCAACCTGGACTCTGGGGAGGACATGTCTGTCCACATCTGAACTTACTGACAGACATACAGATAAAGATGCATGCACACACACACACTTACATATCCTTATATAATCCTAGATATGTGTGTGTGCGTCTATAGCTATATACACATGTATACAGGAGGGCTTAAACATACATACACATACATATCTAAGGATAGACAGCGCTCTGTGTGTGTGTGTGTGTGTATTTAAAACCATCAAGCGACCTGTGCGATGAGGGATGTGTGTTGCTTTCGGGCTCTACGCCCTGGCTGACACTTTGGAAGGCCTTGGCTGGAGGTGCAGGTGCGGACCGCGTCAGGTGCTTAAGGACCTGCATGCAATCAGCAGGCTGTGGCTGCCCAGCCCCTGAGTGTGGAGGAGGTGCCGGGAACTCCTGCAAGGAGGAGCATCTGGCTGTGGGAGGAAAGAGTCAGCACCCAGATGAGGAAACACTATTTGGAAAGGCAGCAGCTGAGACTTTTATGCGTTTTCAAAAACTGGGCCAACAGGGAAAACTCTTTACCTCCATCTAAGAATGATTTTTAGGGCAAAATAAAGTTTGCTCTGGCGCGAATAAGTAAGAGCATCTCTTTTCCTCCCTTCCCTTCCCGCACTCCTTCCCGCTGTGGGCTCCTGGCATGGCCAGCACGCTACCGCCACGCCTGCTTCCTAACAGCAGCACCGGTCTGTGCTCCTATGGGGGATGCCGTGTTCCTGGTTCTGCAGACTGTCAGCCCAGCCACACCATGTAGTGTGCAGATGTGCACTCTCAAAGAAGATTCTGGCAGAGTCTCTTTGAAATCCCTCTGGCCACACCTGGAAGCTGTGCTTTGGAGCTGGGTCTTCCCTGTATTTCCCGAATAACTGACTTTGTCAGCATATCATTGTCAAGTTCATAGTGGTTGACTATTGTGGGTCAAAAATTTGAGACACAAAAGGGTTAAGAAATGACTCCGGACCTCATAATTAATTGCCATGGAGCAGGTATTAAAACATTTGATCCCAGTCCAGGACTGCCTACTTGGTCTCTAATGAGAGCCCTTCTGGGATCTTGATAGGATAAGATGCATGACTTGGGAGGTCTGTCAGGAGCTCTGATAAAGACCAGGCAGTGGCCGGGCACGGTGGCTCACACCTGTAATCCCAACACTTTTGGAGGCTGAGGCAGGCGGATCACGAGATCAGGAGTTCAACACCAGCCTGACTAACATGTTGAAACCCCATCTCTACTTAAAATACAAAAATTAGCCGGGCGTGGTGGTGGGTGCCTGTAATCCCAGCTACTCAGGAGGCTGAGGCAGGAGAATCGCTTGAACCCGGGAGGCGGAGGTTGCAGTGAGCCGAGATCATGCCACTGCACTCCAGCCTGGGCGACAGAGTGAGACTCCGTTTCGGGGGGTGGGGGGAAAGACCAGGAAGCAACAAGGCCACTCCACACACAGCCCCTCCACTCTCCACCTGAAGGGTGGTGGTCAGGGAACACGCATGGAGCAGAAGGTCACCAGCGGGCCGGACACAAGGCAGCTGGAATGACCAGGCTTTGAGGTCGGCCTTTCTCAGCAGCGAGGAAGTGCTTCCCCCTCCCAGCCGAGAGGCATTCCTGTCATGGATATTTGTGTCTGAAACATGCACCAGGCCTCCTGCACATGCTCAGGGTCTCAGGGAGGCACAGGTGCCAGGACAGAATTGGGGGGAGTTGGCTGAAGCTGCCACATATGTGAGGCTTCAGAAAAACTTCCAGCTGGCAGCCCGGGCCCCAGTGCCAGTTCTGAGGCACATTTATAAAACTTAATGTGACCAGCATGCTTTCATGATACAAACGGTTCCTTGTAAGACTCAGGCAAGCCTTTTCTTTAGGAAGGGAGAAACAACTTGGCTATGAGCTTTGTGGAAGCAAGGTTCCCTGAAGACAGAAGGACACAGAGAGGTGACAGTGGGGGGATGTCGCCCCTGGTAGAGTTAGGGAGAGGAACAGAGGAGGACATTTCTTGCTGAACCTGATCCTAATAGCACAGGTATTGAAGATTTCATTCATTCCCTGGGTCACCTTTCCTTTCAGTCAACTTCTTCCCAAATCATTAACAGAAGACAGGACCTTTCTGTTGAATTTATTCTCCAAGTCTCCTTTGTATACCTTCCTTATGTCCCAGGCCCCATCCACAATACCGATCTGAATTTTAAAAGTATTAGTTGACAATAGAATCTGGATCTGTAACCATCATCCTATGCTGCCCACAAACACAGAGGTACTGGAAAAAGAGATACTGTCTATTACAGAAATATATATATATTTATAGGACCACATTTGTTTTCAGATCTATTGAAATATCTCCCCTGCTCAAACACACATACCAGTTCTCAGGGACATGGCAGGCTGACTTTCAGAAGAACATGTTACATACATAAGTCATATTAAAGTTCTTCATTCTTTAAGAATTCTCTACCTCCCTGGGCATGGTGGTTGATGCCTATAATTCCGGCACTTGGGGAGGCCCAGGCGGGCAGATCACTTGAGGTCAGCAGTTTGAAACCAGCCTGGCCAACATGGTGAAACCCCGTCTCTACTAAAAATACAAAAATTAGCCAGGCATGGTGGCACATACCTGTAATCCTAGCTACTTGGGAGGTCGAGGTTGTAGTGAGCCGAGATCATGCCACTGCACTCCAGCCTGAGTGGGTGATGGGGTGAGACTTGGTCTCAAACAAAACAAAACAAAACAAAAACGAAGAATTCCCTACCTAAAGACGAAAATTACTCTGAAGAGTAATGAGAAGTTCAAGTCCAGTCTACCTGATGATATGAGGAAGAAAGAGAACTGAGTCCCTGACGAGCCAGGTCAGGGGGTCCCATCTGTATAAAGCCTGGGGCCCCTGGGAGGGATGGGACCTCATTCAAGCACTTAATGGGCACACACTTTTCTTTCAAGATTCAAAATACTATGGTGCATCCCCATATTTATGCTTGGGAGGATGGGAAACAATCCTCATTAATCCAAACGACTCGAGACTGACCATCTTCAATCTGTTCAGGGTTATAAAAGGGTGTTCTGTTCCTGGAAATAATATAGTGATCCGAATGGCAAACTGTAACCCCCAACAGAATCAATACAGAAGAGTCTGAAGACTCTCACTTGGTGACCGCATACCAGGACGCAACCCACACGTGGGCATCCCTACATGTTCTGTGTGGACCACCTGCCAATCAAAATGAGATCAGTTGCAGCTCTCAGCCCTACTTCTCCCCAAACCAACCTGACTGAACACAAATCCATCCTGATTTCTGGGGGTGGGTAAGAATTCATACTTGGCTTCCAAGCCCTCGATTTAAACAGGCTGAGTCACTCGGGGATGGAAGTATTCAGAAGCTACTGCTCCTGCCAGTGAATCTGGGGGAGTTCTTTGGAATAAGATACATGAGAAGCAAGGCCAGGGCAGAAGATGAGGAGGTGTGCGCATAGAAGGTCAGCCAGATACTCAACACATTAGCATCGTGAAAACAGAACCATCACAAAGGATATCTTGCAGGACTGTCCTTAAGGGCATTTAGGAATCCTGTTTGCTGTGAACCTGTGGGAATGAAACCAACATTTAGTATTCAGACATAAACAGCCTTCGTGCTGAATGCGCTCTCATCTACATAAAAATAATAGATGGCTAAAGAGCAATGAAATAATTCTATTTTGTAAGTGCTACGACACCCAGTTTACTGATCAGAGATTGAGACGCCACTAAAGTTTTTCCCCAAGAAAAGGGAGGATTCATAATCAGGCCCAACATCTGCAGGGTATTTTTTCAATAAAAGCAGATGGATGTCTGCACACTTTCCCATAAATTACAGTTCTGATGACTCCTTTGTTTTCCTCATTTTAATAGGAAAACAGAATACTGCATGCTAGCTTTTCTCTTCTGTTTTCCCCAAATTTGTTAACTTTTGACCCTGGAAGTTCTGGAAACTAGGCTACATATAAAAGACTTCTTTTTGTACACCCAGAGTAAACAAAGTCATAAAGCTGAAATTTATTAGACTTCTTTTGGGTTTTAGACATTTTAATATGAGCTGTCTTAGGCAAGAAAACATTTCTTTAGGGGCTTGAATAAAGAAGCATCTGACAGAAAGCAATTTTTATTTTATGCATTGACATCATACTTTTAAAAATAAAAAAGAGGTAGTTTTAACAATCCCATCTTGGGGTAGCAGTGCCAGGTCCCTCTGTGCTGTGGGAAGCCAATGAGCCTCTGGGGACATCATCCGGCCCTCGTGCAGCAAGGAAATGACACAACAGACGGGTGCTATGGTGTCCCTGTGGCATATGACCGCGGGCACAGCTGCACTGTGGGACTTAGTGGTAGGGGATGAGTGGCCACCGCGTCCCCATGTGCCCCACTATGGGCGACCACCTGGGAAGGTGAAGAGTGGCTTGTTCTTCCCAAGGTCCCTTTCCCTCTGTGCCCACGGCCCATGTGTCTGAGTAGTGGGACACAGGGGGTGGGAGAGGCTGTGGAGAGGAGCTGCGTGGAGCGCTAATCAGGAGAAACGGTGCTTAAGGCTTCCTCCTCCATCTCTGCCAGCCCCGAAGGGCACAGATGCAAGTGCCTGTGCGGCCACGTGGAGGAAACGAAGCCCTGAGGCAGATGAGGGACCAAAAGAAATGATTTCTCTTTCTCTACTGCACCCTAATTATGTGGCTTGCCTAAACCCTCCTTCCTCTCCAAGGAAATCCAGACTTGGCCTTTCCAGGAATCTTGGAGGCCACAGAAATCTCGCCCACCACTCCCTGTCCAGTCCTTTCTCTAAGAGCCCAGGATCCCACAGAGAGACTCAGATGACAGTTCTCCTCTCTGCCTGTGCCAATGTTTTCTGAGGCTTAGGGGGTAACAGGAGCCATGTAAACCCCGTGCCCTTCCCAAAGCATCACATGCCAAGCCAGATAGGGTGGTGGGGTCGTATCGTGGGGTTCACTGAGGAGGGGGTGTCGAACAAGGGAAAAGGAAAAGTTTTATTTTCTTTTGCCCAGAATATTCCAATAACTTACAGGCAGGTAAACTCTTAATACTTTTGTGTAGAAGAAGAGATGCAGTTTTGCAATATTTAAGCATAGACAATAGTAAAATCCAGTTTGGTGGAGCCAGGGTGAGTAAAACCTTAGAGAAGCTGAAAGTGAAATACACATCACAACCGGAGTGCGGTGGCACGTGCAGATTTCACTGTGAGAGTGTGTGTGAGAGCATGTGTGTGTGCAACAGCGTGAGTGTGAGCACAACAGCGTGTGAGTGCAAGAGTGTGTGAGCATACTGGTGAGTATATATGAGTGTGGGTATGGCTAGAGTGTGAGTGTGGATGTAAAAGGGGGGGGTGTGTGAGTGTGGGTGTGTAAGGGTATGGGTGTGGGTGTGTAAGGGTGCATGTGAATGTGGGTGTGTAAGGGTGTGTGTGAGTGGCTGTAAGGGTATGAGTGTGTGAATGTGGGTGTGTAAGGGTGTAAGAGTATGCGTGTGTGAGCTTATTGGTGAGTATATGAGTGTGAATGTGGCTAGAGTGTGTGGGTGTGTAAGGGTATGTGTGTGTAAGGGTATGTGCGATTATGGGTGTGGGTAAGGTTATGTGTGTGAGTGTGGGTGTGTAAGAGTATGTGTGTGTATATATATGGGTGAGTATGTGTGAGTGTGGCTAGTGTGTGAGTGTGGGTGTGTAAGGGTGTGAGTACGTGTGAGGCCATAAGCATGCATGTGTGTGTTCCCTGAGTTTATGTATACGACTAAGCACGTGACAACTGGCCCTTGATATCCACAATGTAGGGACAAGGCCATAAATACAATCCCATAATATACACAAAAGCATCTTGAGGTTGTTAAAGGTGATATAAAAATACAATGTCTAGGCCTGGTGGGATGGCTCACGCCTGTAATCGCAGCACTTTGGGAGGCTGAAGTAGGCAGATCACCGGAGGTCAGGAGTTCGAGACCAGCCTGGCCAAGATGGTGGCCCTCTCTACTAAAAATACAAAAATTAGCCAGGCACTGTGGCCCACGCCTGTAATCCCAGCTACTCGAGGCAGGAGAGCTGTTTGAACCTGGGAGGCGGGGGCTGCAGTGAGCCGAGATCCCGCCACTGCACTCCACCTGGGGCAACAGAGCGACACTCCATCTCAAAAATAAAAATAAAAATAAAAATGTCCAAACACTGCCTTTCAGTGTCACGTGTGTGCTGGAGGATCGGTTCGTATTTCTTCCCTAGTTGTGTCAACAACTGCTTCTTTGAAAATAACATATAATGCCCTAGTCGTTCTCTCTGCTTCTTTTGTCTATTAATGCACAGATAGGATCCTAGCCACATTTTTGCCATTTTGAGGACTGCGAAAATAGAGCCAGAGGGTGCCCCTGTCTGCATCCTGCCCAGCTGGTGTGGAAAAGGTGGGAGTCCATTCTCCTCTTGCAAGTCCACCAAGTTATGGCTCTCAAGCACATATTACACATTTGTGTCACATTTGGATGAAAGATTATAGTCAGAAAGAATGGGAACTAGGATTGAAAGTACCTATGAAAATTTGGGATGGTCCATTTAACGGCCCAGTTTGACTAATATTCAAAAAGAATGAATGCAAAACATTTCCTCCCACCCACTTCCCCACCCCCATAGGAACCCACCAGAAGAGAAAGGGAGGAAGATGTGCTCCTAACATGAGCCTGAGCCCAGCCCACGCCATTTGTGGTTTGAGCACTTCGGCCTGGGAAGGAAGTGAAGCCTTTGTGCAGATACTTACGGAAACATTCCAGAAAGAAGCTACGGACTTGCTAATGAGGGGTTACGCTTCAGGAATGTAGACAAGAGGCAACGCTAGTGCTTAATGTTGTGTTTCGTACTGTAATGGAAGTTCAAAGGCCTAAATTTATAACTCAATGCAAATTCACTTCCTTCTCATTACTTTCTATTGTAGGAAAGTGAATGACCAAGAGACAAAGGAAATTCAAAGTTACAACCCTCAGAATAGGAAATGAAAAAATGCCATTTGCTTAGGCAAATCGATATTAAAATCATTGATTTCCAAATCTAATTTTTAATCAAAGTTGCTTCCTTTCTATGTCAGGGGTAGTTAGCTCATGTTCTAGCAGATACTTAAACATCTTGTCAAATGTATGTTTTTAACATATATAGATTTGTGTGCCAGAAAACCTAGTCTTCCTTCCCAGACATCTTTTCTAAGGAGGGTGACTGGTGACTGTTCCTGCATAAGGTGATATCACATTAAGGAAGAAAACCTTGCTCTTCAATGATCATCACTGCAGCACATTGTCCCTTGTGCAAAATGTGGGGATGAGTCTTCCAGGGGACCCGTTAGCAGGAGAAAAAGTGAGGTCACTGAGGTTGGAATAGGGACGTGCGTATCGAGGAGGAGGTATTGTTGGTGAAAGCGCAGCCTGGCCCAGGTGTGAACCCTGGAAAATGCTGTGAAAGATGGGGTGGGGAGTGGGGGATGACAGGGGACAGAGGAGGGATGGAGGAGGGTGAGAAACAAAAGCGAGGCAGGCTGGAAGTGAGGAGGGGAAAGGGAGAAAGAAAGGGAAAGAGAGAGAGCCCGAAATGATCAAAATATTAAATCAAAATCAAATCAGAAAACCAAAGTCAGGCAAATGGTTACATACGTAATCTGATTTCGCCAGCATACTTACGAAGAATGACGTGGGTGATAACGAATGCAAATATAAAGACTGTCAGAAAAGACAGAGATAAAATAAACATATAAAAAAATCTGTAGTTTCTTTTCCCCACACAGTTGCCTACCCAGGGACAGTGGTGATCAAACCGTTCTGAAATGAGAGGCAGAAAAAAAAAAAGTGGAAATCAATTAATAAAATGTCTTTTTACTTGCAGGAGCCCCGCCCCTCCCACCCAATATTCTGATAATATAAGACAATGATATTATTCTGCATGTTTCCAAATTAACTACTCAGAGAAATGTTTCACATCAAGACAGTTCAAGGACATTGTCATTCTTTCAACAGAACGCAGCTGTTTTGAAAAAACAAAGCGTATGCATTCTTCTTAAATGGCAACTTAAAGAAATAGGAGGGCAAATCTCATTTCTTTTGGAAAGTAAAGATTTCTCTCTTTGGTAAAAGAAACCTCTTTGATTCACTAAACAACAGTCCCTTAAGAGGGAACCAACATCGACTGATGGTAAGTTCTGGGCTGGGCTTGGATGTCAATCAAGTGACCTTCTTTGCATAGTAAATGGCCATAGAGAGAGGCCACAAGGGGCCTGTGACAGGACAGAGGGACAATCCTTTGTCCTCAGTTACAACCGTTCAGCAGATATCAATCACATTTATTAATACATTTAGCCTCAAAACATTCCTATGAAGAAAACGATGGTGTTACCCTATTTTACAGATGGGCAAACTGAGGCTTAGAGAGATGGGAGACTGCCTGCACCGGGCCATTCAGCTCAGAAGCAGAGGAACTAGAACTTGAGGTCAGGCCTTTGAGAGCTGCTCCCATTTTCTTATCGTACAGGCTGCCTCTGGCACTTTGTAAATGAGAGAGGGTCTGATATGGACATCATTACATGATTACCCATGGTACCCTAAGTGCAGACGCAAGGCCTCTCACCAGGACATCTGCACACAAAGTCTGTAATGCATTTAAGATTTGTTCTTCCCCTTGCAAGTAATGGCAAAGGGCTTCTCTTGACTACTCAGCTGATCTATTGAGAACACCATCCTAACACACCTGCTCATACAAGACTGCCTGTGGCGGCTGGGGAGGACACCGCTGGGCATATGACTTAGCTTTCTCCTCCGGCTCTTTTCTTATTTATTTATTTATTTATTTTTTTTGAGATGGAGTCTCGCTCTGTCGCCCAGGCTGGAGTGCAGTGGCCGGATCTCGGCTCACTGCAAGCTCCGCCTCCTGGGTTCACGCCATTCTCCTGCCTCAGCCTCCCGAGTAGCTGGGACTACAGGTGCCCGCCACCTCGCCCAGCTAGTTTTTTTGTGTGTTTTTTTTTTTAGTAGAGAGGGGGTTTCACTGTGTTATCCAGGATGATCTCGATCTCCTGACCTCGTGATCCGCCTGTCTCGGCCTCCCAAAGTGCTGGGATTACAGGCTTGAGCCACCGCGTCCAGCTCCTCTGGCTCTTTTCTAAGCTGAACTTGTATCCAGTTTTCATATTTCATCTATCTCTATGTGTTTGAAAACATACCGGGAGTGCTATACGAGGTGTGACCATATAACTAAAACCTTATAAAGTTAGGCAGGCAGTTAGTTTCATGACTTTCCGGTCATGTATCATAAATCGGTCATCTTGTGTTTTTGGTCAAATGCAAACTTGTTTCTTGAAAAGGGCATGAGGACACCTGAATGACAGTGGTGGCAGAGGAACTGCAAGAGAATCATTGCTGTCTGCAAGTGGCAGTAACAAGAAACAGCCAATCTGAGCAGAGGACTTGAGGAGAGATTTCAGAGCTCCCTGACCTGGTGATAAGCTGATGGCCTATGATGGTGATAAGATGCTGACACTCAGTGAAAACAATTTGTATGAGCCTACCCACGTGAGCTACATGTTAACATGTGTTGCTGGCCCCCCATAGCTGAGAGAGCAAACCCTGCACAAAAACCACCTTCCTGGGGCTGGGGAGGGCTGTGCAGGTATATCAGGTGTATCACAGAGAATACCCGGGGCCGGGGAAATACTCTGTGTGATACTGGAATGACAGAAACATACAATCATACGTTTGCCCAAGGCCACAGAATGGACCACACCTAGAGCGAACCCTAAACTGTGGATGTTGGATGATGATGATGTATCAATGCACGTTCATCAATCCTAACAAATTTATCCACTATGATGGGAGATGTTGATAATGGGGGAGGCTGTGCATGTGGAGGGGAGGGGTGGATGTGAACTCTCTGGACCTGCCTCTCCATTTTGCTGTGAACCTAAAACAGCTCTAAAAAAAAAAATTAAGTGTTTAAATATTAATGACAAACAAACCTCGTTTCCCCAAGTTACTGATCTACACAGTCTGTATAATGAGAGGTCTATCTATGTGACGACGTGCACACAGAGAAAAGAATCTGAATCAGCCAGAATTTCTTAAGACCTGGAGGATGTCATTTTGAGAAACCACTTTTCTTCTCCATGTATGACTAAAGAAAATGGGCATGAGAGTGAAAGCTGGGGGCATAAAAGCACATGCTGGATTGGAATCTCCTACTCACTCTAGGAAGGCTGATCTCTCAACGGTGGGTTTGAGCCTCTTAACTGAAGTGAAAATTGCCTACCAGCAAAGAAGGACATAGGGCCTGGGAGGCATCGTTAACACCAGGGACCAGCATGAAGGTCTTGCAGCACACTACAGACCATTTCTACCATAGGAGTCAGTTGTATTTTTAGCTTAGAAAGTTTAATAACAGCTAAGCTGTGACACTGTGCTTTCCCGACGGAGGCAGAGTAACTACCGAAGTGAAAGCGACAGATGACGCCGCCGAGACAGTTGCTCGTGGAGTCTGGGAGCTTCTTGGGAAACCAGTGCCGTCTTAGAGATGAGTGTGAACTCCTGGCTCTCCAGTAGCCCTGAGCTAAAAGCAGTTCCTGTCTAGAAACTTGTATTGAAAACTTTTTCTGGCAAACTTTTTCTGGGATTTTAGTGGCAGGAATCCCACTAAAAATCTAGGCTCACTGAGAAATTACCCTACTGAATATTTTTCATGTCCTCTGTTGTGTTTGTTGAGTTTATGGTGGTAATGAGTCTGAGAGGCTCAGTGGGTGCCTCCAGGGAGTCAGGAAGCATCAGAGTCCTTGGGCCGGTGGTCTCACCTGCCTAACCCCCACCCCACACTCTTGCACCTCAAGCCTGCGTGCTCTCCCCACCTCCCTGTCTGTGCTTTCCTCTCTGCCCAACATCTGATGATCAGTTGCACCCAGGGTCTCTTTTCCATGGACTGTCTTTTTCTCTCACTGGCAATCCCTTTTCATCCCAAGGTCCACATGCCACTCTACACTGATGACTCCAGAATGGTGGCCTCTCACCTTCAGCAACAGACTCCTGCTGAACGGCCTGACTGGCCCTCAAACTTGACTTGTCCCAGAGAGGACATCCTGTCCTCCCTCCCCAAACATGTGCCTCTTCAGACTCTCTATCTGACCAGTTGCTCAACTCAGAACCCCAGGCGTCGTTCCTGACCCTGCTCTTTCTCTCACCCCGACATCCAACCCATGGGCAAGTCCAATCAGCTGGACCCTGGCTGCATCTGAAAGACTCTGCTATGGTCTAAATGTGTCCCCCGAAGTTCATGTGTTGGAAACGTAGTCCCCAGTGCAACAGTGTTGAGAGGTGGGGCATTGAAGAGGGGATGAGGTCATGGGGGCTCTGCTCTTATGAATGGTTACTGTGGGAGCAGGTTCCTGATAAAGGAATGATTCCCCTCTGCCTCTCACACTCACTTGCCCTCCCGCCTTCTGCCATGGGAGGACATAGCAAGAAGACCCTTCCCAGATGTAGGCCCCATGGCTGTGGACTTCCCAGCCTCCAGACCTGTAAGAGACTAAATCTCTGTTCTTTATAAATTACCCAGTCTGTAGTACTCTGTTATAGCAGCACAAAATGGAGTAAGACATCCCCACATTTGTTTTACACTTGTGCTTGTCTGCCAACCCTACTCTAAGCCTAACACATATTTGTCAAGTAACTGAATACACTCTCATCCTATCAAAAGGAAATCTGCAGGAGTAAGTGCATTGCCCAAGGTCACACAATTAATGTATCGCAAAGCTGGGATGGGGGCCCAGCTCTGTCTGTCTCCCAACCTGAGCTCCTGTCCATTAAATGCTACACTGCCTTTACTGAGTATTTTCCATGTACCCAGTACTGTATCAGGTGCTTGGAATACTAAGAAGAAACAGCCACAACATAGGACACCATGACTTCAAAGAGTTCCTTGTGTTATTTGGTGAGGACACAATTTTCAGATGCAAAAATACTCCTCAGATCCAAGGAATGAACTCCTAATTTAGCTTCCATGTCAGTCAGCTGGATTGCCATTGTTGGCAGCAGACAGCATTCTTCCTTTTCGGGTCAAGGATGAGAACAGGCCACGGAAAAGCAGTGGCCCTGTCCTGGTGGGAGAACCACCCTCCTGCCTCCAGCTCTGAATGCGCTCAGAGGAGCGGAAGCTAAAGAGCTGTCAGAGTTATAACTTCCAGTGGGGAGGCTAGTGTCATTCAGTATCCAGGATAGAAAGTTGTCAAGAATTAGGCACAAGCTGAGCTGGGGAGAGAGCAAGGGACTGCAACCAACACATGACATAGCTCCCCGGAGCCCAAGTGAGCACATCTGAGAAGCTCCACACAGCCAAACTTAGAGTATTATTTCTATACCTTCTGTGTGGAAAAACTGAATGGCTGTCCTGTGTGCCAGGGGTGGCAGGGTTAGGGGCGCATGTGATGGGAAGTTCTTTAACAAACACTTTGAAGTTGCTGCCACATTCCTTGATTCTAAAGTTTGGGTCCTGCCAGAAGGCAGTGGTCTCTATACCACAGTATCTCTGGAGAACTCATTTTAAAAGATGTATTAGGTCTGGGCACAGTGGCTCATGCCTGCAATCCCAGCACTTTGGGAGGCTGAGGCAGGCAGATCACGAGGTCAGCAGATCAAGACTATCCTGGCCAACATGGTGAAACCCCGTCTCTACTAAAAATACAAAAATTAGTTGGGTGTGGTGGTGTGTGCATATAGTCCCAGCTACTCAGGAAGCTGAGGCAGGAGAATTACTTGAACCTGGGAGGTGGGGGCTGCAAGCTGCAGTGAGTTGAGATAGTGCCACTGCACTCCAGTCTGGGCAACACAGCGAGACTCTGTCTCAAAAAAAAAAAAAAAAAAAGATGTATTGGTCTGTTCTCATGCTGCTATAAGGGCATACCTGAGACTGGGTAATTTATAAAGGAAAGAGGTTTAATTGATTCACAGTTCCACAGGGCTGGGGAGGCCTCAGGAAACTTATACTCATGGTGGAAGGGGACGCAAACGCGTTCTTCTTCACAAGGCAGCAGGAGAGAGAAGAATGAGAGGTGAGTGAAGGGGGACGTCCCTTGTAAAACCATCAGATCTCACGAGAACTCACTCACTATCATGAGAATAGCATGGGGGAAACCGCCCCCATGATTCAATTACTTCCCACTGGGTCCTCCCACCACACGTGGGGATTATGGGAACTACAATTAAGGATGAGATTTGGGTTGGGACACAAGGCATAACCATATCAAAAGATAAGGAGCTACTCCCTAAGAGCCAGCTGGTGAATGGAATACTGAGGGTGGGGGATGGCTGGAAAACCTGGAAGGTTCTAGAAAATAACAAGACTGAGTTAGCTAGCCCGAGGATCCTGGCCGTGCCTCTGGTGGCACCAAGCTGCCTGCAGCAACCTGTGGACTTGCTCTCCTCTTTCATCCAGCTGGTTCCCAGAGGGGAGGAATCATTTCTAGTCACCCTCAGAGCCCTGGCACCTATATGCCTGGCATGCAGTAGACACCCAGTAACTATGGATTAAGTAAAGGCAGAAATGTTTTCAATCTTGTTTAGTAGGTCTATGAGCGATCACTACTCCAGGTTGCCAGGTGAAGACATTGACAAATGCAAGCAAAACATGAGATTCTGGGCATGCCAAGCATAAGACAAAACAGGGGTCCAGGACTTCTGAATACATTCTGAGAAGGTTGAGGGCTGGGAGATACTGACTAGGTGCTAAGAGCTGACAACAGTTGGCCTGGATCAGCTCATGCAGAAAGAGTGGGAGGAAAGAGATGGTGGGAGGCAGGGGTGATTTTACTCAAGCTCCATGGGGTACCAGTGAGAGCCTCAGAGGCTACAGTGGAATGCAAGTCACCTGCCCTCAGATCCTAAGTGGACAAAGAAGGTTCCATTAAAGTGACCAGTGGGAACATAGTTCCGGTAAAAGAGCTATGGTCCTATTTTGTGAACCTAAAACTCTAAATAATGATGAAAACAATTTTATTTTATTTATTTATTTATATTTTGAGATGGAGGCTTGTTCTATTGCCCAGGCTGGAGTGCAATGGCACGATCTCGACTCATTGCGGCCTCTGCCTCCTGGGTTCAAGCAGCATCTCCTGCCTCAGCTTCCCGAGTAGCTGGGACTATAGGCATGCCCACCACCACATCTGGTTGTGTTGTTTTTTGTTTGTTTTTTTGTTTTTTTTTGATATTTTTAGTGGAGACGGGATTTTGCCATGTTGGCCAGGCTGGTCTCGAACTCCTGACTTCAGGTGATCCACCTGCCTCAGCCTCCCAAAGTGCTGGGATTACAGGCGTGAGCCACCACACTCAGCCTGAAACAATATTATTAATGATTAAGGAAAGCTACCAGTTACTGAGTATCTGCTGGAAGCACCATTTCATTTAACTTGACAGCAGCCCTGAGGGTAGGTACTATACTCCATATCTGACAGCAGAGGAAATCAGTGAGAAAGGTCAGGACACTGGCCCCATCCTGAGCTTAGTCAGCTGCGCCTTTCCTCAGATTAGAGGAAGATTTAATTTCTGGAAGAGATCAAATATGAAAAAGGGGCCTTAAAAATATGGAGAAGCAGAGAATTATTACACTAGGACAGGGACCAAAAAATCCGCTGAAATATTGAGGGGAAAGTATTTGCAGAAGTTATATTTGAAGGCTGCTGGAGATGGGAATGAAATGTTTGGCAGGAAATGTTAAGAATTTGAACTCTCCCAGAAGTTGGATTCTAACACAGGCCCTCAAGAGTGGATCCAGAGTTCAATAAAAATTATGTCCTGTGGCCAGGCATGGGCAATGGAGAGGGGACCCAGAGCCAGGATTCTGCATTTTCCATGCAGCGGTCATAGGCTCTTGGCAGACGGTGGCTCAGCTTGGTCAGGATGTGGGGAATAAGAATCTCAGCCTCGTTCCCCAAGAGTGTCTTGAGAATCTGGTGGAAAATAGATGGAAATGTGCAATTGAAGTTTAAATTTCTAATTTAAATGTTAATCACATTTAAATTAAGTCACATGTTTTTAAAGGTCTGAAGTAGAAAATTACTTTTCTTTAAACGTAGGGCTTTTTTACCTCCAAAATTAGAAAAATTTTGCCTTATGCGGTATATTCTATTTGTTGTTTAGAAAGACGAATGTTGAGATCCAGTGGAACATATTGTATCCTGCCTCTATGGTCACCACATAATTCATAAAATTATGCAATAGGAATATATTTAAATATTAAACTAGCTGAAGGATTAGAGGACCAAGCCCTTCCTTAGACTCTAAATGATTCGAGGACCAAGCCCTTCCTTAGACTCTAAATGATTCGAGGACCAAGCCCTTCCTTAGACTCTAAATGATTCGTGCAGCTCTAGGTCTTTTGGTAAGATCTAAGTTACAATAACTTTGCTACTGTGTCCGGTGACTCAGGAGAGTTCTGAAAAGCAACCTCACCTGCCTTGCTCCACCTACCCCTGTTTTTATATAATCTTTCTACCTGACCTTGCTTTGTGTTGGGCACCGTGCTAAGAATTTTACATGGACTGTGTCATTTAATTCTCATGAAACCGGGTGAACTCAATGTTATTATTCCCATTTTACAGGTAAGAAAACTGCAGATGGAGGAGTCAGTATTGGAACCCACGTGTTATCTGCACCCTGAGCCACCACCTGTGACTGCCTCCCCCTTCAATTCTCTGCTGGTAGCTGTGCCAGAGTGCCCCGAGGACCCAAAGCATCCTTGCTGGAGCAGACACTCAGGCTGATCGGGTGATGGGTACCCAAGGCCCAGCATGGCAGCAGGAATGGGGACACAATGGGACCTGCCACACCAGGCCTGGCCTTTGTGTCCGGGGTCCCTTGGGACTCTGCAGCACAGGAAAAGAACCCGCCCATGTGTGGAGAGATCCGCCCTCAATCAAGTCAAGGTGGCCTCATCCTCAGCAAAGTGAATGTTGGAAGAAGCAGAAACTTCTTATAGAGACGTGGATTTGATAAAGCTGCTTGGCAAACATTATTGTTCAGATTGTGGAGCTTGGGGGGTGCTAGGGTTTGAATATTTGCCCCCTGTGAAACTTACATTGAAACGTAATCCACATTGTAACTGTATTAAGAGGATAAGAGGCCGGGTGTGGTGGCTCAAGTCTGTAATCCCAGCACTTTGGGAGGCCTTGACGGGCAGATCACGAGGTCAGGAGATCGAGACCATCCTGGCTAACACGGTGAAACCCCGTCTCTACTAAAAAAATACAAAAAACTAGCCGGGCGAGGTGGCGGGCGCCTGTAGTCCCAGCTACTTGGGAGGCTGAGGCAGGAGAATGGCGTGAACCTGGGAGGCGGAGCTTGCAGTGAGCCGAGATCGCACCACTGCACTCCAGCCTGGGCGACAGAGCAAGACTCCGTCTCAAAAAAAAAAAAAAAAAAAAAAAAAAGGATAAGAAATCTGACTATGGTATTTGAGAGGTAATTAGGGGTAGCTGAGGCCATCAGGGTGAGGCCTTCGTGGCTTCCTAAGAGGAGGAAGGGAGACCTGAGCCAGCATGCCCAGCCCCCACGCCATATGTGATGACTTGGGCCACCTTGAGACTCTGCAGTGTCCCGGTCAGCAAGAAGGCCCTCATCAGATGCATTCCCTCAATCTTGGACTTTCCAGCCTCCAGAACCCTAAGAAATAAATCCCTTTTCTTTGTACATTACTTAGCCTCAGGTATTCAATTATAGCAACAGAAAATGGACTACGAGGGTTCTCTTGGGTAAAGCAATGTATCAGGTATGGTTTCTTCCCCCACCCTCTCTTCTCAGCTCCTTTTGTGAAAATAAGTCCTATCTGCTTAATTGTATGAAGAAACACAATCCAGAAATCATATTAACTAATTCTGTATCCTTAAAGTATTATTATAGCACTTCCGCACAGGGACTAAATTTCTTCACAGGTAAAATGTTCAATTAGATAAGCTCTAAGATGCCTTTGAGCTGGAAAATTTAATGCACAAAGACTCTGTTTTATTGTTATCTACATGAATTCTTCTGGTTTTGAGTCCTTGTCAGTGTTTTATAAATCAAGATTCTGCAGCATTTAGCTCCATTTGTTAAAAAAAAAAAAAAAAAAAACCCTAAAACTAAAACATTTCAGTGTAAAACCAATTAGTAAAATGTAGCACTGCTGTGACCTTTATGCTACAATGTAAACACCTTGGACAGCGAGGTGGCTGACTCTAAGATGTTCCTCCCCTCCCCACCCAGGTCTCACTGCCTCCTGCCCTGGCCTTCTCTGTGGGCATGAAATGACGGAGCTTGACTAGTAGACAACAGAGGTCCCTTCAGCTCCCCAAACAGGCAATTTTACACCTTTCTATTTCCTCATGTTTTCCGGGTTTGTTTAAATTCTGTTTTTGTTTTTGTTTTTGAGGTGGAGTCTCGCTCTGCCACCCAGGCTGGAGTACAGTGGTACAATCTTGGCTCATTGCAACCTCTGACTCCTGAGTTCAAGCGATTCTCTTGCCTCAGGCTCCCGAGTAACTGGAATTACAGGAATGCAATACCATGCCCAGCTATATATATATGTATTTTTTAAAAAAAATTTTTAGTAGAGACCTGCCTTGGCCTCCTCATAAACCCTGTTTTTTAACCCTGCTTTCCGATGTTGGGTGAATTTTGTGATTCGAGGAGGACAAATGTGCACTGCAGAGGCCGACATTCTGAAGCAAGTGACACCCTGAGTAACCTCTGCTAGGTAGAAACAAAGATGATTATGAAGCCATTGAGAAGAGAAAGAAAGGCCTTGAGAGAGTGAAGAAGAAGGTGAAGAAAGATGGTTTCATTTGTAATATAAATAATTCTCAAAAGGAGATGTAAACAAATGAGTAGAAATGATGATAATTTAAAAAGCGAATTGGCCAATTAGGATCTGAAAGGAAATCCCACAATTCCCCAAATTTAGTGTGTGGAGGGTTGCCATTTGAAATGAGAAATTTTAACTAGGTGGGAAAGATTGAGTTCCTGCACCCAGCACTCTCCTATTTGCTAAGAATTGGAATAAGAGCCCACTGGAGAGGTCTCTGGGCTTCCTAGAATTTGGAGCTGAATCAGGGCTCTACATCACCATGGTAAAATCAGTCATGTGGCCGGGTGCGGGGGCTCATGCCTGCAATCTCAGAACTTTGGGAGGCCGAGGTGGGTGGATCATTTGAGGTCAGGAGTTTGAGACCAGCCTGGCCAACATGGTGAAACCCCATCTCTACTAAAAATACAAAAATTACCTGGGCATGGTGGCAGGCACCTGTAATCCCAGCTACTGAGGAGGCCAAGGCACAAAAATCACTTGAACCCGGGAGGTGGAGGTTGCAGTGAGCCAAGATAGCACCACTGCACTCCAGCCTGGGTGACAGTGAGATGTGGTCTCAAAAAAAAAAAAAAAAAAAATCAGTCATTTAAGTTCAAATTTGTATAGCCTCAAAAACAGTCTTTGTGTGTTGGTGGTCTTCGGTCATTCTCCACCTGTCGTTTGTGAAACTCTGAGATAAGCTCCACGTGAGCAGTGCTTAGTCCTCAGTAAGTCCACGTCACTCCTGCCCCACCCAAACCCCTTAGCATTGACCTTACGCCATCTTTGGGTTTGCAGGGCCAGAAACTATGCCTACGAGTTCTCCTTAATTCTCCATGGAATAAAATAATTATCTTACAAAATTGAAAAACAAACTCGTGCTATCATCTAACACCCCTCAGAAACTTCTCAATGCCTCTCTAGAAATTAAGGGCCTTGAAACCAATAGTGCCACCTTAGATCAGAATGGCTGATGCATTTGGAAGGTTTTCTGTTTTTCAATATTCATTCACATTCTTTATTTCACTCACTCGATCTCCACCCTGTGACAGAGGACAGGCAAGGAAAGCAGCTTGGAGTGAAATGGAATTGCCAGTGTCTAGAACCAGCTTCTGATGTTTGCCCACCACCCTTTCCACTTCCCCCATCCTTGTGACTCTTACGTTCTTTCATGTCCTGTTATTAAGATTTTTTGAACCCTCAGTCAATTTATCCTCAAAATAAAGATTTCAGAATACAGTTGTCTCATGGGCATATTACGTACAGAAAGCTAGCAATTCTCAGGCTCTTCAAAACCTTCTGACTACATGTATACACGGTGAGAAAGTTGTATATAACCATCGTCATGCTTCTCCAAAGTAAATATGTTTCTGGGATCTTGTAGCAAAGAGTTCACATCGTTTGGGCACAGAGAGCTGCGTCTATGAGCAGGACCCAATGGCTTCATGGATTGATGCCAGTTCCCTTAAGAAGTCAACTATGGTGAGTCCAAGTAGAATCCATTTTTTAAAATATTCAAAAAG
The DNA here is from genome assembly GCF_049350105.2 of Macaca mulatta. NCBI lineage: Eukaryota > Metazoa > Chordata > Mammalia > Primates > Cercopithecidae > Macaca > Macaca mulatta. The sequence goes on along the minus strand of NC_133409.1, from coordinate 76,482,968 downwards.
AATGAGGACCCTCTGCAAAACTTCAGAGACATTTCATTTTTCTGAGTTGAAACTGGAGACGCAATCTCATTACTATTGTTGTTAAGATACAAGGCCATATATGTCTGTATTTCTTTCCTCAGGAACCCTCAAGGAAAGAAATGTAGATATGTACCACCGTACTGTGTACTTTTCAAGGGCTTTTTCACGTATCTCATCTGGTAATAAAAAGATATATATACTGTGGTGTCTTGTGACTGTCACTAATGCCCGTTATATGAGGTAAGAGGAACAGATGTTCCCCCGTATATGCTCAGATTCACCTGGAGGGTTCTTTCCATGAGGCTGCCATTCATGCTTATAATATTCACGATGATGCTTGGCTTTCCGCCTCCAGGTGGGTGATGGTCAGAAGACCCCCAGGGCATTCCTGCTCTGATGGTCCATAATCTGAGATCTGGGGGCCCAGGGAACCCCAGGGTCCAGCACTCCCCATCAGGGGTCCTTGTGGCTCAGTCTGGCTCTCTTGGGACACGTCCTGACCATCCCGATTTGGCTAACACGGAACAGAAGCAAAGCCACTCTCAGGTGTGCAGAAGGGGCATTTGACACCCAGACATCTGTAGAGCCTCCCAGCATTCTCATGGCACTCCGTCCCTGCACCCAGATGTCTGACCCCCCTAAATGTCTGCTCCTCCTGCCTCGTGTGTGGTTGGGATTTTAGGGTATACATCTGAGATTCCACAATCTCCCTGTCCCTTCAGTTTGAGGTTTGGTCTATGGCACACGCTCAGGTCAGGGAGGGCGCACCTGGGAGTGGAGCAGCCTGGCAGCCCTTCCTGCTGGGCACAGGGCCGCTCATCCTCTAGGGCGCCTGTGGGTACTGTAGTGCCTGGCTCCAGCCTTGGGCCTGGCATCTCCCTAGGGTGAGCTGACCCCCTGGACACTTGTGGACCTAATTGTCCCACAGGCCCTCCCCTTCCGCAGGTCCCTAGCTCTGGTCATAAAGCTCCCTGCAATCTTTCCTCCTTATAAACCACCTCTTCTTTGCTAGTAGCGTCCCCCAGGGGGAACCCATTCATTTCGTGCCCTTTGCCGCCTCAACCCTCACATCCGGGCGGTCAGCAAGAGGTGGTCATGGTCTCTCTGATCTTTCCTGTTCTGATCCCCCGTGTCTGAAGGCCACTGCACTGTGCCAGCTCTTGTCTTGTCCCCTCTTGCAGAAGCCACTATCACATCTTCCTGGACACCCCTCTTATGTGTCCCCCACACTGTTGCCAACGGGGCCTTCCAGTGCAAATGGCATCTCAGAGCCTCTTGCCTGAAGTCTCCGGGTGGTTCCTAATGCTGCTGGCGCCCCACTCTCCCTCACTGGCTGCAGCCTGAATGCATCTGCAGAGCCGAGTGCTCTGAGGTCTGGGTTTCCAAGCTGAGCTCCTTGGGTGCCAGGGAAACCTCTCGCCCCCTCTCACCTCTTCTTCCTTCCTCTTGAACTACAGCAGTTAGACCTATGTCTGTTTTATATATTGAGTTTCCTCATTATTTTTCATTTTCTAAAATGGATCACTGCTTACACCAAAAAAAAAAAAAAAAAAAAAAAAAAAAAAGGCAGTCAGCTAGTAAATGTGGCAAATGCTGACTGTAATTACTGTGAGCAGTTCTGAGTGAAGTTCCCAGGGTGCGATGCTGCCCCGTTATGAAACACCGACATGATGGGCACGGTTGGCAGGACGTAGGACTCTATGGCAGAGGACTTGAACTTGGGTCCTGGCCTTTTGCCTACTTAGTGATGTGATGTGCACAGTTTTCTGGGCCTTAGCAAGTCGGATATGCTACAAAAGGTTATTTCTAACTCAAATACTACAATTCCATAGCTAAATAAAACTTTTCAAGAATTGAAGTCAATTGTGTCTACACATTTCACTGAATGCGGAAATGCTGGCCAGCCCAGCAGCAGGAACTCTACAAACAAAGTATTTACGAGAACAGGAATGCTTACAGACCCAGGCTAGGCCCAGAACAGATTGGTGGTGCTAATGGCACTCAGAAATGACGAAGTATGACATCAATACCCCTGCCAGCAGACTTGGGTCTGCGCAGACGTCTGGAGCTCTAAATATAGTGTGCTGTTTTTGTTTCTTGTTGTTCACATAAAGCTGCAAGCACTTCACTGAGTCACTGCAGTCCAGTCAGCAGGTCCTTAATTACTTTTCTCAACAAAGGCACTCAGAAGAACAGGCAAAAGTTCTACCAGTTAGGACTCGCTATGGAATGTAGGGGGCCCACGGCAAAATGAAAAATTGGGACAGTTGCTTAAAAATCATTAAGAATTGGCCGGGCACAGTGGTTCACGCCTGTAATCCCAGCACTTTGGGAGGCGGAGGCAGGTGGATCACCTGAGGTCAGGAGTTCGAGACAAGCTTGGCCAACATGGTGAAATCCCATCTACTAAAAATACAAAAATTAGCCGGGCATGGTGGCGGGCACCTGTAATCCCAGCTACTCAGGAGGCTGAGGCATGAGAATCGCTTGAACCCCAGAGGCAGAGGTTGCAGTGAGCCAAGATTGCGCCATTGCACTCCAGCCTGGGTGACAGAGTAAGACTTTGTCTCAAAAAAAAAAAAAAAAAAAAAAAAAAAAAAAAAAATCGTGAAGAATTTCAAGCTGGAGACAGCAGAACACCAAGTCCATCTGGGGCCCTGTGCGAGGAAGCAGGTTGTACACCAGCGACCCCGGCCCTGCTAACTGCCATAGTGTTAGTGTTACGGTCTGGGAGTGTGATTTTCCCATTTGTGGTGGATCATTGTCTAGCAATTCCATGGGGTTTTCTGAGAGGATTTCTAAGAACATCACACAGTCAGGAGGTTGTGATTTCCTCGGAATTAAGGCCTAGTCAACAGCCCCTTTTCTATGGGGAGCCTTGAGGCTTTCTTCCCCTTGAACTACAGCAGTTAGACCTATATCTGTTTTATATATTGAGTTTCCTCATTACTTTTCATTTTCTAAAATGGATCACTACTTACAACCACCAAAAAAAAAAAAAAAAAAAAAAAAAAAAGAATCAGTCAGCTAGTAAATGTGATAAACTTGACTGTAATTGTCGTGAGCAACCGTGAGTTGCCCGGCTAATTTTTGTATTTTTAGTAGATGGGATTTCACCATGTTGGCCAAGCTCGTCTCAAACTCCTGACCTCAGGTGATCCGCCTGCCTCCGCCTCCCAAGGTGCTGGGATTACAGGCGTGAGCCACTGTGCCCGGCCAATTCTTAATGATTTTTAAGCAACTGTCCCAATTTTTCATTTTGCCGCGGGCCCCCTACATTCCATAGTTCCTGGAGGTGGGGCTGCCCCCTTATGAAACACCGCACAGTGGGGCACTGTGGGCGGGATGTAGGACTCTACGGCAGAGGACTTGAACTTGGGTCCTGGCCTTTTGCACTCCCCCCGCCCCCCACCAAGAGCTGCGGTGCCTTCACCCAGGTGCACCAGCCAGCAGGGGCTTTCCAAGAGCTGCCGTTTTCCAGCCCAGGAGAGGCTGACTGGGCGAAGGTGTGATGGGAACAAGTTTACCAAGGAAGGAGATATGATTATCAGGGGTCCATGAGAGGAAGCGTCAGCAAACGCTAAAACTGTCAGCCCTTTCAATACTATTTTCCAAGAATGTCAGAAACTGTAACCTCTAAGGCAACCATTCTTAGCCTTTTTTTTTTTTCATTCCCTACTGCTTTAAAACTCTGATGACAGCTATGGATCCCTTCACTCTCGTGCACTCAAACAACATTTTAGGTACAATTTCCTGAAGCCTGTGCTTAGGTCCCAAGTTAAGAATGGTTGACCTATCAGGTTAGTTCACAGAAACTGAAATAACTTATTTCAGACGATGAGATGGATGTGCTGCCTACTGCTCCAACAAGGCTGCTTGAAATGCTTTATGTCACCAGTAATTTAAAACTGAGCTGTTCTAAGAAGGCAGACCAACAGGTGCCTATTGTGTGGCATGCTAAATGTGTCATCCCCAGCGTCCCAGAGGTATACAACCTAAAATCCCAGCCACAGGCAGGCTGGCACCCTGGGCTAACTTCAGCATAAGTCAGTGCAATCCTGGGCCTATTCAGAAGGAGCTACTCTAGTTACGCTTTATTCCAGGGTTTCTTAAACTAAGGGTTGTGATCAAATAGTGAGTCATGAAATTGATTTAGTTGGTCATGACCAGCACTAAAAACAAACAATAAAATAGAAAGTATCAAGGCATCTTCTGTGGGAAAGGCAAGTGCTATTTCATGCCCTTTATGTGCATATCTGTGTGCATTGGATCCCAGTAGAAAATACATTTCCTACTGTGAGCTGCCTTAAAACACAAAAAGTTTGAAAGCTACTGTTTTATTCGGATTTGTAGGAGGCACACGTGAGGCCCTCAGATATATCTGTTGAGTAGGTAAATACATGAGTAAGTTGCGTCAGTCACAGACCTAAAGACACCATGAGTCATTTTCAGTGATGGCATTTCCACCCTCCCAGAACTGTGCAAGGATTACTAGCTCTTGATCAGACTTAATTTTTTTAAATGATCATTTCTCTTGGAGTCTGATATTTTAAAATTTGTACTTCTGGTAGGTTTGAGGGTGAGGCATATGGGTTTCATTTAGTTTAGATTGGATGCCAGAGGCTTTTTTGTTCCCCCAGTTGAGAACATTAACCTCATCAAAGGGCCAAAAAAGCAATGTACTTTTTTTCTTTTTTTTTTCCCCTAAGAAAGACGACTATGATGGACACATGAAGTTAGATACAGCAAGAGGAGCATCAAATTCTCTTTTTCTTCTTCCTTCCCTCCCATCTCTCCTTCAGTAAATACTACTGAGCAGCTGCATGCCAGTCAAGGCGTTGGCTGGTGGGAATACAGTGAGGGAAACTGACACAGGCCTGGCCTCTTGAAGCTTACCCACCTGTGGGCAGAGACACTGGCCACCTGAGTCCACAAGTCCCCAGTGTATAACATGAGAACCCTGGTCAGAGCTGTGAAGGAAGCATACGGAGAGCTATGGGAAGTGTGTGCAGTGGCAGGCTTCCCTGAGGAACCCACGCCTGAACCCCTCCCTGAAAGATGAGCAGGAATTAACAGAGAGGAACAGAGGAGGCCTGGGGGCTGGTGCCCAGGTGGCACGCAGGACTGCGGTGCAAGCCGAGTTGGAGAGGTGGGTCTTGTACACCAGGTTAAGGATTTTGGCCTCCTTCCCATAGTGATGAGATTCTGTTTGGAAACGGTCACTCTGATGTCGGTGTAGAGGCTGGATTAGATGAGGAGCAGGAGTGGATGGTGGGGGTCCTCCAAGAGACCTTTGCAGAGTTAAGGTGAGAGATGGTGGCGGCTTGCAGCTGGCCGAGGCGGTGCATGGAAGGAAAGCAGAGTTAAGGTGAGAGATGGTGGTGGCTTGCAGCTGGCCGAGGCGGTGCATGGAAGGAAAGCAGAGTTAAGGTGAGAGATGGTGGCGGCTTGCAGCTGGCCGAGGCGGTGCATGGAAGGAAAGCAGAGTTAAGGTGAGAGATGGTGGCGGCTTGCAGCTGGCCGAGGCGGTGCACAGAAGGAAAGGGATGAAGTGGATGAAGTTGGGATCCACCTAGTAAGCAAACTATACAGAGCCTGGTGATGGATTAGGTGAGCAGGGTGTGGCAGAGAAAGGAGTCGGGAGGACCCTCATGTCTGTGCAGTCTGTGAGTGGCCTTTAGCAAGGTGGGGGTTGCTGGGGAAGGATGATTTGGGGTGCTTTTATCTCCCCAAGCGGACATGTCCAGCGGGCAGCTGCATATGCAAGTCTGGAGCTCCAAGGAGAGGTCTGAGCTAGAGACATAAGCGTGGCAGAAAGAGAGACTGCGGAAAGCAAAAGGAGGAAGGCACGGAGATGAACACACACTCCTCAGAGCCACAAAGCCAAGAACCACACACACACAAAAGGGACGGAGCTGGTCAAAAAGATGCACAGACAGGGAAAGTCAGATGAACAGAGACAGACTTTGATGAAGCAATCGCTTGTGGCTTTTCTGGGTATGAAAGAAATATATTTTGAAAGCTGAGTTGCAGTTTGACAATTCCAGGCAGAAATGAGGTGAGCACTTGGCCAGAGGCCACCCTCCCCTGCTGGCTCGGCTCCAACCTGCAGGGACACATCTACCTTTGCCTCGGAAGAAGGTCTCTTTGCCCTGGGCACTGACACCATGGTTGAGTATCACTGACAAAGCCAGGACAGGATGAAAATGTGCCCGGGAGGCCCCAGAAATTCTGTTGTTGAGGCTTTCCTACTGGCCAGGGATGCTCTCTCCAGAAAAATGTATTAGACATGTAGCCTTATTCTTTTGTCATAAACTGTTTTTAAATAAATAAATGCACAGAATAAAAAAGACATCATACATTTAAAAATTTACATTAGATGTATTATTTTACATTATCAGAGTCCTCTATCAAATCATTTTTTTAAAAGTGCACATATTCGCCAGGCACAGGGGCTCATGCCTGTAATCCCAGCACTTTGGGAGGCCAAGGTGGGCAGATCACCTGAGGTCAGGAGCTCGAGACCAGCCTGGTCAACATGGTGAAAACCCGTCTCTACTAAAAATACGAAAATTAGCTGTATGTGGTGGCATGTGCCTGTAGCCCGAGCTACTCGGGGAGGCTGAGGCAGGAGGATTGCTCGAACCTGGGAGGTGGGGGTTGCAGTGAGCTGAGATTGCATCACTGCACTCCAGCAGACAGAGCAAGACCCAGTCTTAAAAAAAAAAAAAAAAAAAAAAAAAAATGCACTTATTCATGGCTCCCAGTCTTACATGAGCATATCTGACAGAAGTCTCCAGAAAGTCCCACAGGGCCAGCCAGGCAGGGATTCTGCTTTCTGTGGCAGTTCTATTTCTCATTCTACACTTATAAATTGGCATTCTGATTATGAATTGGCTGCCCAAGCAGCTTGATACCAGGCAGAGAAGTGGCCGTGGCTGGTTTTGCCTGGTGAGAGAATGCTGGCCCCTGTGACAACGCTGGTCCTGCAGTCATCTGTTGAAAATGAACAAATCTGTATTCTGGCTTTCTGCATTCAGGGTGAGAGCTCGGACAACGTGGGTCTGTCCACAAGCTCCAGCCCTCTAAGTCCGGTGTCTGAGACCAAGGCCGCCCTGTGGTCCAACGTGCGTCTTCTCCTTAAAACGTGTAGCCCCTCCCTCCATCCTGACTTCCAGGGGCTGCTGAGACACTCAGGAGTGACTGACAGGTACCTGAAATGTGGAGCCTGTTGAGATAAAAGGAGGCTCAGCAGAACTTCTCGGCAGAAGGGTAGTTTCTATTTCAGGTGTAGATTCTTGACTCAGGTCGTGGGTGGGATCTGCCCTGTTCAGCTGTCTGTGAATACCCGTATTTAAGGCGGTTGGCGTCACTGCTTGGGCCTCTATGATGCCAACAAAGGACTCCCCTGGGACTGCCTGCAGCCCCCCCCCTCTGTGATGAACTTCAATGATTCACCCCACAAAGTTATAGGCAAAACTTTCAGAAAGCATGTTCCGATATTACTTCCCAGTTCTTTGTCCCCAAGGAGTTGTTGCTACTTGAAGGCAGGCCTAGGTGAGCAGACCCTGATCCAGACTGGCTCTGCCTCTGGGTCCCACTGCTTGTTCCCCTTGACACTTTGGGCTCTTCTTCTGACTCCATCGGCTTCAGCCCCTGCACAGAGCCCCTTCAAGCATTCCACTGCTGTCCACCGGCTCTCCTGAAGGGCTTGCTTCCTCCTTGGGGCACCATCTCCAAGCTCAGTGCCCCGCCACCTCCCCTGGTCCCTATTCTGTGGCCCCACAAGACAGAGAAAGACACTCACTGCTCAGAGCAGAATGGAAGATGGACTCCCCATTTGTGGCACATGATGGCACTTCTTATTCAAGATCCTCGAACAACCTAGCTCACTCAACACAAAACTCCTCCTGCTCTTTATGACGTTGCTTTGTAAATTGTACATCACCGGGCAAAAGAGAGGGTGATGATGGGGAGACATTCTGGATAAATGGAGCATTCTGAGTGCCCTGGCAAGCATCCTCAGCTGCTCCTGGAGTGGTCATCACCCTACACAAGGAAGCTTCTCCTTCAGGGCCAGCCACGGACTTCTCTGCCCAGTGCGAGCTGCCCTTGGTTCCTCCTAAGGCCCGTCCTGTCCAGTGCTGTTGCTGCTATATCCATTTCCCATCTCTCGCTTTCCCTCCAGGTGTGCAATTTTTGACACAGGCAGTGCTCAGCTCTGGCTCTTTGGAGCTGATCCCACTGTTTCGAGGTCCTCATGTTTATTTTAGGCTGCCACAGATCAAGTTCTAGACCAAGAGTCCGCGGGGTCCAGGTATTTACACTGAATTATATACTTTATAGACTCAGGTTACCAAGTCAAGATCCACTTAAAATATGTGAACTCTACTTCTCCTTAAAAGTATTACTTGGTAGCATGGGGGAAAGAACCATGCTCTCAGGAACCAGAGGGGTCAAACACTCTCCTTTGCCCCAACTCCAGGAATTGAATGAAGTATCAAGTCCTGTCAGTTCTTCAGCTGAAATTTTTCCGGAATCATCCACATCTTTCTGTCTCCTCGGCCACTGCTCTGGCCTGGACTCCAGTGCCCTGTCCCGCTCTGTGAGGACAGCCCTCCCTCCTGTCTCCTTGGCTCCGCCGTGCCACTATCCAGTTTGTTCTCTGCCGGAGAGTCAGAGGACACTTTTTGAAGCATGCATTTGATAAGGCCACTTTTGTCTCTTGTCCTCAGATAAGATCAAAACTCCTTTGCGTGGCTTATAAGGTGCCTGCTTACCCCCTGGCCTACTGCAGCCCTCTCTGCCACACTGACTCACTCTGACCTGAGTCTCCACATCAGCCACACCTCTGGTCCCTCGGGCAGGCCCACCTTCTCCTGCCGGGCGTCCTCCCACTTGCGCAGCAGTGTCTTCCTGCTAGCTCTCCTCTCTCTGCCTGGCTAACCAGAGCTCAGCCCGGATGGGACGCTGCTTCCTCCAGGTTGGGCATCTCTCCTGCATGCTCCCATGTAAGCTGGACTTTCCTGTTCTGTCACTCACCTCCCTGTACCACCGGTGCCTCCTAATCCACCTGTGCTCCTCGGTGGGTATCTCTGAGCTCTTTGCAGGCAGGGCCGTGTTGACCACATTCACCACTGTCTCCCAGAGCTAGCCGAGCACGGAGCCCACATACAATCAACCGTCAGTGGATATATCTTAAGTAGGGTGAATGAATGATGTGCTTCCCGCTCTGGGTACAGCTCTGAGGACGCCCCTCTGAGCACACACAGCATGATGGCAAATCCATGCACGCACAGCGTGACTTCCTGTCCTCCAGCGAAGTGTCAGCATGAGCAAAGGTGAAAAAAAATGCGTGTTTTCAATTCGTTGGTGAAAAACAAATCCACAAATCAGTAGTAATAAGCAGTGGATTTTCAGGCACAAACCGGGTAGACACTGGTTACTTTTATCGTATGATAAATGGCAATCGCATTGTTACAAATTTAACTTGTGAGAGCCAAGAGGACATTCTGCAATACGATCTTGTTTTTGTCAACTTTCAATGGAAATGGATATGATACAAGCCCTCAGAAAGCCCATGTGGAGCTTGGAAAGAATTGCTGCTTCAAATTTAAGACAATGCTATCAATATTCTATTCTCTCTTGTGAGCAGGTTTTAATCACTTTAACTACACTGAGGGTTCTTTTCTTCCCAGTATTTCTTGGTGGTATAAACGGACTGAGGCAAACATGAACAACGGGAGGGAACGAAGTCTCTCCAGCGTTTAAACAGCCATGAAGACGGGTTCTGTTGACCCAGATCAAAGGGCAGGGGGCACCTGCACAGACCTCACCCTGCCACTGCCCTTTCTCTTGCTTCTTTGCAGTGAAAGGGTTAAACACCCTTTGCTTCCAGAATACCCCAGGCCAGGCAGGCCACACTGTGGGTGGTCCTTCCTCCCCACCCTCAGGAAACTCCTCGCTGCACACCTGTGTTTGGGTTGAGAGAGAAAAAGAGGAAGAAAGAGAGGAAGCGGAATGAGCCCACTGTAGGTGGTTGGTTGGTTTGTTTTAAAAAAACAGCCTTACAAACGCGGCATTCTTGAAAGACATGGTATTATACACTATTTGAAAAAAATCTACATAAGCCCTTTGGTCAGGTAGAGAGATGATGTGACTTGTCATCTTAGGGAGTCTGTTTTCTAACAATTTACGAGCCTCAACAAGAGTGAACCAGGGATTCTGAGCCTTCTTGTGTGTCTCATGAACCCTCAACATTCTGCTGAGGCCCGTGAACCCCTTTCCAGAATGTTTCTAAATACATAAATATGTGAGATGACAAAAGAAAGCAATAATAAAGACAACGTTTCTAACATAATTTTGACATAGTGATACAGAAAAATACATGCTTACTTATGAATACGCTAACTAGTAAGATCTATGGTTTACCAACTGCCACAATTTGGAAGTAGTAGCAAGTATAAATGTTATTCTGAGCTATCTGCAATAACCATGACACCGTATAAAATAGCTGCAGTTTCTAGTGGTGACAAACACTTCTAGTGTGATGTGTTTCCCATATTCATTAAAGGAAATATTCCATTTCATTTAGACATTAGTGGAAATAAAGATGTAATTGTTTTCCTCTCCAAGTTCGTGGACCCCTGAGTTCCATTGACATCACCCAGGTCAGGAATCCCCGCTCTAAACAAACCCTAAAAGCAAAGCTCTTGACCCCCGGTCAGGCTGTGCCCTGGGAGGTGACGGGGTCCCAGGGGTAAGCTGCACTTCTGCAGCAGGGCCATGAGCCTGCTCTGACTGCCCTCACAGCAACTGATCACCCACGCCGGCTTCTTGGGGAACTCACTCTCTCGAGGCCAGGGGCAGACCACTGGACGTTTCTTCATGTGTGGGCTCACTGCTTCCATCCAAGTTGCTGCATTCCATCATATTTCTGGCATCTTCTAATCCAAGCATGTAGCTCACCTCATTAAACTCTCTCCTCAGATTTTTCTTTTTCTTTTCTCTCTTTTTTTTTTTTTTTTTCTGAGATGGAGTTTTGCTGTTGTTCCCCAGGCTGGAATGCAGTGGCGTGATCTCTGTTCACGGTAACCTCCGCCTCCCGGGTTCAAGCAATTCTCCTGCCTCAGCCTCCTGAGTAGCTGGGATTACAGGCGGCCACCACCATGCCCAGCTACTTTTTGTATTTTTAGTAGACACAGGGTTTTACCATGTTAGTCATGGTTAGTCTCGAACTCCTGACCTCAGGTGATCCACCCACCTCGGCCTCCCAAAGTGCTGGGATTACAGGCATGAGCCACTGCTCCCAACCTCTCCTCAGATCTTAAAGAGCTCACGGGAACTGTGAAGGGGAAAATGCCCAGTTCAAAGCACAGCCAGCCTGTGTTACCCTGAAAACCAAAATGTGCAGGTAGTGTAATTTCAGGAGAGCAATGTGATCTTCATACACACCTAAGAGAGAATTTTTAAACATGTAAAGTACTCTGCACATATATCTTGTCTTGTTAACTTCATGATAATCCTGGGGGAAGAACTAGCAAGTTGAGCTTATTTATGACTTTGCCTGGGCTCAGCCGGGTTATAACAGATGGTTACCTTCTCTACTCCTCCTGGAGTCTTCAAAAGCCTGTACAGGCTGGTGACCACATGTGATTCATCCTCCTCTCCTCTCCTGCATGCCCCCCGCCCCCCACCCACTCTGCCCACGCAGAGTCTCATTCACAGTTGACACCAATTGTTGGACACACGACAACGTTCCTGCTGGGCTGGGGGAGAAGTCATAGCCTTCCTCACATGTTAAAATCTGACTTGTCCACCTGCTGCTTGTCCGCTTTCAGGCCCACTGAGTGGCTGTCTGCTCTAAGTCCATGAACCGTAATGAACCTTCACACAGGGCCTGGGAGGCTGCCTTCTAGCTCTCACCTTGCCGTCTGATCAGGGTTAAGTCTCTGCCCTCTCTGAACCTGAGTTCCACAGCAAATGGGGGTGATACTTTCCGCCTGGTAACACAAGGAAGATTACCTCCAAATGTAAGAATCCATACATAAATAAAGGATGGTATTATGAAAACGGAAGAGCTATCTTAGTACAAATAGTTTCTATGTATTCATTTCACTTATTTAATTAAAAAAGATAATCATTACATTTCCAAAGGCACATTACTAGATTATTAAATACACTTTCTTCTTGCTTCTCCCAAAATACAATGTTTCCATTTCAATTAGTCTTTTATTTAAAATACTTTTCAACCTTTTTTAAAACAAGATAAAACTTAACCTGTTCCAGCAAACCTAATTATTTCATAGCTCTTTTTTTAAAAATGTACACACACACATTAAGCTTTCAAAACTAAGGCACATGGGTTATGATTCACTATCGAAGTTTCTAGGCTTTAACACCTCAGTTCTGCCCAACTCCTAGAAATAGTGGGTGGAATTTGGTGAAACATTTATTGCCAACACCCAACAGAGAGCAGTTGGATCAGCTGACACAGCCACAAATATCTTGGAAGAAGAAACTTCAGGGCTAGTAAGGTATGTTTCATCTTCTGCTTCCCTAACTCCCATATCCATTGCTGGAAGCCAATTTCAATTCTAGGCAACTCAAGTCAACAAGAGATTATGGGGCACCTAGCAAGGCACTGTGTTGGGCCGGGCGCAGTGGCTCACGCCTATAATCCCAGCATTTTGGGAGGCCGAGGTGAGTGGATCACCTGAGGTCAGGAGTTCGAGACCAGCCTGATCAATATGGTGAAACCCCGTCTCTACTAAAATTACAAAAATTAGCTGGGCGTGGTGGCACATGCCTGTAGTAACAGCTACTTGGAAGGCTGAGGCAGGAGAATCGCTTGAACCTGGGAGGCGGAGGTTGTAGTGAGCCAAGATCGTGCCACTGCATTCCAGCCGGGGTGACAGAGCGAGACTCTGTCTCAAAAAAAAAAAAAAAAAAAAAAAAAAAAAAAAAAAAAAGATGTAACAAATACACAACTGTTTCTTAGAAAATAACTGGTCTTGGGTCTTCAAGTCTCCCCTCATGTAAGAGGCTGTATTGTTCTAGTAAAAACAGTCATCCCTCTGTATCCAAGGGGGATTGCTTCCAGGACCTCCCTCAGATATCAAAACCCACAGATGCTCAAATCCCTGCTAAGCAATGGAGTAGTGTTTGCATATAGCCTACGCACATCCTCCAGTATACTTCAGGTCAAGTCTAGATGATGATGATGATGATGATGATGATGATGATGATGATTTTAAGACAGGATTTCACTCTATTACCTAGGCTGGAGAGCCGAGGCATGATCAAGGCTCACTGTAGCCTCAACCTCCCTGGTCCAGGTGAGCCTCCTGCCTCAGCCTCCTGGGTAGCTGGGCTTACAGGCACCCGCCACCACATCTAGCTAATTTTTGTAATTTTTGTAGAGATGGAGTTTTGCCATGTTGCCCAGGCTGGTCTTGAACTCCTGGGCTCAAGCCATCTGCCCGCCTCAGCCTCCCCTGTACCCGTTCAGTATAGACATAATTTTTTTCTTAGTATATTTGATTCGAGGTTGGTTGAATCCATGGATGTGGATCCCATGAATACAGAGAGCCAACCGTATTCACTTCTCTTCCTCTTGAGGTGGCGTGCCCTTCCCTGTCCCATTGACATGTTGTGTGCCTTCCTTGGGTGATGGAGTCCTCACCACAGGCAGAGGTTATAAGGGATACTGCATGTCTCAGTTCTTGGCTATGGCAGCCAGTACCATAGGAAGCTGCCCTCCCTTCAGCCTGGGTCCTGGAAAAACATTTGAGGAGACCTGAACCTGGACCAATGCCTGGGGCCAAGCCTTGCCCAGTCCCCAGAGCTGCCCCAGATGTCCCACAGGCACACGAGAAAAAGAAATGCTGCTTGTTAAGGGCTACAGAGGTTTTTGAGTGTGCTTGTAATGTGGCATCATCAGACAACAGCTACCTACCACCTGTCATCAACTCACTTCATACTCGGATGCCAGATCAGTCCTCCTAGGGCTGAATTCCAGCCCTCTCAATCTCCTGCTCAAGCATCGTGCTCCAGTGGCTGAGTCAAAGCCCTCTTTCCTGGATGGGCATCCAAGGGCCTCTCAGTGTGGCTGCCAGCTAATTTCTTCAACCTTTTCTCCCATTTCTCCCCTTTATGGGAATTGATCTAAAATGACCATCCTGAGTGCTACAACCTTGTCAAATACTTCTTTATGACGTTAGTTAACTTTTCATGGCTACGTGGAAGACTCCTTAAGGGCAGGGAACCTATGTGAAGTATCTTTGCCCTCTACTTGCACATAGCAGCCAGTCCGTAAATGCTTCTGGATTCACTGTAAACGCTTGCTTCACAAAGTGTTCCACAGAGACAGCGGGATTCCTCACCTGACTCTCCATGTCCAGCCCTGGGCCCTGGCACTGCTATGAAGCACTGTGGACGTCCCACCCTGCGGTGAGCCATGGCAACATCCACTTCAGACACCCAGGGGGATGATGGCCCCACGGTCTGGGGTGTGCAGGAACTTTCCAGAGAGCTCAGCGACTAGCAGGGGGTGCAGACATGACTGGTGGCTTGGACCCAAAAGCATGGATTAGACTGTTTGATCGATTTTTAAATTTGGTTACAGGACCTGTTGCTTAAACCACAAGGAAAGGACTAAACTCCAGACACTTAGACAAAACTGACAGGCTAGCATGAAAGTGCGGGCGCCCTCAGCAGCAGCAGAACCCAGCCCGGGTACAGAGCACTCCAGAAAGCTCAGAGGAAGCATCCTCATGGCGGGTGAAGAGTAAGCAGCTCCTCGCATGCTCAGGAGCCCAGCCTTCCTGACGCTTTCAGACACCCCTGCCAGGCTGGATGCCCTGCCTCCCCTGAACATCCCTGAGCTTCTGTCCTACCATTCAGTACCCTGGGTATGTCCACACACTGGCCAGTAACTCCTACTTAGCCTTGGCAACTCAGCATAGGGACCAATTGGGGAATCTGGGCTCTCCCAGAACCTGCACATGGCTCCTGGTGGCACTGAATGCATTCTATTTTTTTTTGAAACGGAGTCTTGCTCTGTCACCCAGGCTGGAGTGCAGTGGCACCATCTCGGCTCACTGCAACCTCTGCCTCCCAGGTTGAAGCGATTCTCCTGCCTCAGCCTTCCTAATAGCTGGGATTACAGGTGCGTGCCACCACACCCAGCTAATTTTTGGATTTTTAGTAGAGATGGGGTTATACTATGTTGGCCAGGCTGGTCTTGAACTGCTGACCTCAAGTGACTGGCCCACCTTGACCTCCCACAGTGCTGAGATTACAGGTGTGAGCCACCATGACCAGCTGAATGCATTCTTTCTTTTTTTTTTTTTGAGACAGAGTCTCATTCTGTCCCCAGGCTGGAGTGTAGTGGCACGATCTCAGCTCATTGCAACCTCTGCCTCTCAGGTTCAAGTGATTCTCCTGCCACAGCCTCCCTAGTAGCTGGGATTACAGGGGCGCACCATCATGCCCAGCTAGTTTTTGTGTTTTAAGTAGAGATGGGGTTTCACCATGTTGGCCAGGATGGTCTCGATCTCTTGACCTCGTGATCCACCCACCTCGGCCTCCCAAAGTGCTGGGATTACAGGCGTGAGCCACCGCGCCCAGCCCTGAATGCATTCTTTATCTCTGCGTTCCCCAGCCAGAATGTAAGACGTTGCCTACCAAGAATGGTGCATTTTAATGGTCACTTTGCAGATTTGGAAAATACAGAAAATAAAGGAATGGACGATGAAGAAGTCGCTTACACACACACACACACACACACAACAGCATGTGCATGGGCCCTGAAGTCACTTTCTGTAACTCATCTTTGGACTTCACAGAACTTCATAATATCAAATAGTACATGTTTCCTTGCATCGTTCTAGGTTTGAAATGTTATTGTTGTTTGTATGTTCTTCTAATTACATTTCACAGCTATTTTATCTTGCCCCTTGACTTATAATTAAATTTAAACAAATTTGTGGAGAGTACATGTCTTGATTTTTATTACAATTCCTAACTGATACATAGTATGCTACTTTAATGTATTTATTAGGTAACTGATAAACCTACTAAACATACAAAACTAGTTCTAATGTTTGTTGGTACTGTTATTATTGTTCTTGTCAGCTAGAAAATATGGTGATTTTGTTTGCTCTTTTTTGATAGTTATATATTTGTGTTTATTTTCCTACTTTATCACATTAGAAAAGACATTGTAAAATATTAGTAATGATACTAGACATCCTAATTTGTTCCTAATTTTAATGTAAATCATGCCAGTGTTTTGCTATAAAGAAAATGTTAGCTTCTTTCCTTTTTAACACAATGTTAAAGAAATATTCTTCTGTATTAGTTTTTAATCGTATAGTAATAGTTTTACATAGCAAATTAGCACAAATGACGGGCCTTCAAACAACACAAAGTCATTATCTCACGATTTTTGTGGGTCAGGAGCCCAGCGCACCGCAGCCGGGGGAGCCTCTCCATCTGCAGTCAGGGCCTCTCCCCAGCTCCGTGCTGGAGGCAGGATTCACTACCTTCCAAGGGCACCCAGGCCTCCTGTGCGGCATCTCTCCAGCTCTGCTCTTGAGGGCTATTGGAATTACATTGGACCCCTTGGATAATCCAGGATAAAGTCTCTCAAGTCAGCTGATTAGTCACCTTTTAGGACATCTACAGAGTCCCTTTTGCCAAGCAAGGTGACATAACCATTAGAGCAACTCAGAGGGTGTGAGGGGAAGGGGCAGTCATGGGGGCCAGAATTCTGCCTACCACACCTCTCAATCTTGATACACTGAGTTCTACAGTTAGAAATGAATGTCTCAGCCAGGAGCGGAGGCTCACACCTGTAATCCCAACACTTTGGGAGGTCAAGGTGGGCCAATCACTTGAGGTCAGGAGTTCAAGACCATCCTGGCCAACATAATGAAACCCTGTCTCTACTAAAAATACAAAAATTAGCCACGCATGGTGGTGTGCACCTGTAATCCCAGCTACACAGGAGGCTGAGGCAGGAGAATCACTTGAACCCGGGAGGCGGAGGTTGCAGTGAGCCGACATTGCACTACTGCACTCTAGCCTGGGCGACAGAGCAAGACTCTGTCACACACAAAAAACGAAACAAATGCCACATTTTATCAAATCCCTTTTAAGTATCTATTATCATGATCATACACACCTTTTATCTTCTGACCTATTGATATACTAATAGTTTTATTACATTAAAAAATAATCACATTTCTGGAATACACCCTTCCATGTCGTGACTCTTTATTATACTGCTAGATTAAGTTTGCTATGTCTTCACATTGGCTTGTAATGTTTATACATAAGGGTGGGGGTTTTATTTTTGCATGTTATTTTTGTCAGGTTTTGGTGTTAGGGTTATACTATTTTGGTGAAATGAACTGAAAAACCATTCAACCTTTCCGAAGCTCTCAGACACTACTGAGAACATAGGAAGTACGCTGTCTGGGCCCAGCACCTTTCTCACACGATTCTTCATCAAACTTTTCAGTTTTTCATTCTTAGTAATCAATTCCAGTTTTCTATTCACTCCTTGGCCCATTTCCTATACAATCATGTTTCACTGAGATTTTTCAAATCAATTGGCATAGAGTTACACAACATGCAAAATATTTCCCAATAATTATAGAAAACAATCTCACCTATCTTTGTGTCATTTGAATCTGCTACTTCCACTTTGTTATTTTCTTTGTCTTACCAGACAATCCCTTGGTTGGTTGTTTTCTAAAGAATTAGATTCGGCCGGGCGCGGTGGCTCAAGCCTGTAATCCCAGCACTTTGGGAGGCCGAGACGGGCGGATCACGAGGTCAGGAGATCGAGACCATCCTGGCTAACACGGTGAAACCCCGTCTCTACTAAAAATACAAGAAAATTAGCCGGGCGAGGTGGCGGGCACCTGTAGTCCCAGCTACTCGGGAGGCTGAGGCAGGAGAATGGAGTGAACCCGGGGGGCGGAGCTTGCAGTGAGCCGAGATCGCGCCACTGCACTCCAGCCTGGGGCACAGAGCAAGACTCTGTCTCAAAAAAAAAAAAAAAAAAAAAAAAAGAATTAGATTCGGCGTCCTATTGGTTGTTGTTTTCTAAGTCATTGTTTTCTTGTGGTTTCCCTTAAGTTTATTTTGCTGCTCTTTTTCTGCCTTCTGGAGATGGATGCTTTGTTCATTTATTTGCTTCTAAGTTCAGTTTTGTTTTGTGTACTAGACTTTTTGAAGTATTTTATTTCGTTGGCCATCCACCATTAAAGTAAACTTCCTGTTTGGGGAGAATCCCAAAATAGGTGGGAGGCAGGGCCCCACCCTCCCAATCTCACTGTAGATGCTGAGTGTGGGGCAGTCGCCGCCGCCCTCGCCTGGCTGTCTGCTTGGGTGTGGCAACAAAACAGGCCAGGGCTCCCGCCCAGGTGTCTGAATCTGAAGTTGCGGTCTTTGAAGACAGTCAGAGTTTCAAGTCGAGAGCTGCAGCAGAGGGAACTCAGTGGTGGTGCCACAAACGTCCTACCTGTGGCACTTGCCTCCAGCAACACCCTTCTGCAGATGCAACAGGCTGTGCGGGGCTACCCAGCCTCCTCCACTGTTCCTGGTTTCTGAGCCTCATTCTCCAGCCTACTTGTGGATTCTACCGGCAACCCGACAGTCTTCCGGTTAATTCCTCTTCCGCTTAGGTTAACTATTTCTCATGTTTAAAATGTAGAATTCTGAATGGCATGGTTTTCTTTTGCATTGTTCTTACTGCCATTTTCTAAATATTTTACAACTGCAGTTTTGAAGTTTCTGTCACCCAAGATTTATTAAAAGCTTCTTTGAAAAGCTCCTTTACAAAGATTTATAAAAGTGTTTTAAAGTTTTTTTTAAAAAAGCATTACAATTAAGTATGTTTGGGCATTTCTATCTTTGTGATTCATTTCTAGTTTTATCGTTTCATCAGATGACATTTTCAGTGTGATATCTGCCTTTAGAAAGTTGGAAAGTGTTTTGGGCTTAATATGATTAATTTTTGTAAATGTTCCGTGAATGGTTGAACATGGTAAGTACACTTTGTAAAACTGAAGTTCAACGTATATTTATTATACTTATACACTGGTATACTCTACTTAGAGTTTGTTGACCTGAGACATCAAAAACAGACGTATGCTATTGTTTCTCACCTATCTTTGTGTCATTTGTATGTTAGCATTATGTGTATAACAAACGACCTTTGTATTTAACAACTTTTACTTTATATACTTTGATGCAATGTTATTTGGTACATAAATGTTGGTGACTTAATTCTACTCTTAACCAATATAAAATTACACTTTAACCTGTGTAATATGATAAATACAATACTGTCTGCCTTGAGTTCTCCTTGGTCTGCTCTTAATAATGATCCCTGGGGACTGGTTCATATTTTCACATACCTAGTTATTGTCACAGTGCCTAACACATAGATGCTTATTCCATGTTGGTGAAATGAAGAGATACGGGAAACCGGGAGAATCAGTAAAGTCCTGTTTGTTTTGGTTCCAACAAGGATACAAATCTCAGCTCCCTCCATTCCCCTCCAATGACCTGCTTTCCTATGGGAAATTAATAGCCCCCTCATCATACCCAAATAGTTACAAAGACACTGCCAAGTGCTAATCCACACCAGAAGGCAGCTACAGGACCAAATCTCTGCCATGTCCAACCTCTTAATGCACAACTGTGAAGCAAGTTCTTGAGGGCGGCACACAGCAGAGTGTATGCAACACACAAGGTATCTGCAGTCTGAGCTCAGAAATCCACACACAGAGGAAGCAGTGAGAGCAACAAGGGGGAGACACTGTGGGACAGAAGGCAGAGTGTGCAGTAAGATGAAGTCAAGTGCCCGGGAGAGGAAGAGCACAGCCAGAAAGAGGTGGGGGAATGAGAAAGGGAGCTTGTAAGGAGTTAAAAGAGGGTGGGAAAGTCCTGCCAGAAATAAAAGCGACTGGACACTGAGTCCCTGCAGAGGGTGCCTGGAGGTTCTTTGTGGCACCCACACCAAAAATGACAGGACAGAAGACAAGGGACCAGGCCATGTCCTGAATGTGGGAGGAGGCTGGTGCTGCTTGGTGTCCCCCGAGGGCTGGCACAGCCTGAGGGCTCCATGTACTACTTCCTTTGTCTTCTGGCCCCTCCAGATGTGGCATCGCAGGTGCAGAGACAGTCCCTGTGCCCAGACGAGACAGCAGGGCTGGGACCCAGGTTGCAGCTGCCTCCAGAGGCCACCTCTGAGCCTCTAGACTAAGCTGCCTGGGTCTGGCCAGAGTGAGGTAGACTCTTGTATAACTGGCTTGCAAATACTGGCAGTGTTTCATCTTACTGTCTAGCAAACTTTTTTATTAGTTTGTCCACAGTGTGTGATTAAATCTAGTACACGTAAATCCCTTTTTATTAAAGGTTTAGGCTGTACTAAAAATACCCATTCCAGCGAAAGCTGCTGGCCATTCTGACACTGGACTAGGGCCCACCAGAGGACAGACATCCCTCCTAGGGCCTTCCCCATCAGAAAAACGAGGGCAGCATGCACCTGAGGCTTTAGGACATATGTAGTGAGCCTGAGAGGGTCTCACAGGCCCATGTTTTGCCTCTTCAGCTCCTTCAGTTTCTCTTGCTTTAATGATTTGAGGGATATGAGGATCTGGGAGAGAAGAGGTGGCTCCCTGGCCCCAGCTGTTGGTTGTTTAAAAATATCCCATAACCTCAAAGCCCGCCTGGATAAATAAACAACCCCAAATGCTGTGTTCCACATGTGCAGAAGCAACGCGATGGCAAGACTCAGAGAGAACCAGAGAGACAGACAAGGATTCAGAGGAACAGACAGATGGAAACAGGCAACAGGGACAACGTCAGAGAGAGACAGAAAATATATTCACATTGATCACAGCAGATCATCTAAATCCTTCCAGATACAGAGAAACAAGGTGATTCCTACTGCTTTGTGAAGACGCTTCTTGTTTTAATCAATTACTTGGGAGCACTGACAGCGGCATTCCCGTCACTGATGAGAACATCAGTGGCCAGCCATGCGCTTACTGGCCCCTCAGTGTGCCTCAGGTCTGCTGGGTGCTGTGGTAGGCACTATCTCAGTTAACCTTCAAAAGAAACTTATGGGGTAGCACTAGGATCACATCCATTTTACAGATGTGGTAACAGCTGGGAACATTCAGATAACTTGCCAGGTTCCAGTATTACTCAATGAGTGGACCAGGATTCAGCCCTGGCCTCTGTGTTCTCCCAGCCAGGTCCCCAACCACTGGGGTCTGCCAATCAACTCTATATTTGACCAGAGAAAGCTCCTTCCTCAGTCTTCAACTGAAAAGGCCCCTATGACTTTCAAACTTATTCAGCAAAGAAAATTGCTCTTCTGAATGGCCTGGGAAGCTGCATTTTTCTTCTCTCCTCTCCCATGCTAAATGACATTTATTTATTGTGCTTGGGAAGGACCAGCTCAAACCCACTCATTACAAGGTAAGGGAAGCCACAAGTTCCCACCTCAGCTTTCAGCATACCACTGTGCTATTTCCCTTGCTGCAAAAAGAATTCTTTCAGTAAAAACTTTCCATCTAAAAATAAGATCATGGCTAATCTGCAATTACACTTCTCAGTGGGAGACATTTGCCTTCCACTCTATTTTCCTGAATGCAGAAGGTCCAATCTGCTGTCCTGCTCATCAGTCAACCAAAGGCCCAAGCGTCCCGTAATTAACCGGAAAACTGAAGCTATGCAGGTTTCAATCACTGGGTGGTGTTTTGAGGAGCCCTGGGGGCAGCTTTACTTTAGATCACTCATATGCTACTCCTTCACCTGTCCCCCACGGAGCTGGCCCTGAGCACCACTCAGAGGCTGCAGCTCGCGATGTGCTCCTAGGCTCCAGTTTTCCTCCTCTAGATCCCGCTCCAAACTTCCCCACTTCCTCTCCTTTCCCTTTCTCCTTCCTGTTCTGGGTCTCCCATATATAGACCACCACCATGTTCGGTTGCGGATGCTGGGTGGCCACCGTGACTTTGATTTATCAGAAAGATGGAGGCCTGGCTCCTGGCCTATTATAGGCTGGTGGCTTCTAGGTTCATGGCTGGTAGAGTGCACAGAAGGGGACCCTATTGGAAACACTCACATACAGAAGTACACTGTCACCAGGCAAAGGCATAGTTGTGATAAGGGGCTTTTACATTTCATTCATCAGGGTTCTTTAAGGGACATAAACACCTGTGGGCAATGGGAGGGAACAAATGTGATTATATGAACTTTCAGAACATGTCTGATAATAATCCAAAAGGAATTTTAAAACAGTAAGTCACAGGAGATTGAGAAGAAAGTTTTGACTGTGATTAAAAATCTAGCCTAGGCTGGGAGTGGCGGCTCACATCTGTATTCCCAGGATTTCGGGAGGCCAAGGCAGGTGGATCACTTGAGGCCAGGAGTTCAAGACCAGCCTGGCCAACATGGTGAAACCTTGTCTCTAAGAAAAATACAAAAAAATCAGCCGGGTGTGGTGGCATGTGCCTGTAGTCCAGCTACTCGAGAGGCTGAGGCAGGAGAATTGTTTGAACCTGGGAGGTGGAGGTTGCAATGAGCCGGGATCACGCCACTGTACTCCAGCCTGGATGACAGAGCAAGACTCCATCTCAAAAAAAAAGAAAAAAAAAAGAAAAAAAAAATCTAGCCTAGAGACAAGAAACAGAGGATAAATGAGTGGAAACACTGGGGGTGTTTAGAAATGAGTAAAAAGTTTTATAAATGACAAAGAGAAGGCAGTGCCCAGTAAGACCTTTAGTTTTGTAGATAACAACACCCTACCTACCAAAATACAGACTAGAATAAGGCATTAGACCTCCAGGAGAAGGCATGCAGAATGACAGAAGAGTTTATGTGCACAGGTGTAAGACACACACTGTTCCATCATGTCACAGGCCTGGAGGTCAAAATTACAACCCAAGAAAGGGTGCTGAGAACTCCTACAGGTAGACGGTTCCCCCAAAGACATTTAAGATGCTGTGCTCCTTCAGCTTAATTTGTCCCCAAGGTAAGTGTGGAACGGACACTGGGGCTGGTGTCACCAGGAAGGGTACTGGTGCTCAAACAAAGGTTGTTGTGTGTCCTTGTAGAATCCCTGGTGTGCCCCCACATGGAGAACTAGGTGTAGTTTTGGTCATTGCATCTATAGAAGGTCAAGACATTGTTCAGAGAAAGCCAATCAAAACTATCAAGGGAGGAGGAGTAACAAGAGCACGAGCAGCTAACAGTTACAGAGTGTTTGCTACATGCCAGGCACTTTCCACCTGTTCATTCATTTATTCTCTCCACCATCCCATGCGGCAGGCAGTTATCAACCCCACTACCGAGAAGAGGAAACTGAGGCACACAGCGTTTCAGTGCCTTGCCTGTCACGCAGCTGGTATTTGAACCCAGGCTGTGCAGTGCCAGATCCCATGCTCTTAACTATCAGCTACTTCCTACATGGGAGAAACAGAACACATTCCACACCGTTCTGTTGGGGAGGCAAGGCTGAAATTAATTTATCTACGTTAAGAAAACCAAGATGAGGCCTGATAGCGAAAACATGAGCTTTGTGCCAAACTGTAGATTATTAAAGTTAGGGTAAAGTTAATTTAAGACAAATAAACGGAAGACTGCTTTGCACAGCAGGACGTACATTATAAAATCTTATTTTTCTCAAGAAGAATTGAGACTACAAATTCTAAGACTCCCGAAGAGTGTTGGCAATCAATGCTGTGTTACTAAGGGAAGTTAGGTTTGTTCTGAGGGGCACTCCTATCCTTTCAGTTATAAGGTAACAGGGTTTCCATCGCTTATTCTCCCAGGAATACTCCTGGTCACTTCCGCTAGAGGCAGGCTACGAGTCTTCCCCACTGTGGCAAAGCTTTTGTCCTCTACTTCCTTCCCTTCCTGTCACTTGGGTGTTCTGCCATCTCCTTGCCAACCTCATCTCTAGGCAGCTCCAGCCAGAGAGAGAAGAGGGTCTGTGGGTGTGGGGAGCAGCTCTCAGTCTGCAGTGACAAGAGGCGCTTGCCAAATAATCCCAGGGGCTGGGCCCGGGTCACTTGTAGAAGGCCAGTGCTGGGCCGGTGGTAGGGCCCAGCCTTACAGCTGCAGATCTCTGAGCTCTCAGTCCCCTCTGCCTATTTCCCTAGCCTGTCCTGGCGGAAGTTGGGAGGCAGAGAGGGGAGGCCTTGGTGCTCTCCGGGAAGAATACAGATCCTAACTCCAGCCCCTGGGGGAGAAGACTCCCGGACCCTGCCTCTTTTCCTGTCCCCAGAAGGACTGGGGATTGAACGCCCCCAGCCCTTCTGAGGAGTCGGGACACACGACTGCACAAGGGTGCCTCCCGTAGGTGTGTGGCCAGCCCTGCGGCAATCAAGGGGCCTGGGGGCGACATGACTTTATTTCAAGTGCCTGCTGACCTGGCAGCCTTGGGAGACAGAGGACCCCGTTCTGGTGCCTGTGCTGGGGGAGGCGTAGCCAAGGGCGGTGCAGGGTGTAAAGAGATTAAAAAAGAGATTTGGTGACTCTAGGCCCGGTGAACTCAATCAGTGGCAAGATGCAAATGCGCCGAAATATTAACCATTACTGAGTGTTCCGTGGCGCGGGGCTGGAGAGGCGCAGAGCCCACCCGGAGGATCTGGGCTCCTGCCAGACTCCGCCCGGGCACTACTCACCTACGCAGTTATCACAAAGGCTGCAATGGGAGGCGCGAGGGGGCCGGAAAATCTTGCAGGTGAAACAGTATTTAAGTTTCACGGTCTGGCCATTGATGATGACTTCTTTGGTTCTGGGAGGCGGGCGGTACCCCCCTGAACTGGTGCCGTTTGCGATATCTGTGGAGAAAAAGAAGAGAAAGAGCGCACACCCTTCAGAGCCTCTTCAGAGCCTCCCTCGGCCTCGGCAGGACCCGTCTGCCTGGAGTGTGAGCTCCAGGGCAGCAGGCACAGTGGCTGGCACGGCCCCAGTGCCCACACTTTACTCAGGCTGGGGCTCTGGGACTCGTCCTCCACTGGGACCCAAGCCTCTTTCATTGCACACGTGCAGGGGCCACATGACTGAGCTCTGGCCAATGGAGCAGAGCACACATGGCCCCGCCCAGCCAGGCCCTTCCCATGGAGCCCCACCCCTTTTTCTCTTCCCCCTCCCCTCCCTGCAGGCGGCAGGAGAGGCCCCGGGCCACCTTGGGAGCCACAGCTGAGGAGTAGCCTGACTGCACAGAGGAGGGCCACCCTGACCTGTTCCCACCTGCACAGGTCTATGAGCACCAAACGCCTGCCTTAAACCTGGGAAGGCTAGGGTGTTACTTGTTAGTGCTGCTAGCCTTGCCCTCATTAACACACCACCCTAATTCCCTCTCCTGGAATGCCGGACTCCAAATCCAGCTCCAGGGTCCCTTCACTTTGCCCACTGGCTTCCTCAAAAATGCCAAGTATAGAATGGGAGGGGGAGAATGCAGATTGTAAAAAATACATTTTAAAAAAATCATTAAATATGTATTTTGAAAATCATTTCTACATTTTATCATCTCAATAGCACCTTTAATTTTTAGAACCAGTTCTAAAAATGTCAATGAAAATACAAACATGTAGAATTTTTAAATTTCGATTTTATCTTATAGTCTCTGATTTCACATTAAGATCACATGGGAGCTTTTAAAACTCCCCTAAGGTGTGAACCCTGTCCCAGATTCATTAAATCAGAATGACCCAGGTTATTCTCATGTGGGCAAGGGTTGAGAACCCCTTTCTCTGGGAAGACAAAACTTCCAGTTTTATTTCGCCTCACAGTCCTATTAGCCTTGTCCTATTAGTCCTATTTCCTCACAGTCCTATTAGCCTTGTCAAGAAAGTTAGGGTAGCTGGCTGTGCAGTCAAGAACAGGAGGAGCACAGGGTGGATGGAGCAGAGCAAGAACTTCCATGAGGGCTTCAGCTGAGACTCTGTGGCTGACACATGCAAGCCAGACCTAAGGGACTGGATCCGTCCTGGGGAGCGTCAGGGCTGGTAACGTTAAAGATAACTGTTCATTTTAACTCTCACCCTCTTAAAGCACATACTATCAGAGATGGTTGCAAGATACTTTTGGTTAATTTCCAAAGTGGTAGGAATCAGTCCCATCACCCACTCAGGCCCCTCACACCACACCAACTCATCCTGGGCAATAATCATTGAGCAGAACTGCTGAGATCCTGGTCCTGCCCGCAGAGATTCTTTCATTGGTGTGGGGCATTGTATTAGTCTGTTCTCATGCTGCTATTAAAGACATACCTGAGACTGGATAATTTATAAAGGAAAGAGGTTTAGTTGACTCACAGTTCCGTTGGGCTGAGGAGGTATCAGGAAGTGTATAATCAAGACAGAAAGGGGAGCAAACAGGTCCTTCACATGGCAGCAGGGAGGAGAGGTGCCAAGCAAAGGGGGAAAAGCCTCTTATAAAAGAATCAGATCTCATGAGATCACTATCACAAGAACAGCATGTGGGTAACTGCCTCCATGATTCAATTACCTCCCACTGGGTCCCTCCCATGACATGTAGAGATTATGGAAACCACAACTCAGGATGAGATTTGGGTGGGGACACAGCCAAACCATTTAAGATCTTCCTCTTTTCCTTCCTTCCTCCATGATTGTAAGTTTCCTGAGGCCTCCCCAGCCATGCTTCCTGTGCAGCCTGTGGAACTGTGAGCCGATAAAACCTCTTTTCTTTATAAATTATCCAGCCTCAGGTAGTTCTTTATAGCAGAGTGAAAATGGAGTAATACAGATGGGAATCTGCAGTCAAAGATGAGAAGCCCTGCTCCAAGAGTGATCCACCAGCATCCATATCATCTGACAGCCTAGCAGAGAAGCAGATTCTTGGCTTGTCCCAACTGAATGGGGATCTGCATTTCACTGAGATTCTCCATGATTGAAACTTTCAGGTTTGAGAACCCCACTATGGGGTGCCAGTAAATACTCCCCAGTTCACATATTCCTATGTGCCTCTTTATTATGTACTCAAATACACTCACTTGCATGATAAAGAGCTAAACTTAGAGAACAAGCTTAGTCAGGTGAGGGGCCACATCACAGAACACACCCACACCCAAGTATTTTCACACAGAGTACTTGGTGATTTAGAACAGCTCAGTGTATCTGGAGAGCTGTGCCGTTCTGCCCCCAAGCAGGGGTGCTCTCACTCACTGACAGTACCCACGACTCAACATGTCATGATTTAAGGGCTCCAAAAGGTATGCCCCTCCCTGCAGTCTTCTTTAAAAATATATATATATATTTTTTTAATTTTTAGAAATAGTGTCACTCTGTCACCCTGGCTGGAGTGCAGTGGTGCTATCATAGCTCACTTGACCTCCCAGGCTCAGGTGGTCCTCCCACCTCAGCCTTCAAAGCTGCTGGGACTACAGGTATTCACCACCATGCCTGGCTAATTTTTAAATTTTTAAAATTATTTATTTATTTGACAGACAGAGTCTTGCTCTGTAACCCAGGCTGGAGTGCAGTGGTGTGATCTTGGCTCACTGCAACCTCTGCCTCCCAGGTTCAAGCCATACTCCTACCTCAGCTTCCCAAGTAGCCGGGACTACAGGTGTGCACCACCACACCCAGCTAATTTTTGTATTTTTTTTTAGTAGAGATGGTGTTTCACTGTATGTTGGCCAGGCTGGTCTCAAAGTCCTGACCTCAGGTGATCCGCCTGCCTTGGCCTCCCAAAGTGCTGGGATTACCGTCACTGTGCCCAGCCTAATTTTTAAATTTTTTTGTAGAGACAGGGTCTTACTATGTTGCCCAGGCTGGTCTTGAGCAACCGACTTCAAGCAAGTGTTCCTCCCACCTTGGCCTCCCGAAGTGGTTACAGGCACGAGCCACTGTGCCCAGCCTCGATCTTCTTTAAATGGCTGTCAGAGGTCTGGAAATCTGCCATAGCCCTTTAGCCTAAGGCTTTGGTGTTTGTGAAAGTACAATCCCAGAGTTAAGGAGAGTGCTTTGAACTGCTGCTGGCCATGAATTATTCATGGAAAAATTAAAGTTCCAGGTTGGAGGGAGAGCAGGCAGTGTGGAGGGCAGGGCGCGGCTACGGCAGGAGGATGAAGCAGGTCTTCTACTTCTCTCTTCCTGAGGCCCAAACCTTCTGCTTAGAATAATTGAACAGCTGTGGAGCCAGTCCAAGGACTCTGGGTGGCCTTGCCTTGCCAAGCAGGACACCCTCTTTCGGCAGATGCCCCATCTGCCTGGCACCCCAGGTGGCTGCCCCATCAAATGGCACTAACGTCACAGGCATCTGGAGAGGCGCTGAGCTCCAAAAGCGGGGGCCTTAAGAAGAGGGAGGCCTTGCAACTGATTCTGTAATAGGGAGAAAACAAAGAGATGGCACGGCTGTGTGCTTCCCCCGAGCACTGGATAGAAATCACTGGTTTTGAACCCATCAAAGATAAGGTCAGCTCTCTCTGCCAGCTGGGTGCCACTGAGGCCTAGATTAATAATAATCCTTATGTCAGCTGTGAAATCTATTGCCTCTATATACTCCTGCAAACACGGGTAGAAAAACTAGACCTGATACCTTTTTAAAAAATACAAATTCAATCAAACATGTGTGTTCATTTCATCAGAAAAGTTTAGAAACTGAATCGTGAAGGTGATTATTTTAAAATGCAGGAATGACAAATTTTTCAACACTACAATTATTTAAATAGCCTAGTTCTGAGTAGCAATGACTTGAAAAAGCAAGTATTTGCTGGCACTCCTGAAGATAAACTCTATTGATCTTTAGTTCCAAAGTGCATTTTTTAAAAGATTGAACCTCTGTTACAAACAGGTGAAATGCTGAAAGCTAGAATTCAAAAGACATAGTAAACTGAAGCTTAAGAATTAAACCCAAACCCAAAACCCTTTGACTAAATATTTGGAGAGCTCTTTATGTAAAAGAAATGGAAGAATCAGAAGACCTGGATTCAGGGCCCAGCTATGCCATGAAAAAAGTCAACCAATATTTATGAAGGATTTACTATAAGCCAGTGCTGCACCAGGGGTTGCGGAGGGCCGCTGGGGTCCTGGGAGGGCTCTGCTGGGTTGTCTGATGAGCACAGCAAGTCTCGAGCCTGTCTTGCCACCCATTCTGATCTGATCTGTTCTCCTGGCCCTTAGAGTCAGCTTTCTAAATGCAAGTCCCACCAAGAAACTCAGGCCCTCCCATGCAGCACACAATCCGTGAACCTTCTCTCTCCTTGCACGATCTTCCATGGAGCCTATGCTCAAAAGACAGTGGCCTCCTTGGGTTTCCCTGAGCGGGCAATGCTGTTTTCTACTTCCAGGCATTTGCATGTGATACTCTCTCTGCTCAGGATTCCCTCTCCTGCTGTCTGTGCAGATAATCCTATCCTTTCAGGGCCAGTTCCAGCTTCTCTTGTGAAAACACTTTGCAAGCAGAGTTACTTGTTTCCTCCTTTGGGCTCTCACTGCGCCTGCCTTGTTTATTTATCCAGCCACTAGATCTGTATTGTGCTTCTACTGTGGGCCAGCCCTGGGCTCTGAGCTGGGGACACAGCAGGAACTCAGATTTCTTCTCTGCTGGTGGTGTTTACAGGCTAGAGGGAAGACCCAGTACCGATGATGTCAGGAGGATTTGTTTCCAGATCTTCCTGCTGCTCTAGGGCAGTGACCATGGCCTATCCACTTTCAAGTCCCCATTGTCCAGCAGAGGGTCTAGCACATAGGAGATGCCCAAGATGGAGGACTGCCATGCTCCTGCACCTCCACCCCGCCTGGGAATCACAGCCGCAGGCCCTCAAGTGCTGCAATGCTGTCCACCAGGCAGGCCACTCTTGTGCTTTCAGCCCCTCCCTTGCAGAGGACGCCTTTCCAAGGTGCTCTGTGGATCTGACTCTTTCAAAACGTGTCCACAAGCTGCTGCTGATCCAGAGCTAACCTCGCATGGCCAGGCGGCACCCCCTAAAACGGCCGGCTGAGGAGGGCAGCTGTGTACCTCAGGGAGCCCCGCTGTTCTTTCTTCCACACAATGCATCCGACAGCTGCCTAGGCCCATGGCTTTCAGGCACGCTTGCATCCAGGGCAGACGGGAACAAGGGGGCTGGAAACCCAGGGCTTCACATACCAATCTTAGCACAAAGGAACTTTTTCTTCGGTGTTCTAGCCTGAGGCCAGTGGCCAATCATGAAGTCTTTCTCTCATCTCTGGAGATCACAAACACCTGTGGCCTGTGTCATGTGGCACAAAGAGAGACGCAGAGGGAGGGTTCCTGCTCTACTCAACTTTTCTGGTTTTGGGTTTTTTTTTTTTTTTTTTTGGATTTTTGGTTTCCTTTGGTTGTTGGCAACAATTGTGCCTCTGCCTCTTTGGGCTGCTCTTTGTGGTTTAAATACAGCAATTGAGAAAATAATAATAGGCATTTGCAATAGCTAGTGGGTCAAACACTAGAATTTTTGGGGGAAAACCTCTAGCAGTTAGGCAAGTATATATGAGTCAGTATTTTTTAAAATTTATTTATTTATTTATTTATTTATTTGAGATGGAGTTTTGCTCTTATCACCTAGGCTGGAGTGCAATGGTGCAATCTTGGCTCACTGCAACCTCTGCCTCCTGGGTTCAAGCAATTCTCCTGCCTCAGCCTCCCGAGTAGCTGGGACTACAAGCTCCTGCCACCACACCCAGCTAATGTTTTTGTATTTTTAGTAGAGATGGGGTTTTGCCATGTTGGCCAGGCTGGTCTCGAACTCCTGAGCTTAGGTGATCCGCCCGCCTCGGCCTCCCAAAGTGCTGGGATTACAGCCATGAGCCACCATGCCTGTCCCAAGTCAGTATTTTTCAAGGAAATTTTTATACACAAGCATTTTGAAAGAGTATGTAAAAGTTTGAAATGGTCTCTTCCTTCATATAGTTCCCCAACCCATTGGTGGACGTTGTTGGCATGGAGACAGAAATAATAACAGTACCTACATCTAGTGTTACCCTTGCAATCAGCCTGTGGGCAAAAATTAGGGGAGCTGGGGATGAAGAAATTGGGGCTGTGCAGTGTGTGGGCTCAGGGATGGGAAGCTGCCTGTTGATTAAGTTGTTTCACACAGAATTCCTGGGCTCACCGGAGGCCTTCTATCAGCTGTTTAACTTCCGCCTGTGACTTCAAGTAAGTCACCTTTTCTTCCTGAAGGAATAACAGAGCACTTCCATCCTGAAAGATCCATTTGTCTCCCATCAGATTTATTCCTGCCCCAAATTCAGGGATCAAATGTCTATGTGGTACCATATACAGTCACTGGACTCTGCTTTCTTACATTGCAAAAGGAAAAATCCCAAATTAGAAAAGATGTAGATTAAAGTTCTTTTCTGCCATTGCAGCTGCAGTGGTACTGCCCTAACTGCCCTCCGGCTGGGGAAGGGACGAAGGTCCTAGTCACTATGCTGGCACCTCCAGCACACCACAGCCACCATACGGAGAGGAGTCCAGTCTCTCTTCCCTGTGAGCCCTCCCGCCCCACTCCTCAACAAGTAGAGTCCCCAGCTCAGGCCAGCAGCGCAGCCTCCCTGCCCCCTGGCTGAACACTCCCAGTGTTCACTCCCATCCAGACCAGCAGCTTAGCAGTTCTCTGAGGTGCAGCTCCTAGAGGCAACCGAGAGCTCCTCGGCCACTGCCACTGCAAGGATGCTGCCTTGCTGCCCTTGGAGTGGGAAAGGAGCAAAGACCCTGAGTGCTTCAACCATACTGCCTGCAAGCTGCAGTTGCCCTAAGGAGGAGAGGCCAGGCTGTCTCCCCTGGGACCCACCCAGTCACCCTACTCATCACCAGAAAGGGTCCCCTCCACTTAGGTCCACAGCACAGCTGCCCCAGCCCAGGCCAATCGCAATGATTGATTGTGGCTCTGCATCTCTTGCTGGGTGAAGCCCCACGACAGAAGTGAAAGGCCTTCTGCTACAACCACTGCTAAGGGCCCTTCCTCTGCTGCTTCCAAGCTGGGGACAGAATATAAAGCCTGAGCTTACCCCAGAGCTGCAGTGGGTAGCCCGGGAGTGCCAAGCTGAGATCCGCAGCCAGCACCTAAGTGGGAGAGGAGCCTACACCTCAGAACACTGGGAGGGCACACAGCTGCAAATGTGTGGAAATGCCGAGGAGCCGCGTGGCTGAGGAAGAGCCTACCTGCTGGCCATTACGCTTAAGTGCCATCGACTGTATCAAAGCCCAAAACTTCAACACCAAAAAAAAAAAAAACCCCCCCAAAAAAAACCAAAAACCGAAAACAACAACAACAACAAAAACAACAACAACAAAAAACAACACTTTGCTAATATACTTCCCATATGAAACCAAGGACAATAATTGACTATAAATAAAGACCTTGTACAAAGCCTTGGTCCTCTGGAAACATCCAGAAAAGTCTACTGACTGTACTCAACTTACACCACAGTTAAAGGACCACCAGCCCACACAGATGAGAAAGAGCCAGCCCAAGAACTCTGGCAACTCAAATAGCCAGAGTGTCTTCTTTCCAAACAATCGCACTAGTTCCCCAGCAAGAGTTCTTAACCAGGCTGAAATGACTGAAAGACAGAAGTAGAATTCAGAGTATGCATAGCAACAAAGATTATTGAGATCTAGGAGAAAGTTGAAATCCAATCCAAGGGATCTAGGAATTGCAATAAAATGATACAGAAGCTGATAGATGAAAGAGTCATAAAAAAGGACCAAACTGATCTGAAAAAGATGAAAAACATACTATAAGAATTTCATAATGAAATCACAAGTATTAACAGCAGAACATACCAAGCTGAGGAAGGAATCTCACAGCTTTAAGACTGGCTCTGAAATAACTCAGTCAGACAAAAATAAAGAAAAAAGAATGAATAAAACCTTTGAGAAATATGGACTTATGTAAAGAGACCAAATCAACAACTCTTTGGTGTCCCTGAAAGAGACAGGGAAAAAGCAAGCAACTTGGAAAACTATTTCAGGATATCATACATGTAAACTTCCCCAACCTTGCTAGAGAGGCTGACATTAAAATTCAGGAAATGAAGAGAACTCCTGCAAAATAATACACAGGAAGAATATCCCGAAGACACATAATCATCAGATTCTCCAAGATGAAAATGAGAGAAACAATGTTAAAAAATGTAGAGAGAAGAGGCAGTTCGCCTACAAAGGGAACCCTATCAGATTAACAGCAGATCTTTCAGCAGAAACCCTAAAAGCCAGAAGAGATTGGGCTATGTTCAGCATTCTTAAAGAAAGGAATTTCCAAACAAGAATTTCATATCCAGCCAAACTAAGCTTCATGAATCAGGGAGAAATAAGATCCTTTTCAAAGCAAATGTTGAGGAATTCCTTGCCACCAGACCTACATTAAAAGAGATCCTGAAAAGAGCACTAAATATGGAAAGGAAGGACTATTACCAGCCACTACAAAAACACACTTAAGTACACAGACCAGTGACTCTATAAAGCAACCACACAAACAAGCCTGCATAATAACCAGCTAACAATGTGATGACAAGATCAATACTAACTTTGAATGTAAATGGGAAATGCCCCAATTAAAAGGCACAGGGTGGGCTGGGCATGGTGGCTCACACCTGTAATCCCAGCACTTTGGGAGGCCCAGGTGTGCAGATCACTCGAGGCCAGGAGTTTGAGACCAGCCTGGCCAACATGGAGAAGGCCCAAATCTACTAAAAATACAAAAAATTAGCTGAGCATGGTGGTGTGTGCCTGTAGTTCCAGATACTCGGGAGGCTGAGGTGGGTGAATTGCTTGAACCTGGGAGCCAGAGGTTGCACCAAACTGAGATTGTGCCACTGCATTCCAGCCTGGGTGACAGCGCAAGACCCTGTTTAAAAAAAAAAAAAAGATGGCACAGAGTGGTAACCTGGATAAAGAAGCAAGACCCAATGACCCAATGGTATGCTGTCTTCAAGGGACCCATCTCAAAAGCAGTGACACCCATAGGCTCAAAATGAAGGGATGGAGAAAAATCTACCAAGCAAATGGAAAACAGAATAAAAGCAGGGGTTACTATCCTAATTTCAGACAAAACAGACTTTAAACCAACAGAGATTAAAAAAAAAAAAAAAAGACAAAGAAGGGCATTACATAATGGCAAAGCATTCAATTCAACAAGAAGATCTAACTATCCTAAATATATATGCACCTAACACAGGAGCACCTAGATTTATAAAGCAAGCTGTTAGAGACCTACAAAGAGACTTAGACTCCCACACAGTAATAGTGAGAGACCTCAACACCCCACTGACAGTATTAGATCATTGAGGCATAAAATTAACACAGATATTCAGGACCTGAATTCAATACTGGACCAAATGGACCTAACACAAACATCTACAGAACTCTCTACCCCCAAACAAGAGAATATAAATTCTTCTGATTGTCACATAGCACATACTCTTAAATTGACTACACAATCAGACATAAAACAATCCTCAGCAAATTAAAAAAAAAAAAAAACATACCAACTATACTTTCAAGCCATAGCACAAGAAAAATAAAAATCAATACTTAAAAAAATTGCTGAAAATCATACAATTACATAGAAAATTAAACAGCCTGTTCCTGAATGACTTTAGGGTAAATGATGAAATCAAGGCAGAAATCAAGAAGTTCTTTGAAACTAATGAGAACAAAGATACAACATACCAGAATCTCTGGGACACAGCTAAGGTAGTGTTAAGATGGAAGTTTATAGCACTAAATGGCCACATGAAAAAGTAAGAAGGATCTCAAATTAACAATCTAACATCATAACTAGAGGAATTAGAGAAGCAAAGGAAAACCAATCCCAAAGCTACTAAAAGACAGAAATAACCAAAATCAGTGCTAAGCTGAAGGGAATTAAGAAACAAACAAAAAAACCTACAAAACATCAACAAATCCAGGAGTTGGTTCTTTGAAAAAATTAATAAGATAGACTGCTAGCTAGACTAATAAAAAAAAGGAGAGAAATCCAAATTAACACAATTAGAAATGGCAAAGGGGGCATTACCACTTACCCCCACAGAAATACAAAAAAACCCCAAAAAACCCAGAGAGTACTATGAACACCTCTATGCAGACAAACTAGAAAATCTAGAAGAAATTGATAAATTCCTGGACACATACAACCTCCCAAGACTGAACCAAGAAGAAACTGAATCCCTGAACAGATTAGTAATGAGTTCCAAAATTGAAGCAGTAATAAAAAGCTTACTAACCAAGAAAAGCCCAGGACCAGATGGATTCACAGCTGAATTCTACCAGATGTATAAAGAGCTGGTACCATTCCTACTGAAACTGTTCCAAAAAATTGAGGAGGAGGACTCTTCCTCAACTCACTCTGAGGCCAGCATCATCCTGATACCAAAACCTGGCAGAGATGCAACAAAAAAAGAAAACCCCAGGCCAATATCCCAAATGAACGTAGAAGCAAAAATCCTCAAGAAAATACTAATAAACTGAATCTAGCAGCACATCAAAACGTTAATCCACCAAGATCAAGTAGACTTTATCCTTGAGATGCAAGGTTGGTTCAACATACACAGATCAGTAAATGTGATTAATCACATAAACAGAACTAAAAAATTTCCTTAAAAACACATAATTATCTCAATAGATGCAGAAAAGGCTGTCAATAAAATTCAACATTTCTTCAAGTTAAAAACCTTCAATAAACTAGGCATTGAAGGAACATACTTCAAAATAACAAGAGCCATCTATGACAAACCCACAGCTGACATCATACTGAATGGGCAAAAGCTGGAAGCATTCACCTTGAAAGCTGGCACAAGATAAGGATGCCCTCTCTTACCACTCCTATTCAACATAGTACTGGAAATCCCGTCCAGAGCAGTCAGGGGGAAGAAATAAAAGGCATTCAAAGAAGAACAGAGGAGGAAGTCAAACTCTCCCTGTTGGTGGATGACATTATTCCATATCTGGAAAACCCCAGAGTCTCTGCCGAAAAGCTCCTTGATCTGATAAACAACTTCAGCAAAGTTTCAGGATATAAAATTAATGTATGAAAATCACTAGCATTCCTGTACACCAACAACATCCAAATGAAGAGCCAAATCAGGAACACAATCCCATTCACAGTTGCCATAAAAAGAATAAAAAACCTAGGCATACAGGTAACCAGGAGGTGAAAGATTTCTACAATAAGAGTTACAAAACACTGCCAGAAATCAGAGATGACACGTACAAATGGAAAAACATTCCATGCTTATGGGCAGAAAGAATCAATATCAGCCGGGCATGGTGGCTCATGCCTGTAATCCCAGCACTTTGGGAGGCCAAGGCAGGCGGATCACGAGGTCAGGAGATCGAGACCATCCTGGCTAACATGGTGAAACCCCCTCTCTACTGAAAATACAAAAAATTAGCCAGGTGTGGTGGCGGGCGCCTGTAGTCCCAGCTACTCGGGAGGCTGAGGCAGGAGAATGGCGTGAACCTGGGAGGCAGAGCTTGCAGAGTGAGCCAAGATCACACCGCTGCACTCCAGCCTGGGCGACAGAGCGAGACTGTCTCAAAAAAAAAAAAAAAAAAAAAGAATCAATATCATTAAAATGGCCATACTGCCAAAAGCAATTTACAGATTCAATGCTATTTCTATCAAAGTACCAATGACATTCTTCACAAAATTCAAAAAGACTATTTTAAAGTTCATATGGAACCAAAAAAGCGCCAGAATGGCTAAGGCAATCCTAAGCAAAAAGAACAAAGCTGGAAGCATCACATTAACTGACTTCAAACTATACTACAAGGCTATTGTAACCAAAACAGCATGTTTTACTCTGGTATAAAACAGACACATTGTTATTAGTCCATTCTCACACTGCTAGGAAGAAATAACCAAGACTGGGTAATTTATAAAGGAAAGAGGTTTAATTGACTCACAGTTCCACATGACTGGAGAAGCCTCAGGAAATTTACAATCATGGTGGAAGGCAAAGAGAAGCAGGCACCTTCTTCACAAGCGCGGCCGGACAGAGTGAGTGCAAGCAGGGGAAACGCCAGACGCTTATAAAACCATCAGATCTCGTGAGACTCACTCACTATCACAAGAACAGCATAGGGGAACCGCCCCCATGATTCAATCACCTCCACCTGGTCTTGCCCTTGACCCGTGGGGATTATGGCAATTGCAATTCACGATGAGATTTGGGTGAGGACACAAAACCTAACCATATCACACACAGACCAGTGGAGCAGAATAGAGATCCCAGAAATAACGGTACACACCTACAACCATCTGATCATTGACAAACCTGACAAAAACAATGGGGGAAAGGATTCCCTATTCAATAAATAGTGCTAGGCTAACTGGCTAGTCACAGACAGAAGATTGAAACTGGGCCCTTTCCTTACACCACGTATAAAATCAATTTAAGATGGATTAAAGACTTAAATGTAAAATCTAAAACTATAAAAACTCTGGGAGATAACTTAGGAAATGCCATTCTGGACATAGGACCTGGCAAAGATTTATGATGAAGACACCAATAGCAATTGCAACAAAAAAATTGACAAATGAGACCTAATTAAACTAAGAGTTGCTGCACTGCAAAGAAACTATCAACAGACTAAATAGACAATCTACAGAATTGGAGAAAATATTTGCAGACTAAGCATCTGACAAAGGTCTAATATCCATAATCTGTAAGGAGTTTAAATGAATTTACAAGAAAAAAACAACCCCATTAAAAAGTGGGCAAAGGACATGAACAGACACTTTTTAAAAGAAGATATACATGTGGTTAACAAATACATGAAAAAAAAATTCAACAGCATTAATCATTAGAGAAATGCAAATGAAAACTACAACGAGATACCATCTCACACCAGCAGAATGGTTATCATTTAAAAGTAAAAAAAATAACAGATGTGGGCTGGCTGCCATGGCTCACGCCTGTAATCCCAGCACTTTGGGAGCCCGAGGCAGGCAGATCACCTGAGGTTCAGGAGTTCGAGACCAGCCTGGCCAATGTGGTAAAACCCCACCTTTACTAAAAATACAAAAATTAGCCAGGTGTGGTACCAGGTGCCTGTAATCCCAGCTACTTGGGAGGCTGAAGCATGAGAATCACTTGAACCTGGGAGGCAGAGGTGGCAGTGAGCCGAGATCATGCCATTGAGTTCCAGCCTAGGTGACGAGAGTGAAACTCCATCTCAAAAACAAACCAAACAAACAGAAAACAGATACTGGAGAGGTTGCAAAGAAAAGGGAATGAAGGGACTGCTTATACACTGTTGGTGAGAGTGTAAATTAGTTCAGCCATTGTGGAAAGCAGTGTGGCGATTCCTCAAAGAACTTAAAATAGAATTACCATTCAGCCCAGCAATCCCATTTTTGGGTATATACCCAAAGAAATATAAATCATTCTACCATAAGGACAGATGCACATGTATGTTCACTGCAGCACTATTCACAATAACAAAGGCATGGAATTAACCTCAGTGTTCATCAGTGGTAGACTGGATAGAGGAAATGTGGTACATATACACCATGGAATACTATGCGGCCAAAAAAAGAATGAGATCATGTTCTCTGTAGCAACATGGATGGAGCTGGAGGTCATTACCCTAAGCAGTCTAATGCGGGAACAGAAGGCCAAGTACTACATGTTTTCACTTACAAGTGGGAGCTAAATGATGAGAACACATGGACGCAAAGAGGGGAACACCACCCACTGGGGCCTACTTGAGGGTAGAGGGTGGGAGTGGGGAGAGGATCAGAAAAAATACCTGTGGGGTACTAGGCTTAGAACCTGGGTGATGAAATAATCTGTACACTAAAACTCCATGACACACAGTTTACAATAAGAAACCTGCACATGTACCTCTGAACCCAAAATAAAAGCTAAAAATAAAATTCTTTCCTTACCAAAGGATTCAGAACAGTGGCATTGCCTGGTGGATTTCAGTTTCATAAACCATTAACCAGCTGATAGAATGCCTGCCAGAGTGGTAGGAAGCTCTACTAAGAGGAGTCAGTCGGAATGAAAATGAAGCAACTCTCTGCATTAGGATGTAAGTCACAGGGCAAATGTGCTTTGCTTTAGACTCAAGTCTCTGTGACTATTCTATCGCATTTGCTGCAGTACAGCTGTTGGATGCTACCAACACACAGCTGGTGGATCTAACAAATCTTAAATTTTCATAACGCTCATTTTACTCATGCTCTGTAACATTTAGGACATAAACTACCCAACCTTGGAATAGCTAACCTGTCATGAAAGAAGATGGTTATTTTAAGAGCCATTGAATATAATCTCTGGGCTTACAGTCTGAAACTTCCAAGCCCACAGGAAAATATTAACAATGATCAGATGTTAGACAAGTCAATTCCTTTTATTTTAACTGTTTGGGAAAAAAGTAGAGCAAATTCTGGTCGGTCTATATACACTGGTTTGGTTTCCACTGGAGAATTAAAATGTGAATATTTTCTTAGTAATATATTGGATGGCAGCAACTTTTTCTTTATGAATTCTTATATACAGGTATGCACAGGAAGACTCGTGAAGAGGCGGGGCCCCCAGTCCTCCTCTCCCAGTTAAAATCCTTAGTATGGCCGTTTGTCATAAACATTTTTCTTCAAGGATGGAAATGGATGCCTGAGGAGGGGCTCATTTGGGCAGTTTCAAACCCAAGCCACATGCCGGCAAAGCCGGGAGCATCTCCTCTGCTTAGTCCCCTAGCCATCACAGGAGGAGCAAAGAAGGCCTGCCAAGTCAGAGGCAAGAGAGCGAGGAACACGGAGAGGTAGGGGAGGCCAGGGCCAGGGCAGGCCCCAGGCAGCCAAGTAGTGAGTCCTGCAAGGAATGAAAGAAACATGGCGTTCCAGGCCCAGTTTGCATTTTCCTAATCATTCACTCAACACCTACGAGTGTTGAGAGTTCTCTGGTGGGCAAAAGGGAGCTGGTGCTTGCCTTTAAGGAATGTACAGTCTGGTGGAGGGCATATATTAATTAAATAATCACACAGCGAAATGCATTGTTGCACACTGCGTATGTTTTAGTTGGAGAGCAGGAGAGTCCCCCTGGGGCAGGAACTCCCGGAAGCAGCAGCATTTGAGCCAGGATCTGGAGGCTGATAGAGTAGGGTTTCCCCAGACGGTGTGTGTGGGGGTGTGCACGCTCGCTGGGGGCAGGGAGCCAGGCACTTCGGGCACAGGGGGCAGCTTGTGTCCTGGTTCCAGGACAGGAGGGAGATGTTATATTGAAGACATGGAGGGAGACCAGTGTGACCAGAGCATAGTGTGAGCGGGAGATCTGAGAGAGGAGGAAGGCAGGAGCTAGGTCACACAGAGCCTTGTAGCCACATCTGGGATGTTGGCCTTCATTCTGAGTGCAAAAGGAAGCTGTGACTGTTAATTTTATGTGTCAACTTGGCTCAGCCATGTGCCAGTTGTTCGGTCAACCACCAGTCTAAATGTTGCCATGAAGATATTTTTTAGATGAGATTAACATTTAAATCAGCAGACTTTGAGTAAAGTAGCTTACTCTCCCTAATGAGGGTGGGCCTCCTCCAGTCAGGTGCTAATCTTCAGAGCAAATACTGAGTGCCCCCGAGGTAGAAGCAATTCTCAAGACTGCACGGGAGAAACCCCGCCTGCTTCCAGCCTGCTGCTCTGCAGGATTCAGGCTCAAGATGGCAACACCAACTCACCTGACTTTCCAGCCTACTGGCCTGCCCTGCAGATTCCAGACTTGCCAACCCCACAATCAGAAGAAGCCAATTCCTAAAATAAACCTGTCTCTTCTCTGCCCCCCATACATATATTCTGTTTCTCCAGATATTTCTCTAGACAGCACTGAATAATACAGAGGCCAAGAAAGGTTCTGTATTGTGTGGTAAAGTGATCAGGTAGGCAATTAAGTCATATCACATCAACAGCAGTATCAAATACGAACTGGCTAGGGAAGAAAGAATGGATCTATGCCCACTTAGGAGGGATCTGGAATACAAGTTGGAGACGATGTTAGCTTGAAATAGGGTGGTGGCCCTGGTGATGGAGAGAAGGAGATACAGTCCAGAAGCTTTAAAAATGGGAAAACCAATGATGGAGAGACGTAGCCTGGTGGCAGGTGACCAGGGTGAGTCTTGGACTCTGGCTCGGGCAGGGAGCCCAGGGCAGTCCAGTGGGGTTTCTGTGGTACCGCATTGAGGGGAGTGGGAGGTCATGGGTGTGGTATTGAACGTGAGCAAATACCATCTATGAGGGGCACATGCAGAACTGGACCTCAGAGGAAGGACCTAGGCTGGAGATAAGTATTCAGCAATGACACGGGCGCTCCAATGTTTATTTAATTTATTTATCTGAGATGGAGTCTCACGCTGTCACCCAGACTGGGGTGCAGTAGTGTGATCTCAGCTGACTGAAACCTCCACCTCCCAGGTCCAAGCGATTCTCCTGGCTCAGTCTCTGGAGTAGCTAGGAATACAGGCATGCACCACCACGCCTGGCTAATTTTTGTATTTTTGGTAGAGACGGGATTTTGCCATCTTGGCCAGGCTGGTCTCAAACTCCTGACTTCAAGTGATTCACCCGCCTTGGCTTCCCAAAGTGCTGGGATTACAAGCGTGAGCCACCACACCTGGCCTCTCCCATGTTTAAATGCAAAGGAACATCAGAGAGGTGTAGAGTGTGGTGTTGCTGAGTTATTTAGTCCAATGCAAACACATTTGGGAAAACCCAAATTCTGGTGTTCTCTCTAGGAAGCTGATGTGAGCATTAGCACAGTCAAGGCACTATGAACCTAGCAGCAAAGAACCCACGCCCCCCACCAGGTTTCTTACAGAGTAGCATTCCCCAGTACGCTTGAGCACAGACCTCATAGCATCCGTGCATCTCCCCACCAAGGCCCACTGGCACGGGGAATGCTGATGTGGGAGGGTGGACCCTGGCGGGGACATCCTGGGGCTTCCTTCAGAGTAGAGTGCCATGGCTGAGCTGTGCTCCCTCTGGGCTGGACGGAGAGTACTGGAAACAAAGCTCAGCCAGGACCTGCAGCTGGCAGGAGGGATTAACCCATCATGCCCAGAATGCTTGGACCACGTGCACAAAGACGGGAAGGGCATGGGGCTAAGCACTGAGAGAGTCCAAAGCTGGAATAATTTAAGGCTGCATCAGCTTGGAGAGGGATCCTTCATGAAGGACCTAGGAGGGAGCCAGGGTGGGCAGCAGGGGGCCTACCCCACACGACAAGGATGGGGATCTGGAAGGGGCCCTGGGGCATGTCCTGCATAGAGATGGTTAGTCTCTCTTTCCTCGCTGGAGGCATGCAGGGCCGGGAGGCTGGGCAAATTTTTTCCACTTGGGCTCAAACCATTCTGGTGGGCTTGCCCTCACGAGGTGAGCACGACATGAAAGACCTGCCAGCAGGTACGTGCTGGTCCTATGGAATGAGATGGAACTGTCGTGGATGCTTTCCAGCTCTGGGAGGGAGCACAGGATGCACCCGGTGCACAGGGTTGCAGAGCCCTGACCGTGCTCCGACTTGCAGAGGAGTCCCCAGAGCTCCTCAACAGCTGGCAAGAGGGTGTAAGTGGTGGGAAAGATGAAAGGGGAAAGGGGCCGTGACAGACAAAGAAAGGGGGATGGCGAGTGCAGACAATCCTTGCCTCTCTTGGAACAGGAAGCTGGTTTTGAGTTGTAGGGGGTAATTTCGTTAGAAAACACAAGGATTTGGGCTTTTCCCAGACTTGGTCATCAAAGGGCATGTGGGATGATCTCTTGAGGAGAGAATTTTGTCAAGAAGAAGGCATTTGTAGGATAAGAACTTTACATAGG
This sequence comes from Macaca mulatta, assembly GCF_049350105.2. Taxonomy (NCBI): domain Eukaryota; kingdom Metazoa; phylum Chordata; class Mammalia; order Primates; family Cercopithecidae; genus Macaca; species Macaca mulatta. The sequence continues at coordinate 76,440,118 of NC_133409.1, read as the reverse complement.
CCCTCTAACCCCATGAGAACCTGACTACTTAGGGCCTTAAAAAGGAATTGAGGGGGAAAAAACCCAACGGAAATATTAGTAGAAAATAGGGCAAAGCAACCTTTTTCTGTCTACTTAATAGAGAACAGAAAAAGGTGGCCTCGAAGAATGAGTTTCATGTGCTATGCAGTGCTAGTTTCTTTTATGCATTCATTCAAATATTTATTAGGCACATACTGTATGCCCAATAGTCCTCTAGGTGCTGTAGATACAGTGGTAAACAAGGTAAGTCCTCTTTCCTGTTGTGGCTTGTACTCTAGGGATACCAGATAAACCCAGAATCTATATTTTTAATAATTGAAGTGTGCAGACAAATCACACTTAATGGCAGATCTTAAACTTGGCTGATGATCAGGACCATCTAGGGCAGTGGTTCTCAACCAGGGTGATTTGCCTCCCAGGGGAAATTTCAAAACGTCTAGAGATCTTTGTAATTGTCATGAGTGGGAAGGAATGTCACAAGTGGCATGTAGTGGGTGATGGCCAGGGATGCTGCTAAATGTCCTACAATGTGCAGGACAGCCCCTCCCAACAAATAATATTCCAGCCGCAAATATCAAGAGTGCTGAGGCTGAGAGGCCCTGACCTAGGTCTTGCTACTCAAAGTGTGGGCCGTGGACTGGCAGTATTGCCGTCACCAGGAAGCTTGTTGGAAATAAATAAGCTTGGCGTCTCCTCCCAGCCCCGAACCTGCTGAGCCAGAATCTGCATTTTCAAAGATTCCCCACACACACCCCCATCCTGAATTTGGATTTGGATGCACAGGAAAGTCTGAGGAGCCTTGCTGTAGGTGCACACGCTTATTAGCAGGCAGGACAAAATTAACAGCAAGTCAGCCGACTAGTTAGCTAAGCTTGGTGAAGTCCCCTCTCTCCTTTTAGGTACTCTGGCAAGCACCATGCATGCAAGGTTCAGTTACCTAGGAGGGTCAAAAAAAAAAAAAAAAAAAAAAAAAAAAACAAACCAGATTCCTCATTCCTAAAGATTCTTATCTGCAGGAGGGGCTAAGAATGTATATTTTTATAACAGCTCCCTGTGTACATCTGAGAGAGACAGGTTTGGGCCATGGCAAACACCATGCAAGCAACAGCTGAACCCCAAGGCTGCATTTCAGTACCATTAGCTGGGGAATCGAAGCAGTTGGCTAAAAACACAGACAAAAGAGAAAGATGGCAAGCCATTTACAAAAATGCTCACGTCACCCAAAGAGCTGATATTATCTAGTTAATTACGGAGGAAGGTCGGCCCAGTAAAACAGCCAGGCCAGGTGTTTAAACTGTTTTTGTTGTTATTTATAGCAGTGTGAGTTCAAAGAAACTTTTACAAAGAACCTCAGTATACAAAACAGATGAGAGTGAAGCAGCTCTGGTTTATGGGGACGCCCAACATGCCTGTCCCTTGTCTGGGCTCCAGGAGGCACAGTTTGAAAAGCATCATGACAGACAATAGCTGTGGTCTAGAGTGCATGCCGATTCTAGGTGAGAAAGACCCTAGTAAAGTACATGTCATTCCAGGAGCGCTCTTGTGCACACAGGCTCGCTCTCATTAAGCTGAGATGGCTGTTTGCCTGAACTTTAACGTGACTATGGACTGGCAAACATCAATGTTCAAAAATGATTCCATGAATAGAAACACAAATATTCCTACAAATTGGTTTGAAAATATAAGTTCCAGAAAATGGAAACATAGAATGACCTCAGTAAAGAGTATGATTTTTTGATCTGGTGAAGAAAACAGGCTTCAGCGTCTCCATTTTTAAACTATGACAATCTCAGTTCCTGCAGGTCAGGGACATTGTAATTCATGCAAAGACCTTGAACTGTCAGATGCCATGATGTTCACAGCTATCAAAAGCTCTTTTTTCAGGGGCTGCCCAGACTCCGTAGAGATATATATATATAAATCATATATAAAATACAAAATCATATAAAATATATGATGCACGTGAAAGTCTGATGATATATATATATATGGCACTAATTAGTATAATTAAAAACAGAATAAAAAGAGTTTAGTAGCTGTGACCTTTTTAGTTTAACTGAGTTAATCCAATACATGCTCATAACAAAATGAAAATTAATGACTACCTTATTTTTTGCCATACTATTTTTTTCCACATGGATGCCAAAGCCTTGCCCTTGAATGGAAAAGAAAGTGGCTTTGTCCTTGCAAAAATTTTAATTTCTCTCAAATTGTGTCAAAGTTCTCTGAGTATATACACAAAACCGCTGTGCTGCATAAGTGAAGATCAGTTCTTCTACTGAAAGCCAAAGCTAGAAATCCTTGTGTGTGTTTCCACTCTGTGGGGCATAATTTCTGCATTGTCAGAAATTGGTAAATACTGTACAGTGATAGAGATCAATTTGGGTTGCCAGTGTTTGCATTATTGTAAGACAAGTAGATAAGAACAAAGGTAAAAAGTGGACACTGGATACCATGCTATGGCAGGGCCAGGCTTCATCATTATCACCAGGAAAATCAGACAGGCTTTTATTAAAGTTTGAGTGGCATTAATATTGAGGGCATTAGCAAAGACCTGAATGCAAGGGCCGGTTTATCGCTCATTCTACACAGGACTGGTGCAAGGTTTTATCTTTAGCATTGAAGAAAAGAGAATTAGGGTTACCAGTACAGAAGCAGGGGATGCTATTTATAAGTACACTATACTTTAAAGGAAAAAAATGTCCATCTATTATGGTCCTAAGCTCTTTTCTTTTTTGCCTCTATTCAACACAGATTGGATAAAATGAATAAAAATCTTCACTGAGGTTGACAAATATAAACCAATACATATACAAGCTTTAAAAGTATTTTTATATGTTTAATGACACAAATAGTTGGAAACTATAAAGAAGACAATGTTCCATTTAAAACAGAAAAATAGAATAACAAAACTCTAGAAATAAAGCCAACAAAAAAATGGTAGGTAGCTTCCATATGAAGAAAAAAACAATACAACATAGAGACGTGAAGGGGGTTTTGAAAACCATGGAGAGGCACTCTGCTTCCTGCGGTGGAAGATTCAGTATTTTAAATATATCAATTCTTCCCAAACTACTTTATACATCTGTTACAATGCTAATAGAAATCTCAATATGATTTAGAAAAATTTTGATAAATTTGACAAAATGATCCTAAACTTCATCTGGAAGAATAAACGTGAGAATATTTGCAAAAGCAGAATAACTGAAACGAAATAGAAGATCCCCAATAGACAAATTCTCTAAGATTTAGTATCTGATAAATACAGCCTTTGAAATCAGTGGAGAAAGCATGGATTATTATTAATTATTATTTTATTTATTACAAATAAACAAAATTAGGATAGACAGCTAATCATTTGAGGGGAAACCCTGAAGGTAAAACCATACCTTCAAATACACACCAAAGACTAAAATGTAAAAAATTATAACATGTAAGAACTAGAAAACTTTTATAACTAGAAAACTTTAAAAAAAAACTAGAAAAGTTTACACATAAACTTTTCTGATTGGGAGGAGAGGGGTAGGGAAAGGTTTTTGGACATATGAGTTTTTAAATTTTTATCTGATCAGACTATCAACCTTTTATATATATATTTTGGCTTGTCACATATGTTTGGCAACATAAAGAAAAGATTGATACTCTGACCACATAAAAAATTAAAAACCTGTATGTCAAAAAAACTTCATAAAAATGCAAATGATAAAGTAGAAAAATATTTGTAACATATATAACAAAGGGTAGTATCTTTAAAGAGCTCTTATAAATAAATAGAAAAAAGTCAAACGTTCCAGTAATAAAATGGGCAAAAAGATGAACAGGCAACTCACACAAAGAAATAACAGCTATCAGTAAATATATTTTTAAAAGTTTGTGATTTGCGCCCAATCCCCAGTTTCAAACAAATGAGGTCAGAAGTTAATTTTACGTGACAATATTTGGTATTGTTGACAGCAGTGAGGATAAGCATGCTCATATACTTTTGGTAAAGATATAAATTTATACAACCTTAGGGGGAACAAGTTAGTTGTATATCTCAAAACATTAAAAATGTATGTATCTTTTGGCCCAGTAACAGCATTTTCAGGCATTTGACCTAAGGAAATTTTCATGAATACTGATTGCAACATTGTTTTTTTTTTTTTGAGACAGAGTCTTGTCACCCAGGCTAGAGTGCAGTGGCTCTATCTCAGTTCGCTGCAACCTCTGCCTCCCGGGTTCAAGCAATTCTCCTACCTCAGCCTTCCAAGTAGCTGGGATTACAGGCACGCACCACCACATCCGGCTAATGTTTGTATTTTTAGTAGAGACGGGGTTTCGCCATATTGGCCAGGCTGGTCTCAAACTCCTGACCTCAGGGCGATCCACCTGCTTCGACCTCCCAAAGCGCTGGGATTACAGGCGTGAGCCACTGCGCCCAGTGGGTTCAACTTTTATGTAACAAAGTTGTGACCTGTTTTTCAGTTGTCATGGACCTCCAGGTTGAAGGTCACATAACCTGAGCATGCCCAGATAGACCAAGCCTGCAACCACAGGTGGAACCTAAGTGCTTAGAATGAGGAATGGGGACAAAATTGAGAAGTGGACACCGCCTGGCATCCAGGATCCAATCAGATTGAGCTCTAGGGCCAGCCCATGTCAGTCAGATGGTGCTCCTGGCATCATTGCATTACAAGATCCAATTAGATCACGCCTCATTATCCTATATTTTTACATCTGCCCCAGCCCCAGCTTGACGAGACACAGTTTTGGGAACCATCCCTGGTATTCTCCTTACTTGTCACAAGTAATAAAACCCCCTTGTTAGGCAAGGTGTGCTGGCTCACATGTGTAATCCCAGCACTTTGGGAGGCCAAGGCAGGTGGATCACCCCGAGGTTAGGAGTTCAAGACCAGCCTGGCCAACATGGTAAAACTCCATCTCTACTAAAAATACAAAAATTAGCTGGGCATGGAGGCACGTGCTTGTAATCCCAGATACTTTGGAGGCTGAGGCAGGAGAATGGCTTGAACCTGGGAGGCAGAGGTTGCAGTGAGCTGAAATCGCACCACTGCACTCCAGCCTGGGCGACAGAGTGAGACTTTGACTCAAAAAAAAAAAAAAATTTCCCCTTGCTAAATTCTCCTTGGTTGTGGTCATTGGGTTGATGTCCCCTCAAGCAACCAAACACACACAATGTGGGTGGGAAAATTCTAAGACCTAGATGGGACCGGGACTTGGGTTCTGACCCCAAACTCCTCAAAGTCTCCCTATGGGCAGAGAAGTGGACAGTGGTAGCTTGCCTGGGCTAACTCACATTGCCTGAGAGGCGTTGGGTATGATTTCCAGGGATCTCCCGCTTGGTGTCCAGCCCACCTGAGTGTCACCTGGACCTACCCTGGAAGAGCAGAAGTGGCCGTCCGGACCTTTTGTCCAGCACTCCTTCAGGGTGGTAAGTGGACTTCACCCTGTGGACTAAAAGTAATTCTCTGGATCTAGCAATGGGATCTCCGGACTAAGCACAGTCCACCTCTGGTTTCGGTTCTGTCCTTTTCCTTGGCCATTTTGTGCTCTGGGGGACTGAAAAACATCCCATCCTAGCAAACAGCAGTTTCTGTTTCTGGCCACTTCGTGCTCTGGTGGACTGAGAGACACCCCCAGCCTGGCAAATGGCAGTCTGGATCTGGCTAGCCAACAGTGGGACTGGCTTCAGGAATTCGGGGTTTTTAGAGAGACAGATTTGAGCTTTTCCTTCTTTCTCCTTGCCAGTTGACTCGCAATAGAGCTTTTCTTCTCTCAAAAGCCAATGCCATGGTGTCGGCCTCTATGTGCATCAGGCAGTCAGCCCAATGATTGCTTGGTAACATCAGCATAACATTTATCTCTAAGACAAGTGCCTTTTTTTAATGCTACTGGGAATTGCATTCTTTCATCTGCCAAAATATTATCCAGCTTGTACACCCAGAGAAAGCCAGGGGCAGCGGAAAGAGCATTTTCCTGGGAATCAAGAAACCGAGTTATATTGTCCCCACTCTGCCACCACAAGTGACTTAACTTCCCTGGGTTACTTAGCTGTATATAACAGGGGGCTGGAGAGAGAGGTTCCTATCTGTTTTGGGGTCTAGGGTTCTGGACAGGGGTTTCTCTGGACCCAACTTTTTTTTTTTTTTTGAGACAAAGTCTTGCTCCATCACCCATGCAGTGGTGCAATCTCAGCTCACTGCAACCTTTGCCTCCTGGGTTCAAACCGGTCTCCTGCCTCAGCCCCCATAGTAGCTGATATTACAGGCACCTGCCACCACACCCAACTAATTTTTGTATTTTTAGTAGAGACAGGGTTTCTCCCTGTTGGCCAGGCTGGTCTCAAACTCCTCATCTCAGGTGATCTGCCCGCCTCGGCCTTCCGAAGTGCTGGAATTATAGGCGCGAGCCACCGCACCTGGCCTGTACCCAACCTTTTGACTCCACTGACCCTTGTTTTGCTTTGGGCTCTTCAATATGCATGTGACTGAATCTGAATAACACTGAGTTTCTTGCCTATGTTCCCCATAAACTAATTTTTTGTATTTTTGCCTTATTCCCACAAACAGATGGTAAGTGTGCTGAAAGCACACAATAGGCAAGCACTTAATCAATGCTTGTTTAACTCAAATCCAGTCCACCATTAATTACACCAAAAATCTCAACACCTCTCTACTTAGAGTGATTAAAATGAAGTTATTCAAATATTCTTTTTTTTTGAGACAGGGTCTCGCTCTGTTGCCAGGATGGAGTGTAGTGGTGCAATCTTGGCTCACTGCAACCTTGACCTCCCAGGCTCAGGTGATCCTCCCACCTCAGTCTCTCAAGTAACTGTGACCACAGGTGCATGCCACCACACCTGGCTAATGTTTTTGTATTTTTAGTAGAGGTGGGTTTCACCATGCTGCCCAGGCTGGTCTTGAATTCCTGAGCTCAAGCGATCCACCCACCTCAGCCTCCCAAAGTGCTAGAACTGCAGGCGTGAGCGACCATGCCCGGCCCAAATATTCTTACTTTGGAAAATACTCTTACATCAAAAGCAGCTTGCAGGAGCTCACCCACAGATCTCTATCATTTTACCCTTCCTGCTCCACATTGACCTTGGAGGACCCAGAGCAGCCGTCAGAGGCCAAAACCTGTGAGTTCTCAAAGGGAAATCAGGCAAAAATGAGTTTTATCTAAGTTTGATCATAAGATTGGCAGTATTGATTTTGTCCTCCTTTACTGGTGCTCAGTGGTACTTTAATAAAGGACTGTAAGTGCTGTGAAATCAAAATGTAAGTGCTGACAGATTTAAGAAATTATTTCATAGCAAGCATCTCGTGATCAATAGCAGTTTGGTCTAGATTTTGACATACACAAAACTTATTTCATTTATCTTTGCATTATTTTCAATGTTTACTACCTTGCAGAGATGTCTGACAACTCACTAGACATCTGATGTATTGGGTGGAAAGAGGAGAAAACTGAGTTTCTAGTTCTAGAGATTAGTCTGTAATGGTCACCATTTTCTACATATTTTAAAAAATGTATCCATAATATAAAAGACTATTCCCAAATGCCTAGAATTCTTTCTAGCCAAATAGACATACTGATGCCTCTGAATATGTTTTCTTCACCCCACCCCCATCCACTTCTGGAAAAGAAAGAGACCTGCTCAGGTTCCTGGTATGGTTGGCATGAAGAGGGCAGAGGGAATTGGGATCTGAATCTTTGTCTTCTGCCTGATTATCCAACCAAAGCCTCCGCCCTGCCCCAACTATGAGCAGACACCAGCTGTGACCACCATGCAAAACAGTTCCAACTGAAGAATGTGAGGTTTGAGTTTTAAAAAAATCTGGTCAGCAGAAAAGGAGTTTCTCAATTCTTTCGTCAATTTCACTAAGAAGAAATAGGACTCTGAGACATTCTTTGAATTTCCAGCCCAGTTTCCTCTCTGCAAGGGCCCTGACATCCTCAGAGTGAAGCCTGGCAGGCTTTTGCTTTCTGTCTGGCCCTTGTTGGGTTGGTCTGCAGACAGGTTCCCCTGAGGGAGCCACTCAGAATGGCTAGATTTGGAGATGACTGAATTCAGCCTGAAGCCTATGAGCCAGCCAGAGCATACTGTTTCACTTCCATGCAGCTTCTAGAAAAGTCCCAGAACTGCAATGCAACTGCAATGCAACCTCACTCACCACAGTCCCACAGCCTGAACTAACCAACCTAGAAGTCTGGCCTTAGAGTTCCTTGGGTGTTTGAGGTCTGGACATCTGCAGTCCGTGGCCCGTGCCTCTGGTCCTAGTTCACACTTAGTCCTGTTCAGTGGCCACCCACATGCCCCTGCTGGCCGGGGACACATTCCCATCTTTTTTGCATCCTATGTAAAGAAGTGATCAGCTTTGCTCTGGACACACACAGTGTGGATGCAGGGAGCTGCCAGGGCTGGTAAGTGCTTGCCATGGGGTCTCTCTAATAAGCACCTTCTGAGAACCAGGTATTGGAGGCAGAAGAGCACACACTCCCACTTTCAACAGAGAAATACTGCTCCGGGAAGGGGGAAGAAACAAAACAGCCTCCCCCAAGTCAGAGCCGGGCAAGGCAGGAAACAGCCACTCCTGGGTGATCTCACATTACCCGGACCTGCTCCGGCTCCTCTTCTGGCTTGGCGCTGGGGAAGAGGCACGTTCACACCCAGGCAGGCCAAGCCCGGGCAGGGGCCTTTCCAGGAAGCATTTCTAAGCGGTGGCCGTGGTGTTTCCTGGGAGGGCAGGCCTGGCAAGTACTTCCTCCATTCAGGCCCTTGGGTCGGCTTGGCTGCCTTCCCCTCCAGCCTCCAGGCTTGTAGTGGGAGCAAGGACTCTGCCTTAGTCACCACCTCCAGGAGCCCAGCCCAGCTCCGGGTGCCTGGGAGATGCTACAGACCCTTGTGGAGCTAGCTTCTGACCGCAGGAAGACCTTGAACCCTACATCCACATGGCCCGGCGTCCATGACGCCTTGCTCCCTTTCACCTCCTGGGCAGCGTCTTGCAGGGAATGCACAGCTCTTGCAGGGCAGGGGTGGGGGTGGGGAGTTGTAGGTTCTTCCCTGACTTGGGCACAGTGGATGCTTGGGGGGCAGTGGGAGGCGGGAAGGGACCGTTGTCCTGAGTGGCTTCCTAGCTGACACAACCTCCAATCCCTGAAGAGGCTGCCCCTCTCCCCAGCACTACACCTCACATGCATAACACGCCCCCTATGTATGGGAGGCCATTTTAAGTCAGTGAATCTCAAACATTACTCTGCTAGATGCAGATTCCCAGGCCCTGTCTCCCACAGACTCTGGGTGGTGAGCTCAGGACTGGGCCTGGAACCTGCCTGCGAATGAGCTGCTCAGGTGGCACATCGGGGGTCTGCTGACCTCAGCGAGAGGCCGCAGCTTAGGGACCCCTCCCTTCCTGTACCCGGAGAAGTGGTACCGTCTTCATAGACCCTCTCAGGAGGCCCCACCCCAAATCTTCCTGGAGAACCGCGTGGAGAGCCCAGCAGCAGCCCCGGCCCCACTAACAGAAAACGAGGGGCCAGCCAGGGAGACTGGAACAAGGGGGAGCCCCCTCGCCCCCCTCGCAGAGCTTCTGGCCCAGGAGTCCCAGCATCCACCCTGGGAGCTTCTGTAGCACCTTCTCTGAGGCTGCGCCAGCTGCTCTCATGGCTAAACCCCAGTCAGGCAGCCCTGGTCCCCGCTTCTGCCCGTGATCCCTGCCCAGTGCTGTGGGTGTCGTGGTCGCAGATGGACTGACTCGTAGGCCCGTCCCCTTTCTTGTCATGGTTGCCAACCAGGCTATTGCAGATCCCCACAGCCTCTACACCCCCGGGCTGCAGCCGCTCCATCTGACTGCCCCACACATGTTTTCTGGATACCTTCAAGCTGCACTTTCTGCCCCTTCCCTGTGAAAAGCTGTGTGAGTCGAGGAACTGAAATCATTTTGTTTACATGTTATAAACACCCAGGTTTCTCACTGAACCCACAAAAACCTCAGATACTAAGAGAAAAAAGTAGCTAACCCTCTGAGAACATCTATGTATTCTGCATTTAACTTTTAAATTCAGGGCCTGGCACGGTGGCTCACACCTGTGATCCCAGCAATTTGGGAGGCCAGCATGGTGAAAACCCCATCTCTACAAAAAATAGCCGGGTGTGGTGGTGCACACCTGTAATCCCAGCTACTTGGGAGGCTGAGGCAGAATCGCTTGAAACCAGGAGGTGGAGGTTAAAGTGAGCCATGATCACACCACTGCACTCCAGGCTGGGTGATGAGAGCGAAACTCCACCTCAAATAAATAAATAAATTCGACTCAACAATTCAAGAGGTCTGGGTGAGAGCACCTGCTCTGTGCCAGGTGTGCGTGTATAGTTTCTGTTTCCTAATTATAAACTGAGGGTGGCTGCTTCATCACGTTTGTCCCCCATGTTTATCTGAGCGCTGGGAGAGCAGGTCTCACATGCACACCTGCCGGACACTCTACCTGCTGAGTCAGAATTTCCAGGGGAAGGTGCTCACTTGTATACGTATACATTTTATTGAAAATAATACACATGGTAAGAAAAAAAAAAAACCAAGCAGGTAAACATTTCCAACCTCCACAGGATTCTATTCTGCACTAGGATGGCAGCCTTCACCCTAGACCACACCCTGGCACATGCCAGCTGCTCAGGTGTTGATGAAAACTCAGCACGGCCTCTGAGCTTTGTCCCTGGCCCTGACCCCAGCAAGGCGTGCTTCTCCCACACACGGGATAGACTGTTTCCAATGAAGCAGAGTGAATGCCGTTCTCAGGGGTAGTGGTAAAAAGCCACACTTAGCAATGCTCTCTGAGGCGACTTCCAATAAAGGACCACCCTTGCACAGGGCAGCTAACACTCCCACGCTCTGAGGACCTGGGATCCCCCAAATGTCCTTCTGCAATCTGCATTTAAATGCTGACTATTTTTTTGTTTTAGTTTCTTACAGGGTTCCATTCCAAACAACTCATTACAGTCTTGTTCAATTTCTTATTTCTCATGTTCTAGTGGGCTCGTGATTAGACACGCCATGCCTCATAATGTCGTGCTTGAATAAGCAATTTGCTGTTTTCACAGCTTCTTCAGGTTAATGCATCCGTTCCTCATAAAGCTTCTGTGAGTCAGGCAAGGCCATGGGATCCCATCATCCAGATGAAAACACAAAGCCCTTAGAGAGAATTCGTCATTTGCCAAGGCTTCATAAATGTTTGTTGAATGCATATCTATTAATGCTAGAGTTTATGTAATGACATTTACTGATTTTTTTCTTCTAATTATAAAGGTAACACATGCTCATCATAGGGAATATCAGAAACATACAGAGAAAAAAATTAAAATTACTTCCAGTCCAATCACAAAAAAAACTTGTTTATATTTCCTTCCAGTCTAGGTTTCTATATATATTAAGATCCCAATGTACATCCAATTTTGTATTTTGCATATTTTCATTGAAATTGTATAAGGATAACTTTTATAAGCCATTAGATATTTTTGAAATCTATCTATCTGTCTGTCTGTCTATCTATCTATCTATCTATCTATTTTTTTTTTTTTGAGATAGAGTCTCACTCTGTCGCCCAGGCTGGAGTGCAGTGGCGCGATCTTGGCTCACTGCAACCTCCGCCTCCCGGGTTCACGCCATTCTCCTGCCTCAGCCTCCCGAGTAGCTGGGACTACAGGCGCCCGCCACCATGCCCAGCTAATTTTTTGTATTTTTGGTAGAGACGTGGTTTCACTGTGTTAGCCAGGATGGTCTCGATCTCCTGACCTCGTGATCTGCCCTCCTCAGCCTCCCAAAGTGCTGGGATTAGAGGCAGGAGCCACCACACCTGGCTGAAATCAGTATTTTAAGACGTTCTAAGAAATAGTCATCATAGAGGTATAGTGTAATTCATGGATCCATTTCCCTCCTAGTATGCATAGAAATTGCTTCTATTTCCTTTATACTATTATAAATAACTCTATCATGAACGTCTTCATATTTATTTTCAAGTAAGGTTTCTATTTTGCTCCCTGCAGCCCTTCAATGGGGGCCTATTTCAACTTCTTTTACATTGAATTTCTTCCATCATTTTATTACTTTGGTTCTTCATGTTTATTTCTAAAACTTGATACAATGTAAAAAGACAGCTCCTAATTCTCTCTCTGCAAATCCAGATATTTCAGAGCTTTCCTTCCAGACTCTTTTCTGGACAAAACATTTATAACTGGTCCACTTCCAAAATAGTATTCACGACAACCTGGAGCTTGAAGTGGGGAAAAACAAAACAGCGAAAACAATGAATGGAATATGTCTTTAACTGAGAATGAGAAGAAGTGCCAGGAAACATGATCACGCTGTTATTCCAGGAAGATGCCCTTCAAGATGGCGGGGTGGCGGGGCTCTCCTTGGGAGACGTGAGGGCAGTTCCAGCTTCAGCGGATTCTTTCCACTCATACAGGCACAGGATGGTGGCCAACTCAGCTCTAACGCCAATGGCTCTAAAGTCATGCCCACGGAAAGAGGCAAGTGACTGCTTCTGGAGTGAATTTTTGCTGCACTTGCTGGGGAGCAAAGCTGTCCTGGAGAAGAGCGTGTCAGCCGGGAAGCGGGGTCGACCGCTGCCACGTAAGCTGCCCACGCAACAGCTACAGTACACCTGCTTCAAGCAGCAGGTGCCGGGCTGAAGCCCACTTGTCCCAGAGAGATGGTCAACCACCACATCCTCGTGAATCACCTTTGCAATCTGCTTCCGTAATCACCATCAGTCTCTCTGTAGCCATAATTGTCAAAGTGTGCAAATAGTTATTAAAATATTGATTAAAGAAAACCAACAACCATTTATCGTCATGGAAGAGTGGTTGTTAACTGCTTTTATCTCGGCAGAGCTTCATGGGAAGCCTGAAAAAGCTCATTGTTTGTGTGTTTTGAGCTGTAAGAGTTGGGAAAGTGTGCTTAGACTCAGAAGTGCTCACTTTCGTTTGTATTGGAGAGCTGGGGGGAAATCTACCCTCCGAGGCTGGGGGCTGAGCAGCCATGCCTGCAGGTCCTGCTTCCAGATGCTTCTCTCCTAGCAAGTTCCTACAACAGGGAAGAGGAATCTCTGATCTACGTTACTTGAACTTTGTTTTATTGTTTGTTTGCTTGCTTTTTTTTAAACCATCAAAGTTCACTTGGTGATTTTTGCAAAATGCCATCCCAATCATTTTTGTTTTAGTAATGACTCCCTACAACCACCCTGTGCGCTGTCAAGTGGAAAAACAGAATCATAAGGGCCTGAAATGAGGATCCCAAACAGAAGACATAAAACCAAAAACACAATTCTGAGTCTTTCATTGCTTTCGCCCGAATCCAATCTTTCTTTATTGATGGGCCATTGCTCTTCTTATATTAGAAATTCCTCCTCTCCACAAAACTGGATTCCATGTTTGCACCAGAGTCATTAGTTTTGTTTTCCTCTAGACTTGGTAACAGCTGGGTGTCAGCCCTCTCGGTTGGCTACTCTTCTCACTGAACGGCCTACCTGTAGGTGCTCTGGGTGATCCTTGGCTCTTGAACAGTTTCCCTGTGTAACGCAGACTAGCTAGGTCGGAAATGAACCATCAGAATACCAGGCATCTGTCCAAAGGGGATCAGGGGGATATGAAGGTCACCCGGCTCAGAGTAATTATCAGCCTTTTCTGGGAATGGCAGCATCTCGGTTGGGGAGTTTAGAGCTATGCTGTCCAAGGTGCTGGCCACTGTCTGCATGGGGCTCTTGGGCACACACAATGTGGCTAGATTTCAGAGATTTCGTACAAAAAAAAAAGAGAATGTAATGTATCTCAATACTTTAAATATTTTAAAATATTGGTTACTTTTCAAATGATCATACTTCCAATAACTGGGCGAAATAAAACATACTATTAAAGTGAACTTCACCTACTTCTTTTTACTATTATAAAGTGGCTGCTGGAAAACGTACCATGTGTGGCTTGCATGTGTGGCTCACATTATAGACTACTGGACAGTGCTGGCTTAGCCAATCAAAATCATTCATTGGAAATCAGGGGAAATCCACTATTTATCCCAATAAGGGTGACAAAAGCGAAGGCAGTCCCCAGTACTCTGCCCGGATTGCACAGCACGGGCCTCACATGGGGGAGTAGCCGCCATTCCTTTGCTAGTCTATTTGCTTGGGAGCACTGAGCTGAGAGCCATCTATTGCTCACACTCCTCTTAGCGGTACAGAAATGAAACGACGAAGTCTGCAAATAGAGATGGACCCAGCTGACAAGAGGTGGACCACAAACCCCTTCCTTGTCTTGAGGCTGAAGTTATTCTTAGAGCTAAATTTGCAAATAAGGACAACCAAAGTCTTGTCCCTAAAATAACATTTTGTTTTCATCTCATTCTTCCATCTAATGCATGCTGGACACATCTAACCAATCACTCACCTCTGCCGAATGTGAAAATCAACTGTGCACTTTCTGTCCATGTCTATAAAATCCATATATTATTATAGGATGAGCCATTGGAGACTAAAATCCTAACATGGCAAAAGTCAAGTTTCTTTTCCCTTCTATCAGAACAGGCACCCCTACCGATCCTGACGCCCGGCAGAGCCCTCCCAGAGCCACCAGCCTGGCACAGGCCCCTGCCCACCTGTGGTGCTGGCCCCGCTGCCTCTGTTTAGTTTGGCTGCAGTTTCCCGCTCTGCCCTGACCTAGTCACCACTAGCAAATCCTCCTCTGCTGCTACAGTGTGCGAGACGCTGTGCTAGGCCCACAGGTGCAATATTTCATTTTGCTCTTCCAGCAGCCCGGCAGTTCAGGTGGTGCTATTTTGTCCTTGGTTCAGAGAAGGTGACTCTGCAGCTGGAGGACTGAGCAGTCCGCCCAGGACACAGCCCGGAGTGGCATGGTCTGGTCCAGGCTCTTGGCCTTTCCCCCGCAGAGAAAGAGGACTGAGTCCTCCCTCAGTGTCTCTTGGAGGGATCCCTCTGCGCTCCAGTTCCCTGACGCAGGCCCGGCCTCATCTCCAACCCGAGCCCCTCAGGGCCCACAACTCTTCCTCCTCGTCAGCCACAACTCTCACTGGCTTCTCCACCAGAGTCAGCATTCTTCAGCTCGTCTGGGACCCGCCCGGGCCTGTCCCTCAGCTGGTGGCAGCCATCTCTTCCCCTTTCTGTCCCCGCCTGTCACTCTGCTCCAGCCTTTGCTTCAACACCAGCCTCGTGTCCCCTGTTCCAGCGCCAGGGCCTCGGCACTGAGCTGTCTCCCTGGACTCCATCTATGGCTTACCTGCTCAGTCTCACTCCGCACGCGCTCCTGACGGTGCTGTCCATTAGGGTGGGCATTTTCATTCCTTTCAAACCTTGTTTGACTGCCTGGATTCCAGACCCGTTCCGCCTGCTGGTGACGGGAGCTCCATCCCCTGGCACTGCCTTAACCCCTATCAAACAGCACAGTGAGGGCGTGAACTCAGCGGCCAGCCAGGCCTTTGAGCTGTGCTCTCCTGATTACTAGTTAAGAGGCTTTGGGAGTTACTTGTCCTTTGCGTGCCTCAGTTTCTCCAGCTGTAAAGTAGGAATCACAGTAGCCTCTGGCTCAGAGGGCTGCCAAGAGGACTGATGGGCATGTGGAACACACGCACATGGGACCCGGGGACAGTGGGCGCTGAGGGGCGCTGGCCATCCCCCTTCCCACCCTCCACCCCCAACTCCTGTCCTCTCTGCTGGCTCTGCTTTCTTGTCTGCTGGCACCTGCCTTGTGCAGCATGATCCGCCACAACACGAACCAAATCCACTAATCACTCCATGTACACCATGATTGGTAGCCGAAGACATCCAGGTGGGGTCCCCATATTTTCCTGTTCAGTCACTAGTTTGTGAAATAACACCTCCCTTCTCCTGGTCTCTGCCACCCTGCATCCCAGTACCGCCTCCTCCGGCCATTCATGGCCTGCGTGTCTTGTGAATCCAGCGTGCATCTCTCTCTTCCAGAGGCCTCCTGTGATTAATCCCTCCTGATCCTCTCCTAGGCGCACCGTCCCTTCAGCCCTTACAAATTCAGTTCACATTACAGCAGTGGTTCTCAACTGGGGGTGATTTTGTGCCCGAGGGGACATTTGGCAATGTCGGGAGATAATTTTTTTGGTCACAATTCTAGTGGGTAGAAGGCAGGGATGCTGCTAAATACCCTGCAATACACAGGGTTGCGGGTGGGGGGCCCACAGCAAGGAATTATCTGGCAACAGGGCAGGGGCTGTAAACCCTGCATTATAATAATCTGTCCTTGTTGATGCTCCTCCGTTAAAAAAAAAAAAAAAAAAAAGAAGCTGTCAGGGGTTGCAGTTGTGCGTGCTAGCCCTCCAGCTGGAATTCTTTTGATTCTTCTGTAGCACCTAAGACAATACCATGCCTAAGATGGATTAACTGATAATGATTAATTTTCTAAGTAAACAGCTATCCAGGAACATTTTTCATCACATGTCTGGTATATTCTATGATTAAAAAATAGCCACATAAAGGTTTGAAAAGTCTGTGTTCCTTGAGAGAAAAATGGGGAATTCTCTTTGTAGTCACCAACCAAAAGTTTGTTCAGCTACAGGACAGACGTCCTGCTGCAAGGAGGGTCTGGGGGGTCAGGCAGCCTCATCAACCATAATTACTCAGACAAACCATTCGTGACCAGCTCTGTGTCTGTGTTCCTTTCTAGGAACATGAACTTTTTGTTGGCATTCACAAAATTAATATTATATGAGATACTAAAACCTCATCATCTGCATCTAAGAGAAACAGGCCTTTTCTTTTCTAGGATGGAAGTGGCACTGAGCAAGGTGCTTCCAAATGATGTAAAATCCACATTGAGTCCTTAAGAGACAGCTGGAAAAGAGAGGGGCCTTGGAAAAGAACCCCAGGCAACCGTCACCCGGTCTGTCAAAGGTCTCTCCTAAAAACAGGAGAACTGAATAAAGAGAAGACCATAGCTCCTACTCCCACCTTGGGTGGCAGGATTGACGTACAGGGGTGCAGGCACCCCTAACTCAGAAGGGGACTTATATAGGGCATAGGGGACTCAGCCTGTAACTGACCCTGCCCAAGGAGTCAACAGCTGAGGCAACGCTGATGAGAGTCATAGGCATTCCTGTGTGATTCTTGATAGATCTCTCTCTGCAGAGTGTCACCACCGTCATGGTGGTGATCACAGAGGAACAGCCACGTCTCAAATGCCCATGTTTTTTACTCACTGGCTCAAAAAGCTAATTCTTTCAAATGATCGAAAATAAAATAAATCAGATGGATACATCTGAGAGATTTCAGTTAAGTCTTTATGTACAATTCTTTGTCCTTTAAATCTGTGCAGTCCAGTGTGGGAGCCCCTAGTCCTGTGTGCCTATTCTACAGAGCTCTGGAAGGGTGGCTGGTCTGAACTGAAATGTACTGTGAGTGTGACAAAAGAATGTAAAATATTCCATTAGTACTTTTTTTTTTTTTTACACCAAATATACATCAAAATAATATTTGGGATATTCTGGCTTAAGTAAAATATACTATTAAAATTAATTTACTTTTTAAAATGTACTTTTTTTACTTTTTAAATGTCACTGCTGGAACACGCGCAGTCTCGCCTACGGCCTGCCTTACATTCTTAGTGGAGCTGCCACTCATCGTCACACCAAGGGGGTTATATTTAGGTTTGGTCAAGGCAGCAGAAGATTTTAGCCCACTTCTATTCTGTGGATTTCTATGGAATGTAAAGAACCACTCCCCCATTCACTCAAGGACACTTGGACTTTGAGTTTCCATCCTTAAAGGAAAATGAAGAGATTTTTTAAAAGTGTACACTCCAAATTGTGATGGTATGTAACATGGCCTTCATCCACTTGGGCTTGTGTTTTCTCCTAGAAAGCGTTATCTACAGTTTCTGAATAAGTGGTGTTCACTTCTGTCCATCGATGTCAGCCAAGTTTTTTCTCCAAAAGCCTTGGAAGGTAAATTTGGACAGATGAAAATTGTAGGAAATTTCTTCCTTGCCAAACATGATGGCAGGAAGAGCCCTCATGGGACAACTCCACTGTCCTCCCAGTGGCACCCCCATCTGCCTTCCCTGTCCTCTCTCTAAGTACCCGCTAGCCTCTGAGTGCTGCCCATGTCAGACTTCCAACTACACGGTAGCCATCAATCAACTCATGTTTGCAGGCAATGATTCTTAATCTCAGAACTTATCTACTAGAAACACAAAATAAACAGTTAATGTATCTCTCATCCTTACATGTAAGTTTTCCAGGGCACAGATGGAAGGGAGATACAGCTCCCCCAGAGCAAGCTGTATCTCCCCCCAGCCCTCCCCCACCAACCCCCAGCATACGAGTTTAAAGTAAAGAAGTGAGAAAGGTCACCGGGAAGGCAAAGGGTGAGTTGGTTTGATCATGACAGGGGTTCAGAGGGTGATTATTATGGCAGAGTCTCAGTAATATCACAGACCTGCATGTGGGCCCCAAAGAGGACACCTCAACAAAGTCCTAAGTTCACGGAGTGGCGGACCCCAAAGAGGACACCTCAGCAAAGTCCTATGTTCACGGAGTGGCGGACCCCAAAGAGGACACCTCAACAAAGTCCTATGTTCACGGAGTGGCGGACCCCAAAGAGGACACCTCAACGAAGTCCTATGTTCACGGAGTGGCGGACCCCAAAGAGGACACCTCAACGAAGTCCTATGTTCACAGTGTGGTGGACCCCAAAGAGGACACCTCAACGAAGTCCTATGTTCACAGTGTGGTGGACCCCAAAGAGGACACCTCAACGAAGTCCTGTGTTCACAGTGTGTGAACACGTGGATGACATGAAGGCATCCGTGATAAGGAAGATCCCATTCTTGCCAAACTCTAGTCAGGCATCTCTGAGTGCTCTTCCCAGCGAGGCCCTGATTTGGGGGCTTCTGTGTCTGTTTCCGCAATGCCCAATTTTAGCAAAAGTCCTGCTGAGTCAGGTTAGCCAGAACCCTCACCCTCCCTATCTGATCCCCTTTGCTATTTGATGGGGTTCCTCATCCCCCACTGTCCCCTGGGAATCTCTGACCACCCTGGCCTGCCTTCGGCTGGAATCCGGTTCTGTTGGTTTAGCCAGAAGCCCCCTCACCCCTGAGGCTTCCTTTTGGTAGTCTTCCATCCACTGCCCCCAACTCTGCTCCTTGGCTGTAAATTCCCACTGTTCCTTGCTGTATTTGGAGCGGAGCCCAACGCCTCTTCCCTACTGTAAACCCCACTGCACTGGTCCCTATGACTCTGCATGGTCTCCCTGAATAAAGTCTACCTTCGTGTTTTAACAAATGTCCTGAATCATTTTAACAATGAGGTGTGAGGGGTATTCAGGGACACTCTGAGTGTGTGGTTTGGCAGATGGCTCTAGGTTAGATCGGATTCTCCAGTCACAACTCCAGCCACCAAAAATTTGCAGATGTGTATTATAAGGTAGGGTGTGGAAGGCTCCCGGGGCCACTAGGAAACAAGCTGTCCCTGAGAGGCTCTGCAGGGAAGGCCTGGCTTCTGAGGCCGCAGCCCCTGCTCTCTAAGTCCCCTTGCAGGCTCAGTGTGGCTGGGACTCTCTTCCACGCCGCTGCACCTGCTCAGCCTTCCCTGGTCGGTCTCCTCCCAACCAGGTCCCGCCACACCTCCTTGCCTTGGTCCATTTCCTCCATCCTCATTGAGTCCTTTGTTTCCTTTTATTCCTGAGCTGCCTTTCATGCTACTTCCACCCTTGGAATAAAAATGCCTCCCACTTCCCAAGCACAAAGAGCCTGCCCACTCCCCTGATTAACGTCCTCCAGGGGGATTTTTCTCCTGAAAAGCCCGTCCGGCCTCCCCTCCTCCTCATGCCCAGCGCATCCACTGCAGAGGGCTGTTCCAGAGATTATTTTGCGCAATGTGCTGGCCGCCCTGCCAACTCTGGATGAGGGGTTTCATCTCTGGCTTCCTTCTAAAACCCAACTGACTGACTCATTCCCTCACTCAAAAGAGCTACTGTTCCATCATCTTGCTTTATCCTCCCAAATACACCAGTTAAAGTACTAATGATAGTAATATTCCAGTGAGTCATTGAAATATCTTATTTTGCAGTACCTATAGTTTGCGTGTTGAATTTACATGGGTGTGCATGGAGCTTTGCATTTTAAAATTAACAGAAGACATCATTTCTTCTGTTTAAGCAGTGGA
The DNA here is from genome assembly GCF_049350105.2 of Macaca mulatta. Taxonomy (NCBI): domain Eukaryota; kingdom Metazoa; phylum Chordata; class Mammalia; order Primates; family Cercopithecidae; genus Macaca; species Macaca mulatta. The sequence continues at coordinate 76,419,905 of NC_133409.1, read as the reverse complement.
ACCGTCAAAATAATCTTCTAAAGTGTTTAGGTTCCCAGATTTTCACAACCAAGCAAAGGAGAAAGAGGGGTTTATTTCTAGAATCATAGGATGATAATGCTGGAATGGCTCTTTGCACTCAGTGGGCCTATTTTACAGACACTGAAATTAAGGCCCCAAGAAGTCAACACACTTCTCAAAGTCACAGAATAAGTTCATACGGTTATTTTAAATACGTAATAATAAGGAATAAGATGCCATTTATCTAACAGGCACTGCGGGGAGGGAGGTGATTAAACAGAATACTCAAAGTAGAGGAACTTGTAGGTAGCCAGACTCCTGAAAATACGGCAGTCCTGGGAGCTGCAGTAGAGAGGACGCAGAGGCTATGCTGTGGAGGAAGGTCACAGGCGGGATGTGGAAAGGTCCCAGGGCTGTGCTTCTCATGTTCAGGTGACTCACCTGTGGTCTTGTTGAAATGCAGATTCTGATTTACCAGGTGAGTCAGGGCCCAAGAGTCTGCATTTCTAATAAGCTCCCCGGTGACGCTGACGTTGCTCTTCCGCAGACCTCTGTTTGAGTAGCAAGGATTTAGAGATTCCGTTTCAGAAGCCAGAAAGTCAAAGGAGGGCTATATAGTACCTGGACTTGGAACCAGACCCCCCGTGAGGGTCCCACGCCTGTCACTGATTGGCTCTGTTGTCAGTGGGTGGGGTTGCACCTGTCTCTGAGCCTCAGTTTACTCATCTGTAAACCAAGGGAGTTGTCCAGGATGTCATCCTGGACTGCTGAGGTCCCTTTAAGCTGGAATGTCCCATGACTCAGAGCCCTGCAGTGGCCAGCACCCCAGGAGGAAGGGAGGGGCCGCAGAAAGCTGTTGTGAGAGATGGACGGACCCACATGTCATCAACTTTCTTGATGCCCTTGGCTGGGTAGGGGTGAGCCTGGAATTTTCATTAACATGCTCCAGACCACTCACTCCTTGCTTTGACTGTATTCTTGAACCATGCGCGTGGTCCCAAGTTTTCTATCCTTTTCATGCTGCTTGGTCCTTTACTCTCCCGCTCCACCGCAGCCTCTGTGTTCCTTGCCCTCAGGGTGACCTTCTCCTCGCACTGGTTATGCCATCATCCTTCCCCTTCCATGGCCCCGTATATAAGAAATGATTATAATCACAGTACGTTCTGTTTTTTAGCAGAGCATATCAACATTGCTGTATGCCATCATCACACTGGCTTAACACAAACTCTAAAGAAAGTGACATTGGTGTAGCAAGAGAAAGACAGACTTCCCCTTAACTGAAAGGAAGTGGTATCCTGGCTTTAGGGAGGAGTTCATCAGTTCTACAGAGGGGATTTCACATCTTTACACAGGGACACAAACTACACAAAGAGGGCCATTCAGGATGGGAAACGCTGCGGTCGCTAGAATCCCTATGTGACACTGTGGTCTCTCTAGAGTGCCTGTGTGACGTTGCGGTCTCTCTAGAGTATCTGTGTGACACTGTGGTCTCTCTAGCATGTCTGTGTGACGCTGCGGTCTCTCTAGCGTGTCTGTGTGACGCTGCGGTCTCTCTAGAGTGTCTGTGTGACGCTGCGGTCTCTCTAGAGTGTCTGTACACTGTGGTCTCTCTAGCATGTCTGTGTGACGCTGCGGTCTCTCTAGAGTGTCTGTGTGACGCTGCGGTCTCTCTAGCGTGTCTGTGTGACGCTGCGGTCTCTCTAGAGTGTCTGTGTGACGCTGCGGTCTCTCTAGAGTGTCTGTGTGACGCTGCGGTCTCTCTAGAGTGTCTGTGTGACGCTGCGGTCTCTCTAGCGTGTCTGTGTGACGCTGCGGTCTCTCTAGAGTGTCTGTGTGACGCTGCGGTCTCTCTAGAGTGTCTGTACACTGTGGTCTCTCTAGCATGTCTGTGTGACGCTGCGGTCTCTCTAGAGTGTCTGTGTGACGCTGCGGTCTCTCTAGCGTGTCTGTGTGACGCTGCGGTCTCTCTAGAGTGTCTGTGTGACGCTGCGGTCTCTCTAGAGTGTCTGTGTGACGCTGCGGTCTCTCTAGAGTGTCTGTGTGACGCTGCGGTCGCTAGCTAGAATGACTATGTGATGCTGTGGTCTCTCTAGAATGCCTGTGTTAACTCAGGAATTCACATTCCTAAGCTCAGTGCAGGCTGAGCACAAAAGTGTGATCTCATCAAGTTAAATAACCCCCTTCTCTCAATTTCTCTTCCTGTAAGGAGGAAAATGCCACTTTCCACCCACAAAGCTCTCTAGAGGACCAAGAAGACAATTCTGTGAAGGACGTCCACCAGCAGAGAGGAGACACAAGACAGCTTTCTAGAGCTGTCGTCCTAAGTCCCCACGCCCATCAGTGTATAGTAATGTCACCAACTTCAAAATCAAGGAAATATGTTTGCATCAGAGAATGGCTTCAATGCCAACACATGGTACATTCCCAGAAGTTTGGATTTCCATAGAAAGAATAAATAACACGGGCTTCCTTGAACGTCCTGGATGAAAACCACACACATCCTTCCAAATCCTGTGGAAAAACATCTCTGGCCCCTCCTTCCCTTAGAAACAGACCCTTCAAAATCTTGTGGTACTTCCCCAAATACCATAATTTTGAGTTGTGACATCTGGTTTCCAGCTCTCCCAGGCTGGAGTTTCTTGTTAAAGGGACATCGAAATCTCGACATCCCAAGCTGCCACTCTGGCCTTGTGCAGGAGCCTTGCTGCCTCACTTCCTGGCATCCGTGCACTCTAGATGGTTCTAACACTTCCCCCAGACAAGGAAGCTACGTGTTTTTCTAGGATGTCCTTTTTTAGAAGACTTTGTCTCTTCCAGAAGGTATATCAGACATGATGGGACTCCCCCACTCTCCGTTGCCTCGAATATCACAGAACATCTGGACACCAATGACAGTCCCACTAGAAAAAGGCCCTTGAATCTTCAAGAAGCTCTAAGAGGGGCATTAGATTGTCTGGAAATTCCCTGAAGTTCTTCCTGCTCCACCCACTTGAGCCCAGGATTTGAGAACCAGGTCTTCCAGCCACGGCATGCTAGGCACGGCTTTCTGTTTCGAAGCTCGAGGCTGCGCTGGGGAGAGAGGATGTGGTCCATGGGAAGGGGAAGTGCCACTGCTGCAGGGAGCCAAGCATGGCTTGCTCAGGGCCTGGCTCCCCAGGCAGCAGGAGGTGGGCAGGACCGTGCAGCAAGTCAGAGCACAGGGTGTGGTATCAGATGAGTGGGCGTTGGACTCCCAGCTCTGGCCAAGTGACCTCTGGCAAACCCCTTTCCTCCCTAGCACTGGCATCCTCACAGATGTAACAAAATACGGATGATGGGCAAATGCCACAGCGTGGCCACATCCCACACGGGGAGAGACGCTTCATCAACAACAGCCATGAACACTGTCCGGCCTGTTCATCAGAGCCCAGCAGACTCATCACACCGACACACGGGAAAAGCACGGGGAATATTTCATTTCATGGGCACGGGTAAGTGCTTAAGCTGGTGGTGGAGGAGAAAGTCCAAAGGCTACTGAGGCGGCATCATAGTGACCATCAAGAACAGGCCACACACCAGGTGCAGTGGCTCACGCCTGTAATCCCAGCACTTTGGGAGGCCAAGGTGGGCAGATCACCTGAGGTCGGGAGTCGAGACCAGCCTGACCAACAGGGAGAAAACCCGTCTTTACTAAAAATACAAAATTAGCTGGGAATGGTGGCGCATGCCTGTAATCCCAGCTACTCGGGAGGCTGAGGCAGGAGAATTGCTTGAGCCTGGGAGGCGGAGGTTGTGGTGAGCTGAGATCACACCATTGCACTCCAGCCTGGGCAACAGGAACAAAACTCCATCTAAAAACAAACAAACAAACAAAAAACAACAACAACAAAAAAAACAAGAACAGGGCGGAAAGCAGTAGGGAGGGAGGATGGGAGAGGCAGCAAGGGCTCCCACACCGGCCGGTGCAATCCATTCTGCACGGAGCTCTGCGGCCTCGTCAGAGTGCATGAGAGGCTAAAAGGGCCACTGCAAAAAAACAAAAAACAAAAAACAAAAACAACAACAACAACAAAAAAACTACACAAAGTGTGAATTGTGGTGATATTGGAGGTGAGTAAAAAGATACAAATATGAATTGGGGGAAATGGTCAGAAAATCTTACCTTCTGAAAAAAAAACTGGCAAAAAGCAATCAAATTAGCCACCTGTAATGCCAGCTATTTTGACCCTGCCAATTTTTTGGGGGTGGAGAGGGGTGCATATTCAACAGTATGGACAACGAGTATACAGTACACAAAGCGACTGCACAGTGTGTGAAGATTCAATCACAGATCAATCACAGCCAGTAGATTACTCATTAGGCAAAAATCAATGAAACCAAATCAATGAAACCATCAAATTTTAAAGCAATTTTATGGTGAATATTGACAACAGAAAATGAAATTAACACTGACTAAAAAAAAAAAAACCCAAACAAAAACCCCTAAAACTGCATATGGTAAAAAATCAAATCACAAAAAAAAATTTGTCTTAGTAGAAATAATAGTTCTATTAAAAAATTCATAATGGCAGCTTTCATAATACTGATAGGTGAAAAATCTTAGTTATAAATTTTATGCAGAGAAGAAATTACTCCAATAAAAAGAATTTTAGTGAAATAACAATGTAAATGAAAACAATTGGAAATAACTTGTGCAATAGAGAAAATTGTGGTCTTATATTGACTTAGTCTTTTCCTCAGAAAGCATTTTCTCCAACAAAAGTCCGTTAGTGTCGTTAAAATTCCAATTAAAACGTTTCTACTCTTAAACACAGAATTAAGATATCTTTGATGGGGGAAAAGCCCAGCAAGTCAGATCAGTGGGTCAAAACTTCCTGTGGTTGTGGAAGTCTTCCCAGGAGATGCTGTGGTTAGGATGGGCCGGGACTGTGTCCCTGACAAGTCCAGGCTTTCCCAGGGTCAGGAAGTTGCTGTGCTGTGCTTTCTAGAAATCTCCTCGAGAGACTCTTTCAAGGATTAATTTAGGAAATAACAAAAGATAAGCTTTACTCATAGTAAGGTGATTGGTTCTACATACTACAAGAAAATTTATTGGATGATGAGAATTTGACCAAAGATGAGGAGAAGGAGGTGGAGGGAGTGGAGGAGGAAGGAGAGAAGGAGAGAAGGAACACACACACACGCACACGCACACGCACACGCGTGCACACACACGCACGCACGCACAGGCACATCCACTCTGCCTAGGGAAGTGGCATTCCACCACGTCAGCAACACATACAGAGTGGAGGTAATCAGTCTTCAGATTCTGCCACAACGCAAGTGAATGTTTAAAAGCCCACCAGCTTCCTTTGATCTGGTTCCACCTTTACCAAGCAAAGTCCATCATGTATATGGTATCTGGGTTACTGTGGCTTGGAGGAGGAGCTTCCTAAATCACTAGCCTTGCTTTGGGAGCCAAAGCTCCTCACTCACTCTCCACATTGACTTCCTTAGTCTCAGCATCGGTTCAGGACTGTGGAGGGGGTGCGAAGAGATGAAACCTGTGGAATGTGAAATACTTCCCCCTATTTTGATCACTGGAAAGGTCTATCCCTAATAGAAATTAAATGCTTTGATCTTGTGATTTCTAGTACAGGATTTGTCATTTTTTTCTAACCCCAAATCAGTTGCTTAGGATCAGATCATCCTTGGGTGAACTGTAAAAACTGAGTTTCGGAAACTGAAGTTTCCAAGCAAGCCTCCAGTGACCCCTGCTTCCCTGGCCCCCTGCTGCTATTCTTTGATGTCTTTTTAGCAGCAACCTAAGTCATCGGGAACATTCTTTCAGAAGAAAGAAGTGTAAGGCATTTCAAGAGCCTTGAAACAGACTCTGAAGCCCAGAGCCCTCCTCCTCCCCACCTACTCCTCTCAGAAGTTTGAAGACAGGGGAAAGCTGTTTAAATCCTTGGCAAATCTTCAATAAATTACTTAGATGGCTGATTCCAAGCGGCCATTATGGGCTTCTATAAGGAAGAGATCTACAATGGATAATTAGAACGAATAACCCTAACAATAAAAAGTTTCCAAATCTAATTGTTCATTTTTCTTTCTTTAGCCAGATAGCACAACATAAATGTGTTAAGATTTCATTGAAACAACCTTATCTTCCAAAGCCAAGTAGTATACCGGAGGACTCCTTATGAAGAGTTAGATCAGTGATGGAAAAGAGCCCAGCTTACAGGTGCCTGCATTCCTTCCTCAGCCTGGAGGAGGCACAGCTAAGCTGGCAGGCAGCAGACCCAAAGATATTGTACCAGCTCTGCCATTTATTCCTGTCACACTTCAGGTAGCTTTTTATGAGAGCCTACATTTGTAGAAGGTGAAGAGAAAACTGAAAAGAGAAGAATTAGACAAAACAACAAACAATCCTTTACTACACATCTACAACATGCCAGGCACTTTTCCTATAATCATTCATCCTAACAAGAACCTCAAAAGATCATGCCATTACTCCTGTTTCACAGATAAGAACACAGAGGGATAGGGTTTAGAAAACTGCACTGCTCGCCTAAGTCACACAACTAGAGAAAGGGTGAGCCAGGATTCAAACCCATGTCTGAGGACCTCCAAAGCCCTCTTCTTCCTCTTCTCCTTCTGCTTCTTCCACCCCATCTTTTTCCTCTCTCCCTTCCCACCCTCCTCCTCCTTTTAAATTTTTTTATTTTTTGAGTCTTGCTCTGTTGCCCAGGCTGGAGTGCAGTGGCGCAATCTCGGCTCACTGCAAGCTCCGCCTCTCGGGTTCATGCCATTCTTCTGCCTCAGCCTCCGGAGTAGCTGGGATGACAAGTGCCTGCCACCATACCCGCCTAATTTTTTTTGTGTGTTTTTAGTAGAGACAGGGTTTCACCATATAAGTCAGGATGGACTTGATCTCCTGACCTTGTGATCCCCCTGCCTTGGCCTCCCAAAGTGCTGGGATTACAGGCGTGAGCCACAGTGCCTGGCCTCTTCCTCCTTTTTTTCACATCTTTATAGAGGTATAATTTATGTACCACAGCAGTTACCATAGAAAGTGTGCAATTCAGTGACTTGTAGTGAATTTATTGCATTGTGCAACCATCACCACGACCTAATTTTAGACCATGTTCATAATCCCAACAAGCTCCTTCATGTCATGTGCAGTCAACCTGCACTCCTACCCTCCCAGCCCCAGGAAATCACTAATCTCCTTTCTCTCTGTAAAGATTTGTCCTTTCTTGGACATTTTATACAAGTGAAATCACACAGTACATAGTCTTTTGTATCTGGCTTCTTTCCCTTAGCAAATGTCTTTAAGGTTCATCCATGTTGTAGCCTGTATCAATACTTTTCTTCCTTTTATTGCTTCATGGAATCCCACTGTATGGATATAACACATATTGATCATCAATTCATCCTTTGATGGACATCTGGGTTGTCAGGTTTCATGCAGCTGTGAATAGTCATATACAAGTCTTTGTGCGGACATACTTAGGAGTGGAATTGCTGGGTCACATAGGAATGGTGTTTAGCTTTTGGAGAATTTTGAGAAACTGCTTTCCAAAGTGGATGTGCCATTTTATATTCCCACCAGTAATGTACAAGGGTTCCAGTTTCTCCACATCATCACCAGCATTTGTCATTGTCAGTCTTTTTGATTAGTGCCATCCTAGAGGGTATGAAGTGGCATCTCACTGCTTTTGTTTTTGTTTTTGAGACAGAGTTTTGCTCTGTTGCCTAGGCTAGAGTGCAGTGGCACAATCTCGGCTCACTGCAACCCTCCGCCTCCTGGGTTCAAGCTATTCTCCTGCGTCAGCCTCCCAGGTAGCTGGGACTACAGGCTTGCACCACCACACCTGGCCAATTTTTTTTTATTTTTTATTTTTAGTAGAGATGGGGTTTCACCATGTTGGCCAGGCTGGTCTCAAACTCTTGACCTCAAGTGATGTTTCCACCTCGACCTCCCAAAGTACTGGGATTACAGGTGTGAGCCACCATGCGCTGCCTCATCCACTTAGTAAGAAAGGCAGAAAGCCTGTTCCTAATCATGCTGATTTTGCAGATACACTTGCACTAACCTGGAGATGGGGCTCACTGCAGGAAATTGCATCACCCCCAGTATGGAAGTTGGGCCCTTGCACTGGGAAGAGGATTTTCAAGTTACCTGCTTGTGTGTTGTGGGCATAAACCACACAGTTTTGAAGGAAACAAGGTTTGACTTCCCTCTCTCTCCCCAGTGATGGAAGGAGCTGGAAAGAACAAGGTCTGAAACCTGGAAAGCTGAAAACCTGGAAACCCGGGTTCTAGGCTCCAGCTCTGCCACTTTCACCCATTTAAGCCCCTGTTGGGGACTTTGTTTCCTTATTTGTAAAATGGGTATAATAATAAAGTTTTCCTTACAGGGTGGCTTAGATATGGAAAAAAAGGAGTGATAGCCATGGATGGGCCTGGCAAATGATTAAAGTGCTATAAAATGTGAGCCTTAAAATTAGGCACTAGCAGGCCCTGTCTTGGAATCCCATGATGCAGGGGCTAAGAAAGAGATTGTCTGCCCATTGCTTCTCCCTCCCCGCTCCTTCCTATCTCAGGACACAAGAGAGCTGCAGTCTAGCAAACGACACCACACACTCCACACACTCCCATTTTACTGCTCCCTTCCCAGGCAGTAGAGATGAAGGATGAAGGCAGATGTCGAGAGAAGGACAAAGCTGTGCTTTAGCACTTGGGGAATGGTAGGACCAGAATAGGCACTTTTTAAGCAAGATCCACAGCTCTATCTTCTTACACTGTAGACAGGGAGCTCCCTCCAGCTTTAGTGGAGGCTGCAAAGGAAAGTCCATAGAATAGGAGGAATCCTGGAAGAGAAATATCTCTGCCAAGTGATTTTTTAGGCCTAAACATTATGTTCACACCGAATCATCACAGCTCCTCTGCCGGGCCTGTGAAATTTACCAAAGCACCACAGCAAAGCTACACATTCACAATCACAAACTTTTAAGAGCAAGAAAAAGTTCTTTTTTTAATTAAAAAAAAAAATGTAAAAGTTTGTTGTGTCAGGGATTAGGGTCTGTTTTAGTATCTTCAAAATGGGTTGTAATAAACTTTAGTATAGGTTTTAATATCTAAGCAAAAATAAAGCTATTCATCTCAACACATATCACAGATACATGTTTATTATACCTAAATAAAGGAAATTCTCAATCCTAGGCTGGATAAACAAGAAAGTTGTCTAAGATGTAACTGTCCTAGATTGATATCATGGAGACTGGTCATGCTCCAAGGATTGCAAAAGCGAGTAAGTGCAGCAACCTACAACTGTAGTAGACCTTTTGGGGTGGAGGCTGCTTCTTAGAGTGGAATCAACACTTGGGTTTCAAAGAAACATGAGAAGCACAGCTCACAGGCGATGCTTTGCTCGCTTGGGCTAGCAGTCCTGCCTCCAGGATACCCGTCCCTCCAGCCCCCTCTTCTTCAGCTCATCCTGCCCACCCAGCGAGCTAAGGAACGCTGATTTCCGGCCTCCTTCCTTCCCAGCGCTCAGCTCCTCCTGCATAGCCCTCGGCCTGCCTTCCCCACTGTGGCTGGGCCCAGGCGGGAAGTGACCAGAGGCCATGGGCAGACTTCCAGTGTTACCTATTTGCCTTTCCAGATCTGCGGCTTCATCAGGCGTGGCTCGTGGGAGGACTCCGGGGTCGCTGAAGCTGGTGCGGAGCAGGGTCCCCATCACAAAGAAGAACAGGATGCCGGCGACTGCAGGGATGGCAGGAGTGATTTTCACCGCCAGGTACGGACAGCTGCCAACAGGTTGGACAGGCCGGGGAGAAGGGGAAAAGAAAGGATATACAATGTTAGGAATCAACAGTAAGTAGTCTTTATCTTCTAAGAAGCCAAAAGCTTTTTTTTTTTTTTGAGACGGAGTCTCGCTCTGTCGCCCAGGCTGGAGTGCAGTGGCGCGATCTCGGCTCACTGCAAGCTCCGCCTCCCGGGTTCCTGCCATTCTCCTGCCTCAGCCTCCCGAGTAGCTGGGACTACAGGCGCCCACAACCGCGCCCGGCTAATTTTTTGTATTTTTAGTAGAGACGGGGTTTCACCGTGGTCTCGATCTCCTGACCTTGTGATCCGCCCGCCTCGGCCTCCCAAAGCGCTGGGATTACAGGCGTGAGCCACCGCGCCCGGCCAAGAAGCCAAAAGCTTATTTGGAGGAGGGAAATTGATTTCCATTAAAAATTCATCAATGTGAACAATTTACATTTGGGGAGATCTGCGGTTCTCTTTTACAGACAATTGAACCCCCACTCCCCAGCACGACAGCCCAAGCCCTCTGCTCTTACAGGAAGATGCTGGAAGAAGAATGAAAATAGTCCTGCTTGTATAATCAGTCTAAGACGCATAGAGCTTGTATAAATAGACACGTGTCCTCTGTGCTGTAAACACAGTCCAGGAGTCTATGAGATCCCCCCACCCTCCCCTGGGATTACATAATAGAAGAAGACATCAATTTAGAATGATCTTCATGCAAGCCGGCCTTTCCCACTTGGGTCAAACGACTCAGGGACTTTCAGCCAGCCTCAGATGCTGAGGACTGTACACACACTCTCAAAGGGCAAGACACCAATTTTCCATGTTTTGGAGGTAATTTATTCCGAAGGGAATGAGCTATGGAAATGGACTTGCAGGCAAGTTTCTGAAGACGATGTAAGGGATTTCAGCAGCTGGAACAGAATCATCTCATGCTTTTCCAGAGGGCGTCTGAGCTACCAACGGACGAACGTGGCCCAACTCTTAACTCAACCTCTTCACTGCTGTCAGTCTGACACGCTGACGTGAAGCAGGGGTTGTGATGAATCAGGGAGAGGTGCCACTGGGACAAACTCAGCTCTACACGAGGCCAGCCTAGGAACAAGCGTCTGACATTTGGTCTCAGATCCAGGTATTCTGGAGCCGGAGCAGTTCTTACCATGGTGCTTTGATGCACTCGGATGCTTGGACCTAAGTGAAGGATGGGATCTGCAGTGACCACAGTCACTCCACTGTTGCCACATTAAATAACATCATGGGCATTGGGGAACAGGATGCAGAATCGTGGAATTAGGACATCTAGCGTGGAAAGCAATGCTAGATTGCCCACCTCATCAGAATATCCTCTTCCATGTTCTCAAGACAAAACAGAGATGGGGAGCTGGAGAAGAAAGGATTGGGAAGCTCAGCTCTGCCCAAGACTGGGAAGCAGACAGGGCTCTTGGTCTTGGAAGCCCTGGGAACCAGCACCCCACTGCTGTGCAGGTCTCTGATGGATGGCAAAGGGATGCAGGCAGGAGTCTGGGACTTGATCCCCTTTGCTGACCAAAGCCGTGATCCCCTTTGCTGAGACAAGTGATAGATAGAACATTAGTGCACCAGCCTTCAAGAGGCCTGCAGACCTAGACACAGCTTCCTGGAGCGATCACTGATGTTGATAATGTGGACTGTGGTTGTGCAAGTTTCCTAGCACGAGGAGATGTACAGCGAAGTATTTAGGAATAAAGTGCCACGATGAATGCAGCTTACTCCCAAATAGCTCAAAAAAATATTGTCTAGACAGAGTAAATGGGATCAAGTATTAGCAAGAGGTGAATTTGGGTAAAGGGTAAACGGATGTTCCTTGTACTACTCTTACTCTTGCTACTTTTCTATAAGTTTGAAATTATTTCCAAATAAAATTTTAAAAAAAGAAACACAGTCTATATCGAAGGCATGAAAATACCCTGGTATGAAATTTTATATATATATATATATACACACATACATACATACACACACACACACACACATATGCTATATATAAACCCTGAATACATATAATTTTAGTCTAAAATAATCTACTTTAGGGGGACTTTTTTTGTTATAAAGTGGTTAGGGAAAAGAGCAAATGTGTAGAAGAGAATTTTCCAAAAAAACTTGAATTCACAATTCAACATAATTTGAACAATGACAGTGAATAAAAACAAGCCCACGTTTTTCCCCTTTTTCAAGATTAATGAATTTGAAGAAGAAGATGTTGGCACAGCAAAGCCAGCTTCAGCGAGGGCACAGCTGGACAAGGTGAACCAGACAGACCTGGTTAGGAGAGAGTGTTCCACTTCAGGTGCTGACAGCTGTGGCTTAACGCTATGGAGCTTCTCCAAGGATGGCTACTTGTGAATGGCCAGAACCCTCCCGTGAGGGTGACTGAGTAGATCGTAGGCTCTGGTGTGCTTATTTTTTCCTTTTTGGGTCTGAAAGGCAGCTAGGTGGACTGCAAAGTCTACCTGCTCAACGTTGCAAAGGCTGCCTCTTGCTCTTAGAGCAAGTTCTAGCATGCCTTGCCCTCCACCGTTCCCTGTCCCAAGTGCACTATCCGCGGGGTTGGGATCTTCCACAGCTACCCCACTTCCCCAAGCTGATGCCTCTGTGGCCTCTCATCACCTCCAACCCCCAAACAGGATGTCCCCTGCCACATTCTCACTGCAGAGACAATACACTGTAGATCGGTATCTGCACTTCAGCATACACTGATTTATTCAGAGCCATCCCAGGAAAGGAGGAAAAGGGAAAGTCCAGTTGACGCGGGGAGGCCTGCTGCCTGCCAGGGTTCTCTCACTGCGTAGCGGGTTGTTGCACTTGGACACGTCAGGGCACAGATCTGAAATGCATCTGTTTGTGTTTCCCTGGGAACCTGCTCCTGCTCCTGTTCCCGCAGGAAATCTCAGGCGGGTCTAGTGACTTCTCTGATCATAATATGAAGGTAATAGGAAGTCCTTGTCGCTTTAAGTAGCAAACAGTGTCATTTAAGTAAATGAAAAGGTAATAATCCCAGTGAATAATGGTAACTTCTACCTTGATATGAAGTGAAGCCCCCTCCACCACCCCAGCTCGCCAGCTGCAGTTTTTGGCCCCTCCATGGTGGAGAAGAAAGCAGGAGGAGTAGACAGGGAGGCAGGAAGGAGCTTACAGGAAGAGTTCTGTTACAAGGCGACTGTGTGCTCTGGGTCTATGAGATGGTTAAACCAGCTCTGCCTAGACTTGCATTGGTGAGTGCTTTGGACCCCCCCGGGGGGAACCGAGGTGCGTGGCCCACCTGTGCTTGTCTTCCTCCTTCCCCCTTCTTAAAGAGAAACGGCCAGCCTTCTTCCCACTCAGGGCCTTCCTTCCACTCTGTTTTGCCTTCGAGTCCCTCCTCTCAAAAGCCCTCTCTGTCTTCTCTCTCCGGGGGACAGCTGGAACAGTGATCTCTGTTTGTTTACTTATTTATTTATTTATTATCTTTTTTGAGACAAGGTCTCACTCTGCTGCCCAGGCTGGAGTGCAGTGGTATGATCACGGCTCACTGCAGCTTTGAACTCCTGGAGCTCAAGAGATTCTCCCAGCTCAGCCTCCTGAGTGGCTGAGACTATAGGCCCTCACCACGGATGACGCCTGGCTAATTTTTTGTGTGTTTTGTAGAGACAGGGTCTCACTTTGTTGCCCAGGCTGGTCACACACTCCTGGGCTCCAGTGATCCTCCTGCCTCAGCCTCCCAAAGTGCTGGGATTACAGGAATGAGCCACTGTGCCCAGCCTAGACAGTGACCTCATCCCTGCCTACCACGATCCCCTCCTTCAATCTGTCCCAACCACCACTGCCAGCTCCAATCACACGTGTCTCTGCCCAAAAGCCTTCCATGCTTCTGCCGTCCCTGCCAACGAAGCTCGAGCTCCTTATCTGGTGTCTAAGTGTCCCCCAGTCACCTTCTCTCCCTCTCTCTCACTGCCCCTTCCTGAATCCCAGCAATGGCCACACCTAACATTTGGGCATCTCAGGCAAGCATGGGCTTTCACCCACCGCCGGCGCTGCCTGTCCAGTCCATGTGTCTGGAACACCCGCACCTCCCATTTGGCATGTTGATGCTCCCCAACCTTCCACTTCCAGCTCAATACCGCTTCCTGAAAAGCCTTGGTAGTTTCTGGGCTCACCCCTAAACAAAAGGGATCGCTTCTTTCTCTGGACCCCCACCGTGTTTTCCTTTGCTCCTCTTCCTCAGGACATGTGGATATTTGCGGACATGTGGCTATTTGCGGACATGCTCCACGCACCTCACTAGATTAAAAGTCCTGGAAGGTGAGACTGGCCCCTGTTCCTCTTCGTGTCCTTTGTAGCACCTAGCAGGATGCCTCGCATGGTGGAAAATGCAACCAAATTTGATAAATATTTGTTGAGTAGCTGAATGAACAGAATCCATTTAGTGAATTTTACTAAAATTTACCTGAAAGAGGAGGAGAGTCAAGTTACCCATACCCTCAGCAACCACAGACCTGGTCTAGAACTTCTCTACTCTTGTTGGCTTGCTAGGTCCCATAACTTCCTTCAGACAGATGCTAAGGCCCAGTTCCTCCCACGAGGCTCCCTCAGCTGAGAGGAGAGGATATTCCTCAGCTCATTGAGCCGAGTGTGCCTCACATTAACCTTCTAGGGGCATTTGCTGGAACCTCTAAGACCCTCCATGTGCTAAAGTTCTAGCAGATGAAGCACCATATGTTGGTACAACTCTGTACAATGCTAGGTGCTTTGTGACAGTCCCGTTCCACCAGCCTGTGTGTGTGACAGAGGACAGTGCTGAATTTGTCCTAGAAATCCTCAACAACTCACTTTTTATAAAAGCAGCAGAATTCCCAACCCTAAACAAACAATGAGGTCAGGGCTACTGAGACACCTTCAAACTGCTGCTCAGAAAAAGCAGAGAGCATCTATAGTCCTTGTGGTAAAGACAAGGCAATAAGCAGACCCTGCCCACGACTGTGAATGTTTACCTCCTGAAGGAGGTGAGACTAATGGGACATCTCAGTCGACCCACAGACTGGCACAGCTTCACAGCTAAAGGAAGCGCTATGCACAGTATGGCAAATTCTTCGCCTGAGCTCAGATGACTTGAAAATGGCTCCTTCATATTTCTGAGCAACTGTGGATGGGAACTCCAATGCTGAGTGCCATCTGTGTTGAGGAAGACTCCATCCCTGAGGGCCTGGATTTGATACAAGATGATGAGGCAGCTGCCAAAGATATAAACACCAAATGGAATCCTATTTCTGTCTCAAGAATTGTGACCTACATACAACTCAGGGCAGTGTAGAAAACAGGCTACAGGCGTCTTAGTCTTCATAAAGATGAACTGGAAAGTGACAGGGGGAAAAAACAAGAATTTGAAAGCATACATCCTCATAACATAAAAGAAATTAGCCAATTTAGCACCAGATGCTAAAATGATGAGAAGCCTTTACAGAGCTCTCCCTCCAACCATATACATCAGCGAGAGCTGTTTGATTTTGGATATGATGATAAATACTTATGCACAAACTGTCAATGCATCGTACATTCGAGGTACAGAAATTCATTCCAGGTAATAATTAGAAGTCATAGCACTGCCAAAACATTATATGGATTTTTTTTCAGTTCAAATAGCAATCTTTTTGAATCTTTAGTAAAAGTTGTTTTTGTGCTTTGATGCTTATACATGAAAAGTGGAACTGTTTTCTGGGCACCATATTATCTGAGACCACACAATCGGTGTATCTGATCATTAAAAAGATAGATGGAGGCATAGATGATAGATAGATAGGTAGGTAGGTAGATAGATAGATATAAAATCATTTTAGCATCAAACAGACACTGACATCCCAGAATCAACACTGTCATTAATTCCATATTCATGTTTAGAGACTGGCTTACAGGTTAGAATCTGACACAAAGCTGATTCCTTGAACAAAAACCCTAAGACTAAACTAATTTCTTAAACATTTGGATAGGAAATATGGATTTCATTGTTGGGTAATTAGGTCTCTCTGTTTTCCAGAGGACATTCTTTGGGAGAAGATTAACTTAAAAACTAAACAAAACAAAACAACAACATTAACAAGATATAGCAGAGACATTAAAACCAAGTGCCTTTGGAACAAGAAGTAGAGAATCTTTTCCTGTATCAAAACAATTCAAGTCTTCTTTTAATGTTTTGTCTATAAATGGATACACATTAAAAAAAAGTTTGTTACTAGTAGCTCATGACTCCTGACTGCAGCAAATGGCCTACATTTGACATTTTTGGTCTGTCCTGTATGTATGAAAGCATAAACATGAGAATAACTGTTTTTTAGACATAACCATGAGGCATGCATTTATTATTACACAGGAAGAGGAAGTGGCCTTGCTGCATTATTGCCACACTCCAATTCAGGGAATTTCTACTTTGCAGAAATCATCAAGTAACCTAGCATTTTAAGTTTCAGATTCTTGACTGCAAAGCATTTCAATAAAAAGTAGCTAAGGCAAACAATCATAAATGAAATAACCTGAGCCAATGACTCACACGTCTGAAATAATCAGAGTAGCATTGTGAGAAATGGAGGTTTTAAGGGTTGCAATAGAAATGACCCCTTTTCCTTTTCATATGAGTCACTGCAAAACAAATGTACTTTTCACTTACAGGCAGGAACATAAGCACCATTCATTTTGTGATTTGTTCCTTAATCACATACTTAGAAACAAATCTACCACCGCAAGGCAAAGATGAGCACATTACTTGGAGACAAATAGAGGAAAAAGTAGATTCAGAAAGCATATCCACTCACAACTCTAGAATAGGAAAAACCAAAGAGATGATTTCATAAAACTCCCAAGAGTGACATTCCCCTACAAGATCACGATGGCAGGACCCTGTGCCTGGAAAGCCCTTAGTGACTCATCGTGTTAATTACCCAGACGCACAGAGCCAGGAGTCTATGCATGCCTGTACCAAGAGAGGGAATTTAAATCAATGAGCCCAGGGACTAACGTGGAAAATATGAGCAAAGCAAGCTGGAAGGAAAAGCTCAAACCCAGAGAGCATAGAAGTGACAGTAGAACTCCACACACCCATTTGTAGACTACAAAGGTGACGTTCAGTTTCATCAAAGCTCAATGGCTTGTTTTTCCATCCGTGTCTCTGTCTACCTTTGTTGTGTGAAAACTGTAGCTTTCGGGCTTGCTAGGGGAGGAGGAAGGTGAAGGTCACCCTACCAAAGCGAGGAACATCACTTAGGAAATCCGGTTTTTCCCTGCAGGCTTTCTGGCTAGATGCAGAGTTAAACAGGGACGTCTCCAAACACAGCACAGTCTTGCCTTGAACTTGCAGAGTTCATGAGTGAGGAGAGGGGCTCCAGGCATCAAGCACTTCCGTGAACAGAGAGCTGAGGAGGGGAGAAGAGGAAAGTGCTGTCTTCCGCCCATGTGGCCCAAACACCCTTTAAGTGTGCAAGACAGAGTTAGTGCCCTTATTCTTAACTCAGGGCCTCCCAGACCACCCAGAGAGATCTACTTAAGATACAAGACCTGGGAATCTGTAGCTTTGAAATACAGGCTTCAAATCATAGCGTGTAAACAGCCCAATTTACCCATCTACTATTGAGAATGTACAAGAGTTTACTAGTGAATATTGTGGTGCATCAACATTTTTGCCAAGTGATCCTGAGTTGCATGTAAAATTCCAGGAAGAGGCCGGGAGTGCCTATAATCCCAACACTTTGGGAGGCTGAGGTGGGCAGTGCTTGAGCTCAGGAGTTTGAGACCAGCCTGGGCAACATGGCAAAACTCTGTCTCTACAAAAAAATAAATAAATAAATAAATACAAAAACTAGTTGGGTGTGGTAGCGTGTGACTGTAGTCTCAACTACTTGGGAGGCTGAGGTGGGAGGTTCGCTTGACCCTGGGAGACTGAGGCTGCAGTGAGCCAAGATCATGCCACTGCACTCCAGCCTGGGCAACAGAGCCAGACCCTGTCTCGAAAAAATGAAATGAAATGAAATAGAATTTCAGGAAGCCAGAGGCTTCTGCGTAGCGTGTGAGTCACGGGAGGGAAAGTCAACACTGTTTTGCCCCAGAAGTTGCTCTTTGACGTCCTGACATTACTTAGGCATGGCAACCATATGCCCCTGATTTCTCGTTAGAGTCCTGGCGCAGGTGGATGTCTTCTCATTTTCAGACCATGTGTGGCCACTGAGCTAAGTGGCCCAAGTAACTCCATTTTGCTTTCTGTGCATCCTGGAACCAACCGTAAGTCATCGTCAGGGCAAGCCAGGGCCCTTCTGAGAAAGCTCTTCCTAGAGCTGCTGGTGTGTGTGCTGGGAAGACCTGCCCACACCAAGCATCCAGGGTAGTGATTTGGGATTTGTCCTGGCACTAAACAGCATTCTAGGGTTTAGCTGCCTCTGACCCTGGCTTATATTTGAAGGGTGTCCATTCTGCCTCCGATCTGGAAACTCTGTATGGGAAAGTCATAGCAGGACTTTAGTTCTAGTCATAATTCTTATTTCATCCAATCTAAGGTACCCCACATTTTAAGATGTATCATTAAGGGGAAATGTGCCAAATCAGATGATATTCTCTAACCACAAGGGATCTTTATTTCATACTTATTGAAAGAGCTGTTATAGACTTAATTAGACACCAATTTAAAAATCATATATCACTATCGTGCATACGTTTTAAAAAACGTGAGTGAACTAAATTGGCCACAGTATTCCTAAAACATCTCCACATTTAGAGCCTGAGGCAGAGGTGACTGCGTGGGAGCCTTTGCACGTTGCAGCCTCCCGAGCCCATCAAAGCACGGCCTAGCTCTTCTGCTTCTCCCTAGCCTGCACTCCGTGCCCAATGCACCAGCTCAAGCCAGAGCACGTCCCTCCTGTGCTCAGAACTAAAGCCAGGTACTTGCAGAGGCTACAAAGCCATCTGGCTCCTGTGACCTCTTTGACCTCATCTTCCTCCCTCCTGCTGCCCCCTGCAGCCCTGGAACAAGCCAGGCCTGTCTCTTCTCTGGGAGAGGCACATTTGCCTGTGCCTTCCCCTTGCCTGGAATCCCCTCCCTACGGGGAGCCACAGAGCTCCTCCTAGCCTTTACTCAAATATCACCTTCTCTGTAGAGACTTCCCTGATTGTGCTGCACACAATCTCCAAACTGCAGCCCCCCTATGACCAGCCACTCCCTCTCCACCAACCCCAACCCCCTTCCAGCTTTTACTTTTCCCATAGCACTTAACCCCACTTGGCGCACTATTAATATATGTACTTCCTTGCTTACTGTCTGACCCCACTAGAAAAAAGATCAATGCAATGAGGAAGTGTATCTGCTTGGTTCACAAATGTAACCTCCAGTGCCTAGAATTCAGTCTAGCACATAGTTGACCTTCAATAACTATTTGTTAAATGAAATGAAGAGACATCTAAAAAAACACAGGATACAAAGTGCAGTGGAGATGATCCCATTTGTGTTTCAAACACATTTATATTCGTAACTGGAAGAATGTGCCCCATCATCTCATTATCCCTGGGTGATTTTGTGCATATGTGCTTTTTGGTGGTTTCCAAATATTCTTAATTAAAGCATGGCTTGTTTTTGTAGTAGAAAAATATGTTATTAAAAATAAATGTATAAGTACTTGCTGAACTAAAAAAGAAGAGAATTGCCAAAATATTAAAATCTGCCTGTGCTTTTAAAAATTCAACTATCAATAAAGAAGATGCTTGACAATAATGTATATTCTCTGTTGGACTGAAACAAAGACAATAATGTATATTCTCGGTTGGACTGAAACAGAGCTGGCTGAAGCTCTTGAGTTTTGCAAGTTGCCTTATAGTACCTTAATTAGTCTAATTGTTTTGGGGTATGGAGGATCATACATTTAAGAATGCAAAACCCAGGTTATCTCCTATCTCAGCTCTGGTCTGTACCCAATTTCTGGGAGGAATGTGACTAGAGAAAGTTCTTCAGTCATCCTTGCAGATTTCTGTCTTAAACTGGGTATTTAAAGTACAATACAAGGCCACACATATGGGACCCAACTCCCCTCAGTTCCAGCAAGCCCCCTGAAGATCCAGAATCTCAGATGCCTGGTACATTCTCTTTTTCTTTCTTTGTGTTGCGGGTGGTCTAGGGATGGCAAGATGAGAAGGAGGTGTTCAGGAATGAGAAAGAATCAAATACTACACAAATTAAATCTCCTCAACACCGGCAATGTTGGTAGAATTGAACCCAAATGTTGGCTAGCTCATCAATGAGCACTGTTTGGCCATGAATTGCCCAACAGAGACATTTTCCACAAAATCTGAATTAGTTTAATCATTACATGCTCAAGAAAATCTTGTTGGAAGGAAAATGCCCTGCCTTGTTGCAGATTGCACACTGAGCACCAGTGAGCTTCTCCTCCCATCCCAAGGCCCTGGGGCCATCAGGCTCCCTGCTGGGAGGTGGCCCAGGGGTGTGGCTGCTGGTGCCACCGGGAGATGCCTGCTGTGCCTGTGCCTGCTCCTCCTTCCCCAGTGGCCCCTTTCCCAGTGCTTCCATGGCCAGCGGCCCCACACTAGGGCTTCAGTTGCTCACCCAGAGTGGGCAGGCAGTGAGCACAGCTTTACCCAGGACTGGGGCCTCTGCCAGGGAGCTGGTACCCTCACGCCTATCCTGTAGAACGAGGCCAGGCCCTCTGGGACAGTCACACTACACAAAGTCCAGATGTTCTGCTATGGAAACGTGTCTTCTGCATTACAAAGATGCAGTAAGTCAGGACCTTTGGGGCAAAGGCACATGTGAGTCTTGGGAAGTTTTTCCAGAGCTGGAGAACAAGTCTACGAGTACTGTGGATGCAAGAGATGACCGAGTCTCCTTCACGCCTTCATTCAGGCACTCCACACACAGTCACTGAATACACACCACCTGCCAGCACACCGCACCATGTGCTAGGAAAGCAGCAGGATCAAGACAAGACCCTCGCTTCCTGGCAGCTCACATTCCAGTGGGGGGTGGGGGGGGGTGGCAAATTCACACACTTCAAACAAAAGAGCAAGTGTGGAAACACAGGTGCTGAGGAACGGTGGAGGGGACCAGCTCAGTGGGCCAGAAGGGTGGGTGTTGGTGAAGGCTTTCTGGAGGGGGCATCAGAGGCAGGAGTGAGACCTGCAGAGAGGAAGGGCGTTGGCAAGGACAGGGAGCCCCAGACCCTCCCTGACCCTAATAATTCCAGACCTCCTTCGGTCGGTGCACCGAGTGACTGGTGGAAGCACAGTGTAACCTTCCCTAGACAGGACTCTGGAACGGCACGTCCTGGGGGGCAGGGGCGTTGTAGGCTGTTTAGTCACTGTGGCATCCCCAATGCCTCATACACTGCTACACGATAGGCACTCGACAAATATTTGCTGAATTGAATGTCGTGGAATCATCAGAGCAGACCCAGGACATCTAGGTCCACGTTTGGTAGCAAACTGCAAAGCAATGGGTGCAAAGGTCGTCATGCGGGTGAAGCAGTGGAAGACACTGAGAAGGAAGCGAGCAGACCCCACTTCCGTGTGCTCCAGCCTCTGCTGACAGCACTCCTCTGAGCTAAAGGTCCCACTCCTGGGGGAGAAAAAGGGCCACCTTCTTCCTTTTGCGAAGGAGGAAGCATTACTAAGTAAATTTTGCTTTACAGTGTTTCCCTAAGAGTGAAGAGGAATTGAAGATTTTTTTTTTAACATATCCGTCATCATAAACCTCAAGGAATTAGATAATATAGGATCAATACAAGTTAGAAATATCCAGTCGTTGAGACAGAGACACATGTGAGTGCAGAAGGCTAAGCTATTTCACCCATCAACTCACTAAACAATGTTGTTTCCAATAGCAGAGACATCATAATTTGAAAAATAGTACATAATAATTATGCAAAATGGAAATAAGGTGCTCTGAGTAGAAAAGAAAAAAGGCTACAAAGGTATTTAAGGAGAAAATGGTTCTATTTCCAAAAAGGGGAGAAATAAAACAAGGTAAACGGCTTAAAGCCCACGTGCCCTGTGACACCAAGTTGGAGACTATCAGGCCCACATGCCCTGTGACACCAAGTTGGAGACTATCAGGCGAAGACAGCTTCAAAAGTGCATATTTGGTAGAAATGAACAAAATGAAATTCACTGGAAGTCTTTGGATACTGGGTTGCTGTTGGGGGCTGCCGATTCATTTTTCCCTTCTCTAAAGGGACAGCACTTAGCGTTCATTCACAGATGATTCCTTTTTCTCACCTAAAACAATGCCCGTGGTATCGACTATTATCCCTGGCAAAGTGCCTTTGCATTAAAACATGATGACAGCATTTCTCAGCCCTGATGTTGGGGAGAGCTCCTACCATGTAATTATCCAGCTCAATTAGAAGACAAGGTCAGAACAAACAGATCCAGAGGGAAGATCCATGCCTGCTAGACACATAGATGTGGTCCCACATCATTTTTTTTTCTTTTTATCTAGCCCTGTTACTGTTTCATACACATGGTTTTCAAAGTAACAGGCAGCTAGACAGTAAGACTGCAGGGACCAAATGAAAATGCACATTTTTTTGATTGAGTACCTATATTGCAGACAGTTTCACATATAGCATTTCATATAATGTCTACAAAAATGTACACAGCTAATTGTCTATGACGTTGGTATTACTGAGACCATTTCACAGATAAGGAAACTAAGGTTCATTAATTTGACTGATAAGACTTATAAGAGGTTCATTAATTTGACTGAGCCTGGTTTAGCTAATAAATTTCAGAACCAGAAGTCAATCAGATGTGGCCATCTTCAAAGGCCATGGGCCCAAGGCATGGTCTCTCAGTTGTACCACAATGAGGCCTACACTTCTGTTTTTGCACTCTACACACTTTCTTAGTGGAATACGATAACCGCTGTACCTGCTTTCACCTTTTTATAAGGATTTCAATGATCCTTATTAAATGTAATTAAGAACACAGCAAAACCTAAAGCCATTTAGCGTGAAGGTGCCTTGTCCAGTCTGGGCAGAAGACAAGCTTGGAGTCTTGGATGACAAAGTCTCTCATTGATGGATTGCCAGCAGTCGGGTAGTAATGCCTTAGTGACTGAAGGTCAAGAACATTTCTCTTGGGCTCTGCTTTCCAATTCCAGTTGAAGAATATCAAGCTCTGTGGTTTCTACATAACATAGAAACCACAGATTCCCGGGGGCCCTGTCAATCAAGCTTGACACTAAATGGTGATGACTGCTCCTGTTATTACAAAATACATGTATGCTACACAAAGACCATAATGGTTAGTTTTGCTTAAATACTGGAGGATTCTGACCAGTACAATGCTAAAGCATAAACTTACATTTATGAAAAAAGATAAAGATAAACTTTCTAGAATTCCCAGGTTATACCCAAGAAGTACTTGCTCCCTGTGAAGAGAGGGTGGGGTTGCAGAGACTCCAGAGATCTCCACTTCTGCAGTGGCAGCGTGGAACTGTACCTAATTGCTCCAGTATCCACTCCTAACCAGCAGGAAATCAAAGAACCTCAGAAGAGTACAGGCGGTAGGTGCTGAGTAAAACTGGAAGTCTGAGTGTGTCTCCTAGACACTAGGAAGTACAAGGATATACTTTCAATGAAACTCTTTGAACTCATTGGGAGAAAGCTGAAAAATACCATGTGCTGTTGAGGAATTAATGCCCACTCCCACCCCCAGTCTTCATCTAATTGTGCTTTTTTAATTAATTAATTAATGCCAACTCCCACCCCAGTCTTCATCTAATTGTGCTTTTTCAATTAATTAATGCCAACTCCCACCCCCAGTCTTCATCTAATTGTGCTTTTTTAATTAATTAATGAATGCCCACTCCCACCCCAGTCTTCATCTAATTGTGCTTTTCTAATTAATTAATGAATGCCCACTCCCACCCCCAGTCTTCATCTAATTGTGCTTTTCTAATTAATTAATGCCACTCCCACCCCCAGTCTTCATCTAATTGTGCTTTTTAATATTTTTGTTTTATTTATGTATTTATTTTTTGAAACAAAGCCTTGCTCTGCTGACCAGGCTGGAGTGCAATGGTGTGATCTCAGCTCACTGAAAGCTCCGCCTCCCGGGTTCTCGCCATTCTCCAGCCTCAGCCTCCGGAGTAGCTGGGACTACAGGCACCCGCCACCATGCCCGGCTAATTTCTTTGTATTTTTAGTAGAAATGGGGTTTCACCATGTTAGCCAGGATGGTCTCGATATCCTAACCTTGTGATCCATCCGCCTTGGCTTCCCAAAGTGCTGGGATTACAGGCGTGAGCCACCGCGCCCGCCCTATTGTGCTTTTCTAATTAATTAATTAATGCCTACTCCCATCCCCAGTCTTCATCTAATCGTGCTTTTTAAATTAATTAATTAATGCCCACTCCCACCTCTGGTCTTCATCTAATTGTGCTTTTCCAAGTATTTTCATCTGTGGCCAAACTTTCATATAATTTCTTTACTTAAGTCTTCTTTTAAGTCACGCACTTCTGAGATTAAAAAAAAAAAAAAAAAAAACTTTTCAGCTCATTTGGAAATAGAAGAGAAGGATTCCTGAGGACTTCCCCACGGCAAACATGATAATGAACTGATTACTAAAAAGAGAAGGGCAAAAGTCAGAATAGTGAACATTAGATCTAGGGAAAAATCTAGGTGGGGAAAAATAGTGGAAACAACCTTAAGGAATATGGTGGAGAAACATCTGGAAAAAGCATATTTAATTAGAGAACACCAAGAGGGACTGCAACAGTGGAAATCATGCCTGGCTGGCGTGATGGAAGGCTTGGGAGGTGTGATTGCCATGAAAGCTACAATCAAACAAGTGCCACCTTTCTTGAATCTTGCCAAGCAGATGGCAAAGTTGGAGAATCAACAGGGAAACTGTAGAGTGATACAATGCAGAGAGAGAAGGATCAGAAAGCCCCTCCTATAGTCACACCCCTATCCCTCTTAGGCTTGCGCCATACATTGTCCAGTTTGCTTCAACATTCAGAATAACTGGAGCCCTAAAGAACTGTCAAGTTCTGAGAACAGTCTTTCCACTTCCAGAAACAACTTCCTGAGAGACCATTACATGGCTGCCAAAAAAACACTGCTTCATCTTTTAAGCACTTGTGAAACTTGAGGTCAAAAAGCAGAGGTCCACCAAGCAAGGCCACAGAAAAACAGCTTGAAAATGCTCCAGCTGAGCCTATGTGCTCAGTGGCAAAGCCTCGTGACTGTAGTGCTTACTCTGGGCAGTTCTGGAAGGCTTTTTCTACCAGAAGTTTCCATCAGTTGAGGTTTTGACTCTTACTCTCCCCTGGGTGGAGAGTCTGAGGCTGCACGGTGCAAGATGAAAGGACTTCAATATTGTCTGACTATAAGAGCAAGCTCTGCAAAGTACTTTTTTGAAGAGGAGATTTTTGAATGGGACATCTGGGTGGGAAAATAGGAAAACAGGTCAGTTGAGCAAAGGAATATCAATGGTTCCTGTTCTCCATATGAGCTGAGAATGCAGCCTCTCCTTCAGAGTAGAAACAGGAGCTGGGGAGCTCCTGGAGTCGATGGGAGGTGCCCGAAGTCTGGTAGGAGATAGGGGCACTGATGCAGCCATGGCCCCCCAGCTGATATAACCTGCTTTCAGGCACCCAGTTGCAGGGTGGCTCAGCTGAGGGTCACCAGCTTGCCGCGACAGGAGAGGATGGTGGCCTTACCTACAGCCATGGTTTCACATTGTGTGGGAGGATCCATAGATTCTCAAAGGGGTTCTGGACCCCAACAGTATTATGAACCATTACTCTTAGGAGGGAAGGTATGTACCCAGCTACCTATTCAGAAGCACACTCTGGGGCTAGCTGCTAAAGATGCTGCCCCAAGTCCTTCAGTGCTCCCAGTCACCATCCACTGCCCTGGCCCCTCTCCCCACACCCCTAGAACGCCTCTCTATGAGCCAGCAAATAAAAATTAACATCTATCCAGGTCCCTGGTCCAGCGATTGGTGAATAATCTGGCTGTCCACACTGCCCTTCAGCTTTCTCAACTGAGCCCTGGTGCACACGTATCAGTCCATTCAGAGAAGACGGGTTCCCACAGTCGCTGAAGTAGGTAGGAGCACAGAGGCCACCCTGAGACTAGCACAGACATAAGGCCAGATAGGGAAGCCCCTTCCTCAACCACGAGCTTGAGGGTGGGCAAGACTCCCAAATGCTGAAGACACTCTTGTGTGAAAGAGAAAAACAACCCAAGGCAAGACAGGAGAGAAGAAGGTTCTAGAAGAGATGGAGGAAAGCTACTATCCTATCCCCAGCTTTGTCTGGAGTCTACAGAATTTACCTTGTCAAGACCGAGTAGACCAACGTTTAAGACAAGAACCTGACTCACTTCCATACCAGGATAATCTGGGAGATGGGGACAGAGGCCACCAGAAGAGGGTCGTGGTGTTGTGGGAAGGCCTCAGGCACTGGGAGCGGATGCCGGGCACAAGGGCACTTACTCTGTAAGCCTGGGAAAGTCCCTTATTCTGAGTCTTCATTTCATCATGTGTTAAATTGGAATAATGTCAATTATAAGTCACGATAATCTTATTGTAGTGTTGGTTTGAGAATTGATGAGTTAGCATCAGGGAGACCCTAAGCAAAGCCTCTAAGTAGGCATGAGATAGTCCATAAATAGTATTTCCTTCCTGCTGGGAGAGCCAGTCTTGCAGTCACCTGGATTTCTGGTAACCCTCACACTTCCCTGCTGTTTCTTGTTTTGGTTTAGTCCAGTGGCTTTCCCTGCAGTTTAAAGTGAAAGCTTATGAGCATTCTGTGTTTGGTTCAGAGTTCAGTGGAGTAGGAAGAAGTTTGGCTTCAAAGCTCAGAGAAGAATTCAGGCAGAAGAGTGATCAGTCTATCCTGGAAGAGAGGGCAGGGTAGGCAATTCCTGAAAAGTCCATGAAAGAAAGAAGTCTGGTGGGGAAGGCGGAAGCAGCTGGAAGCCAGTACTTGGCCCTGTGGTTTAACGGTAGGAAGCCCCATCCCCTCGCAGGCACCCAGCAGCAGTGGGACTGGAGGGAGCAATGTTTCCAGGCCTTTTGATGCCCAGAATCATTTTATATGAGGCCCTACAGGGAAAAGTCACTCCACAGCACAGTAGGGAACCTGCTAGATGGTTCCAGTGATCCCTTCTCCTGGTTTTAACACTCGCCTTGCCTGGGGGCTGGAAGTAATGACTTCCTTCTAAAAAGTGGTCAGTGTGGTGGGGTGTCACTTCCAAGATTAGGTTACAAAAAAGACTGCAACTTCTGTCTTGCTCCCCACCTCTGGAGCTCTAATTGGCCCTCTCAGAGGGAAGCCAGCTGCCATGCTGTAAACAGCCCAGTGGATGCCGGGTGTGGTGGCTCACACCTGCAATCCCAGCAGCTTGGAGGCCGAGGGAGTGGGATCACTGGAGCCCAGGAGTTTGAGACCAGCCTGCGCAACATGGCAAGACCCTGTTTCTACAAAAAAAAAAATAAATAAAACTTAAAAATTAGCTGGCCATGGTGGTGCACACCTGTAGTCCCAGCTACTCAGGGGGCTGAGGCAGGAGGATCACTTGAAATTGGGAGTTCAAGGTTGCAGTGAGCTATGATCACGCCACTGCACTCCAGTCTGGGTGACAGGGTGAGACTCTGTCTCAAAAATAAACAAAAAACAACAACAAGAAAAACTCAGCCCTATGGAGAGGCTCACGTGGCAAGGCTCACGAGAGTGGCTTCTGGCCAACAGCCCCTGAGTGAGCTGAGAGGCGAATCCTCCCTGGGCCCAGTCTTGAGATGATGGCACCCCCAGGCGTATCTTGATCACAGCCCTATGGGAGACCCTGAGCCAGAGGACACAGCTAAGCCATATCCAAGAAACTATGAGATAATCAGTGCTTGCTATTTAAAGCCACTGAGTTCTGGGGTCATTTG
Organism: Macaca mulatta; assembly: GCF_049350105.2. Classification (NCBI taxonomy): domain Eukaryota; kingdom Metazoa; phylum Chordata; class Mammalia; order Primates; family Cercopithecidae; genus Macaca; species Macaca mulatta. Next base: position 76,392,185 of record NC_133409.1, on the reverse strand, counting down.
TTACACAGCAATAACTCACTAACACACAGGTGGTTCTGTCAGGCACAAACTAAACAAAACTTCAGACATCTAATGAAATGGAATAGTCTTCTGAGAGTGAACAGAACAGAATCACAGGGAAGGGAATAATCCTGAATATTCTTTCTACCTGCAGTTTCCTCTGACTGGCCAAGTAGTACACAGGGATCCTTCTAGATGTCAGAAAACCTTTTAAATTATTAGTTAGGGCTCTGTCACTGATTATCTGAAGCTTGGGTCACTGCACCATGGTCTAAATGACTGCGTTCAAGGTGATGTGAAAGTTTTATGGAAACAATGACCAAGAAAAATCTGTACTCTTAATATGTAAACAAAGATATGTAAGGAGCTAATATGGAAAGAGAAAATATGTATATGTACAACCACATGCCACGGAGAGACTTAAAATTAAGCAGATGAGCTGAATAACTACTACCTACTAAAAAGCTGCAAATAGGCCAGGCGTGGTGGCTCATGCCTATAATCTCAGCACTTTGAGAGGCCAAGGTGTGCAGATCACTTGAGGTCAGGAGTTCAAGACCAGCCTGTCCAACATGGTGAAACTCCATCTCTACTAAAAATACAAAAATTAGCTGGGTGTGGTGGCACATGCTTGTAGTCCCAGGTACCCTACTCAAGAGACTGAGGCAGGAGAATTGCTTGAACCTGGAAGGTGGAAGTTGCAGTGAGCCAAGATCATGCCATTGCACTCTAGCCTGGGCAATACAGTGAGACTCCGTCTCAAAAAAAAAAAAAATTGCCAATCAACAAGTGAAGTCTGTTTATTTGCAATAAAGTGAACACAAATAAACCATTCTAGCATTTCCTAAAGATCCCCTTAAATCTCTTCCGGCTGCATTTCTGTAACCCTGTGTTAGATACCACCAACCATCTACTTTTTGTCCTAAGAAAATATTTTCATATTTTTTACAAAATGGTAAGAAAAAAACATTTACCAGTGAGTCTTTGTTATTGGAAAAAGGGTCCTGTGCTGTTGCCCAGGCTGGAGTACAGTGGTGTGATCACGGCCCACTGCAGCCCCTATCTCTTGTGTTCAAGCAATCCTCCCACCTCAACCTCCCGAGTACTGGGACCACAGGCAAGCACAACTGTCCCTGGCTAATTCCTTCCCCTTCCCCTTCCCCTTCCCCTTCCCCTTCCCCTTCCCCTTCCCCTTCCCCTTCCCCTTCCCCTTCCCCTTCCCCTTCCCCTTCCCCTTTCCCTTCCTTCCTTCCTTCCTTCCTTCCTTCCTTCCTTCCTTCCTTCCTTCCTTCCTTCCTTCCTTCCTTCTGACGCGAGGTCTCTCTATGTTGCCCAGACTGGTCTCAAACTCCTGGGCTCCAGTGATCCTCCCACTTCAGCCACCCAAAGTGTTAGAATTACAGATATGAGCCACTATGCCCAGCTAGTCTTTGTTTTATAATGAATTTAAAGGATATTCTTTCTCCAATCAGGCTATGCCAACTTTTATGCCCCTGTGGTCTGATATTCTTTTGAGTGGCATAAAGAAAGAAGAAATCCGCAAGTCTGTGTGGTGGAGTTTACAAAGCAGGTGATGAGACACCTCTGATATCCCTCCTTCCAGCCTCCCGTTAGAACCCTCAAGAGGATACACAAAAAGGAAAACAAAAAGTCAATAGCAATGAAGGCTGAAGAGAAGAGCGCTTTCATTAATATACTGGTGACGGAGATGAACTGAGAAAGACATTTTTGGATAACACATCACGTATTCAATATATCATAAAACAGAACAAAGCAGATGGCTCCTGAAGGGCAGGAAATGACCTTAACAGAAGAAAAAATTTAAGTGCCCATTAACTTCACTAATAATCAAAGAAAGGAAATTAAGAATAGCATTTGTAGATTCACATTAACTAATGCCCCTAGGACTACAGAGAAAGAAAGAGAGAGATCCCATTCACCCTCTTGCTGGTGGAGTCTGGAGATCAACACAGCCACCCTAGATGGCTGTCTGGAAATAAGTGCTCAGAGGCAAAAAAGAAAGAAAGGAAGGATGGTAGGAAGATGGGAGGGAGCAACGGAAGAAGGAAGGAAGGAAGGGAGGAAGGGAGGAAGGAAGGGAGGGGAAAGAAGGGAGGAATGGAAAGAGATGGAGGAAAGAAGGGAGGGAGGGAGGAAGAAAGGGGCGGAGGGAGGAGAGAAAGGAAATGAAAGGGAAGAAAAGAAAAAAAGAAACTTCTTACATGAGTAGGTTTTGAAATAATAAAAATTCACTTCTTATGTTATAAATATCATAAAAATGTATAAAAATGGTTCTTGTAGTTTTGGGGACCAACCCAACCACTAAAAGATTGCTGTGTTTTCTTTCTGAGCCTGTATTTCCTATGTGAGTTATTTCTCTAAGATTATAAAAGTGGGAAATAGGGGAAAAAGCAACAGGGACCACAGGCAAGATTACATTTCCCCCATACTTCATCAAAAAGCTGGTGTGAAAACCAGCGACGCACTGTCAAATCCAGGACTGTTTGTGAACCTAGATGTACCAGTTTCTCATTAGCATTTACTTTTAATTTGGGATTATGCATCCAGTCTAAACTCTTAATTATCTGATGGTAGAATTTCTCAGTTTTAGTTGTGAAAGCCATTTTTATCTAAGTTTGGCTTTTGACATAATATTTGTATCTAGAAGGGAGGAATGAATATACTGCATGAAACGGGTCCAGGAACCTGACACAAAGGCTGCATTGAATTTTTGTGGCAATCCTACGAGTAGGTATTGAGATCGTTGATGGACGTCATTCAGCAATTTGTCTGAGGTCGTCTCAGTCCTAAGTGAGAAGGGCAAATTCACCATCACTCATGCTCATGTTGGGTGTCTGTGTAACCAGCTTTGTACTTTTCAAAAAAAAAAAATGCAACTTGTCATATACTTAGCAATTTTTCAGTTTATTTGGATGAGAGACCGTCTCAAATGTTTCTCCTTTATTTGATGGCCTTAGAGTTTCCAAGCGAGCATTCTTGAACTGTTCATAGGGAAGCCTGATCCAGTCAATCTAGAAGTCAGAGCTGCTCCTTGGTTCTTAGTAGGAGACAGATGTGGCTAGAAGCCATGGCCCAACCAGAGATTTCACAATGAGCACCTTCCTGCCCTGTCACTGCTGAATTTCTCCTTTCCAGGACACCATGTCATAGCTTCTTCTCACACCAAGGAAGCTGCTATGGTCCTAATGTTTGTGGTCCTCCCTCAAAATTCATCCTAACTGCCAATGCGATGGCATTAGGAAGCGGAACCTTCAGGAGGTGATTATGTCATGAATGGGGTTCGGGCCCTTGCAAAAGAGGCCCCAAAGAGCTGCCTGGCCTGTTCCACCATGTGAGGGCACAGCTAGAAGATGCCATCTTTGAACCAGAAAGTGTGTCCTCACCAGACACCAAATCTGCTGGCTCCTTGATCTTGGACCTCCCAGAACGGTGACAAGTAAGTGTCTATTGTTGTATGTAAGCTACCCACGGCCTGGTATTTTGCTGTAGTAGCCTAAACAGACGAAGACAGAAGCCTCCTGCTCTAAAGCTAAGGTGCAGTGTAGAAACCACACAAGTCCCTCACTCAAGGCTGCTTCCAGAATTTTTTGAGCCCATGTTGTGTGATAGGCACTGTGCTGGAAGACCCAAACTCCAAACACAGCTGTAATGCCTGACTCCAAACCAAAAAACAACAAAGAAAAGATGGAACCAGTGTGGACTCCTGCCTCTGCCTCCAGGGTCCCCGCTTCTCCATCTGTAAATGAGGAAGTGGGGCTGACTGTCCCCCAAGCCGGCTTTCAATAAACATCTGCACATCCACTGGCCTGCCCTCCCCCAATCCCTTGCACTTTGGTAAACACACAGGGCAGTTACATTTTATGTGGATTTGAATTTATACGCATGTGGAATCATATGATATAAAAGTGTTTTTAAAAGCTTCATTTTATGTGCAAAAATTCAAATCCCTCAAAATTAAAAAAAATGGTCTAGAACTATATAATTTCTAAGTTGGCAGAAAGTGAACTGTTCCCTCTGCTACGCTGTGGCCCCACTCCCTTCTATTTACTAGTAACCTGGGCTACCTTCCCAGGTAAAAGGAACAACCAGCCATTCTTTACCAGCATTCTATGCCCAACACTTTTGTTTTATGTCTCAGAACACATGTGACTTCGGTGACTACTGGGTTGTTATCTAAATACTTACTGCTATTTTAACTTAAAATCTTCTAAAAGACATTCTATAGAAATGGTATTTATGCATTCGTTAAGAAGCAGGTGCTAGGGCTAGTGCTGGAAAGCATATTAGAAATTTAAAAATTCTAGAAAGCCAGTTAGACGCTATTAAACACTACTACTGGGTACATGTTACTATGCATTTTTTATGACTTGGTTTAAAACATGCAAAAATATTGTTCAGTGGTTGTAGATATATGCCTTTGAAAACTATATCTCCCTTTCTATAAACTTATGTCTTTGGAAACACCAGTCTCAAATTATGTGAATTTTAAATAATATGAGATAGTCAGGAAATCATCTCTGGCATAAACTGTGACTACCAGGTAATCTGTATTTAAACATGATCCATTGAAACTTAGAAGACAGGACAGCTGGAGAAGAAAGATCCAGAAGCAGGAAGAGCCAAAAGCACATTGTGGGCAGGACCAGAGGGGGAATGACAGCTAAGTTTTCCTGCAGGTGCCTCCCCTGCAGTCAGGCTGGGGAAGAGACCATCCCAAGAGCTATGGCCCCAGATCAGGACAGGGCTGGGATGGAACACCGTGACACCTCTGAAGAGGCTACGCACCTCAATGACAGACTCCACACTTTAGATCTGGGAGGCACCCTGGGATAATCCCTCAGCCTGCAATGCCCTTCTCTTTCCTTCAACTCAGTCGAAGGGCCACCTACTCCAAGAAGTCTGTCCTGACTGACATTCCCAGGCTCGCGAATGCCAGCTCATTACCAGCACGGCATTCTGGGCATTCACTTCACTTCGCCCTGCACTGCAACTGCTGGGGTTCCCAGTTCTCTCTAATCAGGACCCTTTGACTTCCTTGGGGTAGGGACGGGTGGGTTAGCATTTTATCCTCAGGACCTAACAAAGCCGCGGGCTGCTATCAGATGCTCAAGAGATGTTTGTTTAATGGAAAAAACAAACAAACAAACAGAAACAATGAATCTTTTCATTTTGCAGAGAAGGAGCTGAGAGGGGAAGTTACTTTTGCCCTGGACCACACACCTCTTGAGGGGCAGGGCTAAGACCCCAGCTCCAAGGCTCTGCCCGCTGGTAATCCAGAATGTTGACATTCTGAACCTTCACTGGATCCATCTAAGTTGCCCCCAGAATCCATGGAAAGGCAGTTAATGTTTCTATGAACAAACAAGATGGTGCCTTTTAGTAAAGTATCTCATTTAGGCCCTTTACTTCTCCCATGAGCTCATCTCTCTGGGCAAGTAAATATAAGCAGCTCACCACAGTTACCGAGCATCCTGAGCTAAGGCCTCCAGTGAGGAAAGCCTCTCTTTTTTTTTCCAGGCAATGCCCTACTTCTATCAGTATGTGTTTAAAACAGACATTATTCCTGGCAACTGCTTCATAGCAAAAAATAAAAATAAATAAATAAATAAATATCAAGCTTCACTTATCTCTCTGCTTCCAGTTTGAAGTAGAGACACTATCATAGTTTTAATACCAGGATTTGGAAAATATGTAAAAAAAAAAACTTAAGTTTAGCTGCTGCTTTGCAGCTGGATTCTTCATACATCAGGAAAAACCTGAACAACTCCCTCCATCTATGTTTCTGAGATCACTAAAGTTCCTGGTGGTCAGCTGAGCCAGTGAGCCACGAGTCAGCCCTCATAACGCTGTATTGACAACAGGGAAAATGGCAGAGGCCTAAGGATACAGGTAACAGGGCAACTGTCAGCTGCCTCTCCTGCCCCAGTCCTCACCACGAGCAGCTCCCCTCTCTTGGCCGGCCGCCGTATGGCTTGTAGTGTTTGTGTGCCCCACAGGAAGAGAGGATCTCAAGCCACGTGTGACTGTGAAGATTACACCCCTCACAAGAACACGCTGGAGAAATAACCATCAAAGCCAGTCCACGGTGGCGGGGAAGCCACAGATGCAAGCGCTCTCTGGCTTAAATCCAAGGTTCCAGGAGAGAAACGTTGACATGGATTCTAAATAATGAACGCAGGCTCATGTGAAACAACTGGAAAAAGTGGGCACCGTTTCACAACTAGGGTGAGTTGGGAGGGAGGGTGGGAAAGGCGGGGACAGGCGAGCTGAGCCCTGTCAGCTGGTGCACCAGGGCGGTTGGGTGTCACCTACAGACAGAGGCCAGTACACTAACAACTGGGATGGTGATGCACTCCCCTGTCTTCTATAAATTTTAACTTGTTCCTCATATTAGCTTGTCAGGCCTTTATTCCACCACACACTGAGTCTGGCAACCACACATCACCTCAGATTGTTTGTAAAGAGCCCCCCCCACCCTCACCCCACCCTTTCCCTATTGCCCTGAGCTCAATGACCACACATAATCCTTGTGAGACCTCAGTCCATGCCTGTGAGCTACTGCCCAACTGGACCACCTGCTGGCATCCTCAATGTGCCTAATGGCAGATCCATCAGTGTGGCCCGAGGAAGATCTAGCAGGAGCCACTTCCTTCATAGTGAATGATTCTTGAGAGTTGAAGCACAAAAAAAAGCAAGCAAGCAACCGCAGGTGGGTGGTCTTTGTTCTATTAGGCCGTCCACAGAGGGATGGGAACTTTGAACTTCCGGAAAATAAACAAAGCTGCAAGCTTTAGCCTGCTGGGTGCTAAGACGCCAACAGGGTGGCCAGCCCCCCACCCTCCTCCAGCCTGTGTGTCCACATCCATGCATGGGGGCTGGGGACGTGCATCCTAGGATGACTTTTACAACTGACCCTTTCTCAGTTCCCAGCTCAAGCTGTGGTTCACACGTGAGGCTTTGATGCAGATCACAGGCAATGCCTAGGGCAACAGCGACACTTTTAAAAACCCTCCTCTGTGGGTGACTTCACTATCTAGTTGAAAGATACAAAAGGAAAAACAAATGCCAGCACTGTCTCTGAAATGCAGGCAGCAGAAATAGTAGGCGGCCGTGAGGATGAGCAGGGCAGGGACTGCTCGCCAACACTTTACTCAGGACTGAACCTGGCTGCTGGCTTAGTTCAGGATCAGGAGTCGCTGGTTTGGGATGTATCTGACAGAAGTTTTCAAGATACACAGTATGGCTTAAGAGATACTTTAAGGCCAGGTGCGGTGGCTCAAGTCTATAACCCCAGCACTTTGGGAGGCCGAGGTGAATGGATCACTTGAAGTCAGGAGTTCGAGACCAGTCTGGCCAACATGGTGAAACCCCGTCTCTACTAAAAATACAAAAATTAGCCAGGTGTGATAGCAGGCATCTGTAACCCTAGCTAGTTGGGAGACTGAGGCAGGAGAATCACTTGAACCCAGCAGGCGGAGGTTGTAGTGAGCTGAGACTGTGCCACTGCACTCCAGCCTGGCTGACAGAGCAAAACTCTGTCTCAAAAAAAAAAAAAAAAAGAGAGAGAGAGATACTATAGAGCAGAAGTCGTTTAGTGGGGGTACTGTGTCCCCATCACACCCATCACTCCCATCCCTGGAAAGCAGCCACTCCCACTAGGAAAATAGTCCCCTGCTTTTGGAGAACTGTTGGTCCTCACAAATTCCTGAGGGGGCGGTCAGTGAAGGATAAGTATTCAACACAACAAAGATTCCAAGGAGAGGAATGAGGCCCTCATTTGGCCTGAACTTCCCTTCTGGGGCACTGCAAGTGCTCGGAGATGTCTGCTTCCTGGGTACAACCACGCTATAAAAACAGCCCATTTATGTTCCACTCAGAACTCAGCACTGGGGACTTCCACCCTCCCTCTCGCTATGCTGCTAGAGCTTTCTGAAATGAAGACAATAAAGAAACCTGTGCCCTTCCAAGGCACCACCATGTTTTGGTGTCTGTGTGATACAGATGAGACAGATACCATGGGAACAGGTTTCATCTGGAAGATGACAGTTGCACCTGGCGTGGTTTTTGACACTTATTAACTTAATGCATTGCAGTATGTCCGATGACTGACACCCTGCAGAAAGGCCCACAGAGGGATGCCATTTCCAAGCCCTTCAAGTCTCTTGCTTTATTGCAGCGCAGACTTGACCTTCTTTCTCCTTGGATATGTGCTTCCTTGCACAATTACTGTAGCATCTTGGGATACTGCAATGGTGAAACAGAAATAAGCAACTCTAATTTTTGTTTTCCATTTCAACCCAATATTTCAGGCTCCAGTCCCTCATGAAGACATTCATTCAATGAATAATTCATTCAACTCCATGCAGGAGACACTCCCACGGATTTATACTCTGATAGGGAAAGACTCGCCAGGTCCACAAATGACATCACAGCAGACAGACAGAGCATGGGCCAGGCACTCTCTGTTCATGGGAATGACAATAAGGTACTCCCAGAATTCTGAGATAGAATTATCTTAAGAGAGTAAAGTTAGATAAATTAAAAACACGGTTGATTTATCACAATGCTATACACAGATGTTCACAGCGTAACTATTATAAAAGCCTCAAACTGAAACAACTGAAGTATCAACATTAGAATGTAGTAATAAGTTATATATTAATATCATGGAGGATAATACAGCAATGAAATAAACGTACTATTTGCTGCACGAAACAACATAGACATAGCTTGCAAATATTATGTTGAACAAACAGAATACACTGTGAGTTTTACTACCGAGTTTATAAACAGGCAAAATGAAACCTAGCATGCTAGAGGGCAGGGTAGCGGTTATTCTGGAGGGAGTGGAGGCTGAAAGGAGGGCACACAGGGGACTTGGGTCCTGGTAATGTTTTATTTCTCGCTCTGCCTGCTGGCTATGTTAGTCTGATAACGTTATAAAAATGTATCGAGCTGTACCTTCACAATTTGTACATTTTCCTGAATGAATACTACACATCTATACAAATGTTTACTTAAAAAACATCTAGATGAAGTTAGTTGGTGTTAGGAGACAGCTGTGGGGGGTGAGTGCAAGGGACGGTGTGAGAACGTGTCGCTAAAGAAATGAAGGCTGGGCCCAGTTCCTTGTGTGTGATTTGGCATCAGCTCGGAAAAGAAGGCCTAAGATATGACTAGAATCACGTGAGCTGGAATGCAATCAGTTACACTGGGCTCTGCTCGAAAGACCATGGAAAAGATTGAGAGAGGGAGAATTTTGCAGCGTTTATTCCTCACTGTCCGGCAGAGATGCTGCAACAGGAAGGCAGGAACCTTCTGGTCACCAGCGATACGCTCAACTGTGGGATGACTCATTAGGCCTCGCCGTGGCTGGCATGAGGTGTCATTCAGGGTCATCTCTCTCTCCATCAGTGCTCAGTCCCCACTCACCAAGCAACCTTCTAGCCACAAATTCAACTTCTCCAGCCCAGGACATGCTAGAGAACTGGAAAGGAATATTCTGGCCTTTACAAAATGTTCTCACTAAATACACTAGCATCCTTTTGATACCTCAGGTACCTGTAAGGCCCTGATGCAAACACTTCTGAAAGTGCTGCGACAACACTGAGTCTCTGGACCTGCCAAGTCGAGAAGAACCAGATGTTATACTTTGGAGACTCCACCAAAGCAGAGCTCCCCTGAGATCCAGGCCCCAAGCACCCCCATGCTCCTGGAATGGGTTCTTTGTTGGCTTGGTTTTTGTGCCTACACCATCGGTGGCTTGGACATCACCCACTCCCCATTGCCCAGCAGGGAAGAGAGGCTGGGTCAGCCTTCCAAGGTCAAGGCCAGTGAAGCTTTCCAGCAGTCAAGAGGCTGCAGGGCTCAAACAACAACTGGAATAAGGGGTCCATCTCTTGCCTCAGGGGCCTGTTCCAGTTGTATGACATTTGCCATGAAACTCAATATTCATTGCCTAGTAATAAACATAGAAACCGAAGTACTAGATTGGGGATTCCAGGGACTTCTTCCAATCCAACTTCTTGGCGAGATCAGAGTATTTAATCACTGCAATCTAATAGGCAGATATTTTTGTTTTATTGGCTTCTAGAGCAGAACCTTCCATCCCAGCCCTGGCAGCCACCTGGGGACATCCAAGTTTTGCTCTTTGCACAGCCGACTGTGTGTGAGCACAGATGAAAGTAACCTTGGGCATAGAAAGAAAGAAAATTCAAAGTTCCTGAAGAGTAGATGGATCCTGAGAGGGGAGTGATGGTACAGTGTGGGCTGCATGGCCATGAGCTGGCTTGTTGGTTGTTTACACGTAACTCTGCCTTGTCCCCCTCAAAAACTGAGAGCCCTGGAACCCATTTATACCCACTTGCCTTCAATATGTTATATCCCAACTGTTTTTTTTTTAAATCTCTGAACCTACATTTTTCACGCTTGCTAATGAAACTCAACTCATTTTGTTTCTAGAGACAGAGCCAAATCCGGTGAAGCAAACTCATTCAGGAAGACTGGCAGAAGGGACCAGCCAGCCTCCGAGAGAAAGGATGTGGATGGCATGTCACAGTGGGAAGAGCCGGGGACCAGGGTCTGAAGGCCACTGACAAGGGGACCCTGGGCAATTCACTCTTTGCTGAGCCAACGTTTGCTCATCCATAAAATGAGGGGCTGGAAACGGCTGATTTCTAAGTTCCCTTCAGGTTCCATGATGGCTGGGTAAGGAGCCTCGTCTTCAGAGTCAGGAAGGCCTGGCTTCTGATCTCTGACTCCATCACTAGCTGTGTGACTCAGGCAAACTTACCTAACCTCTCTGAACCTTTTTATTATAAAATAAAAGCGGTGACAATCATATCCTTATCAACACATATTATAATAACAGAATATAATATATAAATAGTACAATCAAATAATGATAATGCGGACTGGATGAAGTAAATGTACATATGGTATTTAGTGATGTGCCTGGCATAGTGTAAATCATAAATACTGAACAGTAAAAACAGCCATGAGTCTGTGTTTTCCGAGGCTTATGTCAATGTTGACAGAGTCCCAGATGGAGCTTGGGGTGCAATCAGGTAAAAAGTAACAAAGCACTAACAGCTTAGGGAATGGTGTGAAATGTTCAGAAATGAATGTTCAGAATGAAATTGACTTACCATCAGCTCCGACCCTGGGCCCTGCCTGTCCTGACAGGTGTGGACGCCACCACCACACTCACAGCTGTGAATGTCTTTCCTACAGCCATATCAGTGGCAACTCTTGAGAGTTTAGTGTGCTTTTATGAAAGCTAATGACACTAAGAGGAGGAGAATGGTGCTGAACAGTCAATTTTGTTTTCATTTTACACAGAACAGTAAGCTATTAAGAGCAATCTGCTCAACAGCGAGACGTCACGAACAAGCTGAGCCATCTCCCCTGGTGTCCGCGGCTAAAGAATCTCCTTAGAAATAACAGCATTTGCCAGACGTTTATGCAGAAGTGGATATATTATTTAACAAAGTCCCGTATTGTTTATTCTGGAACACTGATACGAGAGTGATACACATGCCTTTTTCAGTATTCCCAAATATTGGGGATTTTGTTTCATGTCTGGGTTCTTTTGAACTGTTGTCACTGATAATGAAATAGTAATTGTATATAAAGGCAGATACATGCTTTTCCTGAGGTTAGGAAACATATGCAGCTGGAATCTATAAAATAAATAATTTCTCAAATAATGATAGGAACATTTTCAGAGTGTACGATGTAGTCTAATCCTACATTCTGATGAGTGTACAGATTAGAAAATACAGATGCTGGAAGGCAGATACATTTTTATCTGTTTTGACAAGTTCACCCATTTCTCTCTCTCTCTCTCTCTCTCTTTTTTTTTTCTTTTTGGGGAGAACTGGGTCTTGCTATTTTGCCCAGGCAGGTCTTGAACTCCTGGGCTCAAGTTAGCCTCCTACCTCTCCACCTCTGCCTTCCTTAGTGCTGGGACTGCAGGTGTGAGCCACTGCACCTGGTCTCGCCCATTTCTAAACAAGCAATTTATTGTTGCTCTTCTTCCCAACAAAGTGTGCATGTGTGTGTGTGCATGCATGAACTGTGAGCCATGGACTATGTGAGCCGTGAACACAGCCCAGAACATGGCTCTGTATTTGAAGGATGGATCACTCCAATCCTAAGGGGGAAAATGGCCAAATTAAGAGCAGAACTGGTTATGAGGACTGCCAGAGGGCTATGTGGCCATGATCTAAGGAAGGGGCTTCTCAGGAGGGCAAGTCAGCCCTACAGAGGCCCCCCCAGCGGCATCCAGGGCCAGCCAGGGCCACAGACCCTGAGACAGGATGACTGGGTTCAAATCCTGGCTCCACACTTACTTGCCATGTGACGTTAGCAAGTTACTAACCTAACCTCACCCTGCTTGAGTTTCCTCCACTCTAACATGAGGATAATAATTGGACCTACCGCAGGAGGGAACTGCAAGAATTAAATAATACACATAAAGCATTTACGACAGTGCCGTCACTATCCTCCTCCGGGTAGGTTCTTCTGACCTTCTGAATCGTTCCACTTCATCGCTCTCCCATTTTGAGCGTGTTGTTCATGCTCCAGTTCTAAGAAATCAAGACCACTGAGTGGCACAGCCAACACCTTCTCTCTCAACCATCGTGAGTGTGATCAATATCATTAGCATGAGTAAAAGCATATTTATGGCATTGTGCTAAGTGCTACACTAACACACACACAGCGGTCCTCTAGAAATTCCCAGCTTATGATGGACGATAATGATAAATCCGGAAACAGAGCACATGCATTAGGAAAATGTGGAAATTAAATATGCTGAGCATTTTCAATATTTGCAAGTAAATGTACTATTATACAAAAATGTGAGCAGGGCGTAGTGGCTCACGCCTGTAATCCCAGCAATTTGGGAGGCTGAGGCGGGCAGATCACCTGAGGTCGGGAGTTCGAGACCAGCCGGACCAACATGGAGAAATCCCGTCGCTACTAAAAATAAAAAAAAAAAATTAAAAAATTAGCCAGGTGTAGTGGCACATGGCTGTAATCCCAGCTACTCGGGAGGCTGAAGCAGGAGAATCGCTTGAAGCCAGGAGGTTGAGGTTGCACTGAGCTGAGAGCGCACCAATTGCACCGCAGCCTGGGCAACCAAGCGAGACTCTGTCTCAAAAAAAAAAAAAAAAGTTTCCTCATGCACTCTCACCACCATTTACCCCACTCCACGCTCCACTCTGAACAGAATGATTGCCTATAGTTTACAGATAATGGAACCAGGAAGCAAATAAACCAAAAGAGAAATTCCTGGTGCAGGCGATTCCTCTCCTGCTTCCCGCCCCACAGTTCTGTCTCACCTTCACAATAAGCAGCCCTGCCAGCCATGAGGAAATGGCGGGTAAGCAACTCCATCCTCTTTGCCCCCACGGCAGGGCCCTGGAACTCACACAAAAAGAGCCAGCCTTAGAAGCCGAGTCGGAGAAGACGTCTACTGAGGAAGACGAAGAGGCTCTGGCTCTGAGGCAGAGGCTGCGATTGGCTAGGGTGGAGTTGGAGACAGTTGCTTTCCATGATTTGATTTCTAAGCCACAAAGGTAAATTATGATGAAACAAACATATACATTTTTTTAATGCCGAAAAAAGCAAATGGCAAAAACATGGGCAGCAAGCAGCCCCGGTATGGTTATTGAAACCGCTAAAGCGAGGGAGGTGTCTGAGCAAGGCAGAGGCCATTGGAAACTCGGAGACGGTGGCCATCCCTGGGCGCCTGCCTGGCGGAGAGCTGCGCAATGAACACGCCCCATCCTGGGAAGGGGCGTGCCCGGGGCCCCTCCCACCTCGCTCATCCGCGCTTCCTCTCTGCCCACCAGAGCTCTGCATTTGCTTCTCCTTATGCAGACTGCAAATAAGGAGGCAGGTGGAGAAAGAAAAATAAGCAGAGGCGACTGAGAAAGAGAGGTCAGAAGGTAGGGGGAGACCCTGGAAGAGCAGAGCGAAGAAGTTGAGAAAAGAAAGTTCCAGAAGAGGGCAGTGCCCCACCTATGCAGTGCTGAGGGGCTTGGTAAGACATGGCCTAGTGGGTGGGGTGGGCAAGTTCACCCACGACCACACCAGGACGGCCTCATGGAGCAGTGAGCATGGAAGGCTGCCTTCAGAGGGGCCTGTGTGGCAGGGGTCAGTGAGAGGATGAATGAGCATCTGGAACATTATTTTCGGGGATTTAGTTGTGAGAAGAAGTGAAAACGGGGTGGAAGTAGTGGCAGGTGAGCAGCTGAAGTAGGGAATTTTTTTTTTCTTCTTTGATACGGAGTCTCGCTCTGTCACCCAGGCTGGAGTGCACTGGCGTGATCTGGGCTCACTGCAACCTCCAGCCTCTGGGTTCAAGTGATTCTCCTGCCTCAGCTTCCTGAGTAGCTGCGATTACAGGCCCAGTCATCATGCCCCGCTAATTTTTGGGGTTTTTTAAAGTAGAGATGGGGTTTCACCATGTTTGCCGGGCTGGTCTCAAACTCCTGACTTTGGGTGATCCACCCGCCTTAGCCTCCCAAAGTCCTGGGATTACAGGCGTGAGTCACCGTGCCCGTCCATGAAGTAGGGAATTTAACAGAGGAGAGGGAAGTGGGAGCAGAGTGGAGGCTGCAGGAAGAGACATGGCAATGAGGCTCTATCCTCAGATTCTCCACCTGTCAATTCGAAGTCATGCTACATGCCAAGTAACGAGCATGCCTTCCTTTTCAATCTTTGTACCCAGTTTGCAAACATTATATTTCATTATATATTTTTTAAAGATTAGGAACCAATCCTATGAATAAAAAGGAAAGCACTCTATATCCATAAAACCTGAAGGGCTTCAATAGGCAGTTTTGCACTTTTCACATTCAACTCTCCTATCTCTCACAGTTAAATTAATTTCAAAATATGAATACACCTGTTGTCAGTGTTTGAGATGGCATTTGGCTTGCAGGGCATCTCGGCGAGTAACAGGGAGCATCTGGAGATAGGCTGCCCAGTGTGAATCCAGCTCTGCCGCCTACTAACTGACCTTGGAAAGTCACTTCACTTCTCTGGGCCTCAGTTTTCATATTTTTAAAATGGAGACAATAAAGTTGTCCCCATTAAAAAAGTTAAGTTCACTATGTGTGTACATATTTAAGTTGTATCTCACAAAGTGGTTATGACTCAGTATGTGTGTACACATGTGGCGGGCAGGATTCTTAAGAAGTCTCCCTGAGGCTTCTCATCTGGATGCTGCTGTGGAAGGGACTCTGCAGACGCTTGTAAGGTCACTATTCAATGGATGGTAAGATGGGGACATCATCCTGGATCATCTAGGTAGGCCCAGGGTACTCACATCAGTCCTCAGAGGCAGAAGACAAAGGGCGTGGAGGGGTGTTGGAAGAAGTGTGTTGGAGAGATGAGGCAGGAGGAGAGAGGCAGAGATTCTAAGGTGGGGAAGACTCTCCCCACTGCTGCTGGAGTGAAGGGATCCACAAGCCAAGGAATGCAGGGCCTCTGGAAGTTGAGGTTAACCCCTGGCCGGCAGCCAGGAAGAAACGGGAACTTGTGTCTTCCAACCACGTGGAACTGAAATTTACTTAAAACCTCAAGAAGCCTGGAAGTGGGCTCTCCCCCAGGGCCTCCAGAAAGGAAGGCAGCTCTGCTGGTATCTTGACCTTAGCTCTGTGACGCCCTAAGCCCAGGGCCATCTGAGCCTTGCTGTTTGCAGACTTCCGATGCACAGAAATGGCGAGTCAATAAACGTGTGTTGTTTTAAGCTATTCATGTGGTGGTGATTTGTTATAATAGCAATAGAAAGTGAATGCCACATAAGTGCACCCGTGTGTGGATTTGCGTCAAGAGCCTGCAGGGCTTTGTACACTGAGGAATGGAAGCCTTGGAAGAGTAGGAGGCTCAGGGAAAATGGATCAGATTTTATCCGTATCCATGTCCTTTGAAAATTACCCCCAAAATAGGAAGAAGAAACTGAAAGCCAAGCTCCATGTTCTGTGACATTAAGAGGCATGTAGAACTGCCCTAAGCAATAACATATGAAAATGGAAGGCACACAAAGACCTTTGGTTCTCAGAATCAGCACACTAGTGCTCTGAGGGGCCCTGCACTGCACGGCAGCCACAGCCTGCCTATGCCTGCTGAGCTCTCAGAAGTAGGGAAGATCTCCAAAGCCTTCCCGACTCTGCAAAAAAGAGTTAGGGGCAGAACCACAGCACTTACTGGTGGGCAAACCATAGGATAGGATTGCACTGACAGCTGATGCCAATGCATAGATACACCATGAGCTTAGGTATTGAGCTCTGGGCCAGTTGTAAGGCAGAGTCACTGACCTTAGGCCTCCTGTGTGGAGATCAAGTGAGGCTGAAGGGGTCTAAGTTCTGCTGATCCCACAGATTTTGGTAAGTAGATTAATTAGCATCCCTAATTTAGGCCTGTGGGATTTTCCACAGACAAAAAGCTAGCAATGAGCTCACAATCAAAGATCAACAAGCACCAAGGACACAAAGCTAAGATTTATGAGAATCAGAAGAAACAAGAAACAAGAGATCAGGTCCTCCTGTTATAATTGTCTAATACAGAAATTAGAATAGCCATGCATAAAGAGAATAAAATTATGAAAGATACCACCACAAAGATGAGGAAGCAGCTGCAAGTGAAAACAGATGCAGGAATGATAAATTCCTTAATGAATCGAGGAAGGTCAAAATGAAGTGCATCGAGTGTGGGGATTAAGGAAAGAGGGTAAGTCTGACAGGCACCTCAGTTCCCCCAGCAAGACCTAGAAAGCTTAGGGACTGAAAACAGGTCGTGTGCATGAAAGTCTGTTCAAGGAGTCTGAATCTAGATTTTCCTGTGCAGAAGATGGAAAGTATACACTGAAAAAAATTAAAACTGACAGGCCTTACACCCAGGGATACCAGAACAGGGCAGAGATGGAATACCAACCTGAAGATAGGGTAAAAATATGTGCACTAGACAAAGACCCCTGACCCCTTCTCTCACCTGGTTTAAGAATAATAATGGCCAAGCTTGAGCTTTAATGCAGGAGATTAGAGGACCTTTATTTTGAAAAACATAAGGGCCCTAGAAAAAAAGACTTCGTGGTCACTGGGGGTCTCCAATACAAAACTGGCTAGCTACCCAATCACACTACAGTCTGTTAGCCCAGTGGTCAAAAGGCTCTACTCAGTCCAAGAGAGCCTGCAGTCAGCTTAATAATAATTCACCCTTAAAGCCTTCAATATGAGGAACACAAAAACAAAGAAATGAGAAACAAAAAAAAAAAAAAAAAAAAAGAGAGAGAGAGAGAGATGGAGAGAAATGATGCAGAGAACAGAGGCAGTACTGCTTAACGGTAAGGCATAGTATCTAAAGCCAGACTGGTCTGACACCTGGCCTTATCACGTTCTACCTGTGGGAGCCCGGGCAAGTCACTTAACTTCTCTGGGCCTCAGTTTTCCTATCTGTAAAGTAAGAATGGTCAGTGGTACTGCTTCAAAGAGTTGCTACAAGGATCAAATGAGCTAATACATGTAGAATACTTAGAACAGTGCCTGCTCCTTTAGTATATAAATGCTAGCTGTTATTTTTCAAAGAAACTATAATTTATATCATCAGAAAAATAAAGCAAGAACAGGACACTAAAAAAGAACAGAGAACAAGAAGGAGTTTTTGGTACTGAAAAATATTACAAATGAATTTTTAAATTCATTGAAACATTAGAAGATAAAGTTAAATAAATTTTCCAGAAAGTGCAACAAAAAGATCAAGAGGTGGACAATACAAAAGCTAAGAAAATTAAAGGATCAATACAAGACATCGGCTGGGTGTGGTGGCTCACACCTTTTATCCCAACACTTTGGAAGCCTGAGGTAGGAGGATCTGATCACTTGAGCCCAGGAGTTGAAGACCAGCCTGGGCAACATAGTGAGGCCCTGTCTCTACAAAAAATATAAAATAAAAAATTACTCAAGCATGGTGGCACATGCCTGTAGTCCCAACTACGCAGAAGGCTGAGGTGGGAGGATTGCTTGAGCCCAGAGGTTGAGGCAGCAACATGCCATGATTGCACCACTGCACTCCAACCTGGGCAACAGAGTAAGACCCTGTCTCAAGAAAAAAATGCAAGACATCAATATCCAAATAAAAGAGTTACAGATACAAAAAAAGTTCCACATAGAGAGAACAGACAAACAATAACAATGGGGAGGAAATTATTGAAGGATATTTCCTAGAAATGAAAAACCCAGGTTTCTACATCAACAGGACTCACCACCACCCTGGTATTGATGCCCAACACAATGACTGATCATCATTTGAAAAAACAAAACCTCCAAAACACCAGCTATAAAGAACAACATCTAAAAGCTTTGAAAGAGGCAAAGGAATGGTGGGGACAAGGTCAGGTTCAAATATTTAGTATATGGCACTGGACTTCTGAATAGAAAATGTGGAAGCTAGAAGACAATGGAATCATTGCTTCAAAATTCTGATTGAGCATGATTTTCCATTCATATTTGTATACCCAACTTGACAATCAATCAAGTGTAAGATTGAAATAAACATATTTTCAGATATTTAAAATCTCAAAAAGGTATCACTTCCTTAAGATGTCACTTCCACCAAAAACAGGGAGGAAAATGATGAAGCTGAAGATCCGGGATGCAGGAACAGGAAGGATGTTCCTTGTCAAGGAGGATGTCCATCCAGAAGAGGGGCAAGGAAAACCCTCAGGATGATCATGACAGGAGACTCTGGAGTGACAGCAGCGTCCCAGGTCAGTCCAACTCAAGTGGAAGGAGGCTCAGATAGAGCTAAAATAGCAACAATGGGTGTAATTGGATGGACATATTTTTACAGAGCTGTTGGAAGATATGGAAAAGTCCAAATACAAAAACAAGTCAGGAGGCTGGGCACAGTGGCTCACACCTGAAATTCCAGCACTTTGGGAAGCCGAGGTGGGCGGATCACTTGAGGTCAGGAGTTGGAGACTTGTGTAGCCAACGTGGCAAAACCCCTTCTCAACTAAAAATACAAAATTTAGCCGGGTGTGGTGGTGTGCCTGTAATCCTAGCTACTCAGGAGGCTGAGACATGAGAATCACTTGAACCTGGAAGGCTGAGGTTGCAGTGAGCCAAGATCACACCACTGCACTCCAGCCTGGGCAACAGAGTGAGACTCTGTCTAAAAAAAAAAAAAAAAAAAAGAGGCGGGAAATATAAAATGTTTTATAAGGAAATATTCATAGTACAACCTGGCACAGGTGTGAACAATATTTACATGTGCAAAGTAATTTAAAAATCTGGATATGGATTTAATAAAAATTTATGATGTAGCTATTCTGAAGGGATTAGGGAGAAAGAGGAAGGGAGAGCATAAGAGAATAAAAAATACATAGATAATGTCTAACATGAATGAACCAAGAGAGAAATACACACATATTACTTAGAATACCAAAAACAGTTGAAACTGAGAGTTGAGGCAGGTTCACAGGAGATGGCTGGTTTTGGTTATAAGTCCTTTTTAGCACAATTTGGCCTTTTAAACTATATGTTACTTTGATTAAAAAAAAAAGAAAATTAAAAAAAAAGACTACTGTCCTAGGTGCCACTTATCAATGGCCACATTCACTCTGAGTTGAAGTGATGTTTAGGATGTTTAGGATGTTTTATGCAAGCACAGTTGTATCCACTAGCTAATATCCTGAGGGGTTGTTTTTCTTTAGATACAGACAATAGCTCACATTAACATTCCCCCAGGGACCAATATAAAAATATATCTATCGTCAGCATATGAAGGCTCACTAAAGTTAATGGGCTTTTTCACACATCACCTAAGTTGTATACCTAATATACAACAGCAGAAGCAAATTAATAAATGAACTCTGGAAGATTCTAGCTTCTCATTGCTAAGTTTACCATAATTTGCATAGTTCAGGGAGAGGACCTAGAATATAACTAAGGCAACAAGAAAATAACGTTCGAAGGGGATTAGGTAAGTCCACATCATCTCACGCACAAATAACAGTGTGAGCAAGAAGGCAGCTAATATTAGCCTCATGCTGACCCAGGAGAGGGCTCCCTCCAACATCCAGCTCTTTGCAAATGGATTCCCAGAGTCAGAATATTGCATCTGAAAGAGACCTCAAAAATAGTCCAGTTTAACCCTTTCATTTCCCTAATGAGGAAACAGGTTGACAAAAATAACAATTGTGTAATGTAGTCACTGCTGTCTGGACAGAGACTTCAACCCTGGACTCAGTCTGGGTTTTAGGTTGTAAATGAGACATGGATGTTTCTAAAGAGGGATAATGAGATGGTGCTGAGTCACACAAATGACACCAGAAATAGAACTTACTATTTAACCATGAAGATTCCATTCCAGACTAAGTGTGGGAAAAGGCTTTAACCACCAAGCTACAGTGTTTTCCCACCGATGATCTGTGCCTAGAGAAGACTTTAATGAAAGGTGCAAATTACCAAGCACAGGTGCTGTCTACACTAGAGCTCATCTGCTGTATTTCTGAGTCAAACAGGCCCTGATCTCATTGACTGAGCTTCATTTGTTCAGTGTTTCAGCACCTGGGTGCACTCAGTTACATCTAACCAAGGAATTTTCTTGCCCTTCCAAATCATTTCACTGAAAATGTGCTACTGGCAAATATCAACTCTGATCACTACAGAAACAAAATGCTTACACTTATACACACAGATGAAGACTCAATTTAATTATTCATTTAAACAATTTTTTTTTAACTTCTGATCCCTGCCTCCCTATCCATGAACAAACATTTCCCCAAGTCACAATGACGTCAGGGCTTTAATAACTCATGGTACAGCCTTTAATCAAAGACTTTGGCCTAAATAGATTATAGCCTCTGGTTCCCTCAACCACATGATGATTTGTTCCCTCATAAATTATTAATTCATTCAACAGGCATGGCTTCTTCTTACTTTGCCACTCTACTGCACTCATATTTTCTTAAGAACTCAGTGAGCCTATACTTTAAAGATTATTATGTAGTATTTTATACAAATAGATAGAAAGTTATGAAGCCAAATGAAACAACACTTCCAATCCTACCACCCAACTAAAGATTAGATCCCATTACCAATATCACTGGAGATAACTTTGTGCTCTTCCTGGATCTTACCTTCCAGACTACTCCCTCCCTAGGAAATGGTCCTTGCTTTTAAACATAGTTTTACCATCCATGGATGTCTCTGAACAATTTATTGCTTGAATATGCTTGCTTTTGAGTTTTATCAACGTGGCATTGGCTGGGTGTGGTGGCTCATGACTGTAATCCCAACACTTTGGGAGGCTCAGGTGGGTGGATCACTTGAGGTCAGGAGTTCGAGACCAGCCTGGCCAACATGATTAAACCCCGTCTCTACTAAAAATACAAAATTAGCCAGGTGCAGTGGTGCACACCTGTAATCCCAGTTGCTTCGGAGGCTGGGGCAGCAGAATCACTTGAACCCAGGAGGGGAAGGTTGCAATGAGCTGAGACTGCGCCACTGCACTCCAGCCTGGGCAAGAGAGTGAGACTCAGTCTCAAAAAAAAAAAAAAAAAAAAAAAAATCACCACCACCACCACAACCAACAACAACAACAACAAAACAAACAAACATGGTATTTTACTGCATGATGTAGTCTTTAGCAAATTTTTTTGTTGACGATAAGTTTCTAAGATATGCCCATGTAGGCCGGGCGCAGTGGCTCACGCCTGTAACCCCGGTACTTTGGGAGGCCAAGGCGGGATCACCTGAGGTCATGAGTTCAAGACCAGCCTGGCCAACATGGTGAAACCCCGTTTCTACTAAAAATACAAAAATGAGCCGAGTGTGGTAGCGAGTGCCTATAATCCCAGCTACTTGGGAGGCTGAGGCAGAAGAATTGTTTGAACCCAGGAGCCGGAGGCTGCAGTGAGCCAAGATTGAACCATTGCACTCCAGCCTGGGTGACAAGAGTGAGACTCTGTCTCAAAACAAACAAAACAAAACAAAACAAAACAAAACAAAACAAAAAAAACGCCCATGTTGCTCCATGTAGCTGCAGTTTCTCTCTTTCCACTGCTGGATAATACTCCACTGTATGAATCTCCCATGGTGCATTTATTTGTTCTCTTGTTCTTGAACATTTATATTGTTTCCAGTTTTTTGCTATTGTGAACAGTAACATCATGAACAATCTCAAACATGATCTCAAGAAATTGCAAAATTTTTTTTAGTATATATACTTACAAATGGAATTGTTGAGTCAGAGGGTACATGTGCATTCTGCTTTATAAGATAAAACCAGTTTTTTATCCAAAGTGGTGGCACCAAATTATACTCCCACAAGCCGTATATGAGCGATCCTGTTTCCTCATACACATCATTGCCAACGCTTGGTAATGTCAGACTTCTTAATTTTTGCCAACTTAGTGGGAGTAAAAAGCATGTCACTGTGATCCTCATTTACATTTTCCCGATTACTAATGAGGCTGAGCATGTTTTCATGTTTTTAGATTGCCTACCACCTGGCTCCTAATAATTTTAGGCAATTCATTTCGTCATACTGTGTATCACACTATTCATTAACCCAAAATTCATTAGGAGGATGAAAATCAAGATACATCAGGAGACAGTAGGTAACTCTGAATGACTACATGTCTTTGTGTAATGGACATTGTGGCTGACGCTGTAATCACTCAACTCCACCCCCATTAAACAGCAGCCTGTGGCTTGGAGATTGGAGCTCAGCTCAAAAGGAGAGCATGTGTAGTCTAAGGGAATCCCACATCTCTTGAAAGTTCAAGAGTGGAGATGTAAACCAAATCTGTCTAAAGACAGAAAAAGAGAGGATTAGTAGAAGCATCTTGAAAAATCCTTCCTTCCTCTCACAAGCAGCAATGGGAAGCCAGGATGTGTCTGACACTGGATGTGAAAGAGGAAGCACACGGACCCACCTGCTTCTGGCAGCCATCCTGGGCCCACGAGGAGAAGCAATCAGAGAGGAAAGCGGCCCATGTGGAGGGCCGAGCAGACAGTTGAGAACCACCGGAGTCCCCGATCACACTGCTCAACTGTCACACAGACCAACATGGAGCCTGCTATCTCTGGGTGCCAATTTAGGCAAATCAGTGTGTTGCTTTGCTGCTTCAGGCAATTTGAACCTGGCTTTCTGTTACTTCAACCAAGAGCATCCTGATACAAGTTGTGTAGTTTAAAAACAAAAATGGCCAGGCACGGTGGCTCATGCCTGTAATTCCAGTACTTTGGGAGGCCAAGGCAAATTGATCACTTGAGGATAAGAGTTCGAGACCAGCCTGGGCAACATGGTGAAACCCCATCTCTATTAAAAATACAAAAATTAGCTGGGCATGGTGATGGGCACCTGTAATCCCAGCTACTTGGCAGGCTGAGCCAGGAGAATCGCTTGAACCTGGGAGGCAGAGGTTGCAGTGAGCCAAGATCACACCACTGCACTCCAGCCTGGGCGACAGAGCAAGACCCTGTCTCAAAAACAAACCAACAAACAAAACAAAACACAACAAAAACAAACACAACAAAAACTATGAGCCATGAGTAGCATTACTAGCCATGTGTGGGCAGCTGGGCATAGCAACAGGTGGACGTGTATAGATGAGCCTGAGATCCCTCATCATCTCTAGGCAGGAGTAGGTGAGTGGTATGAGGTAGGGATCAGGTAGCAGGGACAAGACTCATAAATCTGGGGTTGCTGAGCATGGACTTTCTTTCCAAGGCAGGCTTTGAAAACCCTTGAACAGGATCATTCAGAATAGATGCTACTAATTAAATTCCACTCAATGTGGAAAAATCTCCTGACTACTGCTGCCACAGCCACTGCCTGACTGCTCTGTCATCCACTATCTCTCAACATGTATGGGGACACTTTTGGCTCACATCCAGTCATGGTGTCCTTGCTTACATGCAATGGTATTCTTGCTGTTTCTATTATGATATTCTTTGTTTTCCCTTCTAGGCTGTGCATATCTTAAAGGAAGGTGTTATACTGTCCTGTACTTTGCAGCCTCCTTTCCACCAGATGTGACCACTGGTCCTGCTGGTTACTCCTGTGGGCCCTGAGAGAGACATCTACTGTCTCTTGAGATTCAATTGCCTTCTCAATCGCAGCAAGAAGAACACTTCAAGACTGTTGGGTGGATTGTGAGAATACATCGTAAGTGCTCCATAAATGTCTGTGGTGTTAATGCCATTGGGGGAGTGCATGAAGACTGACCTCCATGGTGGCCATGTGTGGTCAAAGGCTGAGTCTTCGCCTTAGAATCCTTCTAGACTAAAACACAGTCCTGTGTCCTGAAGAAGCTGAAATAGTTTTCCTCTTTAGGAAAAGTAAAGCATCATTAAATTATATTCTTAACAATAGAGAATCTGAGCAATAACTATATAGTGGAAAACAACAATCTTACCAAATCAGATTCAACATAAAACTAACCATTGATACTCTGCTACAAACTACAGCTCCATGAACCAGTAAAATGCAAAATTCATGGCCATTGCATGAGAAAATCAGCAACAGGAGTGCTAGTCTTGTCAGTACATTCCAAAATAAAACAATTTAACTTCAGAAATGCAAGAGCTCTCTGAACATAAATGCACTTTTTAATAACTTTGCATGTTCATGGATACAAAACAAGAGCTGACATGGTTTTAATGTCAAGGCTAAATTTCAGTGCTATGAAATATATCTAATCACAGGCTGTAAATGCAATCTTAAAGAATAAGAAAGATACAGCTAATTTAGAGTAGAACAGATTCCTGGAATAATTGTTCTTGGAAAAAGACCAAGAAATAGTTGACACTTCCCCCAAATCACATTATTTTAATTCTGTACATTGTTTTTTTTTTACAAAAGTACCCTAAACAATTGCATAGTTGTCTTAGACAAATTTAGAAACCATATAAAGTATGTCAAATTATTTTTTACAGGGGAAAAATGTGATAAACACACTTGGAGGAAGGAAGGAAAAAATAATGACAGAACAAAAGGAAACCAGAAATCCAAAATGAGTCCAGCCAACAGGGTATTGTTTCTAAAAGAAAATTATCTAAAATCTGAACTACCAGAAATGAGAAGAGAAAAATCTGAATTTTCATTATTTGTCTCTTTTTCACCATTAACTGGGCTGATTCTGTCTAGGATTACCATCCAGCAGAAGAAACTGTAAACAAATCCAATCTTTCCAATATGCTAAATAATGAACTTCATAACGTGCCCACGATGATGGGTCTTGTCTTCCTGGAAATTGCAATCTACTTAATTTTTCCAACTAAGGAATATTGGCTATAGTTTTGAAAGGTTACTGAGAAAAGGGTTTTAAAAGGTGATACAAAGCAAGCAAAATCTTGATGCTATTATTCACGGAAAATGAATGACATTTAAAATGTTTTAAACTTTTAAGTGATGGAAGCCATTTAAAGGCTTTGTCCATCCTTCACTTTCATGAAAGGGCCATGGATTCCACCACGATGGACCATGTTTGCTCTTGGGCAATGGGTGGGGGTTCATGGTTGTGGTTCATGGCATCTCTACCTGGAGAATAAGAGCAAAGCTGTTTCCCTGATACCCACACCCCACATTCATCCATTGGCAAATCGTGTCACTGTCAAAATGCTCCTAATTCCAGTTACTTCCTATCTCTTCCATCCTGAGCCCTGGTCCAAGTCCACCTGCATCTTTCAAATGAAATCTTGTGATGGCTTCTGTAATTTCTCATTTCCTCTCCTGCCCCCTTACATCCCACTCTCTACACAGCAGCAAGAATAATCTTTTAAAAATGACTTCCAGTTATACTAAGAACAAAACCTAATGTCCCCACCACGGTCTGTAAGGCCCTACCTGATCTGTCCCCTAGCTCTCTCCCAGGCATCCTCTCCCTCCCACTCACCCTCTTGTTCTCCACTGTACTCCAGTGACATTGATCTTCTTCCCATGCCTCAAACATGCAAAGTTCATCCCCACCTCAGGGCCTTTGCACTAGCTGTTTCCTCTCCCTGGAATGCTCTTCCCTCAGACAGGCAAGTCTCAATCCCTTCTTTCAGATTTCTTCTCAGTGTCACCTCTTCAAAGATGCCTTCCCTGACTAACTCATCTAAAACAGCCTCATCTACCCAAGTTATGGTCTACTGCCTCACCCTTCTTAATTTTCTTCTATCAGTCATAATAATCTGATATTATGTTATACATATATTTGTAGACTTCCTCATTGTCAGACATCCCTACTAGAACATAATCCCCTTGAAGGCAGGGATTTTGTCTCATTCATGGCTAAATTATTTAGCACCTAGAATATTCCTCAGTCCTCAGCAAATATTCATTGAATGAATGAATCAATCAATCGATTTGTCTCCTGTGAGCTGAAGACCTAAGAGTTATACAATTCAAACACATCCCTACTTCTTCAAGTGAAATATTTTAGACCATTATGATAAGCAGGTGGTTGCCTATACATGTAGGGTGATCCAAGTAGCAAAAACTCACTCATCCTGTGACATGGAGGACCATCGTCATGTTGCTGTCATCCCAGGAGCATCCCTTGTAAAGAAGTCCACGGGGAATGGCAGGAACGAAATCCTTTTGGTGAGGCAGGTTCTGGACTGATGGTCTCAAACCAAATGCTACTTGCTATGGAGTGAATGGGTTCCCCAAAATTCATATATATGTTGAAACCCTAACTTCCAATGGGATGATATCAGGGTGGGGGGCTTTGAGAGGTGACACACGTTAAATGAGATCATGAGTGTGGGGCCCCATGATGGAATTAGTGTCCTTAGAAGAAGAGGAGGAGCCTGTGGCTGGCTCCCACAGCCACATGAGGACACAAGGAGAAGGCACCACCCGCAAACCAGAAAGCCACCCTCACAAGATATCTCATCTGCTGGACTCTTGATCTTGGACTTTCCAGCCTCCAGAACTTCAAGAAGTCTGTTGTTTAAGCCACCCAATCTAGGGTATTTTGCCAGCCTAAACAGACTAAAACACAGCTCCATAGCAAAGGATGAAACAGCAGTGCCTACACACCAAAAGTGTTGTCTGATCCCCAGGGGAAGTTTAGCTACAACAGTTTTATGAACTACAGGGGGTAAATGGGATTAAAACTGGGCAGGTTATCAGCATTTTCTACTTTTTTTTCTCTTCAAGTTTCAGAACTGAATACATCATCTAACCACAAACAAAATTAGTGACAAACACAGTTCCACTTCACCAGAGCTATTAAGAACCCATATGAATCAAATTAATATTAAGCACAGGAGGTCAAAATCTGCTCAGCTGTCCCTGCATAACGGCCACTGAACTCAATGCAACGGAAACACAGGTAACAGCCATAGGCGGCTTTAACCTATGAATAAAGTCCAAGTTTAGCTTGACAGATGTTTTTGCACTATTCTCTGGATATACTACCACCTTTATCTGAGTTTGCTGTTTTCTATTTTAACTTTTGTACATGAAAAGAAATAAAGTAGGACAAGAGAGAGTATGAATAAGGTGCTAACATCTGTTTCAAAAATATGTTTTCTCCCTGCTCAATGGGACAGATGTTTACTAAGATACTGAAAAGATCATGTTTATCTTAAATACCTTCCACAAATAATAATCTGTGCAATGGTAATATCTGTAACAGTACCTACTGTTCTGCACCAAATCCCTCAAATCACTGATTTGGACTTGCCTCCAAATACCGGCTGAAAGATACACAGTAACTCACCATATCAGCCAAACTCATCAATCTGATCAATATTCTCTTTCCCCAATTTACGCTTTCCCACCTCTGCTCATCATATTCATTCTTCCTGGACACTCTCCTCAGCCACAAATGTCAAAATTATATCCACTGTAAGGGCTGTGCTCTACCTTCCACTCTCTAAGTCTACATCTGCCTCTCACTTCTCTGATTTTTTTTTGTGTGTGTGTGAGATGTGGTCTCACTCTGTTGCCCAGGCTGGTCTTGAACTCCTGGCCTCAAGAAATCTGCCCACCTAAGCCTCCCAAAGTGCTGGAATTACAGGCATGAGCCACTGCACCCAGCCCCCCTGGCTCTTTATTGCTAACATGTCCTCCATTCATAGTGCATCATTTTAGTTTTCAAAGCATTTTCATGTAACGAGTTCAGGAGGCAAGACAAGTATTATTCCAGGTTCCAGATGAAGAAAAGCAGGGTTTTCCATGTTAAGGGATTATGGAAAGCCCCTGTGCCTCCTGATGCCCTTACTGTCTTCATCAAACAATGCTGAGATATTGGCGTTATCTCTTTGATTAGGTTATAGGCTATGAGAAGAGAGAAAGTATGTTTCTTGGTGCTAGCCCCATGGTAATTACTTGAAAATGTTTGTTGATCAGGATGGTAGAAATTGGACTCTGGTTCTGACTCACTATCTTTAGTAGTATGATTGGGCAAGTCACTGAGATACAGGCTCCTCATCTGGTGAAAATGAGGGTGTTGGGTTGAAAGCCAGAACTAATTCACTGAGCCTATAATTTATCAACAATATGCTCAGATGTTGCTTCTCCTTGGCAGATATCTTCTGGTGGATTTCATCATGAGCTCTGCACAGATCTCAGATTGTCACATCCCCAAATTCATCCTGTAAATGGGACGGAGGTGCTGGGCTGCCATGGGCCTATCAGAGTCTAATCCTCATAACTCCTTTCTTGTGGGGTTCACACTGGGGTATACACATTACATGCAAAATTCCACATAATCCTTACCATATCCCACATGAGGTAACGTTATAACAACTATTTGTCTATATCACGGCCCTTCGGGAATACTCACAGAAGAGTAAAAACTTTTAATCCTCATCCATGAATGCCATATCCCACCATGTTTCCAAAACTATACCTTTCAAACTATCATAACTATGGAATTTCCAGAAAGCCCCTCAAAGCTCCACCTTTTCCAATCCCTGAAGTTAATCATGTTGGTAATGGAACCCACAATTTTTCTTAAAATGGAAATGCTTTCGCATTTCCCTCATTACAGTCACCATAGTCACTGTCCAAAGTGAGGAATAATTTTCAAAATCAAAGAGCTTTGCTGTTCCAAATCATCAAGTTTTTTATTTCACCTTTCATTTCCTCCCTTATCTAATGCTACTCCAAGCAGACCCCTGGACTGTAGTCCCGCAGCTCCTTCCCTTTCCCTAACACACCCACTCATGCTGGCCGGGATCTTGGCTTTGTTACACCACCCTACCTCTACCCACACACAACGTTTCATGTGACTGTGTTCACAGGAAAAGCAGAGAGGAAGAGGAAAACAAGAGGAACTGGTGGAGGAAATGCCTTATGGCTGCTGAGACCTGTGTCAAAGGAAGTCCTCGGCGATTCATGCAGGTCGGCGTGTGTATTGAATTCTTAGGGCTGCCATAACCAATGCCTCAAACTGGGTGACTGAAAACAACCGAAATATAGGGTCTGACAGTTCTGGAGGCTGGAAGTCCAAATTTAAGGTGGTGGCAGGTCCATGTTCTGTCTTAAACTGTAGGGGAGGGTCCTTCCTTGCCAGCAATTCCTGGCATTGTTGGCTTGTGGGTGCATCACCCCAGGCACATGCCCATCTTTTCCCTATGGGTCTTCATATCATCTTCCCTTTGTGCATGTCCATCTATGTCCACAGGTCCTCTTTTGATAAGGGCACTAGTCATATCTGATTAGGGTCTACCCATATAAATACATTTTAATTTAATTACCTCTGTAAAGAACCAATGTCCAAATAAGGTCACATTCTGAGGTCCTAGGGGGTTAGGACTCCAACATATCTTTTTGGGGAACAGAATTCAACCTAAAATAGCATGGCAGGGTGACTTCTTCTCCAATGTGGGAGGGGACCAGCCCTCAATGGAACACTTCCACCCCCATACCCAGCAGGCCACATGAGGCCTATGCACAGAGACCCTAAAGACAGTCCTAGTGAACTGGTGGGACTATTGTGCTTCACTCGACCTCCCATCTCAGAACCACCCTGGGGAGATACAGCCGGCAGTCACAGAGGTTGCTGGCTACTGGTTTGTGACTCTTGGCTCCAAGAAAGAATATGACAAGAGGAGGAATCCGCTTTATCAGGAGAACAGGCATTCCTGGCCACAAAACATGTGGAAGTGGGTACAAAGTATGTAAAGAAATGTGCTTTATGACCAAAAGCACATTTAAATATAATCATCAACCCAAGGCCGGCTGCAGTGGCTCACATCTGTAATCCCAGCACTTTGGGAGGCCGAGGCAGCCAGATCACTCGAGCCTAGGAGTTTGAGACCAGCCTGGCCAACATGTCGAAATCCCGTCTCTACCAAAAATACAAAAAGTACCCAGGTGTGGTGGTGCATGCCTGTAGTCCCAGGTACCTGGTGGCAGCGGGGGGGGGGGGGGGGTTAGGTGGGAGGATCACTTGAAGCCAGGAGGTGGAGGTTGCAGTAAGCTGAGATTACACCACTGCACTCCAGCCTGGGTGACAGAGCAAGACCTTATCTGAAAAAAAAAAAAAAAAAAAAAAAAAAAAAAAATCAACCCAAACTTCTCAACATTTCCCAAAACTGCTTGGCACCACCGTCCTCCTGCTCTGCCATTATGAATGCTGCTCTTTCCTGCCATCTTCTCCTGATGAAGTGTCATGTACCCTCCCATGCCCATCCAACGACCTCCTTCCCTCATGCCTCTCTGGGCTTGCTTTCCTGCTTCTGAGGTCTCTGATGCTGTGCAAAGTCTGTCCTTAGAGGCAGCAGCCACTGGCTGGCTGGGATTATAGGCATCCATGACACATGACAGGCCTTTCTGGCTTCAAGGAACTCTAGGGCAGACATGGGCCCAGTTAACATTTTTATTGCTCATCATGCTCACCCAGTGCACGTACAGCAGAAATATTTGTTAAATGAATGAAACAGGAAATGCAGAAGGCTTGTATTCTACTCCCATTTTAGACTGCTTTAAAAAAAAAATCTCATAGTTACATAGGACAACAAAATTATAGCTTATTTAAATTCTTCAAAAAAATAGAATTTTGCATCTCATCAGTGCTTGGTGAGGAATCTACAGATGGAAGCTTTGAGGGGAAGGAGTTTGCAAAAAAAAAAAAAACTATAAATCTCTTTGGGGTATACTTTTTCTGCATCCATTTTGAAATGAAAAAAAAAAATCCCAAAAAGGCACCATGGGCGGCTCTGGCCCCATGTAGTGGCATAACACAGCTGTCAAGAAAAGCTGAGATACCAAATCTAAGCTACATGATTTCTAGGGGGCCATGGGAGAGGAAAACGCAGTCTTCAGGGGCCGAGACAAGAAGAGACTTTCAAGGTATCAATGAGCATTTCATTATTTGCCTGTTGGTTTGACTGTCCCTGGCACTTTTTAAATGTAGACTATGAATTCAGGATGTGAAACGGATTTGGAATTATGCATTCAGGAAATGAAATGGATTTGAGCCCGTAGAGCCCATAAAATGCAATTTACCATTGTCTCCCTTTGTATTTATTAGATTTTTAAAAACTTATTTCCTTGTAAACTTCCTTAATGAAACAAAGTGAACTGCACTGGAACAAAAGATTTTACAAGAATGGGTGCTCTCAAAGTGGCCATGATCTACAAGGAAAGTAAGTCATGTTCCACTTTATAAAAATCTGCTCACAGTCCTCAGCGTCTTTCACAGTTTGGAAAGAGCTTCCGGAGCCCTGCAGTCCAGGCCACATGTTGTTTCCTGGCTGCCCTTTCTAAACCTCAGATTCACCATCTTTCAAGTGGAAATCAGAACAAATGCCCTGTCTACCCCTCCAGACCAGAGATCATTACTATCCCGCCATTCGGATGTCTAGGCAGAAGGCATGCAGAGGCCGCAGGGAGGGTGGTGGCAGAGAAGAGTGTCAGAGGGTAGAGGGGAAGGTCAGAGGAGGGAGAGGCATCCAGGGACAGCTGGTCTCCCATCTTTGTGTCAAACGGTTCCCAGGGAGGGTCCAGCACTTCACAGTCAACTGCATGTTAGTGACATCCCAGGGGCTCTGACCTCAGCATTTCAGAATGTAGGGACCTTAAAGGGACCTCAGAGGCGATCAAGTCCAACCCGCTCATTTTAGAGTTGAAGCAATGAAGGCTTAAGCTGAGGAAGCAAAATGGCTAAGGTTGCTCAAAAGTCAGAGCCAAGCCAGGCCCTGCAGGAGGGAAGGACCACTCTTCTTTACAAACAAGGGCACCCCAAGCCACATAAAGCCCCATTCTTTGCTTCCAGCTCTTGTCGGGCATTAAAGGTTTGATATCCAGGTGTGGCCTTGAGCTGAGCTGACAATTAGAGCTGAGGCCAAGCTGAATAAGAGGTGCCATGGGAGCAGCAGAGAGACGCAGTGACCCTGGGCAAGAACCAGTCCTCCAACGCTCCACAGCCAAGAGTGGGGACTGTGTCACCTGTGTGTGCTGGCCTACTTCCTAGACAGGACGGCAGACCTGGGTGCACGTACATGAAGCGGGCACTTCCCAGGAAAGGCTTCTGCACCCCAAAATGCCTGAGACCCCCAGGACAGCATCGCTGCTTTGGAAGTTCCAGGGCTGTGCCCACACAGCACCCATCCTGATGGTGTCCATCCCACTATCATGGATGTGGCTCATGCTTTTCTGGGTCACCTCTCACAGCTGCAGGCCTGTGGGTTGGGAGGGCTCCCCTATTGTTGAATCATTTCCCAGGAAATTCATCTGACTGGCATGCTCTGGCTTCAGGGGCTTTGCAAACTCTGCTGCCAGGAGAGGCCGTCACTGAAGCTCCTAGAGGAAGGCTCCCTCTGTGTGTCTGGCCTCTGCAAAGCCCTCACCAACAGGGCTGACTTCTTTCCCCTCTCTGCCTGGAGCCCAGGCCTGTGCCAGCCCTCAGACTGTCCCGCTCACCCTTGCAGTGGCTAGTGTTTATCTGCCTGCAGACAGGCCTTCACTACAAGGTCATGGGTCCCCACCTTGCCTTCAGCCTCCCCCTGCATTCTCTGCACTGTGGGACTGTGACCCAGCCCTGCCCCGAGGCTGTGTTCCAACCTGCTCGCCACCTTCACCTTCACTGACACCTTCACCTTCACCATCACTGTCACCGTCACCTTCACCATCACCTTCAACTTCACCTTCACCTTCGCCATCACCTTCAACTTCGCCTTCACCATCACCTTCATCATCACCTTCAACTTCACCTTCACCATTACCGTCACTGTCACCTTCACCATCACCTTCACCTTTACTGTCACTGTCACTGTCACCTTTGCCTCACCATCACCTTCACCTTCACTGTCACCTTCACCTTCACCATCACCTTCACTGACACCTTCACCTTCACCATCACCATCACCTTCACCTTTACTATCACCTTCAGCATCACCTTCACCATCACCTTCACCTTCACCGTCACCTTTACTGTCACCTTCACCTTCACCATCACCTTCACCTTCACTGCCACCTTCACCTTCACCTTTACTGTCACCTTCACCTTCACCATCACCTTCACTGTCACCTTCACCATCACCTTCACCATCACCTTCACTGTCACCTTCACCTTCACCATCACCTTCACAATCACCTTCACCTTCACTTTCACCATCACCTTCACCATCACCTTCACCATCACCTTCACCTTCACCATCACCTTCACCTTCACCATCACCTTCACCGTCACCTTCACTGTCACCTTCACCTTCATCATCACCTTCACAATCACCTTCACCTTCACCTTCACCATCACCTTCACCATCACCTTCACCATCACCTTCACCTTCACCATCACCTTCACTGTCACCTTCACCTTCACCATCACCTTCACAATCACCTTCACCTTCACTTTCACCATCACCTTCACCATCACCTTCACCTTCACCATCACCTTCACCTTCACCATCACCTTCACCATCACCTTCACTGTCACCTTCACCTTCACCATCACCTTCACAATCACCTTCACCTTCACTTTCACCATCACCTTCACCATCACCTTCACCTTCACCATCACCTTCACCTTCACCATCACCTTCACCATCACCTTCACTGTCACCTTCACCGTCACCTTCACCTTCACTGTCACCTTCACCTTCACTGTCACCTTCGCCTTTGGCAGGACCCTTCATTCCTAACAAGTGTCCATTCCCCCAAAGGGGCTGCTGACCTGCTCTCCCAGTGGGGAGGAGAAAGAGAGAGGAAAGGCGGAGGCTTTGCCAGGGCTGAATGGCTTCTCTAACAAGGCACAGAGGAGAGAGCAGAGGGAACAGGGGTTCCATGAATATGCCGAAACCCAGCTCTAATTGAGGCTTCAACCTTCACCGAGCATAGAACGTGAACCGCAGTTTTCCTGAAAGGAGGAGCAAACAAGACACACAAGCAACAAGAAAACAAACACTTCCATCAGAATGGTTTCAGTGTTCCAGAAAATAACATTCAGAGGGGGAGGGAGGGGGGAGACAAAAGAGAGAAAGACAGAGTAGGGAGGGGGGCAGAGAAAGGGGGAAGGAGGCAGAGAAATGGGGATACAGTGCACCTGTGAGGTGAGTCAAAGGATGAAGAAGAGCAAGTCATCACCGCGGAAATCCCGCTGCTGCTGTCACCCCAGATGTCATCAGAGAATGGGGTGGGCAGGGACGAGAGCTCTTGGGGCTAAGAGTGGGGTCAAAAGCCACTCACCACCTCAGCACCTTGGGCATGTTTCCCAAGCCCCCTCTCTAAGCCCCCTTCATTCATTCACTCAAAGCATCTGTTGTGGCCTTATTGCATGCGAAGCAAAAGGGACATGACGGCTGGCAATGACGGTGCAGCACAGCAGCGGGCCCCTCACTCGCGGAGCCCCATTGGAGAGACTTGGTCACCTGCTCACACTACCTGCCCTATCCATACCCAGACACTGAGATAAGTGCCCTGAGGGAAAGGCAGGCTTCTTTCAGAATATGTGACCAGACCCCTGACTCAGGGCACAGGGGCTGGTGTGTTCTCTAAGAAGTCATGTTTTCACAGGGTGAGGTGCCTGATCCAACCATCCGTGATCCTGAAGTAACCACCCTTTCATCCTTGACTCCTCTCTTCCTGTGCCCACATCCAATCCATCAGCTGTTCCCCAGACCACATCTCCTGTCCTGCCACTTCTGTACCTACAATGACACAGCCTGGTCCCAACACCACCATCTTTGCCTGGACTATTGCAGTAGCACCTCAGTCTCCTTGCTTCTGTCTTTCAAGTGCCAGGGCAAACTTTTCAAACCTAAAAGGTGACTCCCCTGCCTAAAGCCCTCCGGTGGCTTCCCACCCCATCCTGACCTCCAGGACCCTCCCCTGCTAAAATATCTCATCTCCTTGTATCCTCCCCTCCCTGCCTTCCCTTCCCACAGACTTCCTTGCTGCTCCAAGAATAAGCCAGGCCTGTGCTCCCAGGGTGCGCCTTGCCTGGAATGTCTTATGCGAAACACCCCTCCTCCCATCTGGTCCCCATTCACGCCTGTCTCCTCTAAAAATCACCCTGCTCCTGGCCACTCCCAAGCACCTCACCTGCTGGTCTTTCCTTCCCAACTCTCAGCACCTACTTGTCCCATGGTAAAGTGATTTATTCATGCCCTAGACTGTAAACTGCATGAGGCCAGGGGCTTTGCTTAGTTCACTGCAATAGTCCCAGTAGGTAGAACACAGCCTTCCACACAAGATGCTCAGCAAATGGATTGAATGGACAAGAAACAGTGCTTCCTCTTCTTTGTCTAATGCCTGACCCAAAAAAGAGGAGGAGTCTGCCCCCAAGGCAGAATCATTCCCCAATTCCGAACCGGCTGTGCTGCTGATCAGGGAGCCTCCTCCTTCCTGCTTTTCCGCTTTCCTGCTTTCCCGGTGATGGCTGAAGGGGAAGGGCAGACAGCAGGCTGGGCAGGCAGTGAAATGCCCTGAGGTCTTTGGAGTAAAGAAGGGCAAGGTGGCTGGAACTTAGCGAGTTGAGGTGGTGCAGGACAAGGCTGGGGAGGAGGTCACTGGGGTTCTTGGCAGGAAGGTGACTCCAGAGTGCACAGGGAGACTACAGTGGCTGGGTGTGGATGTTGAGGGTCAAGGCTGAGGTAGCAGAGGAGCCAAGGGAGAGGCCTGGGTTTCTTCCCTGGTGAGAGGGGACAGTGACAGTACCTGCCTGGAGGGCTGTTGGATGGAGCACCTGAGGCGCCGCAGCCAACACCAGCGACTGGCGCTGTGATGAAGGGGAGACAATGTTCTGGCGGGGAGCCCCCACTTCCCTGGCCGGCCTGTGGTAGGAACCAGGAAGTGGCGTGGTTAATGAACAGGTGAGGTCTGTGCGCTTCTGAAAATGGCAAATCTGCACAAGAGGTAATTCGACAATCAAAAGAATTAATCCTTAGGATTACGCTTGCATTGCTGGCCACTCACAGACTGTCATTAACATCACTCTCAGCCTTCCCAGGTCCATTCCAGTGCTTTCACCTGCCAGTTTATGGAGTCAGAGCTGTTAATCAGGTGACAGCCAGAGCCACTGTCAATAAGGCGTCCTGTTAGTGAGACTCAAGCCAGAGCCAAATGACAGCCCCAGGCCTGGGGACTTCCAGCCAAAGCAGCTGATTCGAGCCTTTGCTTCTGAGTTTAACAAATTAAATTTTAATGTCAAAATTCACATTCAGCCCATTCACAGAAGCTGATAAAGAAAGAAGAGGAAACTGATATAATCTCACTATAAAAGTATTCATCAAGTCCTACAGTTTCTCCATGTACAAAGTCTCAAATTCATCTCCTTGCTTTTCATGTCCAGGAACACCAACCTAGCCCAATCAATCATTCCATAAATATTTATGGCATGCCCACTGTATGCAAAGCAGTGTGCTATGAGGATCACAGAATCAACGTAGTTCCTGCCTTTGGCTCTAAACAAACACAGGAAAAGCTCAGAACGTGGCCTCATCCATCCTCAGCAAAAGACAAAGCCTCACAGAAGGAAAGGGAAAGGGAAAAGATAGGTGTTGAGCACGTCTGTGTACCCAGACCAGCCGAACATACCTCTCCCCTTCAAATAAGAATGTCCACCCTGCAGGGCAGCCGCATACCCTAAATGCAATCCACAGAATGAGAGGACAAACGGGGGCAAGAAGGGTGCGTCTGATGCAGTCAGAAATGTTGGTATTGAGGATGAGGTGCAGTGCGGAAAATGGCACCTTGCCCATGCCAGCCAGTGACAGACATCTCGGGCCCTCAGGGCACACTTGGGCCACCCTGCCCTCCTCCCCCTTCCCTCCCTAATACCTTTCCTCTGCTCCCCCACACCCTGCTTTGTTTCTCTTATATGTAAAATAGGGATACTTATCTTGCAACATTATTTTAATAGTTAAATAAGGTAACTATTGCAAAGCTCCTTCCAAAGTGCCTGGTATTGATAGGCATTCAACAACTGGCAGAATAATGGCTGCACCATTAGTCTTATCATTACCACCCTGAGAGCTGCTGGCCCTCCCTCCATGGCTTCATTCATTCCCTTTCCTGCCCTCCCCGCTTCTTCACCCACTGGCCTTATGTTCCTTGTCTTCTCTACAAGGCAATAATGACATTTCCTTCAAAGTCCAAGTCAAGACTCAACTTCTCCAAGAGACCTTCCTTGACTTCATCCTTGTGCCAGAAATTCTCCTGTATATTCATGCTTTCAGCATCTCATACACAATTCACGTTATATTATGCTTAATTATAGGTTGCCTTAAGAATTTTCTAGATAATTACAAGTGATAATTAGTTGATGGTTTCATGTAGATATACCTTGCCTCCCTAATTAGAGTAAAAGCTTTTCAAGGCCAAGGATCACATCTGTGCTTTTTCATTGCCTGCTGACCCGGTGCCTTGAGGAGTGTGTGCATCCGTATGTGGAATACATGCTGGCTTAATTACTTTTCAAATATTAAGCAGATAAAATTACCCAAGTGATTATCCTAGTTCAGATTCAAGCATCTAAAACAGAATTGGAAAACTGTGGATGAACAACGCTTATATCTGTTTAGAGACACCAACAATAATTTGTGAAACCCTTATAATTTTTCATGCATTCCTTTCCTCCGGCCATAAAAGACCTGTTCTCCCCACCCCCACCAACTTCCCCGTTCCAGTAAATGGCATGAGTGACCACCGTGTTTCTCTATCTAGAAACTGAGGGGGGTCACCCTTGATCTCTCCCTTTCTCCCACTCCACCATCCCATCCCACCAACATCAGAAGATTCTACCTCCTAGGTCTGTCCACATCCCTCATTTCCCCATTTCCCCAGTTATGGCAGCAGTCCCTAACTGGTCCCTTCTGCCACTCTTCCCAGCTAATCCTTTCCTCTCTCAGCAGCCAGAGCGAGCTTCTAACGCCACACACCCAATCCTCCTCCCCACTCCTATAGCCGTGAGCCATGATTACGCCACTGCACTCCAGCCTGGATGACAGAGTGAGACCCTGTCTCAAACAAACACAAACCCTGCAGTAGCTTCCTGGCATCCTGGGAGGAAAACCCAGGTTCCTCCCCTCCCCACTGCTGTAAGAGGCCAGGCATTGTGGTTCTTATCTAAGACACCTGCAGACCTGCCACACAGTGTGCCTGGCGGAGAGCGGCTCGGTCACATCTTGGGTTCTAATCTCATCGAATTCAGCCCCTCCCTACGAATAACCACCACCCTCCACTTCAGAAGCCAGACGGCACCAACACCAAGTGCCTCAACAAAGAGCATTCTAAAATTTAGAACTTCTAAGACATGAGAACAACATTTTTTAACCATTCAATAAAAACAACTGAAAGAATAAAAAGGTGTTTTAAAAAACTTGGACATTTTTCTTGCAAATTTCAAAACCAGCACTTCTTGTCGGGATTTTCCCTGGTGCAGCATAAATGCTACTACAACTTTTATGAAGGAAGTGGTTGCGCATGAGTT
The DNA here is from genome assembly GCF_049350105.2 of Macaca mulatta. Lineage (NCBI taxonomy): Eukaryota > Metazoa > Chordata > Mammalia > Primates > Cercopithecidae > Macaca > Macaca mulatta. The sequence goes on along the minus strand of NC_133409.1, from coordinate 76,353,268 downwards.
TGTTCTATGTATCGGGTTCTCATTACAATTTAAGCCTCCAGTAATGTTTTCCTTTTCTAAAAATTTCAACTCTAAATATTCCTACGTGAGAAAAGTGGGAATAAAACTCAAATGAGCAAACTGAGATTCCCTGTGAGTTTTCAGGAATAGTTGTTAATCCGATGAGGCAGGTTGCTTACACCCTCGATTTGCAAACATCTTTATTCCAGACAGAGACCTGCCGATGGAAGCCCATTTACTGGTACAAAACGCCATAAAGCCGCTACAGTAAACAAACAGCATAGCATCAGGTTATCTTGTAAATCCATTAAAAACAGAGTAACAACTCTTCCTCGTGCTCATGAAACACACATACTCAATTAATTTATGGAAATTAAATGGGTGGCATTATTGCTGCAGACACATCAGCCACACTAAGGCGCGTCCACACCGCCGCTCAGAATGCAAACTCCTGGGAAGGGGCGGGGGTGCCCTGCGTCTGGCAGATAAGCCCATTCATGCAAATGTCTATGCTCTTCTTAGAGACACATCTGTGAGGTCCAATCAGCCCTACGGACAGCAGTGTTCTAATCTGCCTAAAGACAGACAAATACTAAACTGGCAGTGAGTACTGATAGGACATTTTATGACCCAGCGACCCTAGTGGGAAAGAGTGCTAAGGAAAATGTAATTCTCTTCTGCAAAGCCAGGTACACTTGCAATGAAAGAAGCCTTGTGGCTATTTGAGATTTAAAAATTAAGCTCTAAAATACCCCTAAAAAGGGTATGCTATTCAGACATCTTGAGTTTCAGATTAAATTTTCTGACTGTCCTTACAGGATGATGGTGCCTGTTAAACAAACACATCCTCTACTAGAAGCAACACAAATTAAGGGTTTGGACCACAGGGCGAGTGACTTTCAGATACAAGGACTCCCAAAGCGAATGCCCTGAAATCCTCGATTGAGTTCAAGTCGGGGAGAAACCCGGCTCCATGGGCTCCCCGCCAGGAGATTCCCAGACCTGAAGTCTGATCACAGTGGAGTAGAGAAGATCAGCCAACATTTTCTCCAAACCAAACTTCCTTTCATACCCGCCTCCCACTACAATTAAGAAGCACGTTGGTGCCAAACGCCAGGCAAGGTCTGGCTGGAGAGAAGTGGGTGCTGCCTCTGGGAAGGGAGGCCTCCCAGGACGTGGGTGAGGTTGCGTGGTGAGGATGGGATGCCTTCTCTCTGGGAGGGATGGTGTGGATTCTCAGGTCCTACCTGGGCTGCAGGTGAGTAGAAACCACTCCTGAGAAAGAGTCCACAGCTACCAGGCAGCAGAGGGCATGATCTCCAGCACATGGCTCCCAGTCCAGGGTATCTTGGAGCTGGGAAGGGGTAGAGGCCTCCTGTGAGAGCCTCTGAGACCTGGAAGGGGCTGGAGAAAGAGCAGCTCCGGGGGACCTGCCTGGGGGGGAGAAGGCACAGCAGATAAACAACACGTTGGCTGCCGGTCATGAGGCTGCCGGTCTGGGTCCTGACATCTCCCTTTAGCTCTTGCCTCTGCCTAATAATAATAATACTAAAAATAGCAATGACAACCATGAGATTTAGAAAAGCTCTGATACCAACCATGCACCAAGCCTTGTGCTGCTGGAAGGGAGTATGCATAGCGGTTAAGTGCTCAGACCTGGGGCTTCAGCCCAGTTCCGCCATGCACCGACTGTATGGACTTAGGCCAGTCAGCATCTGTACATGGAGGATATTAATCATTTCTACTTAAGAGGGTTGTCATGAGGATTAAATGGCATAATGCTCACCAAGAGCATGTAGTGAAGGTTCAGTAACTACTACAAGTTGATATCACTTTTTTCTTTATTTTGGATTTTCTTTAGTCCTTACAGCTTTGTAAAGAAATAGTGGAGAGAAGACCAGGTCAGTGAGATTCCAAATGCTACCCAGGCCCTCTCCAGGACCGCGCTGGAACTGAGTCACCCAGCAGAATGGACCAGCTGACCTGCACCTGGTCTCATTTTCCCTTCAACCTCTCTACCCAACTGCATCTCCCTCCTGCCTGAAATCCTTCTGGGATCGGCCCCATGTCCTCCAGGATGATACCCACACTCCCAGCAAGGCGGCCGGGGCCAGGGTCCAAGGGGTTCTTCTACATCCCCTAGCCTTAGGGACAGGGGTGGAGAGAGAGAGAGGAAGAGCTTGAGGTTTGGTGTCACAAAGACCCAAGTTCAAAGTTTGCTCTTTTAGTTATTACTTGTGTGTCCAGGAGTTGCTGAATCTCTCTATGTTTCAGCATCTTCACTTGCAAAAATGCTGCTAACAACTACCAATGCTGTAGCTGGGCTCAGGCCTGCAGGCAACAGCAGCCACTGCCACAAGCGCCTCCCCAGCCCACCTCCTGCATCCTCTTGCGTCTCCTCACCTCATATGAGGCCCAGTTCTCAGCTCGCCACACTTCCTTCTGTTTTCTTCCCTTTACATATCCTGTTCCCTGGGCCTCGCCCATCCTTGCCACGCCTGCCCTGCCTTCCTTCTCTGCCTGGTTAAATCATATTTCTCTTTGACACTTCCCTTCCAGCACAACCTCCTCTGGGAAGGGCTTCCCTTGGGCTCCCTGTGAGTCCCCGCAGCAGGGACAGGCTTCTTCTGCCACCCTGTTCAGAGGTCTGTTCTGTTTCTATCTCCCCCTATCTCAGCATCTCCTATCTCTGGACCCCAAGCCCTAGCACTTGGTAGGTGCTCAACATGTGCTCATGGAAGTGAGAATAGAAATATCTATATAAATGATTCAAGATCTAACTTGGACAATTAAAAACATACACACAGAAGTGAGAATCCAAATTTTAGAATTTCATAGCTAGAAAGAATATTCCTATTTGTCTTATCCATTGCTTCATTTTACGAGAAGATGTGTCAAATGGAAATTTGCTGACTGCCCAAGATAATACAGGTAGGAGATGCTGTGCTTGCCAAGTTTAATGGAACTGAAATACTGAAGCCATGGCTGAGTGTCTACCACATGGCCAAGTTCAGAGGTATTGGCGTAGTGATGTGATTGGATATACCAGCAGGCCGACTCTCTTACATATGGGAGAGGCTTGTTTCTCTTAGCAGTCACCAAGAACACCCTAGAGATACCCTACAGAGGCCCAGGGCCACTCACTGAACTAACAGCATGGAATGATAAACACCACGAAATAGAATGAACACACTCACCTCATTGCCTAAGTGCAAAATGGAAAAAAAGCAAGGAGGATGCCAGCTTTAGAAACATTCTTTCTTTTGGGCAGGGACCGAGTGTCACTCTGTCACCCAGGATGGAGTGCAGTGGCCCGCTCTCGGCTCACTGCAACCTCCACCTCCTGGGTTCAAGCAATCCTCCAGCTTCAGCCTCCCAGGTAGCTGGGATTACAGGTGTGTGCTACCACACCCAGCTATTTTTTTTTGTATTTTTAGTGGAGATGGGGTTTCACCATGTTGGCCAGGCTGGTGTCGAACTCCTGACCTCAAGTGATCCACCCGCCTTGGCCTCCCAAAGTGCTGGGATTACAGACGTGAGCCACTGCACCCGGCCTTAGAAACATTCTTTATAGATTTTTTTTTTCCTTCAAAAAAAAAAATCAGAAATAGGGGAGATACAAGGGTAGGTTTTAAATTATGTAATTTTAAAAAATATTTAGCCTTTTAAGAGTCAGTCACTGGGGCTCTGCCCATCTCTGCCAGAAATGCAAAATCAATGTGGAAAAAGTGGGACAGGGAGAAAAGCCATAAAGCCAGAAGAAAATTGAAAACAAAAATCTAACCACATAAACATATGGGAAAATCTAAAGAAATCACATTTGGGCTAAGACTCAGAAAGGAAATTTTTGCATACAAGGAAAGATACGAGCAGGATGAGAGAAATCACATTCCAAACCTTCTTGCTCCTATACTTCCTCGTGGAGACCTTTCCACCAACAAAACTGCCTCCCTGGGGTGGATCCCGGGTGTGTGCAGAGGAGGAAGCCTCCCGGGTGCATGAAGCTCAGTCCCTGCTGCAGTACAGGGCACCATGGGCACCCCCAGGCCCAAACCTCCCAATGCTGTTGTACAAGTTCATGAGTGATCAGGCTCAGGGCCTCAGGTTCATGTCTCAGTCCAAGAGTCTATAATTCCAACATCTACTATTTTTATGTTATGTTATGTTATGTTATGTTATGTTATGTTATGTTATGTTATGTTATGTTATTTTCTTATTTTTTTATTAGTTTTTTGAGACAGAGTCTTGCTCTGTTGCCCAGGCTGGAGTGCAGTGGCGTGATTTCGTCTCATGTCAACCTCCACCTCCCGGGTTCAAGCGCTTCTCTCGCCTCAGCCTCCCGAGTAGCTGGGACTACAGGCGTGCACCATCACATCCGGCTAATTTTTGTATTTTTAGTAGAGATGGGGTTTCACCATGTTGGCCAGGCTGGTCGCTATTATTTTTAAGTAAACCAAATCTTCCCACTTCTATCAGCTTCACTATCCGGAATTGTAATTCAGTAGGCAGTTTTCAAAGGGAGGGCTTCTGGCCGTGGTTTTGTTCAATTGTGTTTGCACCCCAGATCCCTTGGGTGCCTTCCTGTTTTTATTTTTATTTTTTTTGAGAAAAACTTACCGTTTATTACCTTACTGTAAATCACAAAAATCGCCCATGGTAATTGCAGTGTAAATGCTGAAAAAGTTTTCGATTGCCTGAAAGGATTATTTCTTTGTAAAATATTAGAGGAAAAACTGTTTTTTTCCCCTAGAAAATTTTCTAATAAAAATGAAGAATTTTTTTTTCTTTTAACTTTTATTTAAGGTTCAGGGGTATGTATGCAGATTTGTTATATAACTATATTTATTTATATATATACATATATGTAACCTCATGTCATGAGAGTTTGGTATACAGATTATTTCGTCACCCAAGTACTAAACCTAGTAACCAGTAGGCATTTTTTTCTGATCCTCTCCCTCCTCCCACCCCTCCAACCCTCAAGAAGACCCCAGTGTCTGTTGTTCCCCTCTTTGTGTCTATGTGTTCTCATTGTTTAGCTCCCACTTATAAGTAAAACATGAGGTATTTGGTTTTCTGTTCCTGTGTTAGTTTGCTTAGGATAATGGCCTCCAGCTCCATCCATGTTGATGAAAAGGACATATCATTCTTTTTTGTGGCTGCATAGTATTCCATGGTGTTCATGTACCACAGTTTATTTATCCAGTCTACCCCTGATGGGCATGTAGGTTGACTCCATGTCTATTTTTAACTACACAGAAAGATTTGAGATTACAAATAGAAATAAAGAGAGCACTAAGTCATGCATCTTAAAGATCCCCAAAACAGAGAAGTCTGGCTTCCTCATGCAGCAAGCATGTGCACAACTACGCATGTGCACACGTACAACATGGAAGGTCCATGGATGCAAAGGGGCTTTACCCACCATCAAACCTCCTGAGCCACTTCTATGTAATTTTGGCAGCAACAATAAAAATTGCCCTTCTAGCAGAGGGACTCTAGGAATTAGCTGGTAATAATCATGAAACGATTTAAAGAGCTGTACTATCTCTTAGCAAGGCCCATCATCATCATTTTTCTTGTGAGCCTACCTTCACTTTGCCATTTTACCACTGTGATTTTATGTAAAAGAAAGCCCATCACCAGTTCAGGGGGAAAAACATATTTCATCCCGTTTTAAAGGTATTTCTCCTATGAAGATGAGCCTCATGGACAAATAGAGCACTGCCCGAGGCTCCTAGTCAGACTCTGTGTATCAAAGCTGCCATTTTGTAAGGCAGAACAATCTTTTGCAAAAAACAAGACCAGCATGAAATGCATACTGAGTGTCAGCAGGGAGAAAAACCAATATTTCTAAAGAATGAGTTGATTAAAGAAGGGCTGAGATAGCAGGGTTTACTTTGCTTCTGTGCAACAACACACTGTATTTGATATACCCTGCAAGAGAATCACATCAAAATGCTGCCCAGAGAGAGAAATATGCTTAAAAATGTAATCAGCATGCTTATAGCCACCAGGTCCAGGTCTTTCACTGGCATGCAATCACATCTTGCCTGGATTCACTCTGGAATTATTTTGAGGGCCAGGCCTGGTGGCTCACGCCTGTAATCCCAGCACTCTGGGAGGCCAAAGTGGGCAGATCATCAGGTCAGGAGTTCAAGACCAGCCTGGCCAACATGGTGAAACCCCCATCTCTACCAAAAAGACAAAAATTAGCAAGGCTTGGTGGAGCGTGCCTATAATCCCAGCTACTCAGGAGGCTGATGCAGGAGAATCGCTTGAACTCGGGAGGCAGAGGTTGCAGTGAGCTGAGTTGGCGTCATTGCACTCCAGCCTGGGTGACAGAGCAAGACTCCATCTCAAAAAAAAAATCATTTTGACATTCTAAAACAATTAGGTGTTATCCAATTCAGACTTGAGAAGAGAGCGAAATGTTCACATTGAGAGCAACAATTCAGGCCAATTAAGCTGGGGCCTGGACAGGCTGTGAAGACAGTGTTGATCAGCTTGAAAGTAAGATTATTTAAGGGAGAAATAGCAAATGAAATATAGATATTGGAGCCAGGCGTGGTGGCTCTTGTCTGTAATCCCAGCACTTTGGGAGGCCAAGGTGGGCGGATCACCTGAGATCAGGAATTCGAGACCACCCTGGCCACCATAGTAAAACCCTGGTCTCTACTAAAAAAAAAATATTAGCCAAGGATGATGGCACATGCCTGTAATCCCAGCTACTTGGAAGGCTGAGGCAGGAGAACCACTTGAACCTGGGAGGCAGAGGTTTCAGCGAGCCGAGATCCAATCCAGAGCATGCCACTGCACTCCAGCCTGGGCAACAGAGCAAGACTCCATCTCAAAAACAACAACAACAACAACAACAACAAAAACAAATATAGACGTTAGGTGTCCTCACTTTACTCCAGGCATTCAAACCAAATGTCTCCAACTGGCTACTATCAGAGGCCAAGTTTATATTTTGAAACAATTTCCCAGAAAACTGCAACTCTCAGAACGTGAAGAAAATCATGCACTTTTTTGCAAGCTTTCTTTCCGTATCAGTGGGAATGTCTCATGGAAAGAACTGATCAACTTATGAAAAAAAAGCTTGCCTTGCTTAAACAACTCATTGCGATGCACTCTCTGAGCTCAAGTCTTCTCTGCCCCACCCTCTGAACTTGGCCCCACTCTTGAGCCAGGAAAGCTCTCTTCAGGACCCAGCCATGCACCTCTAGTTGCTTATAATCTAATAAGAGAAATAAGATAGATGGATAATAGGTAGGTAGGTAGGTAGGCAGGCAGGTAGACAGATAGATAGAAAGAAACAATTCTAAGCATTGGTGCTATTGAGCTTTAGGAATGGTGCAAAAAATAGGGACTAAAGTAATATCAAGAATGAGTCCCCATCACTCATTCCCAACTGGGGTAAGTACTGAGGACTTCCTGGAAGAGGTGACATTTGTGTTAGGTATAATTACTACAGGTAAGTTTCTACAGGTGGAGGTGGTAGGGTTTTGGCAGGAAGGGGAAAAGGCAAGTAATGGAGGAAGTGATTCTAGGTGCAGGAACGATTTGAACTAAGGTGGGAAGGGTCCAGGGCTGCACAGAGAGGTCATGAGAACAGCTTGTCTCAATCAGGGGGTCGGTGGGAGTGCTGGAGAACAGGCCAGGAAGGCGGGTGAGGCCTCCTCTTGACCAGCGCCTCACTGTACAACTAGTCGCATCACATGAGGAAAAGATTCACTCATAACAGCTCAACCTCTCTCTAATTAACTGTCCATTTTCTGTGTAGACTTTCAAAAAAGGAAAAATAAGATAAAAACACCATCTTAGCAGACATAAGTTGCTCATCTACAGAAAGTTTGGCCTCAATCTCCAGAGATTATTTAGATAAAATGCAATAAAAATATCAATGATCTCTCCATGTTTTACATGGAAAAAATAAGTGGGAATGAGGAAACATCACACATGTAAGCACATATACAATTTCAGAGCTAGAGATAATGTGATAGATGATGTGGGTTAGCTCCAGGCTAAAATAGAAAACAATGGTTTCAGTTGAACAGCACAGTTTCAGGGTTTTTCAACAATCTGTTTCAACTTACTTAAGACAACTTGGTGATTCTCCAGCTCTTGTAACAAAATAACTGATATCCGTGAACAATGCAAAACACATTTTTTAAAAACTATCAAAATTTTATTCTTTTCTTTTTTTTTTTTTTTTTTTTGAGACGGAGTCTCGCTCTGTCACCCAGGCTGGAGTGCAGTGGCCGG